>NW_025421481.1:3750000-4375000 GCF_011764305.1 Mustela putorius furo
CATTTTAGACTCAAAGACATCTTCAGATTCAAAGTGAGGGGATGGACGCCTGGGTGGCTCAGTGAGTTAAGCCGCTGCCTTCGGCTCGGGTCATGATCTCAGGGTCCTGGGATCGAGTCCCGCATTGGGCTCTCTGCTCAGCAGGGAGTCTGCTTCCCTCTCTCTCTCTGCCTGCCTCTCAGTCTACTTGTGATTTCTCTCTGTCAAATAAATAAATAAAATCTTTAAAAAAAAAAAAAACAAAGTGAGGGGATGGAAAACAATTTGTCATGCTAATGGACATCAAAAGAAAGCTGGAGTGGCAATCTTTATATCTGAGAAGTTAAATTTTAAGCCAAAGACTATAATGAGAGAGGAGGAAGGTCACTATACTGTTCTTAAAAGGTCTATCCAACAAGAAGATTGAAATAATTTTAAATATCTATGCCCCTAACATGGGAGCAGCCAACTATATAAACCAACGAATAACAAAATCAAAGAGACACATCAACAATAATACAATAGTAGTAGGGGATTTTAACACCCTCATCACTAAAATGGACAGATCATCTAAGCAAAAGATCAACAAGGAAATAAAGTCTTTAAATGACACACTGGACCAGATAGAATCTCAGATGAATTCAAAACATTCCATCCCAAAGCCATAGAATATACATTCTTCTCTAGGGCACATGAATCATACTCCACATTTTAGTGCACATGAATCATAGATCTCATCCTGGTTCACAAATCAAGTCTCAACCAGTACCAAAAGATTTGGATCATTCCCTACATATGTTCAGACCACAATGCTCTGAAACTAGAACTCGACCACAAGAGGAAAGTTGGAAAGAACTCAAATACATGGAGGCTAAAGACCATCCTACTAAAGAATGAATGGGTCAACCAGGAAATTAAAGAGGAATTTTAAAAATTCCTGGAAGCAAATGAAAATGAAAGCACAACTGTTCAAAATCTTTGGGACATAGCAAAGGCAGACCTGAGAGGAAAGTATATAGCACTACAAGCCTTTCTCAAGAAACAAGAAAGGTCTCAAGTACACAACCTAGCCCTACACCTAAAGGAGCTAGAGATAGAACAGCAAAGAAAACCTGAACCCAGCAGGAGAAGAAAAAACAATGAACTAGAAACTAAAAGGACACTAGAACAAATCAACACCCAAAGGAGCTGGTTCTTTGAAAGAATTAATAAGATCGATAAGCCCCTGGCCAGACTTATCCAAAAGAAAAGAGAAAGGACCCAAATTAATAAAATCATGAATAAAAGAGAAGGGATCACAACCAACACCAAAAAAATAAAAATTATAAGAACATATTATGAGCAATTATATGCCAGCAAATCTGACAATCTGGAAGAAATGGGTGCATCCCTAGAGACATATAAACTCCTAAAACTGAACCAGGAAGAAACAGAAAACCTGAACCACAACCAGTAAGGAGATTGAAGCAGTCATCAAAAATGTTCCAACATGGGGCACCTGGGTGGCTCAGTGGGTTAAGCCTCTGCCTTCAGCTCAGGTCATGATCTCAGGGTCCTGGGATCAAGCCCTGCATCGGGCTCTCTGCTCAGTGGGGAGCCTGTGTCCCTCCCCTCTCTGTCTGCCTCTCTGCCTCCTTGTGACCTCTCTCTCTACGTCAAATAAATAAAATCTTAAAAAAAAAAAAAATGTCCCTACAAACAAGAGCCCAGGGCCAGACGGCTTCCCAGGGAAATTCTACCAAACATGTAAAGAAGAATTAATACCTAGTTTCCTGAAACTGTTCCAAAATATAGAAATGGAAGGGAAACTTCCAAACTCTCTTTATGAGGCTAGCATTACCTTGATCCCAAAACCAAAAACCTCTTCAAAAAGGAGAATTACAGACCAATGTCCTTGATGAATACAGATGCTAAAATTCTCACCAAAATACTAGCCAATAGGATCCAACAGTACATCTAAAGGATTATTCAGCACAACCAAGTGGGATTTATTCCTGGGCTGCAGCTTTGGTTCAAAATCCAAAAATCAATCTGTGATACAATACATTAATAAAAGAAAGAACAAGAATCATATGATACTCTCAAAAGATGCTGAAATAGCATTTGACAAAGTACAACAAACTTCCCTGATCAAAACTCTTCACAGTGTTGGAATACAGGGTACATGCCTTAATGTAATAAAAGCCATCCATGAAAAACGCACAGCGAGTTTTTCCCCTAAGCTCAGGAACACAGCAAGGCTGTCCACTATTGCCATTCCTATTCAACAGAGTACTAGAAGTCCTAGCCTCAGCAATCAGACAACAACAACAACAAAATAATAATAAAATAAAATGCATCCAAATTGGCAAAGAAGAAGTCAAACTCTCACTCTTCACAGATGATATGATACCTTATGTGGAAAACCCAAAAGACCATGCCAGAACTGCTGGAACTTGTACAGCAATTCAGTATAGTGTCAGGATATAAAATCAATGCACAGGAATCAGTTGCATTTTTTTTTTATTTCATTTATTTGTCAGAGAGAGAGAGAGAGAGCACAGGCAGGCAGAATGGTAGGCAGAGGCAGAGGGAGAAGCAGGCTCCCCGCCGAGCAAGGAGCCCGATGTGGGACTCGATCCCAGGACGCCGGGATCATGACCTGAGCCGAAGGCAGCTGCTTAACCAACTGAGCCACCCAGGCGTCCCAGGAATCAGTTGCATTTTATACAGACCAACAACAGGACAGAAAAAGGTGAAATTAAGGAGTTGATCCCAATTACAATTGCACCCAAAACCATAAGATACAAAAAACAAAACAAAACAAAACAAACAAAAAATACAAAACAACAACAAAAACCATAAGATACCTAGGAATAAACCTAACCAAATACTCAGAAAACTATAAAGTACTCATGAAGGAAATTGAGGAAGACACAAAGAAATGGAGAAACATTCCATGCTCATGGATTGGAAGAACAAATATTATAAAAATGTCTATGCTACCTAGAGCAATCTACATGTTTAATACAATCCTTATCAAAATACCATTAATTTTATTTAAAGAAATGGGGAAAAAATCACCCTCAAATTTATATGGAACCAGAAAACACCCTGAATAGCCAGAGGAATGTTGAAAAAGAAAACCAAAGTTGGTGGCATCACAATTCCAGGCTTCAAGCTCTATTACAAAGTTGTAATCATCAAGACAGTATGGTACTGGCACAAAAACAGACACATAGATCAATGGAACAGAAATGGACCCTCAGAAATGGAGAGAGCCCATAAATGGACCCTCACCTCAATGGTCAACCAATCCTCACCAAAGAAGAAAGAATGTCCAATGGAAAAAAGAGAGTCCCTTCAACAAATGGTGTGGAAAAATTGGAACAGCTACTTGCAGAAGAATGAATCTGGACTATTTCCTTACACCACACACAAAAATAGACTCCAAATGGATGAAAGACCTCAATGTGATACAGGAATCCATCAAAATCCTTGAGGAGAACACAGGCAGCAACCTCTTGGACCTCAGCTACAACAACTTCTTCCTATAAACATCACTAAAGGCAAGGGAAACAGGGAAAAAATGGATTATTGGGACTTCATCAAGATCAAAAGCTTTTGCACAGCAAAGGAAACAGTCAACAAAACCAAAACACAACCAAAAGAATGGGAGAAGATATTGGCAAATGACAGATCAGATAAAGAGCTAGTGTCCAAAATCTAGAAAGATACTTATCAAACTCAACACCCAAAGAATAAATAATCCAATCAAGAAATGGGCAGAAGACATGAAGAGACATTTCAGCAAAGACAATCAAATGGCCAACAGACACATGAAAAAGTGCTCAACATTACTCAGCATCAAGGAAATTCAAGTCAAAAAACCACAGTGACATACCACCTCACACAGTCAGAATGGCTAAATTTAACAAGTCAGGAAACAGCAGATGTTGGCAAGGATGCAGAGAAAGGGGAACCCTCCTACACTGTTGTTAGGAATGCAAGCTGGTGCAGCCACTCTGGGAAACAGCATGGAGGTTCCTCAAAAAGTTAAGAATAGAGCTACCCTATGACTCAGTAATTGCAATATTGGGTATTTACCCTAAAGATACAAATGTAGTGATCCAAAGGGACACATGCACCCGAATGTTTATAGCAGCAATGTGCACAATTGCCAAACTATGGAAAGAGCTGAGATGTCCATTAAAAGATGAATGGATAAAGAAAAAGTGGTATGTATGTATGTGTGTGTGTGTGTGTGTGTGTGTGTGTATATATATATATATATATACACACATGCAACCATGAAAAAAAATACTACACAGCCATCAAAAGAAACAAAACCTTGCCATTTACGACGACATAGATGGAACTAGAGGATATTATGTTAAGCAAAACAGTCAATCAGAGAAAGACAATTATCATATGATCTCTCTGATATGAGGAATTCGAGAGGTAGGGTGGGGGATTTAGGGGGTAGGGAAGGAAAAAATGAAAGAAGATGGGATCAGGAGGGAGACAAACCATAAGTGACTCTTAATCTCACAAAACAAACTGAGTATTGCTGAGGGTGGGGGGAGGAATAGGGTAGCTGGGTAATGGACATTGGGGAGGGTATGTGCTATGGTGAGTGCTGTGATTGTGTAAAGCTAATGATTCACAGACCTGTATCCCTGAAGCAAATAATACATTATAAGTTAATTTTTAAAAAGAATGTGAAAATTAAATTCAAAGGAAAGAATGAAAGAAGAAGTTGAAGTTTAGAGGATACTTTAAAATAAATTACATCATGAACACCAAACCACATTTTTAACTGAAGAATTACTATTAATAATATAAATTATAATGATAAAATGATTGCCTAAATCAAAAAACAGAATTATTATGGCTAGAAAATAAATAAATAGATAGATGGATAGATAGATAAATAAATAAATAAATATGGCCCCTTAAAATACAAAGAGTCATGGGGGGCAGGATATGAGGGCTTAGAGCCAATGGAAATATAACTTTTTTTTGGCTTAGAATTTTCAATGTTGTCATTCAGGTTACATATCTTGAAAGTTATTTGTAGGATTGCTCCTACTCAAAACCTAGTGACACAAATCTGGGATCAGAATTTTTATCACAGTTTAGACATATTTATCTCTACATTAAAAAATCAAGCCTTTCAAAGGTTTTTAAAATTAGCTGAAGTTTATAACCAACCCCACCCACCTCATCTCACCCCCGCCAAAAAATCACTTTTGTGGCTTACTAATTTTCTCATGCTCTTCAAACCTGAAAGTTTCAAAGCACCAAAACACCAAAAATCATTTATTTTGGGTATTCTACTTTTTGTCATTTGATGTGTTTAAGTTAAAAAAATGTTAGGGGTGCCTGGGTGGCTCAGTGGGTTAAGTCCCTGCCTTCATCTTGGGCCATGATCTCAGAGCCCAGGGATTGAGCCCCACATGGGCTCTCTGCTCAGTGGGGAGCCTGCTTCCCCCTCTCTCTCTCTGCCTGCCTCTCTGCCTACTTGTGATCTCTCTCTCTCTCTCTCTCTGTCAAATAAATAAATAAAATCTTTTTAAAAAATTAAGATTAAAAAATAAATAAATAAATGTTAAAAGATGAAACAGGAAAGAACACCTTTATACCACAAGACATAGTTATCATTCAGATGAGCGACATTATATTTTATTTTATTTATTTTTTTATTTTTTATAAACATATATTTTTATCCCCAGGGGTACAGGTCTGTGAATCACCAGGTTTACACACTTCACAGCACTCACCAAAGCACATACCCTCCCCAATGTCCATAATCCCACCCCCTTCTCCCAAACCCCCTCCCCCCAGCAACCCTCAGTTTGTTTTGTGAGATTAAGAGTCACTTATGGTTTGTCTCCCTCCCAATCCCATCTTCTTTCATTTATTCTTCTCATACCCACTTAAGCCCCCATGTTGCAACACCACTTCCTCATATCAGGGAGATCATATGATAGTTGTCTTTCTCTGCCTGACTTATTTCGCTAAGCATGATATGCTCTAGTTCCATCCATGTTGTCGCAAATGGCAAGATTTCATTTCTTTTGATGGCTACATTATATTTTAGCAAGCAAATGTCCTATATTTAGAAATCTAATTCTGGGCAGGTGCTGGAGAAGCCCACAAACAGGGGCTCAGAGACTGTTTGCTCCCTTCTAGAATAAATCTGTGAGAAGCTAAAACAACGTGAAAGAAACCATTGCATTTCAAAGGCCCTGGAGGGTACTACCATGGATGATGTGATGTTTCTTATTTTCTTCTTGGCTAATAAATTTACTGTCACCTTCTGTAAAAAAAAAAAAAAAAGAAAAAAAAAAGAAATCTAATTCTGTCACCTTTATGTTAAATTTAACACACAAAATCTAAGGATGGCACTCATCCAGAAGTCAGATGTGATATACAGAACAAATTGTACAGTAAAGCATCATTATTTTATAGGTCTTCAGTTTAGTCTGTAGCTGGATAACTTGTTATGTAGGCATGCCTATCTGTAAAGTAGGATATTAACTCTGTAGTGCAACAGTTGATGATATGTTGCCACAATTACATGACTTCATGAAAGCTTTCACCTTGCCTTTGCCAAAAATTTAGACAGTGTCTATTTATAACCAATCAACTATTTTTAGTGAGTTAGCCCTTTTTCACCTCTTCCATGAATGATATGCTATGATCTAAATTGGTTCATGAAATTAACTAAAACCCTTTATATACATTTGCCAAAGATAGGTAAGATCAATTTCTTTAGACTCAAGACCCAACTGACACTCACTAACATCTACCTTCTGAAGCAGAACTTAGGAACAGCACACACCAGAAGACAGTTATTCCAATTTGCAACCCCGAGAACAAAACTGTACTCATTCTGCACTTGGAATTTCCCTCTGCCGACTACTCTGTTCATGCTCGCACATGGAGTATCTGTTTATATTCCAGGCTCTCCTGTTAAATGATATACTTCCTTTAAGACATTAATTGTAGCTTATTCATCTTCATACATTCCTTTACCTATTTTTCCTCTCCATGTTTCATATCTGATGGAACCTTAAGATTCGTTCAATTAAATTACACGTCTCCAACTTTCTGCAATTTGATTGTACTTTAAAAAAATACACTCATTAGTCTATACAAGTTCTTGAAATCAAATTTTTAGAAAGACTTGACAATAAATATATGTTTAAGCTTCTCCTGATAGAGGGAACCCTGGGTGGAGAAGAGAACATACCAAGTAGAACTATAATTAATTCAGCACGAACAACTTTTATTGACTCGGATTTTATTTTTCTTGATACCCAGCTATTGCAAATTGAGAAAAACCCTCCATGGGGATTGTAATTATAATGCATTTTCCTAGATAAGATGGGTCTAGCAATGCTACTCAGAACACCGCCTGGACCATCAGTCCTCTAAAGAGAGAGTTATGTCCTTAAGAAACTGTGGAGCAGTCTGCTCCCTGCTGGTAAGTCTCAAGTCGATCAAGCAAATTAGAGCAATACCTTAGAAATTGGCACTGGGATCAAGGAACTTGAGACATTAGAGATCATCTAATGATTTTAGTCAACACCCTCATTTTACAAATGAGGAATTTAAGCCTGAAACTAAGCCACAACTTGACCAAGTTCAGAAAACTTATCAGAGGCAAAATCATAGAGAACCCAGGCATCTGAATTTCTAAAAATACTTTTACTGGACTGAATTTTTATATTTGACCAGGACACAAACTGATTGCTAAATTATCTCCATGTCATTTTATATATGGCAAAAGTAATAAAACACTCTGTAGCGTTTGATGTCACAGAATAACATCAATACTGAACCAAAAGTGTCTACGCACATAAATCTACTCACAGTAACAATATTCACACAGACATATCCTCAAATGGATCACTACTTGTGCTAATCCTACTGTAAAATATGTCTCAACCCTTTTTTCTCTCTGGTGGTACAGACTTTGTTGAGGTCTTTATCATCCTTCCTGGGTCAAAGCAACAAGCTCTGAACTGCTCTCCCTGTCAGCCTCTCAAGCTTTCTCTCTGTCATAAAGTTATCCAACAAAAAGCCTAGCTCTTTCCATCATTCCTTGCTTCATATGCAAGAACCTGCATAAAATCCAAACACAAAAAGACTTTCACAATCTGGCTTCAGTACCTACTCCTCAACCCCTGGCATCTGAGAATATCCAGTCTGAATTCGTCACCTTTTTCTGAACACCTGACTTCCTACCTTGACACATGACACTTCCTAAACTGGAATGATCTTCCGCCACCCTCATTCACTCGTCCACCCTATTTTTCACCTGTGAAACTCTTATGACCTGTTCATATGCCAACTTCTTAGTGACACTTTCCTTAATTACTTAATTACTATAGTTATTCCATTCTAACAAATTTGCATGGCTTAAAGGAAACAAGAATCCAGTGAAAGATGTTAAACAAGAGGGTGATAGTAATCAGATTTGTGGATTTAAAGGATCGTTCTGGCTGAGCAAGAATGATCTGGGGAGCAAGAACAAATGCAGAGAAATCACTTGGAAAGGTGATATCAGAGGTGACAGTGGCTTCAGCTAGAATGGACAATGGGTCTAAGAGAAGTTTGCCCACAAGATTTGGTGATGGATTAGATAAAAAGAATGAAGAAAGAGGGGTATCATGGTATGATAAGTGACCCCAAAGTTTCTAGCATGACCAACTGAGCAGTAGGTCATGTCATTTACTGAAATAGGATATGATTGTTTACTGTACTTGTATTTTGTTTTTTGTAATTGGTGAAGGTGGGGTAGACCATGAGTTTGGTTTTAGATGTTGAAGTGGCTATTTAATATCTAGGCAGAGTTACTGATATATGGGGAGTTAGAGACCAAGACCTAAATTTGAGATATAATTCTGGAAGCTATTAACATATAAATGACAATTCTACATGAGACAGACTAAATCTGCTTGGGGAGAACACATGAAATGAGAAGAGAGGGCCTTGAACATGCCTTGCTTTTTTCCTCCCTTCTTCCCAAGTCGAATTATTTAAAGGGGTTATATATACCCACTGCCTCTACTTTATTTTTCTAAATTTTTGTGTATATTTGACACACCATGTTACATTAGTTTCAGGTGTACAACATAGTGATTTACCATCTATATATGTTCTTTTATGCCTACCACAAGCATAGCTACCATCTGTCACCATACAACACTATTATAATATCATTGATTATTATTCCCTCTGCTGTATCTTATTCCTGAGACTTATTCATTCCATAACCAGAAGCCTGTATCTCCCACTCCCCTGCACCCACTTTGTCCATCTACCCTCACCTCTACCTTTACTTTAATACTATAAGTCCTTCTTTATTACTGAAACAATTTGGCTTTGCTCTTCCTTCTCTGTGAAAATTATTCTTTTTTTATCTTTTTTTAAATTTGTTTTTTATTTTCAGCATAACAGTATTCATTATTTTTGCACCACACCCAGTGCTCCATGCAATCCATGCGCTCTATAGTACCCACCACCTGGTACCCCGACCTCCCAGCCCCCGCCCCTTCAAAACCCTCAGATTGGTTTTCAGAATCCATAGTCTCTCATGATTCACCTCCCCTTCCAATTCCCCCAACTCCCTTCTCCTCTCTAACTCCCCATGTCCTCCATGCTATTTGTTATGCTCCACAATTAAGTGAAACCATATGATAATTGACTCTCTCTGCTTGACTTATTTCACTCAGCATAATCTCTTCCAGTCCCATACATTTTGCTACAAACATTGGGTATTCATCCTTTCTGGTGGAGGCATAATACTCCATAGTTTATATGGACCACATCTTCCTTATCCATTCGTCCGTTGAAGGGCATCTTGGTTCTTTCCACAGTTTGGCAAACGTGGCCATTGCTGCTGTAAACATTGGAGTACAGATGGCCCTTCTATACTCATCTATAATTCTATCTGTATCTTTGAGGTAAATACCCAGGAGTGCAATGGCAGTGTCATAGGGAAGTTCTATTTTTAATTTCTTGAGGAATCTCCACACTGTTCTCCAAAGAGGCTGCACCAACTTGCATTCCCACCAACAGTGGAAGAGGGTTCCCCTTTCTCCACATCCCCTCCAACACACGTTGTTTCCTGTCTTGCTAATTTTGGCCATTATAACTGATGTAAGGTGATATCTCAATGTGGTTTTAATTTGAATCTCCCAGATGGCTAGTGATGATGAACATTTTTTCATGTGTCTGATAGCCATTTGTATGTCTTCATTGGAGAAGTGTCTGTCCATATCTTCTGCCCATTTTTTCATATCATTGTCTGTTTTGTTTGTGTTGAGTTTGAGGAGTTCATTATAGATCCTGGATATCAACCTTTTGTCTGTACTGTCATTTGCAAATTATTCTTAATTGGTCCCAAAGTCTCCTAGTTATCAAAATCAATGGCTCTTGCCATTCCTTGTTCTCTAGAACCTCTCTGAAGCATGAGATACAGCCAATCACTACCATTCTTTTTTTAACCTTCTAAATATGATTGTTTAAACTCCAGTATCATTAAAATACAGTGTTAAATTAGTTTCAAATGTATAATATGGTGATTCAGCAATTCTATACATTACTCAGTGCTCACTATGGTAAGTGTACTCTCAAATCCCTATCACCTATTTCACCCATCCCTCCACCCACCTCTCCTCTGATAAACATAAGTTTATTCTCTATAGTTAAGAATCTGGCTTTTGGTTTGTCTCTCTTTTTTATTATTTTATTTCTTAAATTCTACATATAAGTTAAATTGTATGATATTTGCCTTCTCTGACTTATTTCAGGTAGTATTATGTACCATCTGGATCCATCTTTGTCATTCCAAATGGCAAGATTTCATTCTTTTTATGGCTGACTAATATTGCATTGTAGTTACATACCATATTTCTTCTTTATTCATCCATCAATGGGCACACGGGCTGTTTCCATAATTTGACTATTGTAAATAATGCTGCAGTTAACAAAACAGTGCATGTATCTTCAACTTAGTGTTTTTGTATTCTTTGAGTTAGTATCTAGTAGTGGAATTACTATATAGTATGGTAATTCTATTTTTAATTTTTTTGAAGAAACTTTATACTGTTTTTCACAGTGGCTGCTCCAGTTTCTATTCCTACAACAGTGACAAGGGTCTCTTTGTCTCTACATCCTTATCAACACTTGTTATTTCATGTTTTTTATTTTAGCCATTCTGACAGGTGTGAAGTGATATCTTATCATGGTTTTGATTTACATTTCCCTGACAATGAGTGATGCTGAGCATCTTCTTTAAAGAAATGTCTTTTCATGTCTTCTGCCCATTTTTAATTGGATTATTGGGGCTTTTTTGTTTTAGATTATGTAAGTTCTTTAAATATTTTGGATACTAACACTTTATCAGATGTCATTTGCAAGTATCTTGTCCCTTTCAGTCCCTTTTCCCTGTTTTTTTTTTCAGCTTTGTTCATTGTTTCCTTTGCTGTGCAGAGCTTTTTATTTTGATGTAGTCCCAACTGTTTATCTTTCTTTTGTTTCCCTTGCCTCAGGAGACCTATCTAGAAAAATGTTGCCATGGCTGATGTAGAGAAATTACTGCTTGTGCTCTCTTCTAGGATTTTTATGGCTTTGGGTCTCACATTTAGGTCTTTAATCCATTTTATTTTTGTGTATGGTGTGAGAAAGTGGTCCAGTTTCATTCTTTTACATGTAGCTGTCCAATTTTCCCAAGATCATTTGTGAGGAGACTATCTATTTCCCATTGCATATTCTTGACTCTTTTGGAAATGGCTAATTGACTATATAAACATGGTTTTATTTCCTACTCTCTTTTATTACCTATTCTCTTCCAGGTCTCTGTTTGTCTACTTTTGTGCCAGTACCATGCTGTTTTGATTACTATAGCTTTTTAGTATGTCTTGATATCTGGGATTGTAATCCTTCCAGTTTTATTTTTCCTTTCCAAGACAGCTTTTTTGATTCCATACAAATTTTAAGATTATTTGTTCTAGTTCTGTGAAAAATGTTGTTGTTACTTTGATAGTGATTGCATTGAATCTGTAGATTGCTTTGGCTAGTGTGGACATTGATTTTTCAATCTTGAAAAAACTATTTAAAAATTTATTACAGATTATAAAAATAATGCATACATGCAAATAATTTAAACAAAAATAGTGTGTTACACAGAACCTAAAAATATTTATGTTTGGTATACTTCTTTTTTTAATTTTTTATTTAAATTCAATTTTTTTCATTTAAAATCAATTCATTAATGTATATTATGTTTCAGAGGTAGGGTTTAGTGATTCATCAATTGCATATAATACCCAGTGGTCATTACACCAAGCGCTCTCCTTAATACCCATCAACCCAGTTACCCCATCCTCCCATCCATCTCCTTTCCAGCAACCCTCAGTTTCTTTAATATGGTTGAGAGTCTTTTATGGTTTGTCTCCTTCTCTGATTTCATCTTCTTTTATTTTTCCATCCCTTCCCCTGTTTTCATCTGTTTTGTTTCTTAAATTTCACATTTGATATTTGTCTTTCACTGACTGACTTATTTCACTTAGCATAATATCCTCTAATTCCATCCACAGCATTGCAAATGGACATTTTAACAAATTTGTTCTTCCAATCCATGAACATGGAATATACTTCCATATGTCTGTGCCATCTTCAATTTCTTTCATCAGTGTTTTATAGTTTTTTTTTAATTATAAATATATGTTTATAAAAAATAAAAAATTATAAGTGTTTTATAGTTTTTACAAGACAGGTCTTTCACCTACTTTGTTAAGTTTATTTGTAGGTTTGTTTGTTTGTTTGTTTTTTCTGGTGCCCTTGTAAATAGGACTGTTTTCTTCATTTCCTTTTCTCCTACTTATTAGTGTATAGAAGTATAAACGATTTCTGTAAATTGATTTTGTATCCTGTGACTTTATGAAATTCATTTATCAGTTCTAGTAGTAGTAGAACTGCTAGTACTACTAGTAGTAGTGCACTAGTAGTAGTGCAGTCTTTAGGGCTTTTTGTAGAGTACCATGTCATCTGCAAATAGTGAAAGTTTTACTTCTTCTTTATCAATTTGGATGTCTTTTCTTTTTCTTGTTTGATTGCTTTGGCTAGGACTGCCAGTGCTATGTTGAATAAAATGGTGAGAGTGAACATTCTTGTCTTCTTCCTGACATTAAAGGAAAATCTCTCAGTTTTCCACGATTGAAAACCATTGTGGTATATTCCCTCTAAACTTACTGTTTTGAGGGTTTTTGTCATGAATGACTGCTATACTTTGTCAAATGCTTTTTCTGCACCTATTGAAAAGATCATATGGTTTTGTCCTTTCTATTGTTGATGTATCACATTGATTGATTTGCAAATATTGTACTGCCCTTGCACTTTAGAATAAATCCCACTTGATTGTGGCAGATGACTTTTTTTTTTAATATATTGGTGGATTCATTTTCCTAATGTTTTGTTGAGCATCTATGGTCATCAGAGATATCAGTCTGTAGTTCTTTTTTTGTAGTGTCTTTATCTGATTTTGGTATCAGGGTAATAACTTAAAATTCTTTACTTTCTTTTTTTTTTTTTTTTTTTTTTTTTTTTTGCTTCTGTCATTCTACCTTACTCTGATACCCTTCTCTGCTGTCTGTCTCCTTTACAGTCTTCTCCGCACCTTTCATCATCTACAATGCATATCTCAGATATTTGTTCTTCCATTCCTAAGTCATTTGGTGATCTTAACTGACTCAAGTTAAACTCTTCAAATATTACTTACATATGGATGATCCCCAAGTCATTATTACTAGTTTTGGCGTTTCACTTTCTCTCTCTCTCTAATAAAATTGAGTTCTGCATTTCCAACTACATGTCATCACATCAAGAGCATTTCACCTAAAACAAAAAATATTTTCTCCCTGTAATTCTAAGCTAATTGACTATACATATTTTTCATTTATGATAATGCTCTGAAATCATTCTCCCTATACACCCAGGTCACAAATCATACATTAAACAGAAATATAGCTCTTAAGTTGTTCCTCACTCCCCACATCTAATAATCCCAAAGTTATACTGAGTCCTCATTTCTTTCCATTACTGTAGCTACTACTGTACACTAGACTCTAGTTTTCATGTAAGTGAAAAAGTTTTCTAATCAATTTTTCTGTCTTCAACCATTGCCTTTCCATACCAGTGTTATCACCCTAAACCACTACTTGAGCATTTCATTCCCCATCTCAGAAACTTAGATAGCTACTTGTAACTATAGAATAAAGTCTAGACTCCTTAGCTTAGTTTCCCAAAATGATTTGATTTTATATTTCAAGCTCTAATCCTCACTACACTCCTAGATTAACTATCTGTCCCCCATACAATTTGTCCATTTTCCAGTCTGATGTTTTGTTCCCCCACATCTCAAACAACTTGCTTATTCTTCTCCTTCAGTGGTGAACACAAATTTCATATCCTCCTTGAAATCCTCTGACCATCTCCATCTGGAAATGATAATTCCCTTATTTGAAACTGACTGCCCCTGCCACTTAGTAGACATTTAACAGTCAAGTTTATTTCATTTCCTCAACCACTGGTTCACTCCTTAAGTATAGTACTCTATACAGAGTATTTATTGGTTGCCCATTTATAGCTTCAATAAATATTCCAAGAATCAAATTTTAAATTCAAATTATTGAATAATGTTATACTCCTATATTTCCACTGTTAACATTATGGCATCATTATTATTTCATAAAATTGTTCTAAGAAATCTCCAAAATTTGGAAAGTTAAGTAGATGTATTTACACTCTAAGAAACAGACTTACTTCCTATAGTTCTAAAGTACAAAGATAAAGAAGAAAAGGAGTTAGATATTGATGTCTCTAAAGCACAATATTTGAAAGAATATTTTAACAAAAATGCAAAAAAGAAAAATTTCAAGTTGCAACAAATGTCCTTAACCACAGTTCATTGGCTTGTGATTCAGTCCAGATTTCATGTGAATTAGTTTAGATTTCACAGCAACATGATTCCTCGTAATAGCAGAAAAAAAGGTCACTTAAAAGGATGATGATTCCTTAATATAATACAAATTAAGTAACTAACTACATACATTATTAAGAAAACCATCCAGTTTGACAAAAATATGGACATTTGAGGGGAATATTTATGCTATTTGCTAACCAGAAACCTATCAATTAGTCACTTCTATCATGTCTCTACCCAAATAAGAAAATGTGTACTTTATTAATTTCTCAGTAACCATGAGTACTCTGAGACCCCAAATCTTTCTAAAATCCTTTGAAATCATGTGTTTCAGAACTTCAGCAAGCCTCTGGGATTCTTTGCCCCTTCAGGTTCTCTACCACAACTGCATAGCCTGAGGCTTGACCTCATTTTGTTCAGCAATAATTGATAACTGAACAATTTTAAGTGAGATGAAATAATCTATTGAGTATGTTTAGAAATCAACTCAAGTTTTCTTAATTATTTCAGAATGAATCCTTTTATATTTGTTTGGTTCTAATATGTTTTCATTGTTGATTATAGACTGGTCCATAAGATCTTTGAGGATAATGTTTTTTCTATGTTGTATATCCCTACCCAGAATATATTCTCCTGTGCCAGATATAATGAAGCCCATGAAGCCACTCAAGAAATAGTCATTAAACTGAATTCTTATCCCTGGAACAAATAGATGGTATCCAAGGAGGATAGGGTCAAAATTATTGGGCTCTCTGTGAAGTGGAAAATTTATTTCAGAAGTCAACTAGGTAAAGAACACAGTTGTTCTCCTGGGATGACTTTTGAAATGAAAGCTGACCATGAGGGAGATCACTATGACAGGACTTAACCCTGTTGGATTTAATCACCTATGAAAGATTTTTCCCTGTTGGATGCAGACAACTCCATCACTTTCAAAAGTCAGCTCTCTCTGAAGGAATTGGAAAGAATGGTTTTATAATTCCTATAGTAAGAGGAGTTGCCACAGTAAAATAGCAGCAATTGGGGTTAGGTAGGCCCCCTTTCCCATGCAGATTCCCCAGTAAGTGTTTTTGTTTCTTGGTTTTGTTCAAATAAGATCCAAGTTATGGTTTCATAATTTCCCCATCACTAGCCCTGAAATGAAGTTACTACAGTCCTTAAGCTGGAATGACTCCACTAGCTGCATAGCAAACCTTTGTCCAAGATTCAAACCAAACTGAATGTTTGAGGGTTTGGGTTGTTTTGAGTTTTCTAAACTCAACTTAAGTTTTCATGAACCTTATTGCACTTCCTGATCTTTTCTGGGAGAGAGAGTGGAAAAACTGAACTGTTTTGTGCCAGTGTTAGAAGCAGCCCTCCAAGTGTTGTAACTATCTGCATGGAGAAAAGATAGGTCTAGATAGAAATATTGTAAGAAGGTAAACTATGGAGTTTTATTTTTCATTTTTCCCTGAAAATTTATCTTAAATTCTGTTCTCCTAATACCTATCACTTAATTAAAACATTAAGTAGAAAACTGGAGTGCAATAGTCCTAAAAACCATAGCACAATGATAAAAGCAAGCCAGCAATTTTAGTTTAGAATTGAAATAAAATAGCTACTACCTATTATAACAATAATAACTAAGTATTAAACAAGCATGACAACATCTTCATTGCCATCTTAGGAAAGGTACTGGCTAGAAGAAAGAGGAATGTCCAGATCTAAGTCTCTCTCTTTATCTTTTTTTAAATTTAAAAATCTTTTGCTTATTTGTGACTCTCTGGATATTATTTTTTTTTTATTTAGGATACAACATTCTTTATTAAGTTCAGTTAGCCAACATATAGTACATCCTTAGTTTTTGATGGGCTTGGAAAATTCATTGAATTCTACAGATCCATAGGGACAGAGTAGAATTGTAGGAAGAAAAGAAGTTCAAGAAGTAAAGGAAATAAGGGACATAAAAATTCATAGCAGAACTACTTGGTGTGGTAAACACAGTGTAAGCCATGGATCAGATGTAAAAATCAAGAACTATGTCATTTTCAATAAGTGTACTGCAGTCTACTACCTTAGGTGGATGCCAGCTCAGAAAACAGCTCATCAATGAGAGCTTCAGAGTTAAATATTGATGGTCCACGTCAAAAGGGAGTTTCAAGGAACACTGATCCACCAACAAGGATGAAAAGGACAACTGTAACCACAGCATCATGAGCACTGTCTCATTGTTTCATTACCATGATGGAGAATTCCCTCATACGGAAAGCCAGTGGCTATATATGAAGTCAAATGTATCTGAATTACTTGGCATGAACTTTTTCTTAATAAACAAACATCATATTGACCCAGCCACCATATTGACCCAGCCAGAGCCTCTCTCTTAGGAAACTTAGAGGAATCATTTGTAAGCAAGCCAAATTCTGAATGGGAATCTCTACCAGCCCTGCTGAAGACCCTTATCTTAGAAGTACTGGGACCTAGGCCTCCTCATTTCTCCTGACAGAACCCCATAACCAAGGATGCCGTGGAGGGCTCAGTCAGTTAAGTATCTGCCTTCAACTTGGGTCATGATCTTAGGGTCCTGGGATCGAGTCCCACATCAGGCTCCTCACTTAGCAGGAAACCTGCTTCTCCCTCTGCATGCTGCTACTGCTGCTTCTGTGCTCTCCCTGTCTCTCCCCCCACCCTTTTTTTAAAGGAACCCCATAACCAAACCTATCTGGACATCTCTTTAAAGAGATTAATGAAGGCAAGGCTGATAGATCCAATTCAGATTCTTAATCTGTCTCTTACTATCAA
This sequence comes from Mustela putorius furo, assembly GCF_011764305.1. NCBI lineage: Eukaryota > Metazoa > Chordata > Mammalia > Carnivora > Mustelidae > Mustela > Mustela putorius. The sequence goes on from NW_025421481.1 coordinate 3,767,738, forward strand.
AATCTAGAGATAAAAAAAATACTTTTATTCAAATCCTTATAAATATTATTCTGAGCAATCACAATTATCCATAACTACTCTCTGAAGGAAATCATGTTCAAACAAAACTGGCCATAGGGCAGTTATCAGGGGTGGGGAGTTCTAGCTAGGGTCATGACAAAAGGGAAACTGCTTGCTAGTCACAGACAAAAACAGGAATGTTAAAAAATCAAGGAAGTAGATAAAATTATGCATTGGTGCAGGGGGGGAGGGCAGTCTCAACCTGGAGCTGTGAAATCAGTTAAGAATCAGTAACGGGGTGGACAGAAAAAAAATTAACTATGTGACTTACAAACTGGTTTTTTTAAAGCCATTCCTCCATCAAAGCATATTGCCCATATGAACCCTGATATAATAAAAGCAGATAAGGTGAGTTGTTTTGTTTTTAGTTTATTATTTTTTCTTAGGAAGCTTTAATATAGAAAATTCAGATGTATTTTAGCTACCTACAATCTTCCTACCTTGGAATATTATTATTAATATTTCAGTATATAATCTTTCACCACACACACACACACACACACAGAGTGTTTTTTAAAGATACCTTAAAATGGCTTTGTAAACTTTTTCATTAAATGAATATTAATAACATCTTTGCATGTACACAAATATATACCTACATCATCAACCTTAAATGACCACAAGGTGTAGTTGTACCATAATTTGTTTAGCGAACTCCCTATTTATGGTAATTTAAAGTTTCTAATTCTTCAGAAAGCATTTCTGCACCTACCTCTTGGCATATTTCCTGATTATTCCCTTAGAAAGGATTTCTAACCAGGTTGTGGGTATTAGAGAGGGCACGGATTGCATGGAGCACTGGGTGTGGTGCAAAAACAATGAATACTCTTATGCTGAAAATAAATAAATTAATTATTTTTTTAAGAAAATAAAGGATTTCTAGATATGGAATTAATTAGTAAAAGATACATATTTTGGCACAAATTCCAAATTACTTCCCAGAAATGTTTTATCAATATAGAACTCCACTAGAGCATATGAGTCCTCATTTACCTACCTCTTCACAAATTCTAGCTTTTATCATCATTCTAAATCATTGCCAATCTAATAGGAAAATATAGGAACTTACTGGAGTTTTACTTGCATTTTTTATTAGTGGAATGATTTGGGGTTTTTTTGTTTGTTTGTTGGTTTGGTTTGGTTTGGTTTTTGCAGTTTTGCTGTTTTACCATACAGAAATCACATTTAATTATTTATAAGGTGTAGATATATTCTAATAGTATGCCTTTGGGATTACACATAAGACTCTTCCTACCATAAGATTATTTGGCCATTTTCTCATGTTTTCTTCTGACCTTTTTAATGGTTTGGTTTTATACAATTTAAATATTTACTTAAACCTGAACTGCATTTTTCATTAAGAACTAATAGAGTTCCAACTTTTCTTTTCCCCAAATGTTTAGCCCATTTTCTCAACACCAGTCTTTGAATAAACAACTTTTCCTCATTGATTTGAAGGCAGTCTTTAGCTTATACGAATTCTAATAAATATTTGAGTATATTTGTTTCCATTAAGTTCATTTACCTATTTCTGGTTCTGTATATACTGCACTATATACTACACTATTTTAATTTTTATTAATTTAAAAAATAAATTTTATTATCTGAAGATAAGGCCCTACTAAGAATTCTTTTCCTCAAAATGTACAAGCTATTTTCTCAGGTGATCATTTTTTTTATTATAGTTTTAATTAGAACTAGGTTAAAATTTTTCAATACCCAAGAAAATTGATATTTTATAAGCCCTCTCTCCATTTGTTTGAGTCTTCTCTTAAATTTCAAAGTTTAATTTTTGTCTTTTTCTTCTCAAAATTTATTATTTCTTTTTCATTTTATTTTATTTTATTTCTTTTCAGTGTTCCAGCATTCATTGTTTATGCACCACACCCAGTATTTCATTTTAAGCCTTCTTAAAAAATTCTATAGGTAGACTATATTTATTAGATATTCTATTTTATCACTCTGATAAATGGGGTCTTATTTTCCATAGAGATATTCCTAGTATGTAGATGCATCAGGGATCCCCAAGACCACCCTCAAGCTCAATGATTCATTAGGACCCCTACATAAGACTTAGGAGTTGTTACACCCATGGTTATGGTTTATTACAGTGTAAGAATAAAAAGGAATAAAAGGAAAAGCATATAGGAAACCATCCAGAGGAAACCAGTCTCAAGACTTCAGATGTCCCCTCCCAGTGGAATCACATGGGACACACTTAATTTGTCCAGTAGCAATGTGTGATAACATATGCAAAGTGTTGCCAGCCAGTGAAGTTCTCCCAAGCTTCAATGCCCTGGATTTTTTAATTGGGGGTCATTCGTGTATATATATAGCACTTGGATTATATGCATCAGTTACTAAAGCTCCAAATCCCAGAAACAAATCTTAAATCCCATTGTTAGCATAAATTATTTGGATAAACTGGTACAGCATGTTCAAGACCTCAAGCGTGAAATGTATACACACACACACACAGAACTCAGCTCCCAGGGACCTACAAAAGGCCAGTCCTCATTGGCTCTAGCTATCATACTGAACATATTTGTTTCCAATTTCTTTTTTTTAAATTTATATTTGTAGTCTTTCTAGTTAGACATTCATATCATCTGTGAACAAAAGTAATTTTGTCTTCTCCACTCTGGTAAATACCAGAATATTTTATTATTTATGCATTTGCTAGAATTTCTGGAACAATGATGAACAGTGATAATAATGAGCATTAATGAGCATTAATTCTTATTCTTGACAGTAGTGGAAATGTTGCAAGGCTTATTATTTTATCAGTGCTAGTATCTAAAATAGGTTCTTTTTCATGTTATTTATAATTTATTAAGTTTTTTTTTTTAATTTTTCATGGAACAGCTGTGGAATTTAATCAAATGCCTGTGGGCATCAATTAAAATAATTATATCTAAGATACTCAAGAAAATAAAATGTGAGCTAAAAATTTTATATCCAGCAAAACTGCTCTTCACTGATAAAGGAAAGAAATGATTTAACAACATGCAAAACCTCAGGGAATATTGTTTCTATGAGTCCTTACTGAGGAACCAACCAGAGAAGTAACTTCATACCACCAAAATGACTAAAGAGACATCAATATAAGTCTAGTAATGAGCATTAAATATATAAATACTATACTTAAAAAATAATAAATGAGTGCTTAAAACAGAAGACAGTATGTGATGGTTATGTGGTCAGATAATGGTCAACAGATAATGGTCAACACTTGTACAACTTCAAAAAATGGAGCGGACATACGAAAAAGCAAAAAACACGCCTTTAAAATACTCCTCAGTATATTGGTAGTGGAAGTATTAATAAATATTTTGAAATTATGTATTCAATTTAAGAAAATTAATGAGTAATTATGAGCTATTCTAATATCCCCTGTGTTCTTCAGAATTAGGATTTTCAGTGGGAGAGAAAAATTAAATACAGATATAACACAAAAGTGATTTAGTTTAAAATTGCTACAGCAGAATTTGAAGTTAAAGCATTAGTATGAATTTATCAGATATTTTATGTAATATAATGTTTTTATTTGCTATATCCACTGAAGAGGCTTAGAAAAAATGACCAACCCAGTAGCAATGAAATCTCTGCTACCTGGAAATCTCTGCATTAAAATTCCAACTCTTATTTCAAGACTTAGTGAAGAAATGACAAATTCAGGTCTAACAAAAGAAATGTACAAGATGGACCTGGAACACTGGGTCATACTAGATAGCAAGAAAGCTAGTCTATGTAAAGAGGCTCTCATTGGCCGAAGATGTGACAAACTGAGCTGTAAATTGGGTAATAACCTGAAGTGAATGAAACATAGCAAATATGTTCAATTCCATGAGTTCATATTGATACTTATGGGAAAAAAGGTAAATGATGACCTTTGGAGAATGAGAGAGATGAAATTCATTATTCTGAACACTGTAAATAGGGGGGAAATTAAGCATCTATCTTGCATGTCTCATATACACTTAACCACCAAGAAACAAAATATTAGATAAAGGGGGAACATCTCTTATAAAAGTATTTCAAATAATAAATGAAAAGAATGATAAAATTAAAATTTCACCATTTTTAACCCCCAATTGAGCATCAATACCTGATAATAACATTTATGCGCCTCTTGATTAAACAAAGCAAAAATGTCACTTATACACTTACTGAATGGATCAAACATGAGTTTTATTAAGTCTCTGGATCCTACTACCAATTTTCATGAAATAAGGAGGACAAAGAAATATGTTGAACTCCACCACGAGTACATAATTAGCAAAATCCTAACTGTGGGAAATCCTACAAGTCAAATATCTTGGGCTAATCACCAAACTGAAAAAAAAAGAGAAAGATAGAGGGGAACCTATACATTAAAAGAGACTTATGACACCTCAGTTTTGTTTTGTTTTGTTAATGAGCAAAACTAAATTATAGTGTCTAGGCATCAACACTTGAGTATTCAAAGTACAGAGAAATTGTAAGAATTCATTACTATAAAAAAATAATAATGGTTATTTTGGGGGGTGTTAACTGAGGAGATTGGGCACAGAGGCTTATTGGGTGCAAAGTTTGATTTCTTCTCTTGAATGCTGATTATTTTCTCTTGTAATAACTAATTAAGCTATACATTTGTGCATTTTTGGGGGGGGGGGTTGTGTGTTATTTTACAATAAAATGGCTAAAAATTCCACTAAATATTTGTTAAATTGTCAAATATGAATAGCCTTATTAAAATAAGACCTTTGTGAATGTTGCTGTCATATTTTATTTATTTTTTAAGTTTTTATTTAAATTCCAGTTAGTTAACATATAGTGTAATATTGGTTTTAGGAGTAGAATTTAGTGATCCATCACTTACATATAACACCCAGTGTTAACCACAAGTACCCTCAATATCCATCACCCAATTAGCCCATCCTCCACCCACCTCCCCTCCAGCAACCTTGTTTGTTCTCTATAGTTAAGAGTTTCTTACAGTTTGCCTCTCTCTTCTTCCCCCTTCCCATATGTATGTTCATTGTTTTTCTTTTTTAATCCACATATAAGTGAAATCATATGGTATTTGTCTTTCTGACATATTTCACTTAGCACAATACACTCTAGCTCCATCCATGTTGTTGCAAAAGACAAGATTTTATTCTTTTTGATGACTGAGTAATATTCCTGTGTGTGTGTGTGTGTGTGTGTGTGTGTGTGTACACACCATTATCTTCTTTATCCATTCATCAGTCAGTGGACATTTGGGGTTCTTTCCAAAGTTTGGATATTGTTGATAATGATGCTGTATCAGGGTGCACATCCCCAATCAGTATTTTTGTATCCTTTGGGTAAATACCCAGTAGTGCAATTGTCGGATCGTAGGGTAGTTCTATTTTTAACTTTTTGAGGAACATGCACACTGCTTTCCAGAGTGGCTGCACCAGTTTGCATTCCCATCAACAGTGTTAAGAGGGTTTCCCTTTCTTGACATCCTGGCCAATATCTGTTGTTTGCTATGTTGTTAATTTTAGCCATTGGGACAGGTGTAATGTGGTATCTCATCGTGGTTTTGATTTGTATTTCCCTGATGATGACTGATGAGCATCTTCGCATTTGTCTGTTAGCTATCTACATCTCTTCTTTGGAAAAATGTTTATTCATGTCTTCTGCCCGTTTCTTATCTAGATTATCTGGAGGTTTTCTGAGTGCTGAGTTTGATTAGCTCCCATAGATTCTGGATACTAACCCTTTATCAGATGTGTCATTTGCAAATATCTTCTCCCATTCCATAGGTTGCCTTTTAGTTTTGTTGACTGTTACCTTCACTGTGCAGAAACTTTTTATATCAAGTCCCAAAATTTATTTTTCTTTTGTTTCCCCTTGCCTCCAGAGATGTGTCTAGTAAAAAGTTGCCATAACCAGGTTAAAGAGGTTAGTGCCTGTGTTCTCCTCTAGGATTTTGATGGTTTTCTGTCTCACACTTAGGTCTTTCATCCATTTTGAATTTATTTTTGTGTGTGATGTAAGAAAGTGGTCCACATTCTTCTGCATGTAGCTGTCCAGTTTTCACAACAGCATTTGTTCATGAGACTGTCTTTTTTTCCATTGGATATTCTTTCCTGCTTTGTCAAAGATTAGTTGTAGGTCCATTTCTGGGTTTTCTATTCTGTCCCACTGATCTGTGTGTCTGTTTTTGTGCCAGTACCATACTGTATTGTTGACTACAGCATTGTAATATAGCTTGAAGTCAGGAATTGTGGTGCCTCTAATTTTGCTTTTCTTTTTCAAGATTCCTCTGGCTATTTGGGATCTTTTCTGTCTCTATATGAATATTAGAATTGCTTGTTCCAGCTCTGTGAAAAATGCTGGGGGTATTTTAATAGGGATTGGATTAAATGTGAAGATTGCTTTGGGTAGTATAGACATTTTAACAAATTTGTTCTTCCAATCCATGAGCATGGAATGTTTTCCTATTTCTTTGTGTCATCTTCAATTTCTTTCATAAGTGTTTTTTAGTTCTGAGTACAGATCTTTTACCTCTTTGGTTAGGTTTATTCCTAGGTATCTTGTTGCTATCATATTTTAAAATGAGAAAACTATGCTATATAAAGAAATAATTCCAGTTTCCATGATGACATCCTTCATCAAGTAGCATTAATTATTCACACTAGTATAACATTATCCTGTATTAATAAGGAAAACGCATGATGAACTTCTACCAAAGAAAGATAGGTCAATGTGATTAATTTCGGTAAGATCTTTTGGGTTCCAATACATGCTTTATTTTTGTTTCCTGTATGAATAAATGATGCTTCAGGTCATGGGAAATATTTGACTAGCTATGGTTAAACAAAATTTATCAAAAAGTACTTCATTACCTTAACTAGTTTTTCCTTTATAAAATTAAAAGTATATTTTCCTTGCTTTCCATAAAGTTACATTTAAGTCAAATTAATAAGGCTGACTCATCAACAATTTCATACTCTTAAAACAGCAGTTTTCCACCTGCTCACAGTTTACCAACAGTAATAGGTGCTAGGCAGTGAGCAAGACTGTAAGCTATCATATAATATCCACACTCTAATTTTCCTTGCTTAATAGAATTTCACTACTATTCTGGGTGTCAACCAGATCTAGCCAAATTTTGCCTCCTGGCTTCCCTTGCAATAAGGAGTGACTTTTTTTTTTTTTTTTTAAGATTTATTTGTCAGAGAGAGAGATCGAGCACAGGCAGACAGAGTGGGAGGCAGAGGCAGAGGGAGAAGCAGGCTCCCCGCCGAGCAAGGAGTCCGATGTGGGACTCGATCCCAGGACGCTGGGATCATGACCTGAGCTGAAGGCAGCTGCTTAACCAACTGAGCCACCCAGGTATCCCAGGAGTGACTTTTTGAGAGGTAGACAGACATATCTTATGGGGCTTCAACTTATATGTGTGCTAGATTTTGCTTCTCCCCTCCACAGCTTTCATCCAGGAATACAGATAAAATGACTACAGTTGCTACAACTACCATAGTGACTTTGGGAATAGAACTCAATACTAAGCATGATCAAGAACAAAGAAAGAACCTAGTTTCTGGTGACATCATGGAATCATGATTCTCTGATTATGCCCAGACTCCTCTTTGCATGGGGAAACTAAATCTCCCAATTTATTTAAGTGCCTCTATTATAAATTGGTTACTCAGCTAATCATTAACCAATGCAATAATCCCTTTCACTAATATGAGTTTCAACAGTGGTGCATAAACAATAACCTTAGAACACTGAAAAAAAATAATAAAATTACTAAAAAAAAAAAAATACAGATATGTGACCTTAGAGAAATCTGAAGGAAGTTGCAAAAATAATTCTCAGAGGTATAAATTTCACTTCCTTTTTTTCCCCTAAAGATTTTATTTACTCAAGAGAGAGCAAGAGAGAGTGTGAAAGTGAGAACACAGAAGAAAGGGAGAAGCAGACTTCCCCTGAGCAGGAAGCCCAAAATGTGATTTGATCCCAGGACCCCAAGATCACCACTTGAGCCAAAGGCAGCTGTCTAACTGACTGAGCCACGCAGGCACCCCCATACCTCCTTCCTTAAAGAAGGATTGCTAGGACTTAAACAGCATGAGCAAGACTTGCTGATTTGAAGGGAAAATGAAATAGAAATAATAAACAATGACAAAGTGCCAGTATTCATACTGCTTGTAGAACTTTCTATGGAATGTCATTGGCAACATCAACAGCTATAGCGGTAGTGAAAATATTTATTAGGCATCTGTATAGCTGTGAATTATACAGAGGTAAGTAGTGTTTGGATGAATTTGACAGCATGATCTCTGCTTCCAAAGGAACATTCATATATGTATGTTACAACATATGATGAGCTTCAAAGACACAATGATTGCCATCAACAAGAAAAATATACTTCTTGGCAGCCACCAGGACACATCATTTCTTTCCATCACTGGCAAGATCTTGGCTAGAATTCTTTTGGATCAGCTACTATTCAATGATGGCAACTGTGCACTCCCAGAATAACTGTGGCTTTAAACCACAGGGCAACTGACAAAATCTTTTCTCTATGTCAGAAATAAGAAAAATACAGAAAGCAGTCTGAATATTACTAAATTTATTGACTGCACAGAAAATTTTGACTCTGTAGACCTGAACTACGTGTTACAATGTAACTTTTTGTGCCTATGCTTTGTAAGGATCTAAGAAGTTGGTGAGACTGTACACATTAGTTAATTAAAGGTCATTTAAACAGCTACCAAATACCCAGCACTATGCAGATTATAGCTATTTGTACTATTGACTATTTAATGAGTATCTCTCCTATTAGAATATAAGCTTCATATAGAAGGGCCTGAGGCTATCCCATCACCTACAGAATTCCCAGTGCCTAGCAGTGTCTGGCTCATATTATTAGATACACAGTAACCATCTGTTGAATGAATAAAGGCACAGTTACAAAACACAATACTTATACTTCCCATGGGGAGACAAAACATGAAATAACTGTATCTTATTATCTAGATTAATCTTCACAATTCCCACTGTTGAGGGCAGTGCTGTCTAGTAGAAATTTCTATAATGATGAAAATGATTTTTTTTTAAGATTTTATTTGTTTACTTGACAGAGATCACAAGTAGACAGAGAAGCAGGCAGAGAGAGAGAGAGAGAGAGAGGGAAGCAGCCTCCCTGCTGATCAGAGAGCCCAATGCGGGACTCTATCCCAGGACCCTGAGATCATAACCTGAGCCGAAGGCAGCGGCTTAACCCACTGAGCCACCCAGGCGCCCATGAAAATGATTTTTAACTGCACTATCCAATATGGTAGCCACCAACCAGACGTGGCAACTGAGCACCTGAAATGTACTAGTCCAACTACATTACTCTTTACTCATCTTAAGCTACATAGCTGCATTTGGTTTTTATTAAAATTTTAATTAGGATTTGGAGTTTTAAGTAGAGAATGGGGAATCCTAACTTATGTTTTTTCATTAATGTGTTCCTTCTCCCCTACCAGTGCCCCCGAAATATACACAACTAAAGGAAATTTAAGAAAGGTTAACAGGTTGTTTGCCTGGGAATTCCACTCCAAAAAGTTGTAAAGAAAGGGTAGAAGAGAGCCTAGCCATTTTTAACTACATGGAGAATTAACCCAGCATTTCAAGTACCCAGTACTCAAAGTTAAGAGAACAAAGTCAAGAATTAAGAATACAAATAAATCCACAAAAATAACATCTCCATATAGTATTAGATGGGCAGAACGTATCCCACCCTCAACAATGCTGGATGGCTAACTGGACTGTCACATTGCAGAACATTCAGTGAACTGTTCAATATATATTTATTGAGTGTTTGCTGTGTGCCAAACACTGTTTAAAGCTCTGGGAATATAGCAATGAACAGACTGACAAAATCCCTGTTCTCGTAGAGTCTACATTTTGGTGGGTGGATAGAGACAGCCAGTCAACAAAGAATTAAGTAAAATCGTATATCGGGTGGCACTAAGTTCTAAGGGGAACAAAAAGTGGGGAAGAGGGACAGAGCATAAAAGGAAAGGGCTGGCTAGGGAAGACCTTATTGAAAAGATTAAATCTGGGGAGCCTGGGTGGCTCAGTGGGTTAAGGCCTCTGCCTTGGACTCGGGTCATGGTCCCAGGGTCCTGGGATCGAGCCCCGCGTCGGGCTCTCTGCTCAGCGGGGAGTCTGCTTCTCCCTCTCTCTGCCTGCCTCTCTGCCTACTTGTGATCTCTATCAAATAAATAAATAAAATCTTAAAAAAAAAAAAAGAAAAGAAAAGATTAAATCTGAGATACAACTTGGAGGTAAAGACACACGCCAGCAGATAACTGCAAAGAGAGTTTCAACCATGGAAACAGCAAATCCAAGAGACCTCAAATAGGGCAATGTGCTTTGAGCCAAGAGAGGAAGTATAGGAGTGTAGAAGAGATCAGAAAGTCACAGAGGCCCCCAGATCAAGGAGAGGTTTGGACACCACTATGCAACCTGAAATGTGCTTCTAAGAACAATTAGAAATTTTTGGAGGTTTTTGAATTGAAAAGTGATTTGACTTGCATTTTCAAAGATCTGCTCCGGATGCTATATTGAAAAGAAGAGTGTTGGTGGGGGCCGGGAGCGAAATGGAACAAAACAGATAAAATCCCCTGCCCTCAGTTAGCTTACATTCTAATGACTAGAAGCAGGTAGCAAGTACTTCTCAATTTCACAAACAATTTTTTTTAACAGATTATCAATTTATTAAAAAGGTTGATTTAAGCATCTGCAATGGTGACTTCAACCTCAACTCCTGGCTCAATACTGATGGATGTAATCTGCTTAACAATCTCAGAAGGACTGTGCAAATCAATGAGCCGCTTGTGGATCCTCATTTGAAACCGATCCCAAGTCTTAGAGCCTTCACCACAAGGAGTTTTTCTTGTAGTGATTCTCAGAGTCTTGGTAGGCATCCGAACTGGTCCTTTCACTTTCAGATTCTTTTCCTTGGCGCCCCTGATCAAATCAGCACATACCTTTTCCAAAGATTTTACGTTGCGGCTGGTGAGAGTTATTCTAATTCGGTGAATCGCCACCTCCGGTTCCACGGGTGTCTTCCCGGTGTCTTTAAAAGCCATGGCTGCGGCGCGGCTTCCTGACCGACTTGTTCCTCGGTGAGAGCGAACAGCGGTGAGTCAGGAGCAGAAGCGGGGCCACCAAAGCACCGCCGAACCTGCGACCGCGTCTTCCTCAAAGAGCAACAATTTTTTTTTTATTCAGTTATTTATATAACTGAATTTTGGGAGGAGATGAAATAGCACAGAGAGGTTAAGTAACATGGTCATGTGTATACAATACCTTATTTGGAAAAAAGGGTCTCTACAGATGGGACTAAATTAAAGATCTCGAGATAAAGAGAGATTCCTATATTATTCTGGTGGGACCTAAATGCCATCACATGAATCCTTACAGGTAAGGACAGAGGGATATTACAGACAGATACACAGAGTAAGATACAATGTAGAAAACCTTATGAAGACAGAGCAGAGAGAGCTATAGCCAGCCACAATGCCAACAACCACCAGAAACTGGAAGAGGCAATAAAAGATCTCCTGTAGAGCTTCTGGAGGGAGTGTGGCCCTGCCTATAGTTTGATTTCAGACATCTGGCCCCCAGAACTGTGAGAAATAAATTTTTGTAGTTTCAAGCCACCAAGTTTATGGCAATTTGTTACAGCAGCCCAAAGAACATAGCTATCATACTTTGTACTGTTATCTTAACAAATTCACACATTATCTTTTATTTAGTGAAAGTAATATGGTATGATGACATACCATATGCCAGATTCTGGGGTTTTCTAAAAGATGTATTTATTTGAGAGGAAGGGAGAGAAAGAGAGATTGAGCACATGCACGAGTAGGGGGAGGGGCAGAGGGGAAGAATCTTCAAGCAGACTCCCTGCTGAGCACAGAGCCCAGTGTGGGGCTCAGTCTCACAACCCATGAGACTGTGACCTGAACTGAAACCAAGAGTCTGACGCTCAAAGGACTGAGCACCTAGCTATCCCCACATTCTGTTTGTAATACCAGGAATAAAAATGTAAACAAAACAAAGTCCCTACACTCCTGAACATGAGGTAATTTTAGAAAATAATAAGCACAGTGAAGAATATAAAAAAATGAGATGGAATAGGGAATGACTGGGAAGAGGACTCCTTTAGGCAGTGGAGTCAAAAAAGCATTCTCAGAAATCATGTGGTTTGAGCGGAGCTTCATGATGATGAGGGACAAACGCCCATACAAATAACAGGAGGAAGATGCTCCTGACAGAGGGAACAGAGTAGGGCAAAGATCTAGAACCAAAAATATTTGGCATATCAGAAGGCCAATATGGCTGGAGTGGATGAAAAACGGGAAGAAACTGCAATGTAAGACAGGTAGGCCATTTGTATCAATTATCTACTGCTACAAAAAAGCTGTGTAACAAACACACACAAAAGTTCATGTCTATAGCTTATGCTTCTAGAATCAGCTGAGAGTCTGCTAGGCAGCTCTACTGACCTCAACCGGACTTGGTTTAATGTCTAATGTTTGAATTGGTATCTACTGATTGAGGAAGGCCTCAGCTGTAGCAAATGGGGCTCTGCTCCATGTGGCACTCTCTCCAGCAAGCTTGTAGGGGAATGTTCTCATGATGATGGCGGAGGTTCAACAGAGAATATCCAGTGTGCAAGATGGGTTCAAGCCACTGCCTATGTAATATCTGATAACTTTTCTTTAGTTAAAGCTAGTCACTTGGCTGAGGTCAAAGTCAAGGAGTGGGCAGGTCACCCTGCCCTCAGTGGGAATACACAGGTACATGGTAGGGATACAGAGAACAATGAACAACTGAAGCCATCAAGGCAAGCTTCTGCAACATATAGGGCCTTGATAAACTAATGAATGTAAGAAGCAATTGTTTTTTAAATAGGATAATAATGTATTACAAATGTTGTAGGAGTTCAAAAAAAAAAAAAGTTTTTCATTTTTCTGCATGTGGCTGTCCAATTTTCCCAGCACCATTTATTGAAAAGGCTGTCTTTTTTCCATTGGACATTCTTTCCTGCTTTGTCGAAGATTAGTTGACCATAGATTTGAGGGTCTATTTCTGGGCTCTCTATTCTGTTCCATTGATCTATGTGTCTGTTTTTGTGCCAGTACCATACTGTCTTGATGATGACAGCTTTGTAATAGAGCCTGAAGTCCGGAATTGTGATGCCACCAACGTTGGCTTTCTTTTTCAATATCCCTTTGGCTATTCGAGGTCTTTTCTGGTTCCATATAAATTTTAGAATTATTTGTTCCATTTCTTTGAAAAAGATGGATGGTACTTTGATAGGAATTGCATTAAATGTGTAGATTGCTTTAGGTAGCATAGACATTTTCACAATATTTATTCTTCCAATCCAGGAGCATGGAACATTTTTCCATTTTTCTTTGTGTCTTCCTCAATTTCTTTCATGAGTACTTTATAGTTTTTCTGAGTATAGATTCTGTGTCTCTTTGGTTAGGTTTATTCCTAGGTATCTTATGGTTTTGGATGCAATTGTAAATGGGATTGACTCCTTAATTTCTCTTTCTTCTGTCTTGCTGTTGGTGTAGAGAAATGCAACTGATTTCTGTGCATTGATTTTATATCCTGACACTTTACTGAATTCCTGTATAAGTTCTAGCAGTTTTGGAGTGCAGTCTTTTGGGTTTTCCACATATAGTATCATATCATCTGCGAAGAGTGATAATTTGACTTCTTCTTTGCCGATTTGGATGCCTTTAATTTCCTTTTGTTGTCTGATTGCTGAGGCTAGGACCTCTAGTACGATGTTGAATAGCAGTGGTGATAATGGACATCCCTGCCGTGTTCCTGACCTTAGCGGAAAAGCTTTCAGTTTTTCTCCATTGAGAATGATATTTGCGGTGGGTTTTTCATAGATGGCTTTGATGATATTGAGGTATGTGCCCTCTATCCCTACACTTTGAAGAGTTTTGATCAGGAAGGGATGTTGTACTTTGTCAAATGCTTTTTCAGCATCTATTGAGAGTATCATATGGTTCTTGTTCTTACTTTTATTGATGTGTTGTATCACATTGACTGATTTGCGGATGTTGAACCAACCTTGCAGCCCTGGAATAAATCCCACTTGGTCGTGGTGAATAATCTTTTTAATGTACTGTTGAATCCTATTGGCTAGTATTTTGTTGAGTATTTTCGCATCTGTGTTCATCAAGGATATCGGTCTATAGCTCTCTTTTTTGGTGGGATCCTTGTCTGGTTTTGGGATCAAGGTGATGCTGGCCTCATAAAATGAGTTTGGAAGTTTTCCTTCCATTTCTATTTTTTGGAACAGTTTCAGGAGAATAGGAATTAGTTCTTCTTTAAATGTTTGGTAGAATTCCCCCGGGAAGCCGTCTGGCCCTGGGCTTTTGTTTGTTTGGAGATTTTTAATGACTGTTTCAATCTCCTTACTGGTTATGGGTCTGTTCAGGCTTTCTATTTCTTCCTGGTTCAGTTGTGGTAGTTTATATGTTTCTAGGAATGCATCCATTTCTTCCAGATTGTCAAATTTATTGCCGTAGAGTTGCTCATAGTATGTTCTTATAATAGTTTGTATTTCTTTGGTGTTAGTTGTGATCTCTCCTCTTTCATTCATGATTTTATTTATTTGGGACCATTTCCTTACACCACACACAAAAATAGACTCAAAATGGATGAAGGACCTCAATGTACGAAAGGAATCCATCAAAATCCTTGAGGAGAACACGGGCAGCAACCTCTTCGACCTCTGCCGCAGCAACATCTTCCTAGGAACAACGCAAAAGGCAAGGGAAGCAAGGGCAAAAATGAACTATTGGGATTTCATCAAGATCAAAAGCTTTTGCACAGCAAAGGAAACAGTTAACAAAATCAAAAGACAACTGACAGAATGGGAGAAGATATTTGCAAACGACATATCAGATAAAGGACTAGTGTCCAGAATCTATAAAGAACTTAGCAAACTCAACACCCAAAGAACAAATAATCCAATCAAGAAATGGGCAGAAGACATGAACAGACATTTCTGCAAAGAAGACATCCAGATGGCCAACAGACACATGAAAAAGTGCTCCATATCACTCGGCATCAGGGAAATACAAATCAAAACCACAATGAGATATCACCTCACACCAGTCAGAATGGCTAAAATCAACAAGTCAGGAAATGACAGATGCTGGCGAGGATGCGGAGAAAGGGGAACCCTCCTACACTGTTGGTGGGAATGCAAGCTGGTGCAGCCACTCTGGAAAACAGCATGGAGGTTCCTCAAAATGTTGAAAATAGAACTGCCCTATGACCCAGCAATTGCACTATTGGGTATTTACCCTAAAGATACAAATGTAGTGATCCAAAGGGACACATGCACCCGAATGTTTATAGCAGCAATGTCCACAATAGCCAAACTATGGAAAGAACCTAGATGTCCATCAACAGATGAATGGATCAAGAAGATGTGGTATATATACACAATGGAATACTATGCAGCCATCAAAAGAAATGAAATCTTGCCATTTGCAACAACATGGATGGAACTAGAGCGTATCATGCTTAGCGAAATAAGTCAAGCAGAGAAAGACAACTATCATATGATCTCCCTGATATGAGGAAGTGGTGATGCAACATGGAGGCTTAAGTGGGTAGAAGAATAAATGAAACAAGATGGGATTGGGAGGGAGACAAACCATAAGTGACTCTTAATCTCACAACAAACTGAGGGTTGCCGGGGGGAGGGGGTTTGGGAGAAGGGGGTGGGATTATGGACATTGGGGAGGGTATGTGACTTGGTGAGTGCTGTGAAGTGTGTAAACCTGGTGATTCACAGACCTGTACCCCTGGGGATAAAAATATATGTTTATAAAAAATAAAAAATTAAAAAAAAAAAAGTTTTGACTATAATACTCTGAGAAAGCTACAAAGAGAAGGGTCTTGAAAGATATTTGTTTTAGATGGGTGGAGGGACAAGATGAGGAAATTTTAAGAGCAGAGAATAACATGAACAAAGTTATTATGGGAGAAAAGAGCACTGTATACACAGAATGAAGACAGGCATGTACACCAGTATCAAGACGTTCCCATCTGATTCAGTCTCTATCACAAACAGAAAAAAATAAAGTAGAACAAACAAATCTCATATGCATCCTACATAATAGAAACCACTCCATTTCAAAATATTTTGAGAGTCTAGAGTTCACAATGTGATAATCAGGAATGTCTGAGGACAGAAAACAGCCATGAGAGTACAAACAGAAGATTCCAAACATGTGCAACAATGAAGTCTCAATGTAGTATTTACCATAATGGTGAAGAAACCTGAAATTATGAATCAATGTATACAATACAACAATCCTTTTTGGTAACCCAATGTTACCAAATGCCTATCAGGATCTACCCTTCCCTGAGTACCACATAAACAAAGCTATCATCACATTGTTATTTTGGAAGCATGCTATCAGATGACTCCAAAATTGCTAGGAATCAAAACAATATCCAAGAAATCTCTTTTCAAGGCAACTAAAAAATTTGGCCACAAACATAATCTCAAGCATGTTCATGTAAATATTGAGGTTACTTATATCTTGATTCATGACATTAAGGTTTTAAGGCAATTCTCAAGAATTTTTTAAGCTTTAAAAACTAGTAATATATGGATCACTAGAACTGACTCTTCATCTGGCTCTTTAATTTAATTCTGCTTATATGATACTAATAGCAACCTCTCATCCAGTAAAGAGACTCAGGGAACAGCCAGTCCACTAGTGTTCATAGGTATATAAGAATTCAAATCTTTATACAATTAAGTAAAAAAAAGGAAACCTCATGCAAAGCAGGCCCCTAATTCAAATACATATTGTAACAATATAAATATTTAATCAATTACAACAATATAAATATTTAAATCAATTAGCAACTGGAGCAAAAAAAAAAAAATGAGCATGGAACAAAGCTTGAGGATAACAATGTTTCTACTCTCTTGGTCTCATATTCACTGGACTAATTCCAGTAGAACATCACCAACTCTTTGACCATCCCACAATCCCACTAAACTGAGTCTGGTGACAAGATTCCCTACCCATCCCCATTGTATGAGCACAACTGAAAAGTTTTATAGCTTCCACAACCCTCAGCTGGGCCCCATATACATGAAGAATCTCTAAAGCCCACACTATGAGCCTGAGCCTGCATGCTGGGAGACTTGAATCTATACTATGCCCTCAAATTGAAGACAGACTGAAGCTGATTCTTCCCAGAAAGACTGGAGTCAATTCATCAACGAAATTCAAACTCTCAGTCATGTAACATCCTAATTTCACTGCTGAATCTTCAGTGGCCTAAATGCCTATCAGGATCTACCCTTCCCTGCGTACCACATAAACACCATACACAGACAGAAACACCACCCCCTTCTAAGAAGTGGAGAGACTGCTTCTTTTGCCAGCCAAATCCACCTTGCCGAATACCTTGCTGTTCTTGTTCACTATCAGAATGTGAGCCCTCCAGTCATCCATCTCCCCCACACTGTCATCTCCAATTAGCTCTGTGCTTCCTTCTCTCTCCCTCCTGTTTATACTATGCTTTCTGGGTAATAAACACCCTTATAACCTTCTCCACTGATATATTTTTTTAAAGATTTTATTTATTTGTCATAGAGAGAGAGAGGGAGAGAGACCGAGAGAGCACAGAGTGGCAGGCAGAGGCAGAGGGAGAAGCAGGCTCCCTGCTGAGCAAGGAGCCCGAAGTGGGACTCGATCCCAGGACGCTGGGATCATGACCTGAGCCGAAGGCAGCTGCTTAACCAACTGAGCCACCCAGGTGTCCCCCACTTCACTGATATTTTAACCATTACACATATGTAAGAGTTGGGAAGGGGGATGAATGTCAATAACACATAAAATCTTCTGTTATGTGAGTCCCAGAAATTCAGCAATGCTATTTCTTTCTTTGTTATCATCATGCTGTGATATCTTCCATCTTTCAAGAGAATTATTCCCTTGGTGTCACACCCTCTCCTGTCCACAGTGCAATTTTTCTGTATTCCTCAGCATAAATTGTTCATATAGGTTTTTTATACTTAACATCTCTACTGTTCTCTTCCTGTTCATTCTTAAATCCTCTCCTATAGGTGTTTAGTCTCCACTAACATCATTGAAACTTCATCAAGGTCACCAGTGACTACCATATGACCAAATCAAAGATGAACTCTCAGTTCTTATCTTACCCAGTATCATTTGTGCTTTTCTGCATTTATTGAGATCATGTTCTTACTCCTTTATTCAATTAATATGGTTAAATCTGATTTTTTTTAAAGCTAACTCTACATTTCTGAATTAAACCTCACCTGGACATTAATTATGATCCTTTCCATATAACTGGTTTCTACTTGAAAATACTTCGTTTAGAATTTTTACATCTATGTTTACAAGAAAGCCTGGCCTGTTATTTTCACTTCTTATAATATCCTTGTCAGGTTTGGTGCCTAGTTTATGCTAGACTCAAAATAAGTGTTGGGAAATTAGCAGGATTCAGACAAACAGAACTAAACACACACATACACACGCACACACACATGATTTGCTACAAGGATTCTATTTCATGCATTTGTGGAAGCTAATTAGGTAGTCTCCATAAGTTTGTAGCATCTGGTGTTGGAGTCCAAAAGGTAGGCAGTTGGGAAGGAAAGATGGACATAAAGTAGGGAAGAACAGGACAAGCTGAAACTCAAAGGGCATGAGCTGAAACCAGTGAAAACAGACCGAAACTCTCATCTGATCTTTTTGCGTCAAACATGTCCTGTAAGGAGGGCTAGTGTCCTTTATCACAGAACTATACACAAACATACACACATGTCCCAGGAGACAGAAAAACTGAAAGTGGATCCAGGGGAAGGTAGAGCTGTTGCAGGCCTGACTGTTACCCAAGCCAACCAGATAAGCCAACAGGTAAGCAACATTATGTGTAAGCTACAAAATGAATGCTGACATTTCTGTCCTCTAAGTCTCATATAAAAATGTCTCTTGTGGCCAACTCTAATTAGAGACATACAGATAAAGGGAAGGAAATTTTGGAAAATGTAATGCAGTCCAGGCAAGGTGATACATTACAAAGCTACCATAGAAACTATTTCTTCTTCTTCTGTTTCCTGATAGTGTTTTTGTTAAGATTGGTATTATTGTTTGGAATAATACATCAGCGAGGGCATTTGGGCCTAGAGTTTTCTTTGCAACAAAGGGTTTTAATTTATGGATTCAATTTATTTAATAAATACAGAAATAGAGAAATGTTCAGATTTCCTATTTTTTTGTGCCAGCCTTATGTCTTTTTTTCCTACTGTATTTGTTTATCTCACGAGACTATTTCCCTCAGGCTGTCTGTATTTGTAAATAAAGTTTTATTGGGACACAGCCATGCCGTTATTAAATATTATGTATAGGTGCTTTTATGCTGCAATGACAGAGCTGTATAGATGTGACTGTACAGTCCACAAAGCTTAAACTATCTACTATCTGGCGCTTTACAGAAAAAGTTTGCCAATCCCTGATCTGTCTCATCTACATTTATTGGCAATGAGTTGATCATAATATATAATTATTATCTTTGTTAATGTCTATAAGATCTATAGTAATGTTCTTTTTATGTTCTTGGTATTAATAACTTCTGTTTTTTGGCTCTCTTTCTTTCTGCTACAAGTCAGAAAACTTGTAGCAGAAACATAAAATTTTTCTATTCTATGGTTGCATTCTATTTTATTGATTCCTACTCTTATATATAGTAACCTCTTTCTTGTATTTTCTTTGAGTTTACTTTGCTGGTTTTTTTACAAGTTCCTTAAGATATAAGCTTAGATCATTATTTTTTCAATCCTTTTTATTTTTGAAAATATGCATTTTTTTAAAGATTTTATTTATTTATCAGAGGGGGGGGAGTGAGCACAGGCAGACAGAATGGCAGGCAGAGGCAGAGGGAGAAGCAGGCTCCCTGCTGAGCAAGGAGCCTGATGTGGGACTTGATCCCAGGACGCTGGTATCATGACCTGAGCCGAAGGCAGCTGCTTAACCAACTGAGCCACCCAGGCGTCCCGAAAATATGCATTTTAAAGCTATATATTTTTCCATAAACACTGAGTAACTAAACCCCATATTATACCATATTCTCATTATCTTCAGTTCTAAATACCTCTGAATTTCTGTTGTGATTACCCTCTCCAACCATACATTATTCAAAATTGCATTGTTTAATATCTAAACATATGATGATAGTCTTAGCTGTTTTTTCCTGTTAATGACTTCTGTTTTAACTCCAGAGTGATAAAAGAATATGCACTACGATTCCAAATGTGAAATTTGTTGAGACACAAATTCAAGTATCCAAAGCAGGTTTGAAATGAACCAAGTTGAGCCACTTATATGCTTGACTTCAATATTATAAAACTACAATAATCAAGATAATATGGTACTGCAGGGACGCCTGGGTGGCTCAGTGGGTTAAGCCAATGCCTTCGGCTCAGGTCATGTTCCCAGCGTCCTGGGATCAAGTCCTGCATTGGGCTCCTTGCTCAGCGGGGAACCTGCTTCTCTCGCTGCCTCTGCCTGCCTCTCTGCCTGCTTGTGTGTACTCGCTTGTTCTCTCTCTCTCTCTGGCAAATAAATAAAAAATCTTAAAAAAAAAAAAAAAGATAATATGGTACTGCAATAAGAGTCAATAATTAGGTCAAGGAAAAATCAGAGGGTCCCAAAATAGGTCTGTACTTTTGGTCACTTAGTTTTTGAAAAAGGCATCGAAGCACCACTATGAGGGAAGGAAAATCTTCTCAACAAATGGTACCTAAACAGTAGTATATCCATATAAAAACAGGAACTTACTAAACACTAACTCATACTCACACCATACACAAAAACTAACTTGTGATGGATTATAATAGACCTAGGTGTAAAAACTAAAACCATATAACTTTTGGAAGATGTATAGGGGAATATCTTTAAGTCTTGAAGGTAAGCAAAAATTTATTAGGACACAGAAAGTAATAATGATAAAAGGAAGAATTCATAAATTAGGCTTTACCAAAATTTAAAAAACTTCTGTTTCTCTACACACCCAAGTAAGAAAACGAATAGTCAGGAGAAAAAAAATATAAATACACACACACACACAGAGAAAAGATTAGAATTCAGGATATTTAAAAACTTCTTACAACTCAACAGTTAAAAAAAAATCCTTCCCCCCAAAAGAGGAAAGATTTAAAAAGACACTTCACAAAAGAAGATACGTGAATAGCTAATAAATACATCAAACATGCTCAACATCATTAACATGGAAATGCAAATTAAAACTACAATGAAATATCACTCTTCATCTACCAAATGACTAGAAATAAGAAGACTGACAACATTAAATATTGGTGAGGATGTGGAGCAACCAAAGCTCTAATAAATTCTTGATTAAAGTATAATATAGTAGAATCATTAAAAAAGAATAAATCTGATAATTTCTGGGACACCTGGATGGCTCAGTCATTTAAGCATCTGCCTTCGGCTCAGATTATGATTCCAGAGTCCTCCCTGCCCAGCAGGGAGTCTGCTTATACCTCTCCCTCTGCCCCTTTACCCCCACTCATGCTCTCTATCTAATAAAATCTTTAAAAAAATAATCTGATAATTTCTTTTTTTTAATTTTTTTTAAATTTTATTATTTATTTGACAGAAAGAGATCACAAGTAGGCAGAGAGGCAGGCAGAAAGAGAGGGGGAAGCAGGCTCCCTGCTGAGCAGAGAGCCCGATGTGGGGCTCGGTCACAGGACCCTAAGATCATGACCCGAGCCACCCAGGCACCGCAATCTGATAATTTCTTATAAAATCAAACATACATCTACCCTATGACCTAGCAATTCCATTCAATTTAAATCTTAAAAAATTTTTAAAATTTTAAAATTTTTAAAAAGGTCCACAAAACGACTTAAACAAAAATGTTCATAGAAACCTTATTTATAACAGAAAAAAAAAAAGCAGATACAACACAAAAGCCCATCAAAAGGAGAATGGATAAACCAACTGTGACTTATTCAAACAATGGTAATAAAATGGAAAGAACTACTCCTTCATACATCACAGATGTCAGACATGCTGAGTAAAAGCAGCCTTACACAAAAGACTGCATACTGGAAGACTCCAGAATGGGCAAAATAATTCACAGTACAAATAATCAGAAAAAAGATTGCCTCAGAGCAGAGGTCTGGGGTGAGGAGTGGAGGCAGTTAACTATGAAGAGGTAAAAGATCACTTTCTGGGGTGATGACAATGTTTGACCTTGAAAGGAGTTTGGGTTAAGCAGCTGTATAGATTTGTCAAAACTCACTAAATGCACATTTATGAACTGTACATTTTTTGTAAATTTTTACCTTAAAAGAAAAATTTGTAAGCAAATATTAAATTCTAGTTAATTATTAACATGTTGAAGTATTTAGTGAAAAGTATATTGACACGTATATTTTGAAATGCATTAGAAGATTAAGATGATTAAGGGAGGGACAGAAAGATAATAAAACAGGTGTAGTAAAATATTAAAAATAGAATCTAGGTTGAGGTGTATGGATTATTCACTGTATAAATTTGGGAAGTAATTTAAGCATTCTTACATCTTTTGGTAATATAAGTGAATAATCTTGGCTTTTAGATTCATAAAATTGGCCATTAAGAAACTCAGGGTTCTCAGTAAAAAAAAAACAATGACCAATCCCTTTGATTTGTATTGCAGTTAGTAGCATCACAGGGCAAAGATCTGTCAATTGGAGGGAAAAAAAATTCGATAAAGCAGTTTTCAAATATATGGTATTAGTAGTTCTTCATAAAATGAAGATCATATCTGATATAAACCTTTAGCCTTTCCAAGGTTTTCTGAACCACCCAAGCCCATCTGGCAATAAGTTTCCTTCTTCAAAGTTCCTTTCTGCCACTTGGGGACACTTAATGTTCAGCATCAATGGAAAAGAAATCTACTATGCTCCATTGCACATCAGAGTAACCATTTTTTTTTAAAGTTATCATTTAAAAAAATTGGAAACTATCTCCATAATTAAATGGTTAGGAGAAAACCTCATACTGTTCAGAGGCTATGACAATTTAAGCAAAATAAAGGGAAACATCAACTAATTTTTCTAAACTGTTAAAATGGTTTGAATTTGGTCCTGATTTTGGATGAGTATCAGCCAAACCAATTCATCTAGTGGAAATTTAAAACAAAATACGTAATTATAAATATTTACTGCATTTCCAAAACAGCAGCTAAGGGAAAAAAAAGTTTACCATTAACAAGGACTTTTATAGATTAAACAGCATCTCCAAAGCATGTTCAAACCCTGGGAAACAAAGCAAGGCACAGCTAACAACATTAAGAAGCCCTAAGAGGAAAGTCAGAGCATATTGGAGTCTTTTATTAAAAATACACTCTCAGAAAACATATCCCTAATAATATTTAAATAGTCCCCAAAAGAATCAGCAATTATTTCCACCTCTAACAAAATTTAGAGAAATCAGAATATTAAATAGTATTGTCCAAGAACTTAAAATAAATACCTAGAACACAAGAGTTAAATAAAAAGGAAACTTTAATATGCAATATATATATATATATAGAGAGAGAGAGAGATAGTAAACAGATTCCCTTTCAGAGAGAATTTTATACTGAAGAATGAATTGATACATCCAATTCCAGCAATATGGCAGACTACTCGTGTAGAAACCACCTCTCAGTAAAAAATATCTTAAAATGCTCAACAAAAACATCTTTTATAAAGTATGACTGCACTGGTGGTAAAATAAGGGACACCATAGGAAGCCAGAAAAGAAAAAAAAAAATGCAGTATTCCACAGGAGTTAAAAAGGGTTAGAGACAGCATTTACTCTGAGAGATTCTGTGAATTCCTGGTGGCCTAGCACCTGGTTTTAATGACCCACATATGCTGGGACAGAAGACAAACCTTAGGACCCAAGTAAATGAGAGCTCAGATCAGAAAATCACACATAAGCTGGGAACCCCCATAAGGAAGTAAACTGTTAAAAAATCCAGCTGGTAGAAGGAAACAAGCCTTTGTTGGCAAAGGCTCTGAGAAGGGGAAGTGGGAAGAAAAAGCATATACTGTCCCAAGACTTCCTAATGACAAAGGTATACTAACTTAGTTTGGTATTTCTACTGACTCTGTGGCCTGAAAAAGCTCAAGCATAAATAGTAAAGTGGCCCTGGACTTCTGTGCTCCAGGGGAGTGGCAGAAGCAAACATAGGAATTTCAAGAACTCCTCTGGACACAGTTCAATGAATATATGCAAAAAAATGAAAATTCACTAAACACATGAAGAAGATACCATGAGCTAGGGATCAGCAGAAATAAGAAACTACAGACTCAAACAGGGGAAGACAGCAGATACTAGAATAATTAGATAAATATGAATGTTTAAAAATAAATGTTTTAATAGATTTAAAGCAATAAAAAGAGACCTTTTTTTTACCCCAACATGATGCCTGGGAGAAAAACTATATTAATCTACCTATATAAGATATATAGAGTTTTTCTGAAAATATGGGCCTTTTAAAAAAATTTCATTATATTGCTACCGACTTATGTGTCTCTTCTACGCCAGAGATTTTTTTAAGTTTCTTATTTAACTCTTTAGGCATGGTTCGTCAGAGAAATTTTTAATTTAGTTATTTCTCTAGCCTCTGTGAAATAATTAATGATATTTAAACAAACTCTTAATTAAGAACTAGAATTCATAACTTAAAGAATTTAAGATGTGTACTTTTATAACTAGTACAATCATCTTCTTAGTAATGTCTTATAAATTTTAATGTCCAGGTAGGGCTTTTATTCCTTCTCAAAATAAATAGAACAAAACTGAGAAAAAAATATATAAATAAATATGCTGAAAAAGAGAAACCAACAACTGACCAGGCAGATCTGAAAAGGAACTAAATAGAACTTTTAGAAATAAAATATATAAGAAATTAAATTGAAAGCTCAATACATGGGCCAACTGGGTGGCTCATTAAGCGTCTGCTTTCAGCTCAGGTCATGTTCCCAGTGGGCACCTGGATTGAGCCTTGCATTAGGCTCCCTGCTCAGTGGAGAGTCTGTTCTCCCTCCCCCTCTGCTTGCCACCCCTCCGACCCCTGGCTTGTGCTTTCTCTCTCTTTGTCAAATAAATAAATAAAATCTTAAGAATAAGTAAATGAATAGAAATAAATAAATAAAAATCTTTTTTCAAAAAAAGCTCAATACATAGTTAAACACCAGAGTAGATACAAATAAAAGTGCCCTGGTAAGCTTGAATATAACTGAATAATTATTTAAAAATGCACAAAGAAAAGAAAACGTAGGGAAGAGAGTTATAAGATCTAGAGGACAGAGTAAGCAGGCAGGCCCAATGTATATCTACTGGGAATTCCAAAATGACAAATAGAACAGGAGAAAGGCGATATTCAAAAGAATAATCACTAATAATTTTCCAAAATTCAAAAGAAACACTCAACCCTTAGATTCAAGAATGTAAGCCAGGATGAATTAAAAGAAATCCAAACCCACACACGTCATGTGCAATTGCAGAACATCAAAGCCAAAGAAGTTTTAAAAAGCAGCCAGATAGAGTATAGAAATTACCTAAAACGACATCATGATTAAAAGCAACAACTGAGGGGCGCCTGGGTGGCTCAGTGTATTAAAGCCTCTGCCTTTGGCTCAGGTCATGATCCCAGGGTCCTGGGATCAAGCCCTGCATCGGGATCTCTGCTCAGCAGGGAGCCTGCTTCCTCCTCTCTCTCTGCATGCCTCTCTGCCTTCTTGTGATCTATCTCTCAAATAAATAAAATCTTAAAAAAAAAAAAAAGAACAACAACAACTGATATCTTACCAGTAACAATGAAAATCAGGAGAAACTGAAATAGTAACACACTAAGGTAAAATAACTGTCAACTATATAACTGTACAGTCAATGACACTATTTTTCAAGAATAATAGCAAAATGCATTTAATTAAAATAAAGCACTAAGAGACCTTCACCAACTTGGCATCTAACTCAGTATATTTCAGAAACTTGTAATTCAGAAAGAAGAAAATTGTCAAAGGATGATCTCAAATGTAAAAAGAAATGGTGAGGAAAAAAAAGTAAACTTGTAGGCAAATCTAAACAAATTGTTAACTGTGTAGAACAGCATAATAATTTTTAATTTATTTCATTAAAAAAATCAAGAAAGAACTTAAATCTTAGAGAGTAATAGCATGTAAGTTAAGAATAGCAGTAACTGGAGTTAAAGATTCTAAGGTGTTGACATTATTTGGGAGGAGGACAAAATACTGACTAACTTGAACATAAATAACTGAAGATGATATTAAAATGTTTAAGGTGGGGTGCCTAGGTGGCTCAGTCAACTACGCATCTTACTTCAGCTCCTGTCATGATCTCTGGGATCAAGCTCAGTGTTGGGCTCTGCACTCAGCAGGGCAACTGCCTCTCCCTCTCCCCTTATCCCTTCCCAACTTCTGCTCTTTCTCTCTCAAATAATATCAAAAAAAGAATAAATAAACAAAAATAAATAAAGTGTCTAGGGTACCCTCTAAAAAAACAAAAAATAAATTAAACTTAGCCAGAAGGCAAGAAAGGGAGGGCGTGGTGAAGAAAATGTATTAGAACAAATAAACATCACAAAATAAGATAGTAGTACTGAATCTCAACAATTTGGTAAACAAAATAAATGTAAATGGGCTAAAGTCTCCAAGAAAAGGCAAAGACTGTCAGACTAAACATTCCAAATTCAGCCACACGATATTTACAGTAAACACATCTAAAACATAAAGATATAAGAAAAATAATAGTAATAGACACATTATTAAAGCTGGAGAAGGTCATGATACATGATTTGGTTTATGAGGAAGATGAAACAATATCTAATTTGAGTGTCCTAATAACATCAGCTCAAAATAAGCCAAAAATTGCAAGCTACAATAAGAATTAAGTAAGTTCATTACAGTGAAAGATTTGTATCTCTTTCAGTAATTGACAGTCCATGTAGACAAAAAACACACAAAGCATACAAGATTTAAACAACATATTATTTTTTTTAAATTTTATTTTTTATAAACATATATTTTTATCCCCAGGGGTACAGGTCTGTGAACAACATATTATTATGTTTCATTTTAGGGACACAACAATAATGTAAACATATTCTTTTCAAGAATAAATAAAACTTTAATGTAAAATGAAGATATTATAGTCTAAGGCAAGTTTCTATATGTTGAACTATATGAAATTGGTATTTGTATGTCAAAAACAGCTAAAAATCATAATTATGTATTATTTAATCTAAGATTTCAAATACTCTATAATTTATAGACCAAAATTTCTGACAACAATTTTGTTGGAACTTGGTACCCTCTCCCCCAAAATTAAATTCCCATGTGTTTGGAATATTAAAAATATCTAAGTAATTGAGGAGATAAAGAAGAAATAATAATAAAAACAATAAAAACTTAGAATTAAACATTGAACATTCTATTTATCAAAATTGTGGGAATTAGCAAAAATGATACATAATGGAAAGCATATAGTCTTAAGTGCTTATTTTTAAGTATGCTTTTTGCTTTTAATTTAAGAAGTTATAAAATTAAAAAATAAGCCTTCCCCAAATAATAGCAGAAATTAATGAAATAGAAAAATAGAGAAGAGCAACAAAACTAAAATTTTTTTGAAAAGGCTAACCAAATTGATAAATCTCTAACAAGCCTGATCAAAAAAGATGGGTAAGAGAGTGACAGCAGAGACCACAAGACTATAAATAAACATAACTAAAACGAAATG
The DNA here is from genome assembly GCF_011764305.1 of Mustela putorius furo. NCBI lineage: Eukaryota > Metazoa > Chordata > Mammalia > Carnivora > Mustelidae > Mustela > Mustela putorius. The sequence continues at coordinate 3,795,673 of NW_025421481.1, forward strand.
CAACTACAGATGGAGCAAGGTTTAAGAAATTTAGAAGAAAATACTATTAATAACTTTTTGTTAGCAAATTTGAAAGCTTAAGTGAAATGGACAAATTCTATAATAAATTAAATTCCTGAAACAAACTAAACAGAAAAAGAGAGAAACTGAATGTTTCTACAGTTACTGAAGAAAGTGAATTAATCATTTAAAACAAAACAAAACAAAACAAAAATCCCACCAAGAAAACACCACACTCAAATAGTTTTACAGGAGAGAAAAGAAAAGGAAAAAACTTACTCCCCAGTTCATTTTATGAAGCTAATACAACTTTAATGCCAAACCAAACAAAGGCAATATAAGGAAGGGAAAGTACATATCAATCTCAGTCAAGATAATAAACACAAAATGTACTAAGTCAAATATTACCACATTGAACCCAACTATATTTTTAAAATGTTTCACAAATACATGGCTGATTTAACATGAGAAAAATCTGTTCATTTATTTACTAAAGACTAAAGGAGAAAAATGATATGGTCATCTCAATAGATGTAGAAAAAGTATTTGATGAATTCAATAACAATTAATGATCAAAAACTATTAGTAAGTCAGAAATAGAAGAGAACATCCTGCAAGTTATAAAGAATATCTATGAAAAACCAAGATTAAACATCATGCTCAATTTTAATTTAAAAACATTAAAAGCACTCTATAAAATCAGTGATACTTGCAAAGATATCTGTTATCTCCATTTCCAACATTTACTGGAGGTTTGGTCAATATCAGCGTGTATGCTCACATAGACATAGACACACACACACACACACACACATGAATATAGAAAGACTTGGAAGAAGGAAATAAAGTGCCATTATTTTATTATTTATATCAATTGTCTTTATGGAAAACCCCAAAGGATTAATACATGTATAAACTATTTGGAATTAAAAAGATTTAGAAAGTATTTTATGCATAAGAGCACTACACAAAAGCCAATTGCACATGTATGACCAGCAATAACATTAGAAAAAGTAAATTTTTAAAAGATACCATTTATAATAACTAAAATAATTGAATTATAAATAACTATAATTGTTTAAACAAAACATATGTAAGAATTTTATGAAGAAAATAGTAAATGTTATTAAAAGATTTTAAAAATCTATATAAATATGGAAAAGTACCATGTTCATGGGTGAGAAAATGAATTATCTTAAGTGTCAATTGCAAAAAAAAAGAGTGTCAACTGCCTTCCAAAATTAATCTATAGAATCTATACTACTCCCTTCAAAATCCCACCGAAGTTTTTACAGAACTTGAAAAGCTGATGTTAAGATTTATTAAAAAAAAAAAATGGAAAAGAATGGTCAAGAAACTGCTGTAGAAGAAAAACTGGTAGGTGAATAGGGGATTGGAAAACCTGACCAACCAGTTATCAAAAATTATTCTAAAATTACAACAATTAAGACTGAAGATTTGCAGTCAAATAAGAGTTTAAAAAGAGACTCACATGTATACAGAAAGTTGATATACTGCAGAGAAGTCAGAACAGATTAGTGAGATCAGGACAAATTATCCAAGAAACGTTGTAAGGACATTTGGAAAATATAAAATTGTATCTCTATCCTACATCATACATGAAATTTCAGATGAATTAAGAATTTAAGTGTAAACATCAAAACATTTAAACTTCAAGATGTATAGATGTTGATGATTTCATGGTTGGGAAAAATTTCTAAATAATAACATGTTGAAGATAAAGAGAAAAAAATTTAAAATTTAAAATTTAGCAGTTTGGTCCACCAAAACACACCATAAAGGGGTTGAGAAAACAAGTCACAAAGTGAGAAAAAATATTTAAAACACATATAACAAAGAACAATATCGAAGATATATAAAGAACTCCCATAAATCAATATGAAAAACAATCCAAAAGAAAAATGGACAAAGATTTTTTTATTTATTTTTATTTTTTAAAAAGATTTTATTTATTTACTTACTTATTTACTTATTTATTTGTCAGAGAAAGAGAGAAAGAGAGAGAGCACAAGCAGGCAGAGGCAGAGAAGGAGGCTCCCCGCTGAGCAAGAAGCCTGATTTGAGACTTGATCTCAGGACCCCGGGATCATGACTGGAGCTGAAGGCAGTGGTTCAATCAACTGAGCCACGCAGGCATCCCACCTTTTTTTTTTTTTTTTTTTTTTTTTTTTAAGAAAAGATGTTTTTTAAAGAGGATTTTATATAAGAGAAATGATAAATGGCTTATGAGCACATGAAAAAACACTCAACTTCTTTGGGAATCAGAGAAATACAAATTAAAAGGTCAATAAGATATCCAAGTATTGGTTAGGACATGGAGGAATGGGGACTGTCAAACCTGGCTCACTGGAGCTTAAATTGGCTACTATTATTCTGTAAGCATTTTAGCATCAGTAAAGCTGAAGATGTATATTTCATGACTCAGAAATTCCATACCTGGGAATATACTCTAGAAAAATTTTTACACATACGTACCAGAAGATAAACACAAGAATGTATTATCTTACTTGGTGAGGTCAAAATAAGAAATTATTATGAAATACTTAATTAAGCGTCATACAACATACTTATCCAAAATTGATATTTATGGAACACATAAATATTCTCTTCATGGACTTCATTAATTATTAAATTTATTAATAATATCCTTTTGTAAATGCAGAGATAAAACACACCTGACAGATCAATTTTTGATATATCATGAATAACTTTTTGTTTGCACTGATAGGCATATATACTTTAATCACTAAAGACTAAACTGAGCATTTATAAAAGAAAGTCCTTTTTGAAGATTATTTCAATTTAATCAGGATTAAAATAAATAATACTTTTATCCTTATAAACTTCAAATAAATTTAGTTTTAATATCATACTTAATCAGAAAATATACAAAAGAAAACAATAAGAATAGGGAGAGCCTGGTGTCCTATGGTCTTCCTTAATAACAATCCATTTTCAAGAGACTATAATCTACTCAACAGAAATCGTTCTGCCAAGGATATTAATCAGATTCTAAGAAAATTCACACTCAAAATAATAAGCCACTAAAACCAAAACAATGTAGGTATTAGCAGCTATACAAGAAGTCAGCCTCTCTCCGATGAGTCATTTCTAAAATAATGAACATCTACGTCTTTGCTTTGAAGTGTTTTATTCAAGCTGGAAAATATATAAAGGTAGGAATCACCTACAAAGTAGGTTGACTGAGAAATTTTTCTTCATTTTCCATAGTCTTATTTGACTCTATGCAAACATCACACTAAGAATGGCAAAAATGAGTCTCTCTTCCTACCTATTAATCCTAACTTTTTCTCTGTTTTCTCAAGGCATTTTACTTTCAGCATCCAAATCCATAAGAAATTTAGAAGATGACATGGTATTTAATACATTCAGGCTGGGGAAAGCCTTTCAGAAGGAAGATACTCCACAAAAATCAGTTGCTGCTCCTTCTCTGGAACAATATAAAAATGATGAGAGCAGTTTCATGAATGATGAGGAAAACAAAAATTCAAAGGTAAGTGGCAATGTGACTTATCCTTTCTTCAATGGAAATCTGAATGATTTTTACAATCAAAGTAAAATTGATACTTTTATAAATAGAAGTATATATAAACCATCACACTAAGCTTTAGGAAAACTGATGAAATTTCATACACACCAGGTTGTTGTTGTTCTCTGCACAACACTCTTATCCAAAAGTTTTCGCCCCAAAATTTTTATCTAATGTATTTTTAAAGAGTCAATACTGTACAGAGCATCTCTGAATTGATCAATGAGAATATTATACAAATATATTACAGTCCTATTACCAGTAAGACAGCTAAAACACAAATCAACCTTTTCTTTACAGAACACAGACTCCAAACATAATTTCTTAAATCATGGTCTGCCACTGAATCTGGCTATAAAACCTTATCTTGCACTAAAAGGATCTGTAGCTTTTCCAGCTGAAAATGGAGTTCAGAATATTGAATCAACACAAGAAAAGAGAGAAATTGGGGATGAAGAAAACTCAGCTAAATTTCCTATAGGAAGGAGAGATTTTGACAGTGAGTAGTCTTTTAAAAAATTCAATTCTTATATCTTAATATCATGAAAATAGAAACTCGGTGTTTAACTGGAGTTGGATCTGATTTTAACAAAATCAAGTAAGACCATGGTTCAATTAAGTGACCCCTGCCAAAGATGTGGGATTAAAAGTCATTTAAGGGTTATTATAATTCTGATTTATTCAGAATTAGCTATTAGATCCGTTTTCTTATTTCTAATAAATTTTGTGTGATTATAATAGTGCTTTAAACAATTTAAACTTTTTTTCCCTCCAGTGCTCAGATGCATGCTGGGAAGAGTTTACCGACCTTGTTGGCAAGTCTGAAACCTGTTGGACAACATCATCTTTTCCGAAGAAAACAAAATCATTTAATTGTCTGTCGGGGAAAAAGCCCTTAACATTACTATGACTTGTGTTACTTTAAATGCTTGTTTCAAAAGAAAGCAGCTGCTAACATATATCTGTAGCCTAAATGATATGATTTATCTGTGCATTAAACTTTGTGAATATTCTGCATAATGATTTACTAGTATTTTTTAAATGCTTAACTTACCTTATATACATTTCAGACCAACATAATAAAGAATCATAACTTATACCTTGCTCTCTTAAAAATTAAGTAGATGCCTTTGGCAAATAGTTAAATATACACAGAAATCTAAAGCACATAAAAACCAAATTCATAGTCTAAAAAATTGAGTTAACTTTGTCTGGCCAGTAATCAATTTGTCCTTGGCTGTACACTTGTTGTTTTTTGCTACTCTGGCTACTTTGCCACATGGTTTATTCTGGAAATTGTTTGATGTCTCACATATCTTAATATTTTTATGTTGAGGTGGTTCATTTCCACTATCACAGAGATTATTTTTATCATCTAAATCCACCTGTTTCCTTTTTGAGCTTTTATTTCCTGTCTGACTACTTGATTTTCTTGCCACTTTTTCAATTTTACTTCTATCCAGATGAACATTTCCAGAACTTGTTCCAATTGCTGGCCTTCCAACAGATGAATTTACACCTTCTGTTATGCAAGATGAAAAAAGGAAAGAAATTACATAATATTTAGAATTACATGTGAAAATTACAATAAACTTTAAAAATCACTAAAGAATATTCAAAAATTTGATTTGCAATCACATGTAAGTCACATGATTAACAAATACAGCTACATTATTAGCACCTTACTTTCCATTTACCATATCATATTTTTATCCCACCAAACAACAAATATTTGCTTTCCTTGAATGCATGCACTTAATCTTTAAATGCTACATGTTATTTCTTAAATATATTTAGTTAATCTGTGTCCTATTCCTCCTAGATTTGTACCTAGGTTTAACTTTTTAAATAAACCCATCTTAAAAATATAAACCTTTACATTTCACATTTCATATTTTTCAAAACAAAATTTTGTTTTACTTAAGATAAAAACCAATTTGGGGTGCCTGGGTGGTTCAGTTGATTAAACATCTTCCTTCTGCTCAGGTCATGTTCCCAGGGCCCTGGGATCAAGCCCAACATATTGGCACTCTGCTTAGTTGGGGAGTCAATTTCTCCCTCTGTCCTTCTGCCTGCTTATGCTCTCTCTCTTGAGCGTGTTCTTTCTCTCTCTCTCTCTCTCAAATAAATACATAAAATCTTAAAAAAAAATTAATACACTAGAATTAAATAGTTATTTAATTACTCAAATAAGTTCAATTACCAGAAAGGTCATTTTCCATGGGAAGTACATACAAAGGCTTGGATGCTGAATTAACATCATTCCATTTATCCTTGTTTATTGTGCAGTCATCTTTATAAGTACAAGCAAACTGGGATCTAATTAAGGTTTGTTTCATCTAGTAAAAGGAATACAGAAGAACATATACAGTTTTTTAATTTATTTTTTTCGTCCAGACATAAAACTATTCTATGATAATCAAGATACAAAATTTCCCTTAAAAACTCCATTATTGGGGTGTAGGAAAAGAATATATGAAACAAGATGGGATCGGGAGGGAGACAAACCAAAAAAGAGACTCTTAATTTCCCAAAACAAACTGACGGGGACCAGGGGGGAGAGGGTGGTAGGGTTATGGACATTGGGGAGGGTATGTGCTATGGTGAGTGCTGTGAACTGTGTAAACCTGGCAATTCACAGACCTGTACCCCTGGGGCTAATAATACATTATATGTTTATAAAATATTAAAAAATTAAAAAAAGAAACTCCATTATTCATTGGGAATTTTTAACCCTTGATGTTTCATAATTTACTCATCCATTGCTACACAGGCATTTTTGTTCTTTTCAGTAATACCAGCTTTTTATACCTTTTAACAGTTTAGAGAAATCAGCTTTAGACTCCAGAACATGTGACTACTTGAATATTTAGGAAAATAAGAAAGATGATTCAAATTATACCATTCTAGGAAGATCTGACCAAGTGATTTAATGGTCAAAATAAACTCTTGCATTTATCTTCAAAGATCATAAGTAGGAGAAAATCAGAAAGCTAAATTTAATTCTTAACCACAAAAAAGGATGTCAAGAAAGTAATTTATGAAATGTATTCTGCAAACATAAGACCAGTGGCCACTTTAGGGACAGAAATTAATTTCAGAACAAAGTAACCTCTATGGATAATGCAAATTTCAGTAAATTACAGCTGATGTGTAATGACATTCAGTTATCATGGAGAGATAACTTCAAATTGAGATGTCAAATCCTTTTCAGAAATAGATGTTTAAATTTCAGATAAATGAATAAGGAAGACTTCAACAATTCAAAAATTTAACACTTCAAACCATAACTATATTATGTTGAATATTACTTACAAAATACTGATTGATAACAATGTTGTTCATAACATCTGAAAAAGCACAATTTTATACTTCATATTCAGTAGGTAAATACTATATTATACATTCAGAGAGATCATTGCATTAATCAACTTAGATGTTAGCAAAGATAATGGCAGTGAAATCCACAGACTAAGGTTTAAAAGAAATTAGATCAACCCAGTTGCTTCATCAAAGCAAGTGTTTCCAGGGAGCGTCTAGGTGACTCAGTTGGTTTACTGTCCAACTCTTGATTTTGGCTCAAGTTATGATCTCAGGGTCCTGAGACTGAGGCCCAGGTCAGGCTCCAAGTTTAGCAGGGAGTCTGCTTCTCTCCTTCTCCCTTTACCTCTGCTCCTCCCCCATGCTTTTGTTCTCACCTGTTCTCTTTCTCTCTCTCTCTCTCTCTCTCTCAAATAAATAAATAAATGGATCTTAAAAAAAAGAAAAGAAAAGAAAAGAAAAAGCAAGTGTTTCCAGGATGACTTTATATACTTCTGACTAATGGTGTCTATGAGAGCTCCAATTCCCACATTAAAAATTATGTTTAATTTTCTTTCATTTTAAGCACAAAAATTCACAAAATTGAAAAAAATGTGAATATGTAAAAGATCAAAAACTATTTTAAAAAGTAGAAGAGAGTATGGGGAACCTGGGTGGCTCAGTGGGTTAAAGCCTCTGCCTTCGGCTCAGGTCATGATCCCAGGGTACTAGGATCGAGCCCTGCATTAGGCTCTCTGCCCAGCAGGGACCCTGCTTCCCCCTCTCTCTCAGCCTGCCTCTCTGCCTGCTTGTGACCTGTCAAATGGATAAACTAAAAAAAAAAAAAAAGTAGAAGAGAGTAGTAGTGGGCTCTTGATTAGGGATGATGGACTACAACCCAATATCTTCCTGAATCTCTATGAATACAACTACTATTCTACAGTTTCCATCATGAGATGCCCTAAAATTCAACCAAAGGTTTTAACTAGCCCTTTCTGGACTTTATTAATTCCATAAGTAAAGAATTAAAACAAATGATTAAAGCTATTAAAATAAATTTTGTTAATAAAATGAATTCTGTAAAGTTTATACTATATCACATTGTTACTATAATAACATTGTCAAAAACCTTTTATTACTTTCTGCAAAACCAGTACTAACTGTTGATGTTATCGTTTTTTTTTTTTTTTTAAAGATTCTATTTATTTATTTGAAAGACAGAGATCACAAGTAGGCAGAGAGGCAGACAGAGAGAGGAGGAAGCAGGCTCCCTGCTGAGCGGAGAGCCCGATGCGGGGCTTGATCCCAGGACCCTGGGATCATGACCTGAGACGAAGGCAGAGGCTTTAACCCACTGAGACACCCTGGTGCCCCGATGTTATCTTTATTATTATCATTATCATTACTATTATCTGTGACATTATACATTTCTTTCATTTCACCAGAGTTACTGCTTAGAGATAATAAACTTATTCTGAGCAAATAAAATTATTGCCCATAATGAGCTATAAAAGAGTATGGTAAGACCATGAAGGCAAATGAATGCTAAGTGGCTGTCTAGGATTGCTTTTGTATTACCCAGATAGTGAATGCAACTGTGGGTGGCTTGGAGGACTTTAGCATCCCACCACAAAATCTTCATCAGCACCCCCATAAAATACTCTAAATAAAAATACAATAATTAGGGGTGCCTGGGTGGCTCAGATGGTTAAGCGTCTGCCTTCAGCTCTGGTCACGATCCCAGGGTTCTGGGATCGAGTTCCACGTCAGGCTCCCTGCTATGCATCTCCCTCTGCTGTTCCCCCTGCTTCTGCTCTTTGGCTCTCTCTGTCAAATAAATAAATAAAATCTTTTTTAAAAATTAAAATATAATAATTATATTATTTAGTACAGGAAATTGATGTTTTCTCAATCTCATGGTTAGAATAATAAACATTTCTTTAGAAAGCTGTGTTATTTTTAAAAATTTTTGACACACACCTAAGTAAAAACCTTTCCTTGCTGTGTAATATACAGTCACAAAATAAGTGTCATAGTCATCACACTAGATTTCCTCTCTTTAGGCCTCCTATAGAAAAATTTGTGAGACTCAGTGACAGTAGGGTAATTTCAGAAAACCAGAATTACAAGGTAATGATTTTTAAAATACTGAGAATGGATCCAGATGTAAAAGGAAATAGTTAACGACTTTATTTACCATAAAATATATTATTTATAAAAATATTAAAATATGAGAACCACAACAATTCTACGGTAATCTTTGGATACTTATGTCTAAAGGAAATAACTGAGTAATTACATTGAAGGTGTTTTTTCTTTTCGGAAGAGATTTTATATGAGTTTCCCTTTCTCTGCCCTGTACAAAAATCTCTTTTTATCAATTATGACTTATTAAGTTCCAACCACAGGCACACAGAATACTAAAGAGATTACTAAAATGGCTCCTATAATTACAAAGACATTTCACTTATAAAAGCTGCTTTTGACACACAGCTGGAAGAAATAATAAACTGGATAACAGACTCAAGATTGAAAAGTGTCAGAAAGCTAGCACCATAAGTAGAAAACAATAAGATGAGAATGAGTGAGGGTAAACAAAGTCCTATATTTAAGTTCAAAATATCAATTACAGATGAGGATGAGGAAAACTTGACTTAAAAACAACATATGAAAAAGAACTAGAGATTCTCATTGATCATGAACCTGACTGGAGCCAACAATGTGATGTCTGGCTAAAAAGATCAGCACAAAAAGACAATGATGTGATGGGAAAGGCACCAGATTTGTAGTTAAAAGACCTGCTTTCTAATACTGGCCCTATCACTTATAATCTAGATGATTTCATGTAAACTTATGAACTTCTCCCACTTATCCACACAGAAATGAGAATAATATTTATCTCACAGAACAGTCAGAATTAAATAGTTAAAAATTTGAAAGGACTATTTAAGTTCTAGAGCTCCATCTAGGTACCATGTAATTAATTAATGTAATAACATCTATGAAGACAGTTTTTCTGTAGAGTAGTAATCTGTTTAATTAGATTCCTCAAGACCAAGCCAACACTAAAATTATTCTAGGAATGCAACTCAAAAACTGAACTTATAATCAGCATCTTCATTTTAGTTATTAAAACAATACAAGCTGCACTGGCTTGTATTTATAATTTTAAAGAGATTGCTTTTCCTTTGTTCATAAAAGTTGAATTTTTCTGCACAGGATTAGTGGCTACATAGAATTGAGATTACTTCCTGTGGCAAATCATCCAAATCTCTCTGTGTATTTTATTTGGAATCACAAACAAGCAAAACAATTCCCTCTTGAAAGAGCTTTTGAAGTACTAAACAACTAAAAATATTCATACATGGCTGTTAAAGTCATTTTATGTTCAAGTCACATGAGAGAAAAGGATTGAACATTTTCCTTTGTAGAGTGATTTCCCCCCTTTGGAAAGATTTCTATCCACAGTAAAATTGCAATGAACTTCAAACTTGCCAAGAATTGGAAAAGTCCTTTTGCCACAAGCTCTTTTTAAATTGGAATTATTAGTAGGTTCCCAGTTTGAGGAAAATAGTACTTCACATAAGAAAGCCTGACTCCAGTTAGATTAAAACAAATGAGTCAAAATACTGTAAAAGTCACAGTCATTCACAGTCTTTCCTGGAGTTAGCCATTAATAAAAGATAATGAAAGTGCTAAGCCCCATTATGCTGATAAATTTATCAACAAGTATGAAAAAGGAAATTATTTTCAACATACTTATTAAATATGGAACTGTAAATAAATATTCTAAATTTACCTTTTCATTCTTATAGTATTATTTTTTCAAAAAAACAGAATTGCTACCCTTAATGGTATATGGATTGTAAATACATCAAATAAGCCATTTCTTCATCAGTGAAATTTCATTTATTTTGCTAACTAGCAGAAAGACAATATTTTTGACCTAAGTAGTAGCACTACTTTTTTTTATGACTCTTCATTATAATTACTATAATTACTATGTCTTTATTTACTCTTTGGAAATAGCATAAAGTCTTATACCTGAATACAAATTCTTGCTCTTTTACTTACTAACTTTACGATCTAGAAAATGATGCTTCTAGAATTGAACAATGATTAATTGTGATGAAGGATATAAAATGTCTAGTAAAACACTTGACACCTAGTGGGTACTCAATAAATACCAACTTCATTATTTCAGCCCAGTGAATTCAACTTTAGTTCAATCTAATACAAACATCTCCTATTCACTCTAATAATAAAAACCCTGCTCACTCTCTTAAAGTCTTTGCTTAATGTCACCTTCTCAAAGAGACCTCTACTAATCATCCTATCTAAAACCAAAACACACTCACAAGAACATATTCTCCTAACTCCCTTCCCTAGTTTTTATTTTACTCCACAGCACCTTCTAATGTTCTACATAATTCACTTTTTCATTTTGTTCATTATTTGCCTCTCCCAACTAAAATGTAAGCTCCATGAACAAAATCCTTAGTTTGGCAACTGGTGGTGACCTGCTCTGGCCTTCCTTTGGCCCTCCCCTCCTTAATGGACTTGTGCTGGCCTCTTCCTCTAGACTCAAGCGCTGACTATTTTATGGCAAGGGTAATGAGGAGTAGAGTGTGCCCACCTCTTTGTGGAGTGTCCTAAGAGTGTGGAATAGAACAAGGGTTGAAAGAGGGTATCGGGATGGGCCAAGGACTTCTATTTAAATTCTTGTACCCCAGCCCCACAAATACCTGGGGAAGATTTGCCCATGAGGGCAGTGGTTTTTGTCTGTTTTGTTCACTGATGTATCCCCAGTGCCTAGGATAGAGTCTGGTACCCAGCAGGCATTTGATAGATATTTGCTAAATGAATCATTTAAGTAAAATGTTAAGACTATAACAGATGCATGCAAGAGAAAGGTATGAAGGAACAGAGACATGAGTAAGCAAAGGCTTGGAGGAAGAAAAAAAATTTTACAGAATAGATTCTATTCTTTAATAGAGAGAAAGAAAACCATATGATACAGAAATGAGAGAAGTAGACTGGCAAAGAACAGCTATATCACCCTGAGGACAAAAGCACTGAGATAGAAAAACATGTACAAAGTAAACTCTACGTGGTGAAACCATTTGGCAAAGAACAAGAGAGATGCATACACACAGAGAAAACCTAAATCCCATTTGGGTACTGAGAATCATGCCACTGAGTCCTTAAGTCCCATTATGTACACTGGCCCTTTAAGGATTTTAATAGTCCACATTTCTCAGGTTCTCATGACACAATATCCTATCTTCTATCTATCTATCAATATCTTATCCTTACAATAAGCCCTCCAAAAATTAACTCTTACCCAAAACCACAAAAGTCATATTTTCCTTAACCTTGCCCCACACTATTTATTCACTCATTTTGTACAACTACCCAATATATACTCTATATGAGTGATATAATCTAACATTTTCATCAGATTATTTGTTCGGCTTGGCAGTCTCTCTTCCATTCTCTCTGCCTATTTAAACCTTATTCTCATCTCTCATGGTCAGAGCAGCATTTCCGGTACTTACTTGTCTCCTGTTATTCTTTTTGTAGGTATCTCTAAACTACCAGAATTGCAACTGTTTTAATATGCTATTCATCATGTCCTTCATCAATTAAACTTAAATAAAATTAAAAATCCACTGCCTCAGTTGCAATGACCACATTTCAAGTGCTTAATAGCCATGTGTGTTGACATAGTTATAGAACATTTCCACAGAAAATTCCACTGGAGAACACTATTCTAGATCAAAGCTTATCATCTATACCCTGTAGCACTTTTTTTTTTTTTAAGATTTTATTTATTTATTTGAGATAGAGCAAGAGAAAGAGAGCACACAAGTGGGGGCTGGCAGGGAGAGAGAAAGGGAGAAGCAGACTTGCTACTGAGCAGGGAGCCTGATGTAGGGCTCAATTCCAGAATCCCAGGATCATGACCTGAGCTGAATGCAGACACTTAACCAACAGCTGCTCCAACCTGTAGCACTTTTATGTGCTGCAAATGGATTCTCAAAGGACTCTAGGACATTGTTTTTTGCTGGGTTTGGATTATTGGAACACATATGCAACTTTGTATTAGTAAAAAAGACCTTACATCTGTTCCCCATGTCTTCCCCAAGTTTTCTAACAACTACCACCTGATGATGTGAAAGAACCAACTAAGCTTTAGAAAAAATTACTATCATTATATCTTCTAGAAATACCATTTCTTCCTATTTTCTCCTCTGGGACTCTAATTAGGCACACGTTAGACTTTTTCTAATTGTTCTAATGACCCATCTTCAAGTCCAGGTTTACCACCTATGCTATGTCCGTTTACTATTAAGCTCATGTAATGAGTTGTTTCAGATAATGTTTTTGTAGTTCTAGGAATACAGTCTTACAGATTTTAATTCTCTGCTGGAATTCCCCAATTTTTCACCCATTTTGCCCATCTTTTCCTGTAATTACTTTTATATGTCGAAAAAAATTTTAAAGACTTTAAAGATTTTATTTATTTATTTGAAAGAGAGACAGTGAGAGAGAGAGCATGTGAGGGGAGGTCAGAGGGAGAAACAGACTCCCGATGGAGCTGGGAGCCCAATGCAGGACTCAATTCCAGGACTCCGGGATCATGCCTGAGCCAAAGACAACTGAGCCACCCAGCAGCCCTATGTTGAAAAATTTTTAATCCCTAGCCTGCTAATTCAAATATCTGGATTATTTGTAAATCTGACAGTATTTTTAGTTTTCTCTCTTAATTAAAAGACAAATCTTCCTATTGCTTTTCATGTCCAGTATATTTTATTTTATGCTGGATACCGTGTATAAAGAAACTGTAAAGCCTCCAGATGAAAAACCTTCTTCTATCTACAAGGGTTTCTCTTGTCTCCATTAAGCAGACAGAGCAAAGGCCTGATAACCTCAGTGCAGTCAGGGACTGAGCTGACTAGTTAGGTTGCAACTTGTCATAACTTACATTTGACTTCTGGTTCTTATCTCTTCCTTGACAGTGTCCCTCCCAGGCTTCAGTCAAGAACTTCATGGTTTTCCATCGTCTCTGACCTAAAAGTCTGGAGGATTCATTCTGCCTTCCAGAGGTTTTTAACATTATGCTCTTTGGCCTCCCACCTGACTTCATTTCCAAATATGACAAATATGTGAAAGGAGACAGCTGTGTGTTGAAGGGGGATCGCACTCCTCAAGCAGGGCCTTGTCTTCTAGCTATCTCAAGATCATAGGTGATTGAGTTTACCAAATCGAAGCTCCTTATCCTCCCACCACTCAGTTTCAAAATCTAGCATATGTACAATAGGTAAAAATAACCATGCATTCGGGGTTCCTAAATTTTCCAAATTATTGCCAGTGCCTCAAGAGACCCAGAAACTTTGTTGGTTCCTCTTTCCCTCCATAGAGGTCTTTTACCTCGGCCAACATCAACCCTTGACTCATACCTGAAACTGGCAAATAATTCCAGGGAAGAAAGCAGTTGATAATATGCTGCTCACCTCAGAAAGATTTTACCCTCCTCAGATTTTTAGTCTACTTAAAACTATTAAAAATATATTACTTTAAAATATATTCTACCCTATTTATCTGCTTTTTATTGTTACTGTTGGGAGAAATGGTATTCTGCCATGACCTACTATATCCTAGTTCAAAACAATAGCCTCCAAGTCTGTGAGTGATTTCTTCATTCTGTTCCCTCCTTATTTGACAGCATTTTATTTTTTATTTTATTTTCTCCTCAGTTACATTTTGAAGGCCGCATACTTTCTGTTATTCCTCATTTTTCAGTAGCCTGAGGAGTGGTGGAGGCAGGAGTAGCATTTGTCAGAGGAAACAGTTTGAAAACATTTCTTGGTTTCCACTCTTTCCTAAGAGTTTATTATATGTTATATGTGCTATAGGAAGTTTTACTCCCTCTACTTAGCCACTATATCTCATTCAAATGGAAGGGGATCATTTGGGTAATTTCCCTGGTACATTATGTGGCATTAGAGGCTTCATTTGTGTGTGTAAGTTTCAGGGTTCATTTTTCACATTTAAGCCACATTACTATCTAATTGCCACTTCTATTATTTTTCTGATAAGGGAGGAAAAAAAGAATACACACACTTAGTTGGCGCCTCAGTTTGGGAAACATGAGTGGTAATTCTCAAGATTTGTCAACTCACTAGTATAGTATCCAGGGACTGGGCTGTATTAAGTTGCTAAGTCATGCTGTGCCTCTTCCCTCTAAAATCTTCAGTTTCTTTCCTTGGCCACCGTTTTCGAAGTTATTATATCTAACTGCATTATTTTTTTATTGTTTTCTCTTGGTGAATGTTTTTGTTAGTTATTACTTTATAGATATTTTAAGGGAAGAGAAATTCTATGAGTTACGTTCAATCTACCATTTTAATTTGGATATACTCAGAGTTTTCTAAGACTAAAGGTTAAACTGGGATATCTAATTAAGAATTTTCTAACTCCATGAGCACTGGACTGCCTGACTGCTTACAAAGGTACCAGTTATTGACAGTCTATTTTCCACACTACCTGAGTCCTAATTTTCACTGTCCCAACGACTCTATGTTTTAAAGATCCAGTATTTTCCTGATCAGCTCACCTAACTTACTAAATCAGTTAAGGCTGATTATTCTATGTATTATTTTAGGTATATGGGAAAAAAAAATAGACTCAAAATAAGGAAAAGACCTGTCATGTGACTTGTCTATTGTGCTTGATGTGCAAAACCTGCTAAACCAAGTTGAAAGGAATAAAAGTAATTAATTTACAGGGATATAAGGACGTATCTTCTTGAAAATCTTTTAAGAAAGAGGTATGAGGATACTTGCATGAACTGTTTGGAATTGGGGGTGGGACAGGGGATGGGATATAAACATTTTCTAAAGACTCCTATCAAAACCATGAAGGTTCAGAAAGAACCTTCTGATTTCTATCACAAGGGAGTTTACTTGACTGTCATTGACAAGTTTTCCAATAAGCAATAATGGGAAATAAAACGTGAGGACTTATAATGAATATGGTTGCACAAGACTTTGTGAACAGAGAGGGTATATATATATATATTTTTTTTTTTTTTTTTTTTTATATTTTTAATTATAAATGGGAAACTAGGGGCACCTGGGTGGCTCTATGGGTTAAAGCCTCAGCCTTCGGCTCAGATCATGATCCCAGGGTATTGGGATCAAGCCGCGCATTGGGCTCTCTTCTCAGCAGGGAGTCTGCTTCCCTTCCTCTTTCTCTGCCTGTGTCTCTGCCTACTTGTGATCTCTGTTTGTCAAATAAATAAATAAAATATTTTAAATAAATAAATAAATAGGAAACTAAAATCTAAGTTAAGTTAATTTGCCCCATATAATAATTACATGAATACTTCACAATTACCATCTACAACATCAATATTCTGAGTTCCTTAATATTTTCTATTTTTGAAGTGCTCTTTCCAAGATACTATTTCAACTACAGATCATATATTCTTTCCCTAATTAAAAAAACCATATGCAAAAAGAGCAAAAATAACCAGATAATAAGACAAAAAGCTATTAAACTACTTTTCCACAGTTACTTCATAGTAAATATTAGTAACATTTTTGTTGTTGTTGTTATTCCAACAAAATACTTTTTCTGGCTATGGTTCAGCTGTATACCTGGCTAAACCAATTATTTTCATACTTTGCTTTTATAAAGACCACTATACAGCAAAATACAATCATAAACACCAATTCCTTCCTCTCTCTATTGCCATTTAGTGTCAGAGCCAAGTAGACTAAGCCTATTAAGTAACAGAAGCAATGTAAATTTAATCTCATTAGTATTTAACCATGGCTTTGTACACTGGCATAAAACATTTCATAGTAGTTATGAGATCTTAGATAAGGTATTTTCTCAGGCTTTTGAGACTGTATTAGATAATCTCTCTTCTACTTCCCAAAACTTTATAAATTTGTCTGTACATTTTATAGTAATTAGCTGACTCTTAGCAGCTTCTTAAAAAAAAATAATAAAAACGTTCTCATTCTTCATATAGACATTTTCATTTTGATTTTCTTAATTCTAACAAAATATCCCAATGATCTTTTCTTACTTTAAATTCAATGAATTAATATGTAGTGTATTATTAGTTTCAGAGGTAAAGTTCAGTGATCCATCAGTTGCATATAACACCCAGTGCTCATACATCATGTGCCCCCCTTAATGCCCATCACCCTATTACCCCATTTTTCATTCCCCTCTCCCCCAGCAAACCTGTTTTTACCCTATGGTTAAGAGTCTCTTATGGTTTGTATCCCTCTCTGATTATGTCTTGTTTTACTTTCCCACCCCATCCTCTATGCTCTTCTGTTTTGTTTCTTAAATACCACACATGGACGAAATCATGTCTTTGTCTTTCTCTGATTGATTTATTTCACTTAGCATAATACCCTCTAGTTCAAACTATGAAAAGAGCACAGATGTCCATTGACAGATAAATGGATAAAGAAGATATGGTATATATATATGTATGCATATATACATATGAATATATATACACATATATAAAAGTGCTCAGCCACAAGAAAAAAATGAAATCTTGCAATTTGCAACAACATGGATGGAACTAGAGGGTATTATCCCAATGATCTTTAAACGAAAATATTAAAGTTTATCAGTATCCATAGCCTGGGAAAAAATTTATACATTACATTTCTGGTACTAATAAAGTCCAAAGAAGGATTTTTTTTATTAATATATAATGTTTATTATTTGCTTCAGGGGTACAGGTCTGTGAATCATCAGTCTTACACAATTCACAGCACCCACCATAGCACATACCCTCCCCAATGTCCATAACTCAGCCACCCTATCTCTCCCACCCCCACCCCCACCCCCACCCCCCAGCAACCCTCAGTTTGTTTCCTGAGATTAAGAGTCTCTTACTTACAGTTTGTTTCCCTCCCCAGTCCCATCTTGTTTCATTTTTTTCTCTCCCTTCCCCCCAAATCCCCCCAGCCCTGCCTCTCAAATTCCTCATTTCAGAGAGATGATATGATAATTGGCTTTCTCTGATTGACTTATTTTGCTTAGCATAATATGCTCTAGTTCCATCCATGTCATTACAAATGGCAAGATTTCAGTGGTTTTTTGATGACTGCATAGTACTTCATTATATATATAAACCACATCTTCTTTATCCATTCATCTGTTGATGGACATCTAGGTTCTTTCCATAGTTTGGCTATCGTGGACATGGTCGCTATAAATATTCGGGTGTACGTGCCCTTTTGGATCACTACATTTGTATCTTTAGGGTAAATACCCAGTAGTGCAATTGCTGGGTCACAGAGTAGCTCCATTTTCAACTTTTTGAGGAACCTTCATATTGTTTTGCAGAGTGGGTGCATCAGCTTGCATTCCCACCAACAGTGTAGGAGGGTTCCCCTTTCTCCATATCCTCATCAACATCTGTCATTTACTAGCTTGTTAAATTTAGACATTCTGACTGGTGTGAGGTAGTACCTCATTGAGGTTTTGATTTATATTTCCCTGAGGCCAAGTGATGTAGAGCACTTTTTCATGTGTCTGTTGGCCATTTGGATGTATTAACAAATGGATTTTTTTAAAAAAATCTTATGCCTTGACTATAAGTACTTATGCAATATAACAAAGGATTAACAAATTTTACTCATAGGAAAATTATACAAAACACCGTGATATATTCCATAGGTATTAAGTTCTGACAACTAAAAATTACCAAAATAAAGACAAGACTTACTAACAGAAACTAAATGGGTTTTGGGTATGAAACTGATGATAACTAAAATTTCTGCTATTTGGACTAGCTTTCCAAATGGGAATATAAATAGTATAGAAATTAGAGTTCTCAAAGTTGTATGAAGATGAATAACTGCTTGATAATTAAAGGTAATTGTAAATTTACAGGAAAATTTTGTTGAACAAATGAATGAATTTCCAAACATAGAAGAGTATATCTAGCACATAGTAGATGCTCAATAAATGTATACTGAATGAGTTAAGACTAAGTTTCTTTTCGAAAAATAAAACCAAGAAAATTTTAAACACTTAAAAAACATACTATTGGCTACTTACAGGCACAGGTGTTTGAAATGAGGACAGGAAAACTTAGTTCAAATCAAATAAAGATAAAAAAATACAAAGAATAACTCTAGTCAATAAACAATGTGAAATGTTCATCTTGTCTTAATCTACAATTAATGATAGTCTACATTGTAATGTCTTCAGACAGGAACCAAATGGAATTTATAGTCTCTCAAGATTTAGTTTAATATGTGAGAAATGTAAATGAGAAAATCATGTCTGATTTCCCCCTTCATTCACTGCATAGATATGTACTGAACACTTACAATAGCAAGTGCTTATTCCTTTCCTTCTTTAGGTCTAGCAGTTGGAATAAGCCAAAGACTAATTAGCCAAGCTTGTATAAAAGGAAGGTTTCTATATGTCAGTGTCATAACTCATTTTCCATTTAATTCCTATTGTTCCATATACAATATATATTTAAATATCCAGCTCAGTTTTCTATATTTCTTCTACAAATAAAACCATTTTTATCATTTTTACAACAGTACATTAAACTATACCTTAATTTTTTTCTCTTGCATTGACTTATGGATGCGTTCTCTTAGGGCTTTCACAGATGAATTATTCACTTGTATGGGAGATCTAAGTCCAAAAAAAGTAAAAATGTATAAACAAAAGTAGGGTTTGAACTCGTTTTTGCCCCTCCCTTATCCAAAAGCAGTAATAAAATAAAAAGACAACTAAATCTAGTTGTTTAATACTGCATAAAAGTGTCAGTATTACTGAGAGTTCTAAATATTAATAATTTGCTGTTAATTAATTCCATTACTACATATTTGAGTTTCTAATATATGTAAGGCACTGTGTAAGATATTATGAAGGATAGAAAGTAGATTCACTCACTGCCCTGAATTCAGGCATCCTAAAGCCTAAGGAAATAAGATACCCATACAACTAAAATTTAAAATAAAAAAGGACAAGTGCTGTAGCAGGGGAATTCAAGAGAAAAATACCGTTCAGAAATAGGACGGTCAAAGAAGGCACAATGGAGAAAGAAACACCGGAGCTTTGGAGCCAGACAACCCTGGATTCCTCAATAAATTCCTTTCTGGCTTAACAGAGCCAGAGTCATAACCTCTTTAACTCAAAAGACTGTTATATAAGAATAAAGAAGAGTCTATTCTAAGAAACACTAGTTTATAACCTTACATTGACTTATATTCATAAACCACATTGTCCTTAATTTTATCATTTCAATGCAGACCATGAAAAAATTCACTTTACCATGAACTGGCACTTGTCTGCACAATGACAACTGTAAATGCTAAGGAACTGTAAACAACTGAAATATGTTTGGCCATATGGTTAAGAAAAATACTTCTTTAAAATGGATGTAGGGATTGATTTTATTTATTAAAGTTCTATAAACACAAAATAACTTTCTTTTAAAAAAAAATGGTAGAATTGGGCCCCTGGGTGGCTCAGTGGGTTAAAGCCTCTGCCTTCGGCTCAGGTCATGATCCCAAGGTCCTGAGATCAAGCCCAACATCAGACTCTCTGCTTGGCGGGGAGCCTGCTTCTCCCTCTCTCTCTCTCTCTCTGCCTGCCTCTCTGCCTACTTGTGATCTCTGTCTGTCAAAAAAAAAAAGGTAGAATTGAATCTGAGAGAAAATTTAATCATTTATGTTTTTACCCAAAAAGCAAAACTTGTTGAACAGAAGTAAGGTAAAAGAAGAAAACACAAAGGTTCATTTTCTTTCCACTCTTTTCATAAAACATTGATAAAATACATTTTCATTGTTAGGAAAATATTTGAACACTTTTGAGGAACAAAATGAGTGAATTATATCATGCCCAAATATAAAAGGATAATCATTAAAACCTGGTGAAGAGATTTATTTATTTATTAAGATTTTATTTATTTATTTGACAGAGATCACAAGTAGGCAGAGAGGCAGGCAGAGAGAGGGGGAGTCAGGCTCCCTGCTGAGAGACAGCCCAATGCGGGGCTCGATCCCAGGACCCTGGGATCATAGCCTGAGCCGAAGGCAGAAGCTTTAACTCACTGAGCCACCCAGGCGCCCCAGTGAAGAGATTTAAATAAATTGGAGGACAACACTAAATAACAGACCATTGCAAGTTTTCTATTTAAACAGAAGAGAAAAATAGAAGAGAGCAAATAAGTAGGATGACTTTGTAAAGTTTCTCCACAATGTACTAAATAAAATTTAAGTTTTTGTTTTAAAATTTTACATGTTTCTATAAACGAATGTTCATGAATATAAATACCACAAACCTTTTCAATGTTTGACCTAGCTCTTATAAAAACTGGAGTGTATCAATATCTTTTTTTTGAGTGTATCAGTATCTTGCACAGAACACCAAAACTACTTTGGTAAGTATTTTTCTCCGTAAGAGGAAGAATTAAGAAATGTCAATTTCAGTGTAAGTCTGGTGTACACACTCTCTCCTGTTCTCATGAAGAGAAGCACAATACGTGGAGGATGGACCTTAATTTTTGGAGCAAGAAACTTTTGCTACTTGCTAACTGTACTCTCTTAGGCTGTACTTAATCTCTGTCTCTGTCTTTCAAGTGTCCAATTTTTAACTTATTACATGGGGCTATTACTGAAAGATGCTGTCATGAGGGCTGAGGTAATATAAGTGAAATAAATATTTCCAAGTAAAAACAAATGCAAAAAAATAAAAACAAAAATACCTGTCATATTCTCACAAAATACTGTTTTTATAAAAACTTCCTCATATCCAAATGTTCAATCTCCCTTTAAGCTTTTGTTTTCTTTCTTCACACTTTTCCATAGTCTCCAAGTTTCTTCTTAATCAATGAGATGGTGTTTTTTTATTCCCTTTGTAGACTAGAGTTAACATTTACATACATATCACTTCCACATTACTTACCTAAAAAGTTTAAGAATAGAAACTCCATTATAATGAATTGTGTTTTCATCATCATATAAAAGCTCTGCTTTGTTTTTGGTAGGCATACTGGCTGCTTCTTCATCCAAAAGAACTAGTAAAGTTTTCACAGTGTCTCTGCCACAATATGCAGTCCCATGGTTTATGGCATAAGATTTTGGCTAGAACAAAAAAATACTATTAAGTAAATGTAACAATCACCAAAGTTGGGGCAATCAGCTATTCTTTTCTATTTCTTGTGCCACTGTTCTCCTTCTGTTAAGTTATAAAAAATCAGCCATGGGAAATGGCTTTAAGGCATGTAATATTTCTTCCTCAAGTCATACTAAAACCAATCTTATCACCTTCCCAAAGAACAAAAAAAAAGAAAAGAAAAAAAAGAGAGAGAGAGAAAATAGTATCATCACAGGAAGATATTGGTTATTGGTTCTGGTTAAAATAACATATAGCTTTAAGTCAGAAAATTTAGTAACTATCTAGTTATGCGTCCCTAGCTAGCTTCATGACCTAGCTTCCCTGTGTTATCTTTTTCTTTCTTATACCAAAGTGAGATGGGGTTCTGTTGATGTGAATACCAGCCTCACAGATGGTTGTAAAGATTTATTCAAATGTGGGGCACCTGGATGGCTCAGTTGGTTAGGCTTCTGCCTTTGGCTTGGGTCATGATCCCAGGGTCCTGGGATTGAGCCCCACATCAGGCTCCCTGTTCTGCAGGAAGCCTGCCTCTTCCTCTCCAGCTGCTTCTCTCCCAGCTCATGCTCTCTTCTCTCCCTCTCTCTCTCTAATAAATAAATAAAATCTTAATTAAAAATGAGTTGATATTCATTTATTCAGTAATCCATTGATAAGTACATACCAAATCCTAAACAAAGTGGTTGAAGCTAAGACTACAAAAAAAAAAAAAAAAAAAAAAAAAAAAAACCACTGCCTCAAGTAAACCATAGTCTCCTTGATAAAATAAGTAAGTAACCAACAACTGCATTGCGAAGTACTAAGTGCTATTTCTAACAGAATGTATACATGGTACAATAGGACCATACAAAGGTACTGATCAATTGACTCTGGAATCAAGGATGGCTTCATGGAGGAGGAGACACAAAGGGGTGGAAGGGAACATGGCACTTTTAAGGACCAGGTTAACATGATATGGCTGAAGAACAGAGTAACCAAGAGGGAGTTATATGAGATGAATCTGGGAAAGCTCTATAAATCTGGCAAAAAAACTGTAAATCAATCTGTTAAAGGAGTTAAAATCTTTTCCTTTATTAATCAAGGACATAAATGATCCTATTTAGATTATAAAAAAATGACGGCAATGCATAAAATATATTCCAGGATAAGAATGTTAATAAGTCTGGAGACAAGACCACAAATTAAGAGATTGTAGTAGCCCAGGTTGGAAAAGAAGAAGGTAGTCACAGTGAACTAAAATAGTAGCAGTGTAGATAAAGAAAAAGCTGGTTAAAAGAGCAGAGCTACAAAAACTTAATGGACAGACAGAATATGGGAAATTAGATGCTAATATAATATTATATGCAGACACATGTAAGCACAAACTGAAAATATTTCTGGCTGGGTTTGATAGCAACTTACCTGTAGTTACATAGTTTATAATTCTGAGAAAGTTCCTTAACCTCACTGTGCTTCAGTTAAATCACTAGTAAAAAAAGGGGTAATGGTAGAATGATAGTGTACCCATTCAATATGTTAGACATTGTGCCTAAGTATCAAAGTTGCCCTTTCTGGAACATCTGTTGTAGCTGTACCATTTTCCTCAGCTTTTATCAATGTGGTCTTGGCCTCCTTTCTCTACTGGGCTTGACCAAACTCTACTGTAGAGCTACACTGGAATTTTAACAAACTGCTTATCACAATAATGATTGTTATCACATTATATGTGCTTATCACAATTGTAATGACTATGTGCTTAATATATATTTTTTCATCAGCACCAAAGAAACAGTCCATATTGTTTAATATTAACTTACTGAAAATTATTAGATAGTATTTTTCAAAGATTTCTGATTTGGTTGAAAATGTAAAATTAAGAACCAGGTTGTTTGTATCTTTATTTCTTGTGACAGAAAACGGCAGAGACTGGTGCTCTTAATTACCTGAGCTATGACAGTTTCTGATTTAGACTTATAGTAATAACCTGGTTGTCATTTGAGCCAAGCTAGTCACAGGAAGCATTAACACACATAAAACACATGGGGCAACAACCCAGAATCTCGGGGCGCCTGGGTGGCTCAGTGGGTTAAACAACCCAGAATCTCCCCTATGTCCTACCTTCCAATTAATCTGAAAACATGCACTGTTACAGAAAAATAACTAAAAATGGCTCCCCATGACTATGAAAATAGATAAATAATCAGTTAATAATAAATAAAATAGATGTATAATAATAATAGATGAATAATAAAACATAAGCAAAAGTCTTTCTCCATACACTGATTATCACAATCACACTAAGGAAAAGGGGCTTTTGTTCCTTGAATTAAACTGTAACAAATGGATTGTCACACATACACCCAAATTCCTTTTTAGAGCTGAAAAGATGGTAGCCAATTTCTCCTATTATACTATAGTTATTATACTGTACAAGTTTGCACCAAAAAACGACAAGAGGTAAACATTCTGGGAGTATATGGTTAAAAGATTTCTAAGTATAATAAAAAATCCCGATGTTTGCTGTAGACTGGTAATAGAGGTAGAAAACAGCAGATCATAAAGATGAAAAAATTCTATTAAATAAAAATAAACTGATTAGAAACGATTTCTGTTAATCTACAGAGTACCTAGGGCTGGGGCCAGAACCAGGGAAACCTGGCTTTTATTTTATATTTGAATAAATGGCAAAATAATGGTTTCATAAGAATAATTATTAAAAAATATTATAAGACATTTTAATATCCATCAAAAATTATAAACTTCTAGTGCTACAAGGGATACTGAAGATTATCCAACATGCTGCTTTAACAAATAGAGACAATTTGGCCCAAAGATGTTATGATTTATTTCAAGTTGAACATAATCCCATAAAATCCTATTGAGAAACTTAAATTTTCAATATCTCATAACACAGGAAAAACATTCTTCTGACTTAAGTAGCAATAGTAAAACATTTTTATAACAAGTAGAAGCGATAATGTTTTGTATAGAAGGATAATGAAAAATAAAAAGCTCATTACCCGTGCAGGACTAATGTCAGTGGTACTAACAACTACATCTCCTTGTTGAGAATTGATAATATTTTTAATCCTCAAATCCAAATCCTGAGTGACTTCCTCTACTGCTTTACAAAAAGGATCCCTGCTGTTTTGGCCTTTAATCAGCTGCATCTTTATCACTGAGAGTATCCGACCCCCTGCAATGCTGAAAATAGAAATAAGATCACCTTTATAATAATATTAGAAATGACAATATGCTTATAAGCTTGAAAATAAACTTCTCAAAGTTAATCAACACTTCAAAAAAATATGACTTTGATCTTACAAATCAAACTAACACATTTAAGAAAAGGATAAGAACCATGAGCAACAAAATTAAAAAGTTTTTCTTAAAGCAAGTCATTTCAACAAAGTTACTTCTTCCCTGATTTGAAATATGGGAAATGAATTTTAGTTATAGATGATATATAGTAAGTTTCGGGTATAGTTATACACACATAATATACTTAAAATACGTACCTTTAGATAGATACAAGGAAACAGAAACCCTATCTCTCACCGAATACCTAGAATCCCACATTACTTTAATCTTAAAATCATTTCAATAAGTATTAATATCCTTAAATCACAGATGAGAAAATTGAGTCTCAAAAAGGTTGAATAGCTTGTCCAAGAACACAGTGTTCTAGGCTGGGAAGGAGGTGGTGAGGACTGACCTGAAACATGACATTGCCTTCTAATATGAGAACTGTTATTATATGGAAGGGGAAATTAAGGTAGTTAATACTGATCTAAAGCAAATCAAAGACTAGACCAACTATGTCCAACAGACTCAGGTTTTAAAAAACCTGAAATCAATTATTTCTTTATACTAAACCTGAACCTGAATGAATTTAGGTTGCAGTTCCTGCTCTAGAAGGCTGACCTAAAAAAATGTGAGAAATATATAGGAAGAAGGAGTTTGATCTATTGCAAGGAAGAAATTAGAGGTGTCCAACAATAGAAGAGGGCTCTTTTTTAAAATCAGGAGATCTCCATCCCTAGAGGTATCCCTGGAAAGGCTGTGCAGTGCTGAATGAGAAGGTGGTATGGCCTAGCCATAAAGTCAGACTGCCTGAGCACAAAATAACAGTCCCCTCCCCCCGCCTCTCCCTCCTTTTATGTTGAGTATGCTATTTACCTTTTCTGTGACTTATATACTAACACAAAGGAAATTATGAAGTAAAGTTTCTATCTGCACTGCCCTATTGCCAGGTTCTATGTTTTCAGGAAGAAGACAGGTTTTCTAACAAACATTGGAAATATGACTGTTCACATTCAAATAGCTGTTCCAATGTATGACTAGACCAGTGTTTCCCAAATTTGCCTGATTATCAGAATCATATTCAGCATTTGTTTAAAATATCAACTCTGATTCCACCCTACTGAATCACAAACTGTAGAGAAGGGTCTGAACAGTTGTACTGTTTTAAAAATACTGCAGGTGATTCTGACAACTACATAAGCTGGAAAAACATTTAATTAAAAAAGGGGGGGGGGGAAGGAAGGGAAAACAAAAAAGAAATGAAACTTCAGGAGACTCCCATATGTTATCAAGTCTAAGAACAGCTGCCTTAGCCTTTCCTAACTCCTATTAAATTCTCAGCTGACCAACCTTGAACCATAGGTAGGGACATCTCTAAGCCTCTATTCAGCAGGAAGAAGCTACAGAAGATGAGACCTTCAGCCTTCAACAACTTTAAAGATTTAAGGGTCAACGTTGTTCGGGGGGAGAGGGGGGAATGATGAGGTAAACAGAGGCAAGAGAAATGTAGCTTAAATTAAATCTCCTTATTGTTAGCAGGCCTCTGATACCTAAAACATGCAGAGTGTGACCTTCCCTCAAGGTACTCACAGGCACCTTAGTACCTTAACATTTATGTTTTATTAAAGACTAAAAGTAACCTTATCTTACCAGCAGTTAGTCCCCTTAAAGTCCTGAAAGGCTTGCTTTCAAATTCCTTAGAGATTTGCACTATCCCTAACCACCACTAATTAACAAATGTATAATCATTCACTCCTCACAACCCAGGGCAGTTCTTTCTGCCCAGGGTTCCTGTCCCCATGCTATAATAAAATCACCTTTTTGCACTAAAACAAATTAAAAAGATTAAAAAGAAATGAAAGAAAAAGAAAGAGAAGAAAAAGCTCCTTGAGAAAGTAACAATCTATTTACCAATCTTTATACTACCAGTTTATACCTAGCACACAGAAGAAATGATTGCTACATTTGTTAAATAAATGACCACTATCACACCCAACAATCTAAAGTTTTTAACAGTAAGACAAAGATACATAGTTTACAATTACTATATTATTATTTGCAATACAAAAGTACCTAGGCCCTTTCCACTTACACTATGGCAGACTAAATAAATACTCTGGGGGAATATCTCACCAGGTTTGGCAGCAATAGGAGGAAATCTCTAATCTCTCCCCAAAAAAGGAAAAAACAAGAACTAGAGTGGAAAGTTGGGAGCTGTTAAGTGAGAGGCAAGCAGAATGAATGGATTTTCCTGAAGAAAAAAATCTCTGGTAGCACTTTGATCTGGATGGGAGAGAGCAAGTAGAGAATTTCACCTTGAGTCTGAACTTTCTGAGAGGAAGGAATTCCTATGACTTTTATGAGATTTATTTTATGTATTTTATATTCTTTTTTTTTTAAGATTTTATTTATTTATTTGACAGAGAGAGATCACAAGTAGGCAGAGAGTCAGGCAGAGAGAGAGAGAGGAGGAAGCCTGGCTCCCTGCTGAGCAGAGAGCCTAATGCGGAACTCGATCCCAGGACCCTGAGATCATGACCTGACCCTAAGGCAGCAGCTTAACCCATTGAGCCACCCAGGCACCTATATGTATTTTATATTCTTGAAGCTCTTTTTTTTTTTTTAATTTCTATTTGGTGATGGCATAGAAATACGATTGCTTGTTGTTTTTTGACCTTGTGTCCAACAACACTGTTAAACACTTCTATTAATATTAATAATTTGCCTTTATATTCTGGGAGTTTCTACATATACAATCATATTATCATCAAACAGAACTTTATTTCTTCCAATTGTTGTATCTCCTGTTTTTTTCTTGCCTTATTACACCTGATATCACGCTGAAAAGAAATGATAAGATCAAAAACTCTTACCTTATTCTCAATCTTAAATAGAATGATAAAATACTTTAACACCAAATATAGAAACCCTTTATCAGGCTAAAGCCCTTATTCTTGGCTCATTTGACATAGAGTGGGCAGCCCTATAGAGTGGGTATATTCAATAGACTTCTCAACTTAGTCCCTGGGCTTTCTCTTTGCACTCTCAGACTTAGTGACTCTTTAAGAACTGACCTTCCAAATCACCAAATACTCTCAAAATAAAAGCTCACTTCCCTTCTTGCCTTCCCTCTCTGGCTTTCTTCCCTCTCCTAGTTTTTGGCCTATATTTTCATTATATATGCCTACTCATCAATGCATTTAAGAAGTATTTTAAAACTATGCTATCCAGTATTATTAACTATTTTCAGTGTAAGGGTCAACCAGGGGAACTAATCTGCCATATATTGGTAATCAGAAGTCTGAGTAAACTAAAGAATTCATATATATGTGTGTGTGTTTATATATATATGAATTCTTTAACTCTAAAGAATTCATATATATGTGTGTATATATATATATGAATTCTTTAGAGTTCACACACTATATATACACACATATATACAGACAGACATTTTCCTTTTCTATGTTTTTTTCCCTTAATTTTCAAGGGAAAAAATTTTCAAGGGAATTCATATATATATATATATATATATATATGCATTTTCTTTTTCTGTTTTTTTCCCTTGATTTTCAATCAAAAGCACAGAAAGTAATTGGATGAAATGAAGCCAAAATGAAAACACAATACTATGAACTTTATCTGCAAAGTAATCTAATGGAAGAGTTTTGGAAAAGACTCAAAAGGATAATAAAATATGAAAGTGTTATAATGCCAATTGCAAGAACAAAAAAATGCTTTCAATGATATTAAGTAAAAGTCACCTCTGACTCTTTTTCTCTTTCCTTCTATAAGTACAAATATACTAAATATTAAAGATGATATGATTCCCTGAATGAATTATATTAGGAAAAAATATGTAAGATTTGTGTTTCAGATATTTGCCAAACTCAACATTTTGACCCTTGGGAAAAAACTTCAAACACCAGTACTATCACTAGTGTATTGCTATACATTCACTACTAAAGTCAAATATTAGCTCTTCAAATATCTGCTCAGCAACATGGTGGCATAATCCAGACTCTTGCTTCTAGAACCTGGAATCTATTAAGTTTTAACTCAAATGACACTAGGACATTTGTGCTAGGCACTGGGATAAGATAAATAAAATATTTTTAAGAGGTTACAACTGATCACATGAGTAAGTGAGATACTGAAGGTATAGAAGAATTTTGAGTGGGTGGGTAAGGAAAAAGGGGGTTATTCAGGAAGCATCTCAGAAGATAAATTATGAGTACTCTGGATCAACATTAATGGAAGACTTTAGGTGAAAAAGAGGTAAGCAGCAGCTCTGGACTACCAAATGTATCACATTAGAGCCCTGGGGAAGAAAGAGAGAAATAAAGCTACTGAGGAAAAACATAATTAAATCCCAAGTCTAGGGGCACCTGGGTGGCTCAGTTGGTTAAGCATCTGCCCTTGGCTCAGATCATGATCCCAGGGTCCTTGGTTCAAGCCCGCCATCAGGCTTGCACTCCGTGGGGAGTCTGCTTCTCCCTCTCCCTCTGCAGCTCCCCCTGCTTGTACTCTCTCTCTTTCTTTCTGTCAGATAAATAATTAAAATATTTTTTAAAAATCTCCAAGTTTGTATTAAAGTGTAGTGACTGAAAGAGAGCAATAAGCAATAATACAAATGATTGGTAATACTTCTGTGTAATTATTGAGTATCTTTACTATATGGATTGGCTTTCCCCTACCATCTTCAAGAATTAGATAACTATTTGCTAAAACATATCTTGAAAAATTAAGTATGAACAAGAACCATATGATAGTCTCAATAGATGCTGAAAAAGCATTTGACAAAGTACAGCATCCCTTCCTGATCAAAATTCTTCAAAGTGTAAGTGCACATACCTCAATATTATCAAAGCCATCTATGAAAAACCCACCACAAATATTCTCAATGGAGAAAAACTGAAAGCTTTTCCACTAAGGTCAGGAACACTGCTAGAACTTGTACAGGAATTCAATAAAGTGTCAGGGTATAAAATCAATGCAAAGAAATCAATAGCATTTCTTTACGCCAAAAGAAGACAGAAGAAAGAGAAATTAAGGAGTCAATCCCATTTATAATTGCTCCAAAACCATAAGATACGTAGGAATAAACCTAACCAAAGAGGCAAAGAATCTATACTCAGAAAACTATAAAGTACTCATGAAAGAAATTGAGGAAGACACAAAAAAAATGGAAAAATGTTCCATGCTCCTGGATTGGAAGAACAAATACCATGAAAATGTCTATGCTACGTAAAGCAATCTACACATTTAATGCAATCCATATCAAAATCCCATCCATTTTTTTCAAAGAAATGGAACAAATAATCCTAAAATTTATAGAACCAGAAAAGACATTGAATAGCCAAAGGAATATTGAAAAAGAAAGCCAAAGTTGGTGGCATCACAATTCTGGACTTCAAGCTCTATTACAAAGCTGTCATCATCAAGACAGTATGATACTGGCACAAAAACAGACAAATAGATCAATGGAACAGAACAAAGAGCCCAGAAATAGACCCTCACCTCTATGGTCAACTAATCTTCAACAAAGCAGGAAAGAATGTCCAATGGAAAAAAGACAGCCTCTTCAACAAATGGTGTTGGGAAAACTGGACAGCCACATGCAGAAAAATGAAAATAGACCATTTCCTTACACCACACACAAAAATAGACTCAAAATGGATGAAGGACCTCAATGTGAGAAATGAATCCATCTAAATCCTTGAGAACACAGGCAGCAACCTCTTTGACCTCAGCCGCAGCAACTTCTTCCCAGGAACATCACCAAAGGCAAGGGAAGCAAGGGCAAAAATGAACTATTTGGATTTCATCAAGATCAAAGTCTTTTGCACAGCAAAGGAAACAGTTAACAAAACCAAAAGACAACTGACAGAATGGGAGAAGACATTTACCAACGATAACAGATAAAGGGCTAGTATCCAAAATCTATAAAGAGATTAGCAAACTCAACACTCAAAAGAATAAATAATCCAATCAAGAAATGGGCAGAGGACATGTACAGACATTTCTGCAAAGAAGACATCCAGATGGCCAACAGACACATGAAAAAATGCTCCACATCACTTGGCATCAGGGAAAAACCAATCAAAACCACAATGAGCTATCACCTCACACCAGTCAGAATGGCTCAAATTAACAAGTCAAGAAATGACAGATGCTGGCGAGGATGTGGAGAAAGGGGAACCCTCCAACACTGTTGGTAGGAATGCAAGCTGGTGCAACCACTCTGGAAAACAGCATGGAGGTTCCTCAAACTTCCATGAAAATAGAGCTCCCTATGACCCAGCAATTGCACTATTGGGTATTTACCCTAAAGATACAAACATAGTGATCCGAAGGGGCACGTGCACCTGAATGTTTATAGCAGCAATGTCCACAATAGCCAAACTGTGGAAAGAACCTATATGTCCATCAACAGATGAATGGATAAAGAAGATGTGGTATATATATACAATGGAATACTATGCAGCCATCAAAAGAAATGAAATCTTGCCATTTGCGACAACGTGGATGGAACTAGAGGGTATTATGCTTAGCGAAATAAGTCAATCAGAGAAAGACAATGATCATATGATCTCCCTGATATGAGGAAGTGGAGATGCAAGGTGGGGGGTTTGGGAGTAGGAAAAGAATAAATGAAACAAGATGGGATTGGGAGGGAGACAAACCATAAGAGACTCTTAATCTCACAAAACAAACTGAACGTTGCTGGGAAGGGGGGGGGTCGGGGGAGGGTGGTGGGGTTGTGGATATTGGGGAGGGTATGTGCTATGGTGAGTGCTGTGAAGTGTGTAAACCTGGCGATTCACAGACCTGTATCCCTGGGGCTAATAATATTATATATGTTTATAAAAAAATTAAAAAATTAAAATAAAAATTAAGTATGATTAAGTCCTCCATGAGATATATAAAAAATGTTTCTAGGATATTTTTTAAAAGATTTATTTATTTATTTGAAAAGGAAAGAGAGAGCGCACACACAGAGGAAGAGGGAGAAGTAGACTTCCCTGTTGAATAGGGAGTCCGATGTAGGTTTGGATCCCAGGACACTGGGATCATGACCCAAGCCGAAGGCAGATGCTTAACCTACTGAGCCACCCAGGCTCCCCTACAATATTTTTAAATGAGAAAAATGTAACAATATCATTTTGGATTGGATAATTTCAAGTAGATTTAACATTCTATAAAGGTATAATATTTAGTCCAATGAATACAATTCAAGTGTATATTAAAAAGTTGTCATAAACTTGAAATACACAATTTTAAACATTTGAACAAGAGAGAACTAACTAATTTATGTAACCTGAAACCCTTAATTTAAGATATTTTTCAGGAAAATATAGTATGCATTTTATGGTGGCACCTACTGGCAGAATGTAGAAATACAACCAAATTACTGCTAAAATGGCTTGATGAAAACTTGGCAATGGGGAGGGAAGTGTGAGAATCTGTTCTTTCATTTCTTCCCTATCTATTCTCCATCTTCTTTTTGATTCGAAGATTATTGTGATTCCCTACCACCTCCACCCTATTATAATCAGTTATAAGAGTTAAACACATTTTTATCTCTAAGTTTTGAGGTTGAGAGATAGAGGCCAGAGCAAGATACAGGCAGGAATTAGAGCACATAGGATTTCTATATCATACTGAGGCTTCTGGGGTCTTTGCCTATACCTAATATGAAGTCATTGAAGGATTTCATTCACAGAAGTAACATTTGTTGTTTTGGAAAGACCTCTAGCAGCAGTAAGGACAATAGGATGGGGCAACTCAAGATTGGAGGCAGAAAGAATAACTCCGATAGAAGTGAAGAAGTTTAAGCAAGAAAGGATAAAAGTCTGAAAACAGACTTTCCATTAAAAAATGGAATCAAGATAGGAGCTATAAGACTAGAGATGAGAAGAAAGAGTATCAAAATGTTAAGAAGAATTTATGGGGGTGCCTGGGTGGCTCAGTTGGTTAAGCAACTGCCTTCAGCTCAGGTCATGATCCTGGAGTACCTGAATCAAGTCCCACATTGGGCTCCCAGCTCCACGGGGAGTAGGCTTCTCCCTCTGGTCTTCTCCTCTCTCATGCTCTCTCTGTCTTTCTCTCAAATAAATAAATAAAATCTTAAAAAAAAAATAGAATTCATGGATCTTGGTTACTGAAGGGACAGTTAAAGGAGAAATGGGAGATTAGGATATGTTTCAGATTTCCTGTTATGTAGCTGGAGGAAGAGAGGCTTCATCAAGTTGGGCTCTTTAGGAGAAGAAGCAGGTTTGCAGGAAGATGATTTGGTTTGGAATATGTTAAGTTTTTGTTGCCTTTGAGATCACAACATATAGTTGAAGATATATTTTTGATACTCAGGAAAGAGGTTTGAATCTCACTGAAATATAGGTTTCGAATTTGCATATATGCAGTCTCAGACATAGGTGGAAAATAGACTGAAATCTCAGAAGCACAGGGAAAACGAGTTCTAAGAAAGAAAATGATCAAATTTAAGGGCACGACAGAGACCAAAAATTCTACACCAACTAGATCACAAGTGTTCTTTGGTAGAATAGCTTCAATAGAGTGGAAAAGTGAATTACTGTGAGTCAGTTAAAAACAGACAAGTAAATAAATAATTGAGTGTCTACTCTGTGCCAGAAACTGTGCCAGGACTAGGGAATATTAGTGCAGAAAATCAAAAGAACCCTCATAGACTTTACAGCCTGGGGAGAAATATACACTTAAAAGATACAAAAATCACAATAAAGATGAAATAAGGAGAAAAAAAGGAAAGAAAAATTGCTCAGGTGGACTATTTAAATAGACATCCACATGAACATACCCACTATTTAGACATCTACTTCTTTAGTGTTTTCCCTAGAACATAGAGTAATTACTCACTGTGACAAGAGAGGATATCCAAAATAACTCACTGATAAGTTAAAGAATTTAAGTCTATTCTCTCATCTTAGATGCCCCTAAAATGTACTTCTTTCCTATAGATAATTTATCCCAACCAGAAATTCCTCAGGAGGGGCGCCTGGGTGACTCAGTGGGTTAAGCCACTGCCTTCGGCTCAGGTCATGATCTCAGGGTCCTGGGATCGAGTCCCGCATCAGGCTCTCTGCTCCGTGGGGAGCCTGCTTCCTCTCTCTCTCTCTCTGCCTGCCTCTCTGCCTACTTGTGATCTCTCTGTCAAATAAATAAATAAAGTCTTAAAAAAAAAAAAAAAGAAATTCCTCAGGAATGTAATTATAACAAACTACATTGGATTGAATATACACATTTTTATCTTCTCCCTCCTAAAATTGCACTAAAAATGACAAAAAGACAAGTGTTTTAAAATCCGCAAAGAAAGAGAATGTTGGGGCACCTGGGTGGCTCAATCACTAAGTGTCTGCCTTTGGCTTAGGTCATGATCCCAAGGTCCTGGAATTGAGCCCCGCATCAGGCTCTCTGCTCATCGGGAAGCCTGATTCTCCCTCTTCCACTCCCCCTAGTTGTATTCCCTCTCTCTATGTCTCTCCCTCTCTCTCTCTCTCTCTGGCAAATAAATAAATAAAATCTTTTTAAAAAAGAAAGAGAATGTTAGAGGAGACAATAACAGATGACAGCAGAGACATATAATGAAAGCATGGAAAAATGAAAAGCAGCTACATGTGGTAGCTGACTACTTTCAGAACAAAGAAAGCTAAAACACAAGTAACTGCTGAAAGAGACACCAATAAGAAGCAACCCCAGAAATTCTCAGAAATCGAATTCAATACTGAAGGCTACAATAAAGAAGGAGCTGCAAACAAGCAAGCTGGTTGACAGTTTACATCAGAAGCACTTAGACACCTAAAATCGCCTCTCCTATTCTGAGCAGTCAGGCCAGTGCACTTCTCTCCCCTAAGCATGGAAAGCAAGACTACTCTGAAGAAGCTACCAGATCGGCTCTGGACCTTGAGGCAGCAGGGACTAAAAATAGAGTGATTAAGTAAAAGTCTACATACTGAAGTGGGAGACTCAACATGAACCCCTTACCCTACCTCAAATTCCAGCATATTATTAGCTAGACTTACAGCTTTCCAAAAGGGACTGAAGGATGCCACTCTGGGAACT
Source organism: Mustela putorius furo (assembly GCF_011764305.1). Taxonomy (NCBI): domain Eukaryota; kingdom Metazoa; phylum Chordata; class Mammalia; order Carnivora; family Mustelidae; genus Mustela; species Mustela putorius. Next base: position 3,831,110 of record NW_025421481.1, read on the forward strand.
TTGGGGGTAAGTCCCAAAGAAAAGACCTATTTTTACTGACATTGCAGAATCCCCAACAAAAGAGCCAATGGCTACCATACTATAATGAAATCCATTATATAGAGCTACTAATCAGCTTTCTATGGTTTCATTCTTAAATATGATAAAAGGACTATTCAGAATCACCACGCATTTTAGAAATACCTCCAACATGAAAGAGAGCAAAACAAACAAAAACATTCAACTTAGATAAAGAACCTCCAGGAAGCAGATAAAAATAATCTTAGAAATAAACACAACAATCTTAAATAAATAAAACATGGCATAAGATCACATACAACCAAATGTGAGAATACAATAAAGGTATTTGTCTCCTATTATTCTCAGAAAGCTATATGAGTAAAATAAGGGATTTATCAGCTAAAAATAAAGTGACAAGATCCAAAAAATAATGCAGAGGCAAAGAAAATTCACAGGTAATGAAGCTTCACCATTACCACTATGAAACAGGCTGAATAAGCAAAAGTGCACACTCAGCAAAGAAGATAGAGGGCTCTCTAGAGGGAATGCCTTCAAGGGCAAAAACCAGAACTGACAGATGATCTAATAAGAAGAATATATATGGTTTTGTTGGAAAGCTCAAAAGAGAATCGATGATGAATATACAGGAAGTAAAGCAAAAGAGAAAAATAGATAATTATTAAGTCTAGGAAAAACACAAAAAATTTGTACAAGAAAGGAAGTATAATTACAGCATATCACATAGCTTAGGTATAGGCAGTATTTACAGAGTCATAATAATATAAATTCTAAAATATAACTTAAACTGAAATTGTGGTATAACTATATTAGAAGGATAAAAGAAGATAAGTTCTGTGAATATGACAGGATGGGGAAGACAGACCAGGGGTGGCTGGGAGGTTGGTGAGTTAGTAGCAAATCACCATCTTCCAGGGTAGGAATTTAATAATATCTCAAATGGAAAAAAAAATCAACAAATAGTTGCATTAAAATTTCATTTAAATGACGTAAATATAAAAACAAACACACAAAAAAAATTTAAAGACCATCTGTGGAGGACTTTTTTACTATTTGACTTTAACCAAATATACTTATATTTGCTTTGCTAAAAATAAAATGTTTTTAAAAATTATCCACTATCTTAGAAGAAATAGGCAGCCAATACATTATTTGAAAGTTCAGAAGATGCCACTGATATTGGCTATAAAGTATATTCAAAACCATCTTCCAAATTCACTTTCTTGTAATAGACATCCATAAAGACAGAGGATACAATTCAGAATAAAATCCTGAGAAACAAATTCTTCTTTGAATCTTAAAATAAAAAGAAGTTTCAAGAAATAAGATACAGTAATTAAGAGAATGGGTTCCAGGTTGAGAACTGAGTTCAGATCCCAGCTGTGCTACTTAAATAGCAATGTGACTGAGGTAAATCACTTAAGTCTCAGAACTTCACTTTCTTCCTCTATAAATTGGGTATTTATATAGTACCTATAATGTAAGGTTGTTGTAATGATCAAATGATAATCCCCATAAAAAGCCTGACACATTAAAAAGTGTTCAATAAATACCAACCCATTCGTACGCTTTAGCATACCCACCGAATGGCAATGATCTACCATGATTGTTAACATATACAGCTCATTTCTGCACCCCCAAAACTAATCACAAAATTACTCATCATCCAATATGTGTATATTATAAATGGGAGTTTATCAGATAAGAAAGAATCTCTTACTTCTAATATCATATAAAAACAAATTTCAGATAAACCAGAGATTTACACTCAAGAAAATGGGAAAAAAATTAGCCAGAAGTAGAATATAGATTTTATCATATCTTTGTCAATTTCCTCATTCTTGGTATAAGTTTCCTTTAGTACTAACTACAAATTTTAAAGAAATTATCTGTTCAGTCACGTCCAGTCCTCCAAAATCTATTTCTTCCAGATAAAGACAAATAGCCCTCTTCTCTAGTCAAATTTCACGTGAACATGCCATTTGACTTTGGCAAAAATTTTAGAATCAAAGATAGGCAGAAATAGGGAAAAAAGTCATGAGATTATAATTTATTCATCTAGATATTGTTTCTTTTCCTTACTGTTGATGTTAGGCATTTCAATAGCTCATATAGTCAAATCTGCATCTGATCCTGTAAAATTTTAAAGACAGATTAATAACACACATTTGCAATTTATGAAAAGTCATTACCTTGGATTTGGTACTTCTCCAAGAATCTCATCTAAATTGTCAATGAAGTTAATAAAATTAGACAGTCCTTTTACATGTGCCCTTAAAGGATCAGATGGTGATGGTGCATATCCCTTCCCTCCAAGCTCCAGTGTTCTAATAAATGATGTGGCCACCTATGAATTAAAATAAATGATTCAGTTATGTTTAAGGATTTAGTACATTAAAAATAAAACTTTATGAAACTGGGTACATTTATATTATTTCTTGGTATACAGGTAAAGTAAGTACTTTTTATGATTCATGTCACTTTAATTCAGAAGCATATAATTAAACAAACAGATGCCAGGCAAAATTCAGGCCAAAAAAGGTGATGGCAATGTGAGTGGAAACTGAGAAGCCAAGTAAGGTGACAAACTAAGGGCATAAGAATACATTCATAGGGATACCTGGGTGGCTCAGTGGGTTAAGCCACTACCTTCGGCTCAGGTCATGATCCCAGGGTCCTGGGATCGAGTCCCACATCAGGATCTCTGCTCCGCAGGGAGCCTGCTTCTCTCTCTGCCTCTGCCTGCCTTTCTGCCTGCTTGTGTGCTCTCTCTCTCTCTTTCTCTCTGACAAATAAATAAACAAATAAAATCTTTAAGAAAAAAGAATACATTCATAAGAGCGTATCACTAATTATAAAATATTAGTGTATGTATACTACATTTTACTATGTAACATTTTACTATGTAGTATACTACATATACTAGATTGTATGCTACAATCTATATTCTCATGTAGATTAAACTGGAATTTTTAATATGAAACAAAGGGTTTTTCAGGGTCAACGGTGTTGATTTATTCAAGGATAGGCAATTAATTCAACTCTTCCAAGCTTTATCTTTTTTATTTATAAGCTCAACATTTAGACTAAATAAGAACAAAGCCCTATCTAGCTTTCACATTTTAGGATCATTTGATCATGTGTAGTTCGAAAGGACTTGCCTTACGATGACAAAAATATATACAGGATGCTATACTTAAAGAGTATCTCCAACAAAGATGAAATATTTTAAAGAGTATCCTAAATTCTATGAAATTTCAGTAATTTGTTAGAAAGTTCCAAGGTTAAATAATGTAGGAAACGACACATTAAGTAACAAGGTTAACTTAAGCAGATTTCTTAATGGTAAGACTTCTCAGAGCTTTTGATATACATATATGCGTTACATATCTACAATAAAGGTAATATTTCCAATAAAGGTACTATTTCCAAACTGTTTGCCCTTGGAAACATCTTATTCAAAGAGCACTTAACAGGGACTTTTGCCTTTGGAAATATTTATCCAAGGAGAATTTAACAGAGATACCACTCTATAGAACACATGTCGGAAAACATTGCTTTAGAAAAATTTTCTCTAATCAAATTTGAAGAATATGGTAATAAATAACAATACCATAGGTTTTCAAATACAAGAGAAGAGCATATATTCAGAGTTTAAAAGTTGTTTTATCATAGCTAAAAGAATTCTATATTAAGGTACATATATCTACTGTTCATAAGTCTTTAAAATATATTGAAAATGTAACATGTCCATACCAAAAAGATAGACATCTTTTTCTCTTGAGCGGCATGTTTCAAATCAGTGAAGGCTTCTCTTCCAAGTCCTCTATCAGGAATATTGAGAACATGAGCCAGAGCCAGGTCATTCTTTGAATTCACAAGCAGGCTTAAATATGAGTAGATAATTTTTCTTGCTAGTAACTGCACCTGTACAAAAAAACATTATTTTCTTTATTGAAGTTGTTCTAAATCAATAATCTTTTCTTCATACACAGTAAAAATACTTATGATTACTCAATAATAATATCTCACTCAACTCTATGGGAAAAGAGAAGACTACCATACAACAAAAGATTGAGTTGGACAATTAACATATCCCTGCTCATGAAACAAATGTGCCACTACTAAGTAAGTATGAGCAAATAACAATGATCATAATTGTTGAAAAATACCTCTTAAAAATTATATAAAGGATAAAGTCCAAAGTCTGAATTTCCAATAAAGCTGAATCTCATGCCCTTGTACACATTTGTCACTAAATAACAAGAGAAATGAAGTCTCTTAAAGCTGAGGGAATAGGCTGACTGGCACTATTTGGTCCTATACGTACACAGGGCTGGACACAAGGGCTGAATTTAAATGGTTAAATTTGGGGGTAATTATTAGATGCTGACTTTGACAATACCAAATAACCAAGTAAGTATTACAATGAAGAAATTCAAGCAAGTGTTAAGAAAATAACAACAACAACAAAGGAAAAAAAAGAAAATAACAAGTAGTTGATGTCATTGACATGGTTCTTTCATATATTCTATACTTGTCTTTTATGGTCAAGGGCATTTTACAAACCAAGGCATTCAATGATCTTATTCTTAAAATTACCTACTTATAGCTATATAGGTTTTTGCAAATTCTAGTATTGAGGAAGTGATACTGTGAACTCCCACAGGTAACAATTAAATATTAGTAAAATTTCAAAAACATAACTATACTGGAAAGCATACACAAAGCAGACCCAACATAGAGGATAATTTTATTTTAAAAGAACTGCAACAAGAAGGGTTAAGAATAGCAAGTTTGTGGGTATTCAAGGTCCTAAACTTCCTGTGGAGAAGTGAGTGATCATATGAACCTCACAGAAAACAAACATAAAATAGTAAATAAAAAAAATCTTAAATACTATTTAAAGACAATGGGAAGTATCTAGAAGGTAGATAGGAGCTGGAGGAATATTTAATTTTAGCAGAACTGCAATAAGAAGGGAATGAATTAGGGGTGTCTGGGTGGTTGAGTCAACTGACATCCAACTTTTGATCGCAGCTTAGGTCATGATCTCAGGGTCATGAGTTCAAACCCCACTCTGGGCTCCATGCTGGGCATGGAGCCTACTTTAAAAAAAAAAAAAAATGAATTAAGTTTGTGGTTTACTGACTCAAATTTCATGACTATAGCTGTGGCAGATATAAGTGACTATAATGGTGCCCTCTGAATCCAGGGCTGGAAAGCAGCTATAAATTTAAAGGGGAAAATCTTGGACATAATTGAGAGCATAAAGAGCCATAATCCATAGCTGACAGCAAAACTACACAAGCATGGGGGAGACACCACAGGTCCATCAAAAACACAGGCAGAAATAAGAAAGAAATACATTCAAGAAAGACTGAGTTACAAGGAACTAGAGCTATGAGTTGGAAGGTTTGCTAAACTGAGTACATTCCTCAACTGTGTGTAGCTTAAGTCACAGAAAGCTGAAGCTGGACAGGTTTGAAGTGTTAAGAGTAGAGAGCCAAAATTAGTCAGAACAACTGGAAAACACAGGAAAATCCCAGGAAAAAAGAATCCATGGAAAGAATGAGCTCCATACTTTCCCAAATCCTTGGTTTACTGCCACGTTTTGCAGGCAGAAGAAAGACCTACAAAAGTCAACCTTAAAAAAAAGAAAACCAGCAAAGGAAAACAATAAGAATAGATATCCAAAAAGCTTCAAACCAAGGAGACAAAATATGAAGTTAAAATCCAGGCAAGAAAACTGCCTACTGGAATAAAAACTCAATTGTCTTCAGAAGAACATGACAAAATCCAGAATCACTATAAAATAATATCTATAATGTTTTTGTCTGAAAATTATAAGACAGTTCAAAAAAAAAAGTGTTACCCCCACTCAGGATAAAAAGCAGTCAATAAAAATTAACACCAAATGGACCTAGATACTAGATTTAGCAGACAAAACTCTGAGGTCGCTGCTATAAATATATACAAAGAACTCAAACCAAAAAATATTCAATAAATTAACAGGGGAAATGACAACAGAAAAGTGGACATTATAAAGAAAGTAAATTCCAGAAATGAAAAGTACAAAGACCAAAACAAAATTTGCTAAATGGGCTCAAAAACAACTTGGAGAAAGTGGAAGAAAGTATAAGTGAACTTACAAATATATAAATAGAAATTATCAAACCAGAAAAACAAAAGAAGGAAAGAAAAAAGGAAAGAAAAATAAAACCAAAGAGCTCTGTGTGACATGTATTTAGAATCCCTGCATAAAGAGCCATAATCCATAGCTGACAGCAAAACTGCAGAAGAGTGAAATAAGCAGAAAAAAGTATTTCATGAAATTATGGCCAAAAATATCCCAAATTTGGTGGAAAACATTACTTTATAGATCTAAGAAGCTACTCAAGTAGGAAAAATACAAAGAATATCAGTCCTGTTCTATAATTAAACTCTGACAGCCAAAGACGAGAGGAAAAACTTGAGAGTAACGAGAACAAAATGACACATAACATACTAAAGAATAATGATAATAACAAATCATCAAAAAGCCAGAAGACACTGCAACAACGTATTAAATAGGCTGAAAATGATCTTAAATATTACAGTATAGTCAAAATAATACAGCATTTATGAAGGGACACTCCTATCAATGAAGTAGAACAGAGTCCACAAATAGATCTAACAGATACAGCCATTTGATTTTTGACAAAGGTACAAAAGCAACAATGAAGAAAGGACATTGTTTTCAATAAATAGTTAGTGTGGGAACAACTGGTCAGCCATATGTGAAACAAATGAAGGGGGGAGGGGGTTTGGGAGAACGGGGTGGGATTATGGACATTGGGGAGGGTATGTGCTTTGGTGAGTGCTGTGAAGTGTGTAAACCTGGTAATTCACAGACCTGTACCCCTGGGGATAAAAATATATGTTTATAAAAAATTAAAAATTAAAAAAAAAAATGAAAAACACAGAAACTTCACACTTTTTTCTTTTCTTTGTTTTTTTTTTTTTTTTTTTTTTTAAGATTTTACTTATTTGAGAGAGAGAGAAAGCATGAGCAGGGGGAGAGACAGAGAGACAAGCCCACTAAGTGGGGAGCCCAGTGTGGGAATAAATCCCAGAACCCTGACATCATGACCCGAGCTGAAGTCAGACACTTAACTGACTGAGACACCCAGGTGCCCCAACCTCACACTTTTTATAAAACTTAACTCAAAGCAGATTATAGGTCTAAATGTACAATATGTAAAACTGTAAAACTTTAAGAAGAAAACGTAAGAAAAAATCCTTATGACTTGGAATTAGGCAGTTATTACACGTGACAATCTATAATCAAAAGCACAATCTATAATAGGATAAAATTGATAAACTGGATTTCATCAAAATTACATTATTTTAATGGAATTCTCATCACCTTCTCAACTACTTCCACCCCATTTTCTTGATCTGAAATCTTGTTGTAACTAATTCTTAAGTGTTGATCCCATGCTATTTACTTGAAATACTCTCCTTGCCTATTTCCTTAGAAAAATAAATACTATATCAAAAACTAATAATGTATTATATGCTGGCTAATTGAACATAGTAGTAAAAAAATAAATAAATTTAGAAATAATTTAATGAAAAAAAATGGACTCCACAAATTCTAAACTCAATTCATTCTCAAAACTTGAAATTCAGTAAGTCCTTCAGTGACTGACAACTTAGCCAAAGACCCCATAATTTATCATTTATAATTCTAAGAAAATATTTTCCTAATTAAAATTAAAATATTTTCATATTGCTTAACTACATTTTAACTTAGAAAGCATAAAAGAGAGTTTTAAAAGGTAGCAATAAAAATTATAAATTATTAGGAAGTCTCTGAGACAATTGTTAATAAAGTTTCAAGTTGGGGCACGTGGGTAGCTCAGTTTAGCATCCACCTTCGGCTCAGGTCATGATCCTCAGGGAATCCAGCCCAGCATCAGGCTCCTTGCTCCACAGGGATCCTGTTTCTCCCTCTCCCACTCCCCCTCTGCTTGTGTTCCTTCTCTGGCTGTCTCTTTCCCTCTGTCAAATAAATAAATAAAATCTTTAAAAAAAATTTTTAAAAATAAAGGTAACATGCTTTTGGATTATTTAAATTTCTTAAGAAAAACAATTCTTGAAACACAGGAGGCAGTCAGGGTCTATTTAAAAAAAAACTTTATTGTACAGGAAAAGGTTACCTTAAATATGGACTTGAAATTTTAAGCAAAATTGATTAAAAAAAAAAACTTAAATATTAACCCTCTAAAGTTTTTTTCTTACATATTAAAAATATGAGACAAATGTTACCTTTGCAGAGAGGCAATTTGCAGAGAGTAATTCATGTACTCCCTTTCTTATTACCCTCTTACACCTAAGCCTATCAGGCACTTATAATTCCCTGCATAGATCTTAATGGTTTCTGATGCTGTGTATTTTCTTAATCTTTCTACTACTTCATGAGTTTCAGTAAAGCAAATGGTGTGCCCTTAGGGCCTAAAAGAATGACTGGCATTATAGTATCTAATCAATTCATTTTTGTTAATAGGTTCTCAATTAATTTTTGTTCAATGATAAATGTAAAAAACTTAATACACATATTTGGCTCTTTTAGAAATTTCAGAATGAAAACTATTGATAAAAATCTATTTGGGATCTATTAAGCACTCACATATTTGTATTACACTGCCTTAAAAAGAAAATTACTTCAAGTTACAGCTAAATCAAAATCACCTTTAAGATCCACCCTAAAATTTTATAACTTAAGGCATTATATAATTTTCCGCTTAGATTTCAACTATCTTTTTATCTTTACTTTCAGTGTAAATCATAATACTTCAAGTGAATCTATAATACAGAAGTTTCCATTTTAACTTCACAGTACAATAGCCTAAAACATATGAACCTCCCCTTTATCTTAACCCTTCATGTTTCGAAAGAGTAACACATTTCATGAAAAATCAAAAAGAAGGAAAAAAACGACATTCACATTGTAATCAGAAATTTTTTTATTCTTTCTACATTTAATTTCATTGAATCCCTATTTTACTGTGCTTTTGCTGTCCAAAAATAATGAGAATTTACCAAAATGTATATATCTGATCCTTACTAGGTATCAACGAGGGCTTAAACCCCATCTACAACTTGCTCTTTAAGGCTAGCAAATTCTGCCCTTCTGATCTATGATGCTAGACAAACATCAGGGAAAAACATCTTGGAGTCCCCACAGTTAAGAGTGTTTCTTTTAACTCATGGCTGCAATTGGAAATCTATCCCCATCATTATGGTCATATAACATGGCAGTTATGGCAGTTATGGTTTCCCTGCTCTTATATTTGCAAGTGTGTTTTAAAGAGGCTCTCTGGAAAAGCATTCCACATAAATACAGTTATGATATCCAGAAGCAAGGGCCTAATTGAAAAAATCCGCAAGATTGAAGCTTTTACCAAGATACCAAAAATAAAGATAATGTTCTGTTTATTTATTTAATAAACTAATTCGGTCCATACCACAAAGTATTTGCAATGTTTGTTTAGAAGTTGAACAATTTTATTTAAACTTTCTGGCATTTCCAAGTTTCTTTTCCTGTCCATTAATTATTACTGAAACGTAGATATTCAATCTCAATTTGAAGATGTCAGTTTTTTTAGATTGAGATTAATAATTTATACAGCTATTTTTTTACTTTCTTTGCCAAACACAAAAATTCTTAACATAAGATGACCAAACAAGCAAAAAAAAAAAAAGAGTAGAACTAAAACTAATATAGCAGTAGAAATTTTTATTTAACTGATGATTTTCTTTTAGGGCTTTTATTCCATTTTTCCCATCTTTACTTCAGAATTTCTAAAGCAGTTTAGTACCTTAGGAAAAATAAAATAAGGAAACAAAAATATTGTTTCTCAAACTCATGCCATTCATCTACTTGATGACTCTGGTGTGGCATTAGTAAGGTACATTTTGTGATCAAAATATATCTATGCAAGACTTCAGTCCAAAAAGTCACTTTGGAATTTTAATAGAAATATATTGCCTTCCAAAAATACTTTGCAAAAAGAAAAATCAGAAGTCTGCAAGTAACAAAAAAATAGTTGAGAAAATGACTGCTACTTTAATAGTCCTCATAAAATCTATCAGCTAACTAGTAGGTAGAATACTCTTAGAAAACAATCCAAAGAGGCAAGAGATAAAAGTTGAGTATTAACACAATGAGAATATTTTTTTAAATGAGAAAACTATATGCTTGCAATGAAGACCCATTAGTTTCTATATGCTATACTCTTTTTTCATGGATATCCATTTATGACAACATTTTATAACTGTAAGCCAAAATTATAAACAGCTAGATATTTTACACATACAAATTCATTCATTTCTTGTAAGGACACAATAACAATTAATGCTTCCTCCCTATAGAGCCTGTAATATAAATCAGAGAGAAGAGATTTGTAAGTGATATACTCTCTTGATATATGAATGCATCTCTTAAGTACCAATGAGAAAAGACCAGGCATTTTGTAAACATTTTATCAATATTTGGCCCCAGAGAAAAAAATAATGGAAGTGAAAAATTAACTTCAACTAAGAGAAAATAGTTACAAACGACTAAAGGGAATCACATCTGGGCAGAAAACATTCTAAGATGGACTTGGGATATTTTATTATACCAGAAAAAAGGGAAGTGCTTAGAAGTCTAATAGGGCATGTAAAAAAGACACAGAAGCTTGAACAGAATCCCTCCATTTTAGCATCAAAGGTTAAGGACTGTAATTAATTTTAAAACCGAATAAAAATTCATGAGTCCACAGCAATAAATACATGCATAAGGACAAAGATAAACAGAATAAGATGTAATTTGCATCCTATCTTATAAATAACTATTATCCCAGCTCCTAAACTGGTAATGAAAGAGAAAGAACTGGGGCACCTGGGTGGCTCAGTGGCTTAAAGCCTCTGCCTTCTGCTCAGGTCATGATCCCAGGGTCCTGGGATTCAGCCCCACGTCGGGCTCTCTGCTCAGCAGGGAGCCTGTTTTCTCCTCTCTCTCTCTCTCTGCCTGCCTCTCCACTTACTTGAGATCTCTGTCAATTAAATAAATAAAATCTTTTAAAAAAGAGAGAGAGAGAAAGTATTAAGTCATGACTCTGCCATTCCTAGGGAACTACTTCCCTACATAGCTTTATCTTATCAAGCTCTGCTTTACTGAGAAATGGCAGCTAATTAATGTAAAGACATGACAGAGTTAGAAACTCACCATTTTGCAAACACTAAAGAAATAACTGATTCAGACAAGGGTCATGAACATATGTGTAAAACCACTGGGTGAAAAGTTGCTGCAAAACAGTATATTTATACAGTGTCACCCCACAGATTTCTGTTGACAGCAAAGGGAAAACTACATCTTTATCCTAGAGAGATCTGGTAATTTGGGACAACTTGAGTTTGTGTCTCTTAATACGATACCTTCAGTTATGAAGTACTAAACTTGAATCTAAGCAAGCTATTGCATAAAACTTCTAGTTTACTGGAAATAGAAGAACAAGATAAATAATTCCAGGAGTACTTAAATACATAAATAAGAAGAGAAAAAGACTGAGGGGAATTCTCCTAGATTAAAAATCTAAAGAGAGATAAAACCATTTGGAGGACAAATGGAGAAATCTGAATAGGGAAGACAGTAAGTGATATTAGGGAAAATTAAGTTTTCTTATATATAATAATGGTATTATGTTACTGCTTCTATCTTCGGGAAATGATATGCTAAAGAACTTTAGGGATTAAATACCATGATGTCAGAAACTTAACTTTCAAATACGGCACAAAAAATATTAAATGCAGATGTTCAAGCATGTTAGTAAGTCTAGGAAGTAGGTGCACGGGTATTTATGAGGGCAGTGACAAATATATTTCTTAAAATGTGATCTTTGTGGCATGGGACTTATGGGAGAATCTGCCTTAGCAATATTTCCTTAAAAATGAAGGTGATTGTCAAACTGAATAAAGAAGATAGATTTTGATATGTTGAATGCAGTTTTACTGTTTTCCAATACTCAAATTTTTATCTTGTCAATAGTGATTTTATTTACCATAGAAAATTCCATAAACATAACCCCCACAGTTTTTAAGGGGTTACTATATTTAATTAGGTACCTAGCATAGCATTTTACTTAAGGTAAATTATATTAGACCAAACCTGTGGTTTGTTTTCTGTGGTTTGTTTGCACAACAAACTTATTATCACAATTTGTGATGCATCAGTTATCTACTTCAAAGGTGACAGAACAGAATTTTCAATTGTACATAACCTCCCAAGAATCATTCATTTAAAACCATAAGCAAATTTGTCAAATACAAAGATTCAAATAACTCTGGCAACTTAGACCTTCTAACTACTTTTCAAAGACTGATGAGTGATACTTATTTTTGCATAGTGCCTGTTATGTTGTCCCAAAACCTGGAAGGCACTGACTGCTAGGATCTCAGCAGTCTCTAATGCATTACTCTTTGCAAATATAGTTTTATTTAAACAAATTAAAAACTTTTAAAAATGAGAAAAAATAATAACTGTAATGTACAAATTCATGGTGATTTGAAGAGGATCAGTCCTGCTCACAATTTTTCAGTACCTTTTCATTATCCTGGTTGTGTTTACTCATTGGTGATGTTGGTACATAAAGATCAGTTTCATCAGTTACTACATACTGTCTCCCAGAAAGAAAATCGCGTAGCTGACTCTGTAGAAAACAAAGGAGGTTACTAATAAGGTGCTATGACAACTATTAAAAATATTTCACACCAAGCTATATATAATAACCCATTTCTCTATCATTATTTAAAAGTGATAGGGGTGCCTGGGTGGCTCAGTGGGTTAAAGCCTCTGCCTTCAGCTCAGGTCATGATCCCAGGGTCCTGGGATCCCCTCATCAGGCTCTCTGCTCATCAAGGAGCCTGCCTCCTCCTCTCTCTGTCTGCCTCTCTGCCTACTTGTGATCTCTGTCAAATAAATAAATAAATAAATCTAAAATAAAAATAAAATAAAAGTAATAATGCTGGCTACTTAACCCCCCCAAAAAATACAATATTTAGTCATTTTAATTTTAAACTAATATCAGAATTTCCTTTAGTATAAGCCTGCCATTAAGTATAGGCTTCCATAGTACACATGTTCCCAGTCCACTCTTATCATTAACTAGACACACATATACTCCCAAGTTTCATTGCTCACTACCATCTTTTCTTGGATAGGTACCTGCTCTCCAATTCATCTGTTTAATTATTACAGTCTTCAAATGGGCAAATTCTTCACTTGAATTATGAAGATGACATTCTTCAAATTTTTGCAACCCTCACAAATCCTTCCTTTAACTTAGCTGGTAAGTGATATCTTGTTGAGGATGAGATTCTTAGGTCACTGTCCTCTTCTTTCAGGACATGCTATTTCATTGTTGTTCTTTTTAAATAACTTGTTCTTTCCACCAGGAAACTTATAATATTTATCTTTATCCTTAAGAGTTTGGAAACTTTACCAGGATATGCTTAGGTATGTGTCTTTTCTCTTCAATACAGTCTGGAACTTCATAAACACTTAACAGACTCGGGGAAATTTTATTATAACAAATGTGGTTAGAATATTTTATTTAATCATGACCTCTTCTGCATCTCATCCTTTTTCTCCTCTGGAATTCCTATCATTTGTTATGTTAAATCCTCCAGATCCAACCTCCAAGTTTCTTAACTTTTCCTTCATAATTACTTCATCTTCATATTTTTCTCTCTGTGCCTTAAATATATATTTTTAAAGATTGTTTTTTTAAAAGATTTTATTTGAGAGAGAAAGAGACAGAGTGAGAGAGATCAGGAGCAGCAGGGAGAGGGAGAAGCAAGCTCCCTGCTGAGCAGAGAACCCAACGTGGTACTCAATCCCAGAACCCCAGGATCATGACCTGAGCTGAAGGCAGACGCCTAACTGAGCCACCCAGCTGCCCCTCTGCTTTAAACATTTTTTGTATTTGACATTCAGAACTCTGATTTGTGCCTGAATCCATCTGTTGCACTGGGAAGACTTCTTTTCCTCTTTTTTAAATCTAGAAAGTCTTAATGTTTAGGTGTATCCTTGAATTTCCTGAGTACTTAACTACTTTTATGGATTCACCATTAAGAGCGCTATTCTGTTGGTCACATGTGCTCTGAGTTAACTCATCTTTCTGCAAGTGCTGGGACTCATTAAGTGGCTGTTGCTTTTCTTCATAGGCTAAGGCCCTGACTGTTGAGGTACCTGAAGTGAGGACAATTTTACAAGTAATAAAAGTTGAAAATGTCTCTACTGTTTACAAAGCATCAGTGGAAAAATAAACAGGATGCCAGTCACCTCCTTAAACCAAGAGAAAGTCTTTTTGTGGTCTCTCAAGGATCACCAACAGTATACCCATCCATTCAGCTACTTCTTGGCTTCCTAAGTCAAAGAATCCTGGCACACTCAGATGGAATTTTTGACCTTCCCCAGAAGGTTCCCAGATTTCTGAGGGCTGCTAAGTTCTTCTTGAAATCTACCATTTCTTCTCCTCAGCCCAGATCTCCAGTATCCCTCAGATTATTGTTCAGTTCATGAGAAAGCAAATTCTGTACCAATTGTCTCAACTTGGACTCCATTTAGAAATCGAGGTCTTATATGCTCCCAGATGTCCACAGGCCCTGCATGCATGTTCCCCAGGAGAGGAATTATAATGTGTGAAATACACTTCTGCCTTATTTAAGCTACTATAAATAAGAAACAAAGATACATAAGCATATGTATCTTTAAAGACACTTTTAGGAGCACTTGAGTGGTTTAATCAGCTAAGGATCCCACTCTTGGTATCAGCTCAGGTTATGGTTTCATGGGTTGTTATCAAACCCCCATTGGACTCAGCGCTCAGTAGGGGGTCTGCTTGAAGAGTCTCTCCCTCTGCCCCTCCCCACTCTCTCTCTCTAATAAATCTTTTTAAAAGACACTTTCAGCATAAATTAGAATTATTTTAACGTATTTTTGAGGAAATCAATCTAAGTATCTGTTTTTCTGCTCAGTTTTTCTTCATTGGAAATTTCCCTAGAGCAAATAAGTTGTCAGAGATCAAATCTTCCATTTTAAGTGCAGAAAAATTTCAACTTCACATGCTATCATCTCAGCAGCTTCCACTCCCCTCCTGAAATTCTGCAGAACATGCTGATGTTTGGAGGCACAGAACTCCCTCCAAGGTAAACCTGTGTATCTCATACTACAGTTGATACACTTAAATGAAGAGGCTTATTAGAAGATTTATTAGACGGGGGGGGCCTGGGTGGCTCAAAAAGCTGAAAAGCGACTGCCTTTCAGCTCAGGTCACGATCCTGGAGTCCCAGGATCGAGCCCTGCATTAGGCTCCCTGCTTAGCAGGGAGTCTTCTTCTCCCTCTGACCCCCCCCCCCAATGCTCTCTCTCTCTCGCCCTCTTACTCTCTCTCAAATAAACATATAAAATCTTTCAAATAAAAAAAAAATCTTACAGAAAACTTAGACAGCAACAAAGGATAAGGTGAAAACAATGTGCCCAAAAACATCAGGCAGATTATACTCTTACTGGCTTATCAAAAAATTCTCTTTGTTGTTCCTACAATCCAATACTTATGTTTGGTTAGCCTCTCTAAATTAACTATATGAAAAATAGTCAAAAGTCATCTCTACAAGCAAATAAAACAAAGGTAGGAAGGAATGAAGAAAAACAATCTTCCCTCACAAGTATCTTTACCATAGTGTGGGTCTCAGAAAGTTACGACAGGGGGCACCTGGGTGGCTCAGTCAGTTAAGCATCTGCCTTTGGTTCAGATCATGATCCTGGGGTCCTGAGACTGAACCCCAAGTCAAGCCCTTGTTGAGCCCTGTGTTGGGCTATATGCTCAGCGAGGAGCCTGCTTCTCTCTCTCTCCTTCTGTCCCTCTGCCCCAACTCATGCTCTCATGCTCTCTCTAGCTCTCTCTCTCAAATAAATAAATAAAATCTTAAAAAAAAAAAAAAAAAAGAAGAAGAAGAAGAAGAAGAAGTTACAACAGGGGAAAGGGTTCTATTATAGCCCAGTAGGCCAAGACCGCAAACTGCCTGCCAATATCCACTCTCCCCTTCTTCATCAGTAACAGAGATTTTGTTTTTATTCTGGCATGTTACCCAGAAAAAAAAAGGACTATATTCTCCATCTTCCCTAACATCTTGGTGTGGCCATGTGACTAAGCTTTGTGCAAGGACATGGAAGCAAAAGAGCTATGCCTCTTTAAAATGAAAGAAGAGTGCTGGGTTCCCTTACTACTTCCTGATGCAAGGAACGCTGATATGGAATCTGGAGTTCCAACAGCTAACCTGGACCACAAATGATCTTGAGGATAGAGGTCAAGAACTAAGATGAATAAGCAGAATGACAGAAAAATCCTAGGTATCTGATAACCACAGAGCCATCACATCAGTCCCATATGCTTACCTTAAGACTCCTTTTATAAAACAATGAAATAAAACTTCCATTTTCGTAAACCACTGTTAGAGGTTTCTATTACAAGGAGCCAAAACATGATTCCCAAGTTTCAGACAGAAATATTTATAAAATATTCTAATATCTTAGAAAATATAATAAACATTTTCTTCTAATTATATCTATAATTATTTAGTTATTACTACTATTTAATTACTACTTTATTGGTACTCAGTAATGTTAAGATAAATATACTTCAACACTTTAAAATAGATACATCCAAATATATTCTAAAAGTTTATTAATTCTAATGTAGATAAAACCAAACTAGAAAGGATGGCATGCCATTAGTTTTAAAATTTATATTCAATAAAAAAATAAAGCAATGAATGTGTGTATGCAAAAAAAACCAGGAACAGTATATTACCCCATGTTTACTGTATCATAGTATCATCACAAAATGATACCCCATCTCAATAATTAGTACTACTAATCCATAGAAAGAGTCATAGCAATCATTTATACAACATATGCCAAATGAACATGTATACATCAAAACAAGAAAGTAAAATATAAAAGCAATCCTTGGCATGAATTCAAAAAGAAATCATAGGGCGCCTGGGTGGCTCAGTGGGTTAAGCCGCTGCCTTCGGCTCAGGTCATGATCTCAGGGTCATGGGGTCGAGTCCCACATCGGGCTCTCTGCTCAACAGGGAGCCTGCTTCCCTTCCTCTCCCTTTGCCTGCCTCTCGCCTGCTTGTGATCTCTCTCTGCCAAATAAATAAATAAAATCTTAAAAAAAAAAAAAAAGAAATCACACATTTGGGACTGATCTCTTTGTTAAAATTTTTTGATCTGGTAAGAAGCTGTTCTTATATTTCAACCAAATAACATAATTTCAACAAAATTTACCACTGAAATATTTCTTTCCAGTAATAACTAACTTTCAGGTAGCTAAATTTTCCATTTCTAACATGATCTGAAAAGCAAAAGCACTATCAAGTTACTATAAATGTTGATACCATAGTTTAAAATAAAAATAAATCTAGCCAAATTTTCATTTAAGACAGAATTATTTTAAAAAATACTTACAGGGGATATGTTGGCATTATTTTCACAACTAGAAATCAAAGCACTACATTTTTTATAAACATCAATCAGATCTACCATATTACTATTCTTTAAGAAATCATCGTAAGTCCTCCTAATGTCCTCATAATGGTCAATCACTTTTGTATTTTCAAATGGTAGGTTCAACTTCTCATGTAGAAAGTATTTCCAGGTCAATAAGACATCGCTGAGGGAAACTGTAAATTCTCCACTATGCTGAAAAGAGACAATGCCAAAAATGAAAAGATAAATTTAGGTACCAGAATATTCATTAATCTGTAATTGAGACGGGAAATACAAATTGAGTTTTGTTATAGAAAAGTGTACATTGAATTCTTGTGGATTTGAAAATAACATCCAAGTTCAGCTATGGAATAATTTTTAAACCACATAGAAAAGGATTTTGTTGGTTTTGTAAAATACAAACAACTATGGCAAGTTTGGGCATGACAAAATTAGCAAATATCTAGTCTTTCTTCATTAAATTTCTTCTCAAATTCAGGGTATGGGTGGGCAGTGATCTGTTCTTAAGTACTATTAATTGGGGAAAAATTTGATTCTGTTAATATTTAGCTCCTTTTAGCTCTTCTAATGCATTTTTAATCTCTTAATCAAAATTTTCAATGCCATAGTGAATTACTACATACCACACTTCCAACTGTTAGTCTTAAGACATGATCATAAAAACTAATTTTAAAAATCACATTTTATTTCATTACTGTTCCAGAAAAAGCAAAATAGCAGTGCTAAAACCTTGGGTCGGAGAAGAATTTTGATTCTTCCCTGCTCATGGACACACCAAACTATAAACAAGTGTTAAAAAGCCACAGTTTCTTTCTATAAGCTGCTGGATGTTCCTATTGAGGTAAAATTGTTCTTTTTTCTCTTCTTCAATATCAACATGATGTATTAGTCAGTAGACATGCTGAAGGTTTTTTTTAATTGATTGCATTCTGCTTCCAGATATTAATAATAGTGCCCTCCTAAAAAAAAAAAAAAAAGCCAGCCCTAATTCAGTAAAAAATTCTAACTACTCCTTTCCAATACAGCATGAGTAACAAATATCTTTAAGTATTCATATGTAATTTTGTGAAATGTATTATGTTGCTTTTTTCCACAATTAAGTTCCCTTAATATGTTAGTAGTTTCTGATAACACCAAGATCTTTCCATCATTTGCACTGAAAGATGGGTGGATATTTAAATAGAACTATAATTCACTGGAACTAAAATTGTAACATCATCTTTAGCCAATGAAGAATAATAAAAAGAACCAAAAAGAGTCAAGTAGGGGCGCCTGGGTGACTCAGTCAGTTAAGCGTCTGCCTTTGGCTCAGATCCTAGAGTCTTGGGATGGAACCCCATGTCTGGCTCCCTGTTCAGCAGGGAGCCTGCTTCTCCTTCTCCCTCTGCCACTCCCTTTGCTTGTGCTATCTCACTCTCTCAAATAAATAAATAAAATCTTGAAAAAAAAAAAAGAGCTGAAAAATAAACTTTCTACTTAACTGACTCTTTTAAATTTACATTTCTTTTACAAAAATCAGCTACATTTTCTAGTTACTATCTAAATTTAAGGCAATTATGTCCAAACTGCCTTAAAAATTATTAACTTTTTACTCATCCTCATGGAGACAAAGAAAATTATCCTTACTGTCCTTGGAGGGACCTATTATATCAAAATTATAAAAATTAATAATATTTCATGAAATTAATTCAATGAAAAACCAAAAAAAAAACCCAGTAACTCTCAAATCTTGAATCCATAACCCAAATGTAAGACAGATTTTTAACTTCGCAGCATTGCATCAAAAACTGTACACTTTACTTCCCAATCCCACAAAATTACACAATAAAATTTCCAAATGGTATTTAAGTTAAACAAATCCAGCTATTTAGAGTTTCAAAACTAAGTTGTCTTATCTCAAAAAATTCCTAAAACTGTTTTGATATGACATCTTTCTTATGAAAAATAAATTAAAATTTTGCCTAACATAAATGTACAATTCAGTCTTATTCGGTTGACTATAACTAGTTAAAGTAAAACCAGGCAAGCTCTTGATCTTGTGAGAAAAGGTTTTGACTAGATTAACAGTGTTTATACTGGGATTGTAAAAACATTTTAAATCCAAATAAAAATGTACTCCAGATATCAGTTTTCATGATCAGGTGCCCACCATGACAGCATATTCTATTATTCAAACCAGTAACAACTGATTCAGAGAGCTTGTGGTCAAATCAGAAAATGTTTTGCTAGGAAAACATGCCAGCTGGCTAATATCTGAAGGAAGTTCAAGATGGTCAATGCTTTAATTCTCTGATGGACATAAGAAGGATTGTATTTCATAAGAATAAAATGAGGAAAAAAATGAAGTTACATTTTTTCAGAGCACTTGTACTTTGTATATTTTGCTGAAGGTATTTTTATAATTATTCAAAAACTTAAATAAACTTCATATTTTTAACTAACTGGAATTTTTATTGTTATCAAAACAGAAAAGATAGGAGGTCTGCTTAAGAGTATTAATTGGCTATGTGACCATGAGTAAAATACTGAAAATCCTGTGAATACTTTTCCTTGGTTATAAAATGAGATTAAACAGATTAAATAACACCTGATGAATGGCAGGTGATCAAAAAATGTCATTCATTCCCTTTTCTCATTCAAAGTAAAATAACTGTTTGTTAGGCAGGTATTAGATAAATGTAATATAATTGTAAAAACTGTTTCGTCTTATTCATTATGTCAAAGTTAGGTCATTTTCAAATCTGACAGTCAACCACAGGCTGTGGCTTTCCATGAAGTTATAAAATTAATATCTTTGTTTCATCCAATGGAACATTTGTAACGTTTTAAGGCTATTTAAGTTCATGAAAAATAGCATTTATGATGTAATTGCCAGACAGAGTCAAACTACAAAGTCAATTCTAAGGAAAGGAAAAGCTAAAGTGCTATCTGCAGCTTAATAATAAAAGTCATATATATTTGCCATGTAGTCCTCAAAAAATCTATGGATTTTTACATGGAAGTCTGCACACAGCTGGGGATGCCTGAGCTAACTCCACATGGAGACTGAGAGTCAATCAGAACTGCAGCCCAGCATCCCTACTGCACATGTGCACACACATACACAAACTGTGATAAGCTCAGTTGCAATTCACCTCTCCTCTTTTCTCCCACCCAGAGTCTGAACTTTCACAGTGAATTAGCAAGTAGAAAATTAACAAGTAGAAAGAGATCCTAAGTGTGTGCTACACAGACAAACCCAAAAGAAAAAATATCTTGAATTGAGTATTTCAACATATTAAAATTTTTACATGAAAACTAAATTTTCTTCAGGGTATATTTCACTTACCTTTTTGATATATTTATGCTTCAAAAATTATTCATAAACAAACAGTAGGTGATACGAATACAGTCTGCTTAATTCCAAAACAATAGCTCTCAATTACTGTATAATAATGATTCTTAATAATTGCCTCAATTTCTCTCTCTTCTCATTTTCAAGTGAATGATCGCCAAAGCTTAACCTTTAGATAGTCTATTCCATTGATATAATATCCGCAGAACCTATTATCTTGGGGTACCATTCCTTCGGGTTACTAAAGGAGAGTTTTTTGGGTTTTTTTTTTTTTTTGGTTGTTTTTCTTTTTAATGCTCAGGCAGTAAAATTAGAAAGACTTGAATATGGATTGCAATGGGGAGCAAAATAAAGAAGCTGTACAATGACCTTTGGGTGTCTAGCTTCACTGACTGAGTGAACAATGGTATATAAGATTGAGACTAAGATTGGCATATAAATTCTGATAAAACAATCTAAAGGAAGTATATCCAGAGAAGGTAAGTAAAATGGAACACATCAGAAGTTACCGACAAAGAGTGTTACAAAGTACATGTAGAATTCTTTTAAAGAGTAAAAAAGAGATAAAAAGAACTCAACAGTAAAGTAAGTAAAGGATATGAATGAGCAAACAATAGAGAGGATACCTAAAGAGTCAAATAATCATCTTAAAAGATGTTTAAATGCTCTAATAGAAAAATTAAAATGAAATACCCTCTTTTCTCTTTTCTTGTTCTTAGATAACATCTAATATGGAGAAATATAAGAAAATTGTATACTACAGGAATATATTCTCCTATACTGTTGATATAATGTAAATTCTAATAACCAAGTTGAAGACAAATTTGGTAACATCAAGTCAAATTAAAGATATATCTGTCATATAACCCCTTGTGTATAGAGCCTAGAGAAACTCTTGTTCATGCACAGACATCTCATTTCAATGAAGAACTGTTTATAATACCAAAAAAATTCAAATGACCCAAAGGTCTATCAATGAGTAAAGTATACCAGTCATATAAAGGATGATTGTTAAAATGAATAAATTAGATCAACTTTTCTATCAGTACCGAAAGAGGTCTTGAAAACAATGATGGATAATAAAAACAAGATACAGAAAGGATGTATACCATCTGTTAGAATTTTAAAACAGACATATTAACAAGACTATCTGCCTGGTTGGATATGCAGAGAAATCCCTCCTGGCATGAAATACCTAAAACTACAAGAGAAAATAGAAAACTTTTTTTAAACATGACTGAATTGTTCATAAGAAAAAGGAAATTACAAAAGGTCAAAAACAATGAGCAAGTGCCAATAAGCAAACGGTGAGACCTGTATTTTCCAGGTAACTACTATTCCCCGGCACTAAAGAAGCTGGTTTTTATGAACCCTGAGCACAAAGGTTAGGAAACAAAGCTAAGCATAAGAAAGATGGAAAGTCGGATCAAAACCCCCACCCTGCCTACCTTGCCAAAACCAAAGGTTCAAAGGTCAACAGTCTTGATATGTCCACTAGAAAAAAATCTGTCCAGCAAAAAGATGATGATGAAGATATTTGCCAGTGAAGAGATTTCTGAAGTAGCCCTGGTACTATGATTACCTCTCTGGATAATCTTCATTTAGGTTTTATTTTTATTCTTTTTTTTAATTTAAATTCAATTACCATATAGTGATTATTAGTTTCAGAGGAAGAGGTCAGTGATTCATCAGTCTTATGTAACACTCAGTGCTCATTACATCACGTGTTGTCCTTACAGCCCATCACCAGTTATCCCAGCCCTTTGTCACCCTCCCCTCCAGCAACCCTCAGGTTTGTTTCCTATGATTAAAAGTTTCTTATGGTCTGTCTCCCTCTCTGATTTTGTCCTGTTTTATTTTTCCCTCCCTTCCCCTACAATCATGTTTCATTTCTTAAATCGCACTTGAGAGATCATATAATCGTCTTTCTCTGATTGACTTATTTCCATTAGCATAATACCCTCTACTTCCATCCACGTCATTGAAAATGGCAAGATTTCATTTTTTGATGGCTGCATAATATTCCATTGTGCCTAGATATACCAATCTTCTATATCCATTCATTGCAGATAGACATCTGGGCTTTTGCAATAGTTTGGCTTTTGTGGACGTTGCTGCTATAAACATTCAGGAGCACGTGCCCCTTTGGATCACTACATTAAATCCTTCAGGAAATACTCAGTAGTGCAATTGCTGGGTCGCAGAATAGCTCTATTTTTTTTTTTAAGATTTTATTTATTTGACAGAAAGAAAGAGAAATCAAATGTAGGCAGAGAAGCAGGCAGAGGGGGAGGGAGAACAGGCCCCCTGCTAAGCAAAGAGCCCAATGCGGGGCTCAATCCCAGGACCCTGGGATCATGACCTGAGCCGAAGGCAGAGGCTTAACCACTAGGCCACCCAGTCACGCTGGGTAGGTCTATTTTTAACTTCTTGAGGAACCTTCATACTGTTTTCCAGAGTGGCTACACCAGCTTGCATTCCCACCAACAGTGTAGGAGGGTTCCCCTTTCTCTGCATCCTCACCAACATCTGTCATTTACTAGCTTGTTAATTTTAGCCATTCTGACTGGTGTAAGGTGGTATCTCACTGAGGTTTTGATTTGTATTTCCCTGATGCCAAGTGATGTGGAGCACTTTTTCATGTGTCTGTTGGCCATTTGGATATCTTCTTTGCCAAGACATCTGTTCATGTCCTCTGCCCATTTCTTTTTTGTTTTTCTTTTTCTATTTCCTTCCACTATTTTAATGTGAGGATAGTGTTAAAAACATAATGATAAGAAACCAACAAAAACAACGAAAAGAGAATGTGGTGCATAAACAATGAATTTTGGATCACTGAAAAAAATAAATAAAAATAAAAAACCAAAAATGTGTGTAGGCATTATTCAAGAGAGTTAAAATTCATTTTATTTTTTTTTCAGCATTCCAAGATTCATTGTTTATGCACTATACCCAGTGCGCCATGCAATTCATGCCCTCTTTAATACCCAGCACCAGGCTCTCTCCAACCCCCCACCCTCCCTCCCCTCCAAAACCCTCAGTCTGTTTCTCAGGGTCCACACTCTCTCATGGTTCATCTCCCTCTCTGATTTCCCTGAACTCACTTCTCCTCTCTTTCACCCAATGCCCTCCATGTTATTCCTTATATGTGCCACAAGTAAGTGAAAGTACATGATAATTGGCTCTCTCTGCTTGACTTATTTCACTCAGCATATTCTGCCCATTTCTCGGTTGGATTATTTGTTCTTTGGGTGTTGAGTTTGGTAAGTTCTTTATAGATTTTGGATACTAGTCCTTTATCTGATAAGACATTTGCCAATATTTTCTCCAGTTCTGTTGCTTGTGTTTTGGTTTTGTCAACTATTTCTTTTACTCTGCAGCTTTTCACCTTGATGAAGTCCCAATAGTTCATCTGTGCTCTTGCTTCCCTTGCCTTTGGCGATATGTCTATGAAGAAGTTACTGTGACTGAGGTCACAGAGGTTGCTGCCTATGTTCTCCTCAATGATTTTGATGGATTCCTGTCTCACATTGAGGTCTTTCATCCATTTGAGTCTATTTTTGTGTGTGATATAGGAAAATGGTACACTTCCATTCTTCTGCATTTGGCTGTCCTCTTTTCCCATTACAATTTGCTGAAGAGACTCCTTTTTCCATTGGACATTCTTTCCTGCTTTCTTTAAGATTAGTTGACCACAAAGTTGAGGATCCATTTCTGGGTTCTCCCTTCTGTTCCACTGATCTATGTTTCTGTTTTTGTGCCACTGTCTTGATAACTATAGCTTTGTAATAGAGCCTGAAGTCCAGAATTGTGATGCCACCAGCTTTGCTTTTCTTTTTCAACATTTCTCTGGCTATTTGGGGTCTTTCCTTGTTCCATACAAATTTTAGGATTATTTGTTTCAGCTCTGTGAAAAATGTCGATGGTATTTTGTTAGGGATTGTACTGGATGTATAGATTGCTCTACATAGCATAGGCATTTCCACAATATTTGTCCTTCCAATTCATGAGCATAGAACATTTTTCCATTTTTTTTGTGTCTTTCTCAATTTCTTACGGGAGTGTTCTATAGTTTTCTGATACAGATCCTTTGCCTCTTTGGTTAGTTTTATGGTTAGGCTTATAGGCTTTTATGGACCATAAAAGCCTCTTATGGCTTTTGGTGTAACTGTAAATGGGATAAACTCCTTAATTTCTCTTTCTTCTGCTCACTGTTAGTGTATATTCATTTAGACTGTTGCCTAATAATTAATTTCTGTTGAGAAAGGGGCAAACAGTCAACTACTTTAGAAGAAAACTGGGATTTATGCCCTGGAGAGGGTAAAACAGAGTCTCTGGACCAAAGAGTACACGTGAAAACAAGAGTCCCCCCACCCCCACCCCCCAAAAATATATATATATATATATATATGACTTTTTATATTCTAAATACTGAAACTTCTTTCAAGCACCCAACACATTGGCAGCTCAAATTTACACCATTTGTGTAAAGACTCTTTTCTGAAGAAACTGTTCTAAAAGGGATATCTTTTTTTTTTTTATTTTTTATTTTTTATAAACATATATTTTTATCCCCAGGGGTACAGGTCTGTGAATCACCAGGTTTACACACTTCACAGCACTCACCAAAGCATCCTCCCCAATGTCCATAATCCCAACCCCTTCTCCCAAACCCCCTCCCCCCAGCAACCCTCAATTTGTTTTGTGAGATTAAGAGTCACTTATGGTTTGTCTCCCTCCCAATCCCATCTTGTTTCATTTATTCTTCTCCTACCCACTTAAGCCCCCATGTTGCATCACCACTTCCTCATATCAGGGAGATCATATGATAGTTGTCTTTCTCTGCTTGACTTATTTCGCTAAGCATGATACGCTCTAGTTCCATCCATGTTGTCGCAAATGGCAAGATTTCATTTCTTTTGATGGCTGCATAGTATTCCATTGTGTATATATATTCCACATCTTCTTGATCCATTCATCTGTTGATGGACATCTAGGTTCTTTCCATAGTTTGGCTATTGTGGACATTGCTGCTATAAACATTCGGGTGCACATGCCCCTTTGGATCACTACGTTTGTATCTTTAGGGTAAATACCCAGTAGTGCAATTGCTGGGTCATAGGGCAGTTCTATTTTCAACATTTTGAGGAACCTCCATGCTGTTTTCCAGAGTGGCTGCACCAGCTTGCATTCCCACCAACAGTGTAGGAGGGTTCCCCTAAAAGGGATATCTTAAAGGTGGGCATCAGATATTTCCCAGCCAAATAGCCCAGTCGGATCAGACTAACAACCCCTAACCCTCCAAACAGTTTCCATTAGCATTTTAGTGATCCACTTAAATATAAGTGCATGGTCAAGGATCATCATGAAAAAAGTCTCTGTTGGAAGAATAATAAGACTAATAAAACAAGAAACTTGGATAAAGATTATGCAAGAAGAAAACCTCAAAAAATATCATTAATAGTCTCAACAGAGAAATATACACTTGAAGCAAGAAGACTATGGTATTTCAAAAAGAGAGAACAAGAAGAGCTATTGGAAATAAAGAGGATAGATGATAACAGGGGTGGAAGACTGGCCCAGTCAACAGAGCATGTGGGCGCCTGGGTGGCTCAGTGGGTTAAGCCGCTGCCTTCGGCTCAGGTCATGATCTCGGGGTCCTGGGATCGAGGCCCACATCGGGCTCTCTGCTCAGCAGGGAGCCTGCTTCCCTCTCTCTCTCTCTCTGCCTGCCTCTCCATCTACTTGTGATTTCTCTCTGTCAAATAAATAAATAAAATCTTTAAAAAAAAAAAAAAAAAAAAAAACAGAGCATGTGATTCTCAATCTCTGGGTTGTAAGTACATATTGGGTATAGAAATTACACAAAAATAAAATCTTAAAATAAAGATGATAACAGAAAATCCAATAATTATTAAACTAGTAAGCATTAAATATTGAATATCTTATTGAATATTGTTTGGAAGAAATGTAAAAGGTAAATGGATAAACTGATACATCCATAGAGAGGACTATTACTCACTGCTGAAAAGACAGACATGGAGGAACCATAAATGCATCTGGAAGAAAGTGAAAGGAGCCAACCTGAAAAGGCTATATACTTTACAATTCCAACTACATGACATTCTGAAAAAAAGGCAAAACAGTTAAAAAATCAGTAGTTGGCAGAGGTTGGTGAGAGGGATGAATAAATAGGTGGAGCAGAGAGGATTTTGAGGGCAGTGAAACAATTCTGTAAATACTATAAAGGTGCATACATAACTTATATTTTTGTCAAAACCCACAGAACGTACAATACCAAGAGTGTCTAAGGATAGACTCAAGATGTCCACTACTTACAATCAAATTGTTCATACAGAGTAATATGAATAATATGTATGCATGTGTACAATACATACCTGGGTATATTTATGGATTTATATTATGTAGACATATAAAAATATTAAAGAAATAATGTAAAGGTGGCAAAATATAAATTGGTGAATTAAGTGAAGGGCATGAAGGAATTCAGTGTACTATTCTTGTGACTTTTCTGGAAGTTTAACTTTTTTTTAAACACAAAGTCCAAAAAGTGTGATTTACATTTTTTTTCCTTCAACATACCTATATAAAATTGGTTTTTAATAATGACTGTGATTAAAAACAAGAAACAAACAAGTGGGACATGTAACCACCACCACCACCCTTCAGCCACACTGGTTCTTTGGCATTTTCTCAAATCTCCTGGCAGTTTCCTGCCCAGGGCCACTGCATATGCTGTTCTTTCACCCTCATCATCTTGCCTCCAACTCTTTGCCTACTTAACTCCTCTCCTCCCTTTACAGTTCAGCTTGATTTCTCCAACCAAGTCAACTCCATGGTCCCATGGCATTATATACCTCTTCTCACGGCTATAATTTTGCATTCATTTGTGTTTTTCTCTACTAAATATCTACCTCCCTCACCAAGCAATAAGCCAGGCAGGAGCCATGTCCAGTTTTGCTTACCATTTTAACCCCAAAACTTATGACAATGCCTGGAACAAAGGAGAGAAATGCCTGGAACAAAAGAAAAAAGAAAAGAAAAGAATAAGAGAAGAGAAGAAAAAGAAAAAGAAAAGAAGAGAAAAAATATCTCCAGAAGGGAGAGAAAAAAGGAAGAAATTAACATTTAACATATATATAAACAGCTATATGGGCCTCTTTGCTGTTCCTTAAACATGCCAGACATACTCCCACCTCAGGGCCCTTGCATCAGCTGTACCCTCTGCTCATAATCCCTTCCCACAAAAACTCCCATGACTAGTTCCTTCTTTGCCTCTTTCAAATTTGCTTAAATGGCAACTTGTAGCTGAGGCTTTTGACCACCCTATTTTAAGATAAAAGTCCACTTCCACCCCAAGCTCTATACAATCCTTCACTATATCTCTTAATTTTTCTGTCATATTTATGACCTAAAATACTAAATATCTTATTTATTAGAGTATTATCTGTCTCTCCTCACTAGAATAGTGCCATAAAAGCAGAGATTTCCCTCAGAATGTTTAGAATAATGTCTAGACATAGTAAAAATTCAAATATTTGTTAAAAGAATGACTATGTAAGATAGAATTTTATCAAGATCTATGTTCAAAATTTATTTTAATATATACTGTTTTAAACATGCAAAATTGCTAACTGCCATATGTAGTAAAGACTATCTCTTATTTTAAGATTATATAATTCCTAATTTTTAGGCATTAAAATTCTCTTTCTTTTTCAAAATTATGGTTCTAGTAACTACTTTTTTCTCAGTGGCCTCATTTGCCAATGTGAGAAATGTTTAAATCTGTCAATGTCTAATTTTTTCTGAAAATTTTATTGGTATATGAAATCTAAAAATATGGGAACTACTGACATATAGGATTAAAATAATTCATCAGAATGTCATTTCACTATCTAGCCCAATAGACCTACTGAAACTATTCCACACTTCAAATACCTTCTCTGGTCAAGAGAATCTCATTATCTTCAAACCGTCAAGACTTCAAACCTCCTGGATGCTTCTTAACTGATTTTTCCTTTCCTTCATCCCTTCCTTAAAACGTTCCCATCCAAAGACTTCTCCTCATTTAAGTAAGCTACCCGAAATCCAGTATGTTTAAGTCATTTTCTTACCACTCAGCCTATATTCATCCTTCCCTCATCTGAACACCTTAAGGCCTTTATGTACAGCTCATTCCAAAAACAAGTTTTGTATAAGCCAACCATGTAAGGATCAGATTAAGAAAAGATTTTAAAGAGACAATTTCCAGAGCCTCAGTGCAGATGAGGAGAATCAGAATTTCCAAGACTGAATCACAGAAGCTAGTATTGTTTAAAAAAACCCTCCCAAGTGATTCTGATTCTTAGCCTGGCTTAGGAATAATCAATCTATACCATAAATTCTGAAATTAGTCATAAAATTCTTTGACTATATTAAAACGAACACTATTTATGTGTGCCTTCTAGAACTTTTTAAAGAAGAGAAATCATAAATAAAAATATTTTTAACCATAATAACAGTTGCATGTTTATCTTAAGACTTCACATTAAACATGGAATGTACACATCCTACATTATACTATCCATATGAATAGCCTTAATTTTGAAGCAAGCTATTTCAAATCCAACTGTAATATTTTGACACAGACATGCAGATGCATTTTTGAAAATAGTGTATTGATATTCTCATAGGAGGGCATATACTACAAAGAAATTAATATAATTAAAATAAGCAGCTACCAACATTCACTTAAAAAAAAAAAAAGTAAACCTAAATATAGTCTACTAACCTGTTTGTTGTTCTCTGCTATGGAAAGCTGCAATGCCAGGAGCATGGAGTCTGCACCACATACAGTAGTTCTCTCAGAGGTACAAAGAGTGTGCCAATTCCTCCTGAACTCTTTAATCATATCCAAGACAGACTTCTGATTAAGCTCAACCATCCTCTGAAAGCAGGACAGAATGCAATGTTAAAAAGCTTTATTTTAATTGGAAACTAATATTTAACGTGTGTAAGAAAGCAGAGTTAGAGAAAAATAAGTAGTGAACTAGAGGTCCTTTCATATTTACTAAGATTGCCTTTCATTAAATTTAGGAAAACAGAACAATACAATTTCTGCCCAGTCATAGTTTTCTTAAGCCAAATCTTTTGAAATAACAAAACCCAACCTCCAATCTGAAAATCCATATAAAACAGATATGCAAATTCTGTAAACTTATAATTATAGACACAGACATAGTTAATTAAAGCTGTATTTTCAAAACATTTGTTTTTAGATGGTAAAATGTGTGGTAGATTGCCCAAAAAAAAAAAAAAAAAAAAAAAATCAGTTTCCTCCCATCCCTATGTTATCCTAAAAGAAATAAGTCTATTTTTCCACCCTTTAATTATGGATCAGTCTAGTAACTTGATTTGACCAACTGAATATGGAAGAATGACATCATGGAGGCTCCAAGCCCAGAGCTCAAAAGGCCCATGCAGAAGAGTTAATGCAGCAGGCCTAATGTCTATTTTTCAAAGAACTGCTTACAAGGCTGGCTCTTGGCTGCACCTGGGAACTTAGAATTCAGGAGGGTTTCCATTATGAGTGGCTCACTGTGCCTAAACTATATAAATAATACAGTTTATGCTTTTCTTCTGAGTCTGGATTTTACAACATAGACTGAAGACATCTACGTCCATACCCTGGACATTGAGTCTCTAAAGATCTTCCCTGACAGACAACATGTTATATGGGTTGTCACAATTTGTTGTTGGAGGATTTAAGCATGTCTTGTGTGACTTCACTAAAAGAGGACTTTAGGAAGCTTATGTCTGATCACCCCAGGACTTCGCCCCATGCACCTTCTCCCCATATAGCTTCTCTCTTTCCTGATTTTATTTAGCATCTTTTTGCTGTAATAAATTATAGGTATTGGGCACAACTATAGGCTGAGTCCTTTAAGTCTTCTTAACATCCAACCTGGAGGTGGTTTTGGTGGCAGGCCTCCTGATATATGGCTTTGCAGCTTTAGTTCTTAGTCTCTTGTTACTCTAGACTACCATATGAAAAAGTCCAACTTCACTTACTGGAAAGGCCATATAAAAGAGAACCAAGTCACTCCAGCTGACAACCAATACCAACTTAAAGAGTCACCTGGGGTGCTCTGTTATTGGGTGTCTACCTAAGGCTTGGGTTGTGGTCCTGGGGTCCTAGGATTGAGCTCCATGTGGGGTTCCTTGCTCAGTGGGAAGCCTGCTTCTCCTTCTCCCACCCCCCTGCTTGTGTTCCCTCTCTCACTGTGTCTCTCTCTGTCAGATAAATAAATAAAATCTTTTAAAAAATTGCACTAAAAGCCATAAGATACCTAGGAATAAACCTAACCAAAGAGGCAAAGGATCTGTACTCAGAAAAATATAGAACACTCCCATAAGAAATTGAGGAAGACACAAAAAAAAGGAAAAATATTCCATGCTCGTGGACTGGAAGAATAAATATTGTGAAAATGTCTATGCTACCTAGAGATATCTATACATCCAATACAATCCCTAACAAAATACCATCCACATTTTACAACATAGACTGAAGACATCTACAGAGCTGAAACAAATAATCTTAAAATTTGTACGGAACCAGGAAAGACCCCAAATAGCCAGGGGAATGTTGAAAAAGAAAAGCAAAGCTGGTGGCATCACAATTCTGGACTTCAAGCTCTATTACAAAGCTATAGTCATCAAGACAGTGGCACAAAAACAGAAACATAGATCAGTGGAACAGAAGGGAGAACCCAGAAATGGATCCTCAACTTTGTGGTCAACTAATCTTAAACAAAGCAGGAAAGAATGTCCAATGGAAAAAGGAGTCTCTTCAACAAATGGTAATGGGAAAATAGGACAGCCAAATGCAGAAGAATGAAAGTGTACCATTTTCCTATATCACACACAAAAATAGACTCAAATGGATGAAAGACCTCAATGTGAGACAGGAATCCATCAAAATCATTGAGGAGAACATAGGCAGCAACCTCTGTGACCTCAGTCACGCTAATTTCTTCATAGAAACATCGCCAAAGGCCAAGGAAGCAAGGCCAAAAATGAACTATTAGGAGATGCAGAGGAGAAGTGAGGGAAATCAGAGTGGGGGAAAGTGGGGGAAATCAGAGCCAGAGACAAACCATGAGAGACTGCAGATTCTAAGAAACAAACAGGATTTTGGCGGGGAGGCGATGAAGGGTTCGGTAAGCCTGGTGGTGGGTATTATGGAGGGCACATATTGCATGGAGCACTGGGTGTGGTGCATAAAAAATGAATTCTGGAACACTGAAAAGAAATTTTAAAAAAATAATTTAAAAAAATTTTTAAATGAACTATTGGGACTTCATCAAAGTGAAAAGCTTCTGCACAGCAAAGGAAATAGTCGACAAAACCAAAACACAAACAACAGAACAGGAGAAGATATTGGCAAATGTCTTATCAGATAAAGAACTAGTATCCAAAATCTATAAAGAACTTACCAAACTCAACACCCAAAGAACAAATAATCCAACCAAGAAATGGGCAGAATATGCTGAGTGAAAAATGTCAAGCAGAGAGAGCCAATTATCATGTAGTTTCACTTACTTGTGGAGCATAAGGAATAACATGGAGGACATTGGGTGAAGGAGAGGAGAAGTGAGTTCGGGGAAATCGGAGGGGGAGATGAACCATGAGAGAGTGTGGACCCTGAGAAACAGACTGAGGGTTTTGGAGGGGAGGGAGGGTGGGGGAGTGGGGAGAGCCTGGTGCTGGGTATTAAGGAAGGCACGCATTGCATGGAGCACAGGATATAGTGCATAAACAATGAATCTTGGAACACTGAAAATAAAATAAAATAAAAAGAATTTTAACTCTCTCTTGAATAATGCCTACACACATTTTTGGTCTTTTTTTTATTTTTTATTTTTTCAGTAATCCAAAATTCATTGTTTATGCACCACATTCTCTTTTCGTTGTTTGTGTTAGTTTATTACCATTATGCTTTTAACACTATCCTCGTGTTAAAATAGTGGAAGGAAATACAAAAAGAAAAAAAAATGGGCAGAAGACATGAACAGACGTTTTGGCAAAGACATCCAAATGGCCAAAAGACACATGAAAAAGTGCTCCACATTACTTAGCAGCAGGGAAATACAAATCAAAACCTCAGTGAGATACCACCTCACACCAGTCAGAATGGCTAAAATTAACAAGCTAGTAAATGACAGATGTTGGCGAGGATGCAGAGAAAGGGGAACCCTCCTACACTGTTGGTGGGAATGCAAGCTGGTGCAGCTACTCTGGAAAACAGTATGAAGGTTCCTCAAGAAGTTAAAAGAAAAGCTACCCTGAGACCCAGCAATTGCACTACTAGGTATTTCCCTAAAAGAGTCAAATGTAGTGATCTGAAGGGCATGTGCACTTGAATGTTTATAGCAGCAATGTCCACAATAGCCAAACTACGGGAAAAGCCCAGATGTCCATCTGCAATGAATGGATAAAGAAGATGTGGAATATCTAGATACAGTGGAATATTATGCAACCATCAAAAAATGAAATCTTGCCATTTTCAATGATGTGGATGAAAGTAGAGGGTATTATGCTAAGTGAAATAAGTCAATCAGAGAAAGACAATTATCATATGATTTCACTGATATGTGGAATTTGAGAAACAAGGCAGAGGATCATGAGAGAAGAGAGGAAAAAGTGAAGCAGGATGAAACCAGAGAGGGAGACAAACCATAAGAAACTCTTAATCTCAGCAAACAAACAGAAGTTGCTGGAGTGGAGAGAGGTAGGAGGGAAGGGGTAGCTGGTTGATGGACACTGGGGAGGGTATGTGCTATGGAGAGCACTGATTGTGTAAGACTGTTGAATCACAGAGTTGTACCCCTTTACAAACAATATATTGTATGTTAATTTAAAAATTATTTTAAAAATTTAAAAGTTAAAAATTATTTTTAAAAGATCAAGCAAAATAATAACTCCACTAAGTTTTCAGGTGGTTTGTTACACAGCAATAGATAACCAGTATGATATCTAATATTTAGGAGTTTCTTTGGTGCCAGAAATTTCTCTAAAGCTTAATATTTAGAACATTAAAACGTCTTCAACATCGCTTTGGCATCAGGGAAATGCAAATCAAAACCTAAATAAGATACCACCTCACACCAGTCAGAATGGCTAAAATTAACAAGTCAGGAAATAACAGGTGTTGGTGAGGACACAGAGAAAAGGGAACCCCCCTACATTGTTGGTGGGAATGCAAGCTGGTGCAGCCACTCTGGAAAACAGTATGGAGGTTCCTCAAAAAGCTGAAAACAGAGCTACCCTATGACTCAGCAATTACACTACTGGGTATTTATCCTAAGGATACAAATGCAGTGATCTGAAGGGGCATGAGCACCCGAATGTTTATAGCCACAATGTCCACAATAGCTAAACTATGGAAAATCCTAACTGTGCATCAACAGATGAATGGATAAAGAATATTTAGTATATCGAGATACAATGGAATATTATGCAGCCATCAAAAAACTGAAATCTTGCCATTTGTAGTCATGTGGATGGGACTAGAGGGTATTTTGCTAAGCAAAATAAGTCAATCAAAAAAAGACAGTTATCATATGATCTCAGTGATACGAGGAATTTGAGAAACATGATAGAGGATCATAGGGAAAGGGAAGGGAAAAAATGAAACAAGATGAAACCAGAGAGGGAGACAAACCATAAGAGACTCATCATTGCAGGAATCAAACTGAGAGTTGCTGGAAGGGAAGGAGGAAGAAGGTTGGGGTGGCTGGATGATGGACTTTGGGGAGGTAATAAATGGAATGTGAGTGCTGTGAATTGTGTAAGACTGATGAATCACAGACCTATACCCCTGAAATAAGTAATAATTTATTTGGTGATTTTATAAATAAATAACCAAATAAAAGTTTAATATTTAATACCTCATTCAATCTCTGAACAGAGTCTTATGAGGAAGGTCCATTATTATCCTCATTTTACATCTGAAGAATCTGATACCCCATGTCACTCAGCTAGCAAATGGCAAAACAGACTTAAACCCAAGATGCTTAACTCCATAAGCTCTTAAATCACCATATTACATAATTTCTCCTGACAGATGAAAGTCTTTCAAAATAATAAGATGTAGTTCTAATGTTTTACATACTCAAGTCTATATAAGAAAACAATTCTTTTCTCTGAGTTTACAGACACGGTTGCTAAAAGATTTTTGGTGTTTTTTTTTCCTTTTTTTTTCTCTTAAGTATGCTAGTCTCCAAGATATTCATATACCATTGTCTTATTTGGGGTATATTTTACTGTACACATTCCATTTATTACCTCCTTCTGTTATCTTTTTTCTTTTTCATGTGGTATAAATAGAATCCCAAATATTTATTCTGTATTTCAGGTTTATACAATCAGGAAAATGGGCATAAAACATTTAACAAAGCAGTAATTCATAGTTGTATCAGCAAGTAAAAAACTGTAAATATCTACATATATACAAATACTAGTAAATAGCTAAAGCTTATATTTCTCATCAAATTTCACCATCCTTTCTTAAAAGCAAAAGAAGTGAAGAAGTAATACTTCAGTGATATGATCAGTTTGCCTGAAATAAATCTTTAGTACTAAATTATTCAGTGTACTATTTACAAGTATTAAGAGTTCTGGAGAACATGAGTGGCTTGGTCAGTTAAACGACCCACTCTTGATTTCAGCTCAGGTCATGATCTCAGGGGCCTGAGATCCAGCCCCATCCAGCACTCCAAAGCAAATAATCTGGCTTGATATTCTCTCTCTCCTTCTCCTCTGCCCCTCTTCCATGCTTGCATGAGCACCCACTCTTTTTCTCTATAAATAAATAAACTTTTTAAAAATTAAAATATGAGTTCAGATTGCTAAAAATGAAAACTAGTCAAGAATTACACTGTTCTGAATCCTGGCTGTACCACTTACTAGCTGTGAGATCTATACCAAGTTATGTCACTTGCCCTGCCTCAGCTTCCTTGTACTGAAAATGAAAATAACAATTGTTCTTATCTCACAGGATTTTGTGAAAAATAAATGAAATAAATACAAGCTTTTAGCACAGTGTCTGACACATATAAAAGACAAAAGTCTCAGGGTGCCTGGGTGGCTAAAGTCATAATCTCAGGGTTCTGGGACCAAGCCCTGCATCACTGGACTTCCTGCTTAGCAGGAAGTCTGCTTCTCTGTCTCTCTCTCCCTCTCCCCCTCCCCACTTCTCATTCTCTCTCTCTCATAAAAATAAATGAAAGCTTAAAAAAAAAAAAAAAAAAAAGCCCAACAGTCTCTTCCAAGGGTCAGCACACTTGTTGGAAAGGGCCAAATAGTAAATATTTAAGAAATGCAAGGCATACAGTCTCTGTCAAAACTATTCAACTTGGGGTGCCTGGGTGGCTCAGTGGGTTAAGCCGCTGCCTTCGGCTCAGGTCATGATCTCAGGGTCCTGGGATCGAGTCCCGCATCGGGCTCTCTGCTCGGCGGGGAGCCTGCTTCCTCCTCTCTCTCTCTCTGCCTGCCTCTCTGCCTACTTGTGATCACTCTCTGTCAAATAAATAAATAAATAGATCTAAAAAAAAAAAAAACAAACAAAACTATTCAACTTGACCTTGCTGTGTGAAAATAGCCACAGACAATACATAAACACAGGAGCATAGCTGTGCTTCAACAAAACTTTAGTAACTGAAATTAACTTTATATGATTTTCACATGTCACAAAATATTATTCTTTTGTTTTTGTTTCAACTATTCAAAATGTAAAATCTATTCTTACCTCAGGAACTAGCTGTACAAAAGCAAGTAGTGCCCTAGTTTGCCAAATCTGGTCTAGTCTCAGCTCTTTCAGCAGCTAGCAGGCTATATAAGCCTAGGCAATAAGCATTATAACTGGCTGCCTTGATGAAGGTATAATCATACAGAAAACAGGAATAATACCTTCCAGCCAGTTATGAGAAATCAATGAGATAAGGAATATGCAAGCACTCTGAATGTCAGGCTACACTACAGGAAAACAGCAGAAGGTGGCAGGGATAATAAACACTTGTTTAAAAAACAAACAGACTGGATTCCAAATTGCACCGGAGCAAAAACTGTGAGGCAGGAAATGATCACTGGAGAGACAATGTGAAATGGTAAAAGAATTTCTGAGTCAGACATTCAGGGCCCACGTCCTGGTTCCCCAATTTATAAGATGTATCTCCTTTAAAGTCTCTGATGAACATAAATGTCCTCAAATATAAAACAGTTAAGTTATCTTACCTCATAAAACTATGAGATACAAGTGAAAATCCACCTAGTGCCATTCATTTAATTTAAAAAAGGCGAGGGCAGTCTTTGGTGCTATCGCCGTCGGAGTGCGGATCCTAAATTTTCTTTGGGAGAATATAAAAGAGAGAGGGCGAAGTAATGGAACTGGAGTCTGAACACGTCTTGGAACTAGAACCCCGGTCTCCTGACAACCTAATCAACCTAAGTAGACCTCTTCGAGCCCCCAGGCGTCCAGTCTGCAGATGATCCCACAGGACCTTCTAGGTTTATTCACTAGATATTGTGAATTCTTCAACATCCCCAAACCGAACCGGGTTCCAGAGCAAAGCCACTATTAACAGCCATTTAGAGGTCACCGAAAAATCTCTCGGTCTGAATCACAAATTAAAGTGTGACAGGCGGGCAAGGAAGCCATGAGACTCACCTGACTCGGGATAGACATGGTAGGCTCAGACTGGACTGAAAAATTGTCCTGCCGGGCTGTAGTCTCAAAGCTGTTAAAAGAGTCCGTCGCGAGTTCTATTTTAAATCTCGCGGGAAGGCTCGGGAACCAATCGCCGCTTCCGCCCTCTGACCCGGAAGCAGAGTCGGCGCGCGCCGCTGCAGGCTGGGGAGGAAACCAGATTTCCTCTGGCCAGTTTTCGACAACCTGGTGCGTATCGCTCCTGAACCTGAGGGTTCGCGCGGGTTTACAACTGGCCGCCTAGTGCTCCCATCCTATTCTTGCGAGTTCCTTCTCTCCCGGGTCGTGTCCCACCTCTCTTCCCTCTGACCTCGGGCTTCGAGAGGTGGTAGCGGGGCTCACGGGACTTGCCTGTCTGGGAGAGACGTTGGAGCTTTTTGCGGGTACTTCAGTGGTTTCCTCCCTGTTCCGCTCTTCAGTTTTAGAGGGCAAGTCCAGCTCGCCGTACAGTGAAACCCTGAAAATGTAGTGAGACTGGGCACAACTTAACAAGCGATCAAGGGACCGAGTTTCCTGACCTCGAATCTTTCCCACTTCCCACATCGCTGTGCCTCTATGGGCATCCACCTGCTGGTCACCCTTAACAAATGTCCGGTCCTGGATTCCCAGTCGTATGGTTACTAGTTTATAGGCTCCCTGAGGTGGGATTCCTCTGATTCTCCGTAAATACTTGATGATTTCGTTACTGAGTCCAACTATTCTCAGGACAACTGCATCCAATTAAAGGGGGGGGGAGGGAAGGGTGGTGGAAGACCTCTTTAGATCCCTAAGTCTCCTCTGGGAATGCTACTTCCAGAGTGCACATCAGGCCATAACAGGTTGGTGGAAGTTTTGTGCCTGATTTTACGAATATCATTTTTATATCACACGTTTTGGCACTCTTTCTCCAGGTCTTACTGTGCTTTTCACACAGAATCGTAACTCTTACCGGATATTGTGATCTTCACGGTGGAGGCCTGCTTTTCTTCTCTAGCACTTGCGTCCAACACCTAGTAAAGTATTTCAAATGCTGTCTCCTCTATGAGCTTGGCAGCTAACCTATTAAAGCCTCGATTTCTTCTTCTGTAAAATGGGAACCATTTCCCTCCTCTTAGGTTTGCAAGTATTAGGTGGCATAATGTCAGTAAAATCCTTAGCATGGCACCTGCAAGCAGTGCTCTGTAAATGTTAACTATCATTAATTTTTTATGAATATATTCACTACTAAACTGATTCCATCTTCAAGTACTCACTATCTTTTTGTTAATCTAAACAGGATATGATGATTTATTCTGCAGGTATTATTCATAAAGTATTTAAAGAAGTACCTGGTTTGGTATGGTTTGGGTTTTTTTGTAGCTGTCTGTGGCATCTGAAATACCATGTCCTTATTTTGATTCATTTGCTGAAAGTGACTGACACTTTGATGGTTTCTAACTATGTCTGTGCTGTAATCCACAGTTTCGTGACCTTATCCAATAGAAGGCTATTTTATTTTTACAACTGCTCAAGTATTGACATACAAGATGAAGCAAGATGCCACAAGAAATGCTGCCTACACTGTGGATTGTGAAGATTATGTGCATGTGGTAGAATTTAATCCCTTTGACAGTGGGGATCCAGGAAACCTAATTGCATATGGTGGCGGTAATTATGTGGTGGTTGGCATATGTACATTTCAGGTTAGTGTACAAAATTCAGTGAATGACATTGAAGCTATTTCACTGGTTAAAAAAACAAACTTTGGCAAACTGGGTAAACTTGGAAAGCATATTGAACTTGATTGTAAGAGAAAAAATGACATGAAGAACTACAGAGGAAGATATTTCCAGTAATATATGCCTGAGATTTGTGCATACATTAAATAGGTAGTGGGGGAAAAAAAAAAAAAAGACTATGAGGCTTCTCTTTTTGCCTCGTGTTTGGAAATGGAATATTCTGGTAATTGAAGGTTGTGGCTAACTGAACATTTGGTATGTACAGAGAAAACTAGGTCTCAAATGAGACCTAAGTAATTACTTAACCCAGTTTTTCTACATTCCACTTTGACATAGGAAACAAGCCTAAAGAATGATCCTCCAGGAGATTTTACAGCTGTTGTGATATTCAGCTTCTGTATTAGTATGCTCTCATGGTTTTTGTACATCTAAAGCATACATCCAGAATAGACACAGTATGGGACCCTGTTAATTGAACAGGAAATTTGGCATAGTCATTAAGACAATGAACTCTGGAGCCAAAATGCTTGGGTTTTTACTTCTGCCTGTCTTTACCTCTTAATAACTATATGATGCTGAGCAGGTACTTAACCTCTCTTCTATAAAAATGAGGAAAATAATACTTAATAGGGTTTTGTGAAAATGTAGTTAGTATGTCATGTAACGTTCCTAGAAGGCATCTGGCACAATTAACATATATATATATAAAATTTAACTGTCACTAATCTGGTCAGTGTTGCCCCCCAGCACCAGCCCATATTTAATCACCAAAGCAAGATTGCATTGTGGTGAGCACATACGATGTTTTCTTACAGAAAAGCCAGTTCCACATGTGAAAGAGTCTAAACAATGTGAGTTCAGCCCTTAGAAATTTTGGCTAATAATTTGTTTACCAGAATATTATTCCTAAAACAATATTTCTCAAATTAAGATTAATCGGTGAGGTAATTTGGCATTGATCAGTTTTCAAAGATTTGAAGTAACTTTACCACTAAAGTAGTACTATTGTAAACATTATTATTTACTCTTTTACTCAGGAGGCAGTATTTTATTTCAGTATACTGTTTTGACATCATAAATGCAGTTTAGCACTTTACAGTGCATTAAGTAAAGTTATATAAAATTAGACTGCATGCATATTTATGCTAAGGAAAAAGTATGAATTAAAGGCTTCATTTTTTTGGTGTCTGAGTAGAATACAAGAGCTCTTACATTTTCCCACATTGTCTCTTAGGATTGGGGTAGAAATTGCTAGCTTTCAGGCTAAGTGACCCATGGCCTGACTTTAGCTGGACTACTTAGTTAGGATCATAAAAAGTCCACATGATTAGGAGAAATAATATAATACACTCTTGAAAAAGACTGATGGTAAAACCATTTTTCTGGTGCAGGCTACTAACCCACAAAAGAATAAAGGAGCTCCCTACGGGTGAAACTAAGTTTTCATTACTTTTAAAATTAAGAACTGAATACAGAATTGTATTTAAAAAAATACTGAAAAGATATGTTTTATCTCTAATTTATGTTCAGCTAAGAAATGAGAAAGTCAAGAAGGGAGAAAAAAAATCGGGGGGAAAAAAGGTGATGAGTGGCAGAGAGAGAAAAAGACGATGGAGAAGAAAGAACTAGCAAAAAACATTTGTATTGCTCTGTCCTGTCTCGCGCATTGTCCTTGTTGATCCTCAGACCTGTCAGATTGGCAATCTAGGTCTTACAGCCAAACTACCTAAAGAAAGAATTGAATTTTATCAACTTGGCAAGTTTCTGTGCCAAGTACTGGCAATAAAATTAAGCAACTGTCCCTGTCCAGAGTTCCCGTTGTACGTCAAAGAAGTTCGGGGATTTATATGACTAGTAAATGAAAAAACAAGCTGTAGACCCCATTTAATAAACCCCTTTTCCTTTGATGCTGCTATTCAGATAGATTGAAGCCATAATTCTAACAGTTCTGGAAGAGATTCGAGTCCCAATAATTTGCCCTTGAGGATTCATAATATATTATTGTTTCCCTTTAAAGTTATTTTGTTATCTAATTAAACACTATTAAGCATTGTTTCTATTCTATCATGTTAGAAACTTCAAGTTCCATAGCATCCAATTTCATGCTTCTTGTCTGAGAAAACTAAGTAAAGGTAAATTGAATTGAAAGTTTTCCACATGCCTGTTGGAAAGGCAATCCTCTTTCTAAGACTCCTAGGAAAACACTGTCAATACGGTAGATTTAAATTTCAACAAAGCATTTTTCAGAATCTTATGGTGTTCTTTTGAATATGTTGGAAATTTGAGCTGAATGTTGTACTATTAATTGGTGTCATGTATTTGTCAAATATTAAGTGCAAAATAGAACTGGTAATACCTATGTTAAAAAAGCAAGGACCCTGACCTCAAGATGTTTAAGTGTAAAACCGTGCAGTAAGAAAACTGTTATAAGAAGTCCTATGTGCAAAGGGTAGAGGGAACATGAAAGTTTCAAAGTCTATTCAAAGGATCACCAATAATGAATTAGGGACTTGAATTTCGAGAACATTTGATTTAAACAAGCACATTGAATTTATGTAGAACGTGAAGCTGAGAAGAATACCTAATGCTTTGAATGATAAATTCCACTTAACAAGTATTTATTGAGTACCTGTTGTATGCCAGACACTGTGCTTAGAGTTTAAGTATTTAATAGATTGGGTTAATGTGCCAAGTTGAACAAGCTAAAATTTAATAAAGTCTTAAAATGACAGACTGCTGAAGCTAAAAGGGACAATTGTGACTTAACAGTTTTTAGTCATCTGGATGTTCACTATGAAACAGTGCAATGATTAAACTGCCAAAAGGAGTTAATTCGGTGCTGTCCAGTAGAAATACAGTGTGAGCCACAAATATAAATTTAAGTGTTGTAGTGACCACATTATAAGAAGTAAAAGTCAGATGAAATTAATTTTAATGTATTATTTTACCCAGCATATCCAAAATATTTCATGTGTAACCAACATAAAAAATTAATGAGATATTTTATATACTTTTTAAACTAAGTCTTAAATCTGGTGTGGATTTTGTACTCTATAAAGTATGCACGGTTTGAACTAGCTGTATTTCAAGTGCTTAATAACCCCATGTGGCTAGTGGCTACCATATTGGACAGCATAGCTCTATATCCTTTAATCTTTACTTCATTTCTCAGCAATGTATGTTATGATGCAAATGAGATCACGTATTTGAAGACATTTCAGAATGGTATTAAAATGTTTAAAACTGCCATGTGAAAGAGGGATTAGACTCAGAATGGTAAATATATTTTGTGTTATTCATCAGTTCTGTCTGGTGAAGTTGTGGCTTATAGTGCTTTAAGACTGACACTGAATCTTCTTTAAATGTGT
This sequence comes from Mustela putorius furo, assembly GCF_011764305.1. Taxonomy (NCBI): domain Eukaryota; kingdom Metazoa; phylum Chordata; class Mammalia; order Carnivora; family Mustelidae; genus Mustela; species Mustela putorius. Next base: position 3,873,900 of record NW_025421481.1, read on the forward strand.
TCACCTAAGATCAGCTGTGGCCAAATACTTGTCTTCACTGAAGTAGATTTCATCTATATGGTTCCAGGAAGCAGAATTTGGAGCAATTAGTAGAATTTACAGGAAAACAGATTTGGTTTTAATGTTAAAGAGAGCTCTTAGAATTAGAACTTCAATTCTAATTCAAGGTCTAACTTGAGTTGAATAAGCTCCCCCAAGAAGTAGCTAGTTCCCTGTCACTGAGAATGTTCAGAGAAAGGTTATGCAGACTCTCCAGATGTTATATAAATTCAAGTGTGAGGTGAAAGAAGTGGACTAGGTAAACTTTACAGTCTCATCTGACTAAAAGTCTGTATTTGGCCTTAACTGGGTATGGTGGGAGGGCCTGCCAATTACAAACCCTTACAAGAGCCCTTTCATCAACCTGGCTTTGCCCCAACCTCAAGCACACCAGAGCCTTCTATAAGGATTTGTATTGCAGCAAGTTTTCCAAAGGATCTTAATTTCCTGCCTATACAATACTGCCTACACCCCAGACTAAACCCAAAATAGCATTTGTCTCTGCCTATACCACACACACACCCTGACCTTTTAGTTGGCTCAGCGGCAGACATTGCTGCCAGGAAAAAAGGTTTCACTGGTAATAACATAAAGCTCAAGCTATACAATCCCTGGGATTTATTTATCTCCGTGGCCATCCAATAACTCTATATATACTTTGGGTAACAAATTATAGGACCTAATTGTCAACACTGTTGTTACAGTAGCACAGTAATCTGTGTTTTGATGGTAAAAACTTCATTTTTAGAAGATTGATTTGTCCAGTGTGGAAAAATAGATGTAACCCAAACTATGAAGTCAGCTATGATTAGGCTCTTAACCTGATTTTAAAATTGCTTAGTGGTTGCTGCCTTGGCATATCTGGCTGTTAGCCATACAGTTATACACACAGATTATGAAGTCACAAAATTTGACAGTGTTTTTCTTTTTTTGATAAGTGCATTTCTATTTCCTATTTTCATTTATGGAAAAACTTATGCTGTTAAACTCAAGTTCGTCTGAAATTTAAAGTTATTTTTCAAGGGGCATTAGAATTATGTAGAGAAAACCATGTGGAATGTATTTGTGAAACAAACGGCTTTGTTAGGATCCCAAGGACATTTTATCCTGGAAAAATCAACACATTCAATAGGATTCACTTAAACCTTGCATTTAGATTCAGGATGAATGAAATTCTTAGAACAGGCCTTCAGATAATATCCTATCTATGTAGACATATGTATCGCTTAAGTAAGTTTTGCCTGCTCTGGATTTTTCCCCTGGTGTTATTTTATAATTCTATAAACTTAGAAAAGATAATTGTATCACTTAATACAGAGGAGTCCTTGGAAAAATTTGTCATGAAAAATTTTGCTGCAGTCTCTAGATCCAGTTGGGGTATTGATTTAAATAACAAAACAGTTTTTAAACTTAATATTTTCAAGCCTATAAAAAGTATTTTAAAATATATGTTATCTATATAAGGTATAAAGAACAATAAAATAGATTCCTGGATGCCTACTACCCAGCTAAAGAAATAGAACATTAGTAATTCTTCTGAAGCCCTCCAGGTGTTCTTCCCTTACTGCCTTTCCTTCTCACCTTCAAGTGGTAATCATGCCTGAGATTTTGTGTTGTTTTACTTTGTTTTTACTTTATAGAGTTACCATATATGTAGGTCTTACAAAGGAGTATATTGGCTTTCATGTTTCAAATTTTATCAATGAAATTATTCTGTATTATTTTCTTCTACCATGTGTTGCTATTAACATTGTATTTGTTAGGATACTCTATGTCACAATTCATTTGCTTCCATTGTTGTATGGTATATTTAGCACATATAGCATGATTAACCTGTCTATTCTTCTATTGGCTATGTGGTTTATTGTTAATTTTTTTACTCTTGAAAACATTGCCAGAATGCATATTCTGTTGTCTTCTGTTTGTGTTTTGTTACCTCCTCCTTTCATTGTTTTCCTCCCTGATAATTTGGAGGTTTTGCATGCTGTTTCTCCTCTTTTAATGGTTACCAAAGACACTTTACCATGCATACTTAATTAGACAAAGTCGGAATTAATATATTTGGGCACCTGAGTGGCTCAGTCCTTAAACATCTAAGTTCTGCTCAGATCATGATCCCAGTGTCCCGGGATCAAGCCCTGCATCCAGCTCCCTGCTCAATAAACCTGCTTTCCCCCTCTCCCTGCCTGTTGCTCTCCCTGCTGTGCTGTCTCTCTCTCTCTCTCTGACAAATAAATAAAATCTTTTTTTTTTAATCTTTAACTTCTTCATGAACAAAATAAGGATCTTTGACTCTTGAACTATCTCCTCCTCCAGACTTACATTACTGTCATATTTTAGTCCTCAGTTGTATTTCTTTTCATTTTAAGCCACAAATTATGTGTTATAGGGCTAATATTTGTTTAGATTAACCCATCTGTTTGCCTTTGATTTTTACTCACTGTTCCTTAAATCTCAGGCCTTCTGGGGTCATTTTGTAGTAAAGGATGTAATAAAAGTACACCCTTTACTACAAGAAAAAGTTTATTACTAAGTTCTTTGTGTAAAGGGCCAGATAGTGAATATTTTAGGTTTTTCCAGCCACTAAACAGTACCTGTTGCAAATTGTTCTTTGTTTTCTACAACTCCTTAAAAATACAAAAATGAGGGGGTACCTGGGTGGCTCTGTCAGTTAAGCGCCTGCCTTCAACTCAGGTCACGTTCCCAGAGTCCTGGGATCAAGCCCTGTACTGGGCTCCCTGGTCAGCAGGGAACCTGCTTCTATCCTCTCTTGTGCACGCTCGCGCTCTCTCTCTCTCTCTCTCTCTCTCAAATAAATCTTTTAAAAAAAGAAAAAAAAATATATATATATATATATATATATAAATTCTCAGTTCATGGGCTGTACAAAGCCAACGCATAGACCAAATTTGGCCCAGCCATAGTTTGCCATCCTCTGCTCTAGGAGATCTTTTAGTGAGGGTTTGCTGATGCTTAAGCCTTGGTTTTCGTTTCTCTGAAAATATATTTAATACAACTTCATTCTTGAAAAACAGTATGGTTGTGTGTATAGCCCTAAACTTTTTTCTGTCATTGTTTTGAAGATCTTGTTCCACTATCTTCATGAATTTGTTGTTTAAAAAAACTATGTGCCAAGAAGTCTATGGTTCTAATTCTTTTATAGGAAATCTCTTATATGGGAAACCTGTCTTTTCTTTCTGGTTGCTGTTCTAAAAGCCCCATCCTCGTCCTGCTTTCTTTTACCTCCCTCCCCCCTCCGCTCCCTCCCTCAGTTATATCATGAGAGTTTGTGTGTGCATTCTGAAGTTGCACTATGTTGTATCTGCCTGCGGATTTTATTTAAGCTGTCTGGGACATATTGTTCTATCTATATATATGTATTGGTGCCTGTCATCAAGTATGGAGGATCCTTTGTTATTATCTCTTCATCTTCAAATATTGCCTCTTCGCTCATTCCCTCTATTTACTCCTCTACAACCCAAATGAGATATATAGTGGAACTTCTCACTGAATCCCTTTTAACTTTTTTTTTTTGCCTTCTCTTTTCTGCATTCTGAGTAATTTTTTCAAGTCTGTATTCCAGTTGCTGTAAGCATTTTTTTTTCCTTATGATATTTTCATCTAAATGTTTTATTTGTTTCTTTTTAAAAGCTGCCTTATCATTCTTGGTAATCTCTTGTTGCTTACTCATACTTGTGTTTGTGGTTCTTTGTTTTCACATGTTTGAGTGCATTTGTATAAGATCATATTTGATTGAACTATATCTGTGGTAACTTTTTGAGACCTGGGTAGAGGTAGTTCATCCAAAGAGAATTTGCCTTTGTCTGTCAGGTGCTCTGGGCCACTACCAACATATGACCATTTTGAAATCAATTGTCATTTTCTGGAGCACATAACTAATGTGAATTCAAGCTACAGACTCATATTACAGCCAGCTAATGGTAGAGATTTCTCATAAGTGGCTTTTCTCTCTTAGCCTTCACCCATGGTAGATATTTTGCATGGCACTTTTGGTTTGGAGTTTTTTTTCCTACTTCCCCTTTAAAGGACCTGGATCTTTGCAGAAGTCTCCAATCATCCTTCCTTGTGCAGGCACTAAACTTTATCTTTTTTTCCTGCAAACTGAACCTGTTAGTTTTTGGATGTGGACAGAAGTACTTAAGATAGCTGCGTTACATTATTTTTACAATGGGAAGGTTTTTCAGGTGATTATCCCTATTTCCAGACCTAAATACTTCAAAATTCATTTTTTCCTCATCTTCCCATGAAATAAACTGAAATTACTTTGGTAGTACCAAAGCAGGTAAATAAGCTGACTTTAAATATCTAAACCAGAATCTTGTATCCAAAAGATTAAATTAACCAGATTGTATTAACATATTCCCTATTCATAGTCCATAACAATATTAGATGAACAATTTGTAACATCTTACATATGTATAGTGCTTTATATAATGCTGTGTAAAAAAAATAATATATTTACTGTTTGTTTTTAGTTGTCCTACAGTGTTTTCCACAAGACTTAGACAGTTTGAGCTATTTTTGTTGTCACTTGCTCAGCTAACCAGTTAAATCTCTATATCTAATCTGTTTTTGAACTTCTCAAAAGCATATATAAGGCCTCCTGATAAATTCTTCATTATGGTAAAATCAGAATGTTATAGTGTTTGTTTTCATAACTTAAAACATTTACTGTATATGCTTAGGAGGAAGAAGCAGACGTTGAAGGAATTCAATATAAAACACTACGAACATTTCAGCATGGAGTCAGGGTCGATGGCATAGCGTGGAGCCCAGAAACTAGACTTGATTCATTGCCTCCAGTAATCAAGTAAGTTTAAAACTATTAAGTGCAGTATTTATTAATGTCCTTTGTTTTAAGTGATCTGAAGCCTTTGATGATTAGGACTTTTTTTCCTCCATTTCCATTTTTCCCAATTTCAGATATTAGATCTTTTAACATTGGCCATTATTTCTTAATTTAGTCTTACTATCGGAATTTGTGATTTAAATATGCAACATGGTAGTGATGCCTTGAATATGTGTTGGGGCCTGACTACAAAGCTCTTTACTGAGTTTCATCTGAATCATTTGAAGTCTTCACAGATTCTTCTCTGAGTTTACCACTTATTGAAAGTATAACTGTTAAAATAAGTAGATTTGATTGAGACATTAATGAACCTTACTGCTACAGAGGCCAGTGTCACATTTTCTTGTTTAACAGTATATAAAACTATAATTCTAATCCTTGGGCTTCAGTTTTTATGAAAGCATTGAAAAGAACAATTCCTTTTTGAGAAAAATCTTGACAGTACCTGCTGAGGCCTTCTTCACAAAGGCAATGTGTCAGATTGTTTAATGTTTGTTACGAAACACTAACCTTGCTTCCACAGATTCCAAATCTAAAAGATATGCCTTCTTTTAGTAAACAATATAGCAACCATTAGTTAGCTCTTACTGAACTAACCTAATTTTTTTTAATTGAGGGATAATTCACATACAGTGAAATTCTCAACTTCTAAGGGTACCATTTAATCAGTGTTGCCATGCATACACTTATATAACCCATATCCTGATAATACATAGCATTTCCATCACTTCAGAAGTTTCTTAGTACTCCTTCCCAGTCAATCCTTGTACCCCATCTTCTACCAAAGCAACCATTAATCTAATTTTCAGAAGTGAATTTTGCCTATTCTAGAACTTCATATAAGTGGAATCATGCGGAATATACTTTTGTGCCTCATTTGTTGTTTTTGAGATTTATTCATGTTACAACTACCAGTGATTCTTTGATTCTTTTTATTTTTGAAAAGTATTCCATTACATGGTATAAATACCACTGTTTGTTTATCCATTCTCCTCTAAGTAGACACCAGACAGTTTCCAGTTTTCAACTGTTAAGTTGCTGTCAGCACCCCTGAATATATAGCTCTTAGTAGATACATGGTTTCCTTATTCTTGGGAGTAGAACTGCTAAATCAGAGGGTGGTTGAATGTTTTTTTAACATTTTAAGAAAGTACCAGTTTCCATAGTGGTTCTACTGTTTTATATCCCCACCAGTTAATCTAGAGAGGTTCAACTTGCTCTACCAGCTCTTCAGCATTTATTGTTGTCAGTCTTTATTTTAGCCATTATTTTTGGAACCACAATTTCATTTCCCTGATGACTCATGATTTTGAGCACCTTTTCATATACATTCTATTTCCTATCTAAAGAATATTTGCCTACAACAAGATTGTGAAGATGTTCTGTTTTCTTTTAGAAGCTGTACAGATTTTAGCTAACCGAATTTTAAATAATCCACACAACAGCACTTGTTAATATACATATATCATTGTTAATAGCCAGTTTGCTGTTCATTTCCTTTTATATTAAAAGAAAGTGTTCTCAAAATCTGGAGTTAAACGAGTCAGTTAGCTTCTGCATTTTTTAGCAGATCTTGAAAGCTAGACAAACTATCTTCCTCCATGGTTCTGCTTGATGCCTGTAACATCATAAAATGACATATGCTGTTATTGTTTCATCTTTTTTGTTGATGTTGTCTGATAAGCAGCTTCAGATTTTTTCTGCAAATATTTATGATAAATTCAGAATATTAACCAGCCATCAATTTTAAAGACAATATTTTTAGGCCAAGCCAACTGCACAGTTTTGTTTTTAAATAAATCAAATATTTTATTATAAAACATTACACATTTACTGTATCAAATTTGGAATATACAAAATATTTTTAAAGGCCATTTCTACACCCAGTATCCTATTTTTTCATAAATAACTTCACACAATTGTGATTAAACTATATTTGTATTTCTTGTTTTACTTTACTTCTATATCTATAATGTATTTCTTATTTTACTTTACATACATATATACGTAAAATAAAATAAATAATAAAGTAAAATAAGAAATACATGATATTTTTTTTAAAGATTTTATTTATTTATTTGACAGATAGAGACCACAAGCAGGCAGAGAGGCAGGCAGGGAGAGAGGAGGAAGCAGGCTCCCTGCCAAGCAGAGAGCCCGATGTGGGGCTTGATCCCAAGACCCTGGGATCATGACCTGAGCTGAAAGCAGAGGCTTTAACCCACTGAGCCACCCAGGTGCCCCATGATATTATATATGAATGTATATATGTATAAATGTATACATATATGTATAAATTTATATATGTATAAATGTACATTTATACATTTGTATATACATTTTTATACATTTATACAAATGTACTTTTGTACATTTATATATGTACTATTAGTACATATATAAATGTGTGTATATATATACATACATATATATTATACACACACATACACACACATATATACATATATACACACACACACATATAAAATGTATTAATATGTATTAATAATATATATTAAGATGACTCATGGGGCGCCTGGGTGGCTTCGTTGGTTAAGCGACTACCTTCAGATCAGGTCATGATCCTGGAGTCCCAGGATCGAGTCTGCATCAGGCTCCCTGCTCAGCAGGGAGTCTGCTACTCCCTCTGACCCACCACTTCTCATGTTCCCTCTCATTCTCTCTCTCTCAAATAAATAAAATCTTAAAAAAAAAAAGATGAGTGAGGTATAACTTGGGATCTGTCTTATTGTTAGCTTAACTTACAGCTAGAAAGAACCCATTCCTAGTGTTTTATCTTTAGCATTTAGTTGCCTTCAGTTCTGCTCTCTCTCTCTCTGTTCATCCCTGCTTGCTTTTCTTCACACTTGCTGGAAAGTAATGCTTCACCTTACTTTTATTCGCTGACGCTTTATGGTTTAATTAAAGGATGGTGTAAATATACTTACTTAAACTCGAGCAGCAAAGTTTGGAGAAAAGTGGAACAACATAAAGTTTGCCATAAAGTTGTGTATGTGTGTCTGTTTGTTTTTTTCTTTTAATAAGATTCTTTCATTAATTTTTTTTTTTTTTTTGTAAATAATCTTTGACCCCTGTAAGTCCTTTCTTCTCTGATGTTTTTACTGAACTTGGCCTTATCATCTACTAATACTTTATAAACCTTTTGCTTGGGATATTTCTTTTAGAAACCTTCTAAAGTAATCTTTTTCTATTTTAGAAATGATATTTTGAAGAGAGATTTTAAAATGATTTCTTATGACCTAAGTATTAGGAGAGCTCACATTAGTAATGTTGTTGTAGCAAGTCTGTTCTAGAGTTGCCTCTGGATGTGAAAATATGAATATCCAAAATAATAATAGGAGAAATTCAAAGGAGAAGAATTGGGTAGATAAGCTTTGCTTTTTAGTTATTCTTACCTTTTATTTGTGTTATGAAATGGAGCATAATGCCAAAAGTGCAAAAAGGTACATACACAGTTTATTGTAAAAGTTTTGTTTTACTATTGTATTGTAAAACAAACTGTTGTAAACAAACATCTGTAATGATCACCCAGGTCAAGAAACAGAATATTCCTAGCACCCAGGGTCCCCATTGTGCCCCTCCCAAATCATCCTTCTCCCTTACCCTTAAAGATAATTAAGCTCATGTTTATTGTGACAGTTATTTTCTTTCTTTTTTAAATAGTTTTATCGGCTATGTGTCCATCCCTAAAACAATATAGTTTATTTTTTCCTACTTATGAACATTCATACAAATGGAATAATAATATCCTTTTTTTATCCTGCTTTGTTCACTTAGCATTATGTATGTGAGATTCATTGTTGTTTCTGCTTGTAGCTCTAGTCATTGATTTGAATTGGTTTTTGTTTTTTCACTTCCAGATTTTGTACTTCAGCTGCTGATATGAAAATAAGATTATTTACTTCAGATCTTCAAGATAAAAATGAGTATAAGGTATGTTGACAAGTATAATTCATAACTCTTTATTTTAAAACATTTTTTTTTCAATATTTTATTTATTTGACAGACAGAGATCACAAGTAGGCAGAGAGGCAGGTGGAGAGAGGGGGAAGCAGGCTCCCTGCTGAGCAGAGAGCCTGATGCAGGGCTCCATCCTACGACCCTGAGATCATGACCTGAGCCAAAGGCAGAGGCTTAACCCGCTGAGCCACACAGGCGCCCCTTAAAACATTATTTATGCCTTTTTACTTGGATTTATCTCAGTTTGAAATGTTTGAGGGTTGCCTGGGTGGCACAATCGTTAAGTGCCTACCTTCGGCTCAGGTCATGATCCCAGGGTCCTGGGATCAAGACCCACGTTGGGCTCTCTGCTCAGTGGGAAGCCTGCTTCTCCCTCTCCCTCTCCCCTTGCTTGTGTTCCCTTTCTCTTTGTCAAATAAATAAATAAAATCTTTAAAAATAATAAAATGTTTAATTTTCATCTTTAAAGTATATAATTCAGGATCTCATTTACTCTATTTTTGGCTATAGTAAGGACTACAGATTATAAATCTGATATTTATTAAAATATTAGGTAGGCACAGCAAATGAGGCGGATTTAGAAATTCACATTTGGGTATAGTAAGAGTACAATAGACATGAACACACATAGAGTTGAGAGTCAAACTTCGAGAGAACTTCGAGTGCAGCATGTAGGGTAAGGTGGGATTATAAAGCGCTTAAGAGCACAGACACAGGATCCAGATTGCCTAATTCTATCATGTAAATAACAGTATGACTGGTCAAGTTCCTAATTTCTTTGTGCTCAGTTCCTTATCTATAAAATGAGCATAATAATAGCATCTGGCTCAGAAGGTTATGAGCATTGATTGACTGAGCTAATTCATACAAAACAGAACGTTTTGTACATAGTAAGTTCTATATATGTGTTTTCTATTAGTATAATGAATAACCCTGTAAAATAAGAAAAAGACAAATACTGTATGATCTCACTTATAGGTGGATTTTTAAAAAGCCAAACTCATAGGAACAGAGAGTAAAATGGTTGTTGCTGGGGGAGATGGGGAGATATTGGTCAAAGAGTACCAAACTTCCAGTTATAAGGTAAATAAATTCTGCAAACCAAATGTGCAGCATAATATGTATAGTTAATAGTATGGGTTGTATACTTGAAGTTGCTAAGAGAGTAGATCTTTAATGTTCTCACCACAAAACAAAAATGAATTTCTGGGTTGTTGTGGTTATGGGCTTCTAATACTAACTTGTCTCCAGTGCTGGCAGTTACATAGAGGAAAGTAAATAAAGACCCCATAAGGTGAAACTCATACTATGTTTATCAAGTTGTTAGTATGCAGAACAGTAGGTATGACTTGGGATTCTATCTCAGTGCAGTGCCCCTAGAAATTTCTTCTAGCTTTAATTTTTATTTAAGATTTATGTAACAAGTAAGAGAGGAGGTAAGATGAGGACAGGTACAGTAAAAAAGTGTGTGTGTGTTTTTATAAGAAATGCATACTAGAAAAGAAAGATCAAGCTAATAGCGTGTGTTGAATGATCAGCTTCTTTCCAAGATAAACCTTCCAGAAAAAGTGGGTGTATAAATCATGCCTTAAAAATAGCAGATTGCTTAAGAAATATTTATAGAAAAGGGAAGCATGCAGTGAAAGCTTTTAAGGCAGTGAAGTAAAAATATTAGGTAGAAATTTTGTAGATTTTTTTTTTCTGTATTCTTACTACCTTTTCCCCTGATGTCAGGTTTTAGAGGGCCATTCAGATTTCATTAATGGTTTGGTGTTTGATCCCAAAGAAGGCCAAGAAATTGCAAGTGTGAGTGATGATCATACCTGCAGGTATGTTACTTAGGTTTAAACCACACTTTTCAATTTTTATCCTATTTTAATGAGAATTACATTATAAAAATTACAGAAAATTTAGCTCCTGTATATACTCTGTAAGATGTTGTAAAAGATGCATACTTTATTTAAATTGTAAGCATGGCACAAACATGAGTTTCAAAACTGGTGAATTCCAGTTAGTGAAAACTTCCCTCTCTGCCTCTTATTGTAGATTTGTATATTTATGAAATTTAAATATGTATTGTGTCAAATTCTCTAATATTGGGTAAGAGCAGTAAGATAATAAAAGGCAACTGCCATATTATGAAGTTATTTCACAGATCCTGTCTGATAAGATAATGTTTATAAATGAATTGCAAATCTCATTTGCTAAAGTAAGACTCACAGGAAATTTCCTGTTTTGACTAATTTGGAAGTTTCTATATAAGGCTTTCTGCAGATATAATGCATTTCAATATCCTATTCAACTCCACCCCTAGTTTGGAATGGATGAGATAGCTATGACATTTTTTAATATTGCTTAAAGCTAGAGAATATCCCAAGTAAAACAACAAGATGACAGCAAGAGTAGGAGGTGGAAATAAGCTGAGGAGTTAGGAGTGAAATGGAATTCTATAAGCATGCCAATTGCTTCACTTGCTTTAGCAGTACTATGAGGGGGGAGAAAAAAACACAGCTCTGCTATTTTATATAATTTTAATGTTTGGTAAGACTATGACAAAATCATTAGTATTCATAAATACTTTGTGTGTGTGTGTGTGTGTGTGTGTGTGTGTGTATATATATATATATATATATAAAACCGTTAAATATGTGTCCTTTCACACTGGAAGTAAAGCCACTGGCTACTTTTTAAATTTTAATCATAATAGCTCATCTTTTTAAAGTTATAGAGTCATAGGCCATTATTCTTTATGTACTGCCTATTAAAATTTTCATGTCAAGGACATGAAAGATTTACATGCCATTAAGATTTTAGGGCCTCAAGTGTTACAAAACCAAGTTTATTTAGAGACCTGAAGAGTAAATGGGACCATTTTTAGAGTAAAAAGTTAGATTAGATCACTAGATATAAATAATGACATTTTCATTCTCTAACTCCTGAACTTTCCTAATCACAAGCATTTGGAATAATGAAACCTGAGAAGGGTGAAAATGAGTGCCTTTGAAAGCCAAAGGATAGCCTCTGAATAGGGAATATTAGCCAGAGACCTGGGATTACATTCAGTGGTCTATGATTACTTTTTTTCTTGTAGTAGAGTTTTGGGTTTTTGTAGCGTAGTAAAATTGTCCTAAAATTTTGGGACTGACAGAAGGTTGCCAGTTTTTTATTTTGTCAAGTAATAAGAATTTTAAAAGGTCTACTGCTTTCTATTATTGCCATCATTTTATGAAAGTAAGAACAATATTACTCTAAAAAGGAGAAAGACTTAACTTCAAAGTAAGTCCTTTAAATAAACATAACTTTTTTTAAAAACGTACTGTGTTGCCCCTAATTGCCTTATTTTGCTAGACTGTGGTTGATGATGTTATTGTTCAGCAAATACTTACTCTCCCTCCCCCTTTCACAAGAATGGAGGAGATTTTCCCACACTATTGGGCTTAGCTATGTGACTTGCTTAGGCTGATACAATGTTAGCAGCTGTGATGCAAGCAGATATTTAAATGATTTACCTGGTTTGTCTTAACTTACTGTCCTCTGTCTTCTATAAGATGAGCATGTCTAGATAGCTACTGGTTTCTCATTGTCCGCAATGAGAAACACATGGAACGAATATGGACCTATCTGGCATTTTGAAACAGAGCTTCCCACAGACTCATGAGCAAGAAATTTATGCTTATTTTTGTAAGCCACTGAGATATAGGGGTTGATAACATCATTTTAGCAGTAGCTGGGGAGGTAAATTTAGAATTCATCAGCTTAGTTCACCAATCAGAAATAAAGGACAGTTCTGATTGGCCATTAAAGTCAAACCTTTTGGGCCAAAAGCAGTATAAATAAGACTTTTAAAAGAAATAGCATAAATCAAGAAGTTTAAGGAAGAGTAGTAGGTATCATACACTCTCATAGTAACAAAGGAAAGAAGGACTCCTGATAGGATTACAAGAGAAAAATATTTCAGTACAACTCTCTTTATTTATCAAAGTATAGAATTGCCAAGTTGCTAATAAAGACACCATCCAAATGGCAACTACAGTTTGAGCAATGGAAATAGCTATTTATATCTAGGAATCATTCCTATCACTATACTAAAGAAATCCTACCGATTAGTTTGGATCTGCATGTTTCACTTGTTCATTTGGATAAATAAAATCCTTGTCCAATTATAAGCAGAGCCTGTTTCATCTTGGGAGGTAATACCATGCTTAAAAAAATACATGCTCAGTAGAGTAACTAGACTGAAGGTCAATAAGGAACTAGAGGATTTGAATAACATTATAAATAACTACACCTAACAAATGTATACAAAACACTTTGAACATCAGCAGAATGTACATTCTTCTCAAGTGCACATGAAACATTCTCCAGAATAAACTGTATGTTAAGCCTAAAAATAAATTAAATAAATTTTAACAGATTAAAATCATGCAGAGTGCCTTCTTTGACTGCAGTGGAATAAACTAGAAGTCAGTAACAGAGAAAAATTGAAAAATCTACAAATATGTGGAAATTAAATATCAACCTATAAATAGTCAAAGAAGAAGAAATCATAAGGGAAATTAGTACTCTGAGGGGGCACCGGGGTGGCTCAGAGGGGTAAGCCTGTGCCTTTGACTCAGATCGTGATCTCAGGGTCCTGGGATCAAGCCCCACATCAGGCTCTCTGCTCAGCAGGAAGCCTGCTTCCCCCTCTCTCTCTGCCTGCCTCACTGCCTACTTGTGATTTTTCTCTTTCTATTAAATAAATAAATAAAGTCTTTGAAAACCAAAAAAAAAAAAAAAAAAAAGACATATTTTAAAAAAAAAAGTACTCTGAGATGACTAAAAGTCAATAAACAGCAAAATTGATAAGATGTATAGGAGGGAAATTGTGTCTGTAAATACCTACATTGAAAAAGAAGGAAAAAGAGAAGAAAGAACTTGAATCAGTAACTTTAGTTTACACCTCAAAGGAGCTAGAAAAAGAAAAAAGGAAACCCAAAGGTAGCAGAAGAAGGGAAATAAAGATTATAGCAGAGATAAACAAAATAGAGAATAATGGAGAACTGATGACACCAAAAGTTGGTCCTTGGAAAAGATATAACAGAACTAGCAAACCTTTGGCTAGGCAGAATACTCCAATTAGTAAAAACAGAAAAAGTGGGACATTACTACCAACCTTACAGAAATAAAAAAGATTTTAGGAGAGTATTATGAACAGTTACACACCAGCAAGTTCACCTAGATGAAATGGCAAATTCCCAGAAACACAAAATTCAAGAAAAAGTGAGAATATCTGAATAGATCTATAACAAAGAGATTAAGTCAATAATCAAAAACTTCCCAACAAAGCAAGCCCAGAACAAGATGCCTTATTTGTGAATTCTACCAAACATTTAAAGAAGAACCAATACCAGGCTCTCAAATACTTCTGGATAATAAAATAGGGGACATTTTCTAAGTCATTCTATGATGCCAGCATTATCTTGATACCAAAGGCATCACAAGAGATCTGCAAACCAACATCCCTTACAAATATCGGTGAAAAAAATCCTCAACAATATCTATTTAAAATTAGAAAGCTCTTAGAAGATAACATGGGGCAAATCTTTATGACCTTGGATCTGGCAGTGATTTCTTAGAAATGACACCAAAGGTGAATATAACAACAACAAACTAGATATAAATTGGACTTCATCAAAATTTAAAACTTTGGGGGGCGCCTGGGTGGCTCGGTGGGTTGAGCCGCTGCCTTCGGTTCCGGTCATGATCTCGGGGTCCTGGGATCGAGTCCTGCATCGGGCTCTCTGCTCGGTGGGGAGCTTGCTTCCTCCTCTCTCTCTCTGCCTGCCTCTCTGCCTACTTTGTAATCTCTCTCTGTCAAATAAATAAATCAAAAATCTTTTAAAAAATAATATTTAAAACTTTGGGCATCAGAGGACACTGTTAAAGAGCAAAAAGACAACTCACAGAATGGGAGAAGATATTTGCAAATCCTAACTATAAGGGTCTCATCCAAAATATATGAAGAACTCTTACAATTGAACATTAAAAAGACAAACAAAAGACAACCCAGATAGAATTGTTGGGTCATTATATTGTACACCTAAAATTAAAACAACTCTATATGCTAATTATGCTTCAGTAAAATAAAGACAAAACAGACAAATGTCTTGAATAGACAAATCTCCAAAAAAGATATAAGCTAACCAACAAGCACATGAAAAGATGCTGAGTGTCATTAGACATTAAGGAGATACAAATCAAAAGCACAATGAGATAGGGGTGCCTGGGTGCCTCAGTTGGTTAAGCAACTTGCCTTTGGCTCAGGTCATGATCCCAGAGTCCTGGGATTAAGTCCCACATCAGGCTTCGAGCTCCACAGAGAGTCTACTTCTCATGTGCGCTCTCTTGATCTCTCTCTCTCTCTCTCAAATAAATAAAATCTTTTAAAAAAAAAACACACAATGAAATATTGCTTCACACTCACAAGGATAGAAAAGAACAAACACAAATAGAAAGTAACAAGTGTTGGGAAAACTGAAGAAATTAGAACCCTCATTCTCTGCTGGTGGGAATGTAAAATGGTATAGACATTGTGGAAACATTTTAGTCATTTCCTCAAACAGTTAAACATGACTCAGCAATTCTGTTCCAAGGTAAATGTTCAAAAGAATTAAAACAGGTCTTCAAACAAATGTGCAAAGGAATATTCCTAGCAGTATTCATCACGATAGCCAAAAGGTAGAAACAATCCAAATGTCCAAGAACAAATGGCTAGATAAACAAAATGTGGTATATCCATATTTTGAAACTTTATTCAGCTATAAAAGGGAATGAAGTACAGATGCATGCTACAACATTGATGAAACTTTATGCTAGGTCAGAGAAAGTAGACATAAAATATTCTCTGATTCCATTTATATAAAATCTACAGAATAAAGAAATCCATAGAGACAAAAAACAGATTAGTGGTTTCCAGGAACAGTGGGGGTGGAAGGGAATAGAAACTGCTCAATGGGTACAATGTTTGTTCCCTTTTGTGATAATCAAAATGTTCTGGAACTGGAGAGTGGTGATGGTTCCATAACATTGGGAATGTACTAAGTGGCCCTAAATTATGCCCTGAAAATGGTTAAAATGGGGAGTAAAATAAAATAAGTGAATAAAATGTCAAAAATTTTTAAATACTAAGTTTTATTATATAAAACACTATAGTCTGTACAAAGGAATATTACATTATCACGTATATAACAAAAGAGATTATATAATAGGAGCAGGACTACAATACAGATTCTTAACATTTTGTACTATAAAGAGCAGAAGAAATATTTCTCTGACTCCGTGCCAAGTTAAAATAATTTTTAAAATAAATGTGTTTTAAAATATGTACATTTAAAATATATGTATTTTCTAATGTTTAACTTTGTCGTTTCAGAGAGACGGAGTATTATAATTAGCTAGATTTATGGTCTTAGGGACATCATTTCAAAACAATCTATCTCCTGAACAGGTTCATAAGAATTATACAGTTTATTTAAATTGCCAAATTCTAAATCAGACACTAAAGGTAGTTCTTACTTATACTAGTATGTCAGTCTAGGGAATAAAAAGTTGTCGCTTATTTCTTGTTATAACGAACAAATAAATGTATTGAGAATAAATTAATCTATAGACTAGTTCATTCAGTCAGCAAATAAACATCTACTGTATGCCAGGCACTGTGCTAGGTACTTGGTCTTCACTGACTTATTTTTTTTCTTTCTTTCTATGGGACAGTAGGGGAAAGAGTAGAGGAAAGGGAGGGGAAATCACTGACATTTTTAAGCCTGTAAATAATCATTTTGGAACCATTTCAGGCTTCTCCAAGACTGACAAAGCTATTTTATTTTGTATAAACGAATTACAATATTAATAGCCAAGTATTACTAAGTATTTTATTGTGCTTTACTGTATGTTAACCACCACTCTAATTACCTTACCTATGTAAATTTAATTAATTTTTACAACAACTCTGAGATAGGTACTATTTTTTTTGGAGATAGGTACTATTTTATGCTCATTTTATATAATGGGGATACTAAGAGGCTAAGTAATTTGTGGCAAGGGACATATCTGCTGTTAAGTTGAGGAACAGGCATATCAGGCAGTCTGGCCCTAGTACCTGCATTCACCTGCCTGAGTGATGATTTTCAGGTGTATCCTAAGAAGATGGTATTCACATCTAAAAATATTTTAGCTTTTTCTTCTCTATATTCTTTGCTATAACTTCATTAATTCAAACTGTGAACTGAGGTGCTACTCATACTCTGAAATATTATTATAGAAGATGATAAATTTTATCTAAGCTTCCGTGTAGTTTTAGTATTCTGTGATTATGCAAGTTTGTAAGAAAATCGAGTTCTCATTTAAGTTAGCAGTTCGTTATTAGCCCCAATATCCCTCTTTTAAAATAAATATTTTACAGTGCCAGCTATACAGTCTTAAATGAAACTCATGAAAATATAAGCTATCAAAGTATAAAAATCATCAAAAATATTTAGTGCCTTAATTGTATTATACATTTCTATAAAAAGAAAACATTATTATAGAGTACCTGTTGCAGTGTGTATATAATTAGGACTATGTAGGAAGACAACTGAGAAAGTCTTTGTCCCTCTTTACAATGAATAAAGTTGAATATGAGAAAAATAAAATGACAGGGAAGCATAAGGCAGAGACAAGGCTGCCAATGCACAGTTCCAGGGATATGGTTTGCATAAAGTACAATGTAAATAGTGCCATCTGGAGTGCTGCAGTGTCATAGCCCTGAGTAAAGCTTCAGTTATTAGAATAAAACTCACGTCATTAGTAATAAAAAAAAAAAAAAAAGTGAAAGAGGGAAATAATATTTCAAAGTAGAAATAACACAAGACAAGTTATAGAATGTCAAGTTGAAAAACTAAGGAAGGATATTGTCTTGCAAATCAGTCAGTTTTTATATGGATGGTATCAGAATAACTGTTTTGCCATGGGATGGGATACTAAAAAAATTTGCAAAAACTCTGTCTTTTATCTTGAAATACCCCCACCTTTTTGAGGTATTTCTAAGTTTCATTCTCATTTAATGAATCAATCCATTTAATCCTCAGAAACCTTATGTGGTAGGTTTTCTTGTTATCCCTTTTATATAGAGGGGAATTCCAGGCAATCTAGCTTAACTACGTTATGCTGTTTCTACTTTAACACTCTTGAAGTTTTAGTCTTTTTATATTATTGAAAAGACAAATGTTCAGATTATGTCTGTGTTCTGATCAAAATCAATTATTATGTAGGGATTTAATAAAATGGATAGAATTGTAGTTAGAGTCATGCCTGCAGAATTGTTATCTCTTGTGAAGAATTTATAATTTTTGAAAGATACCTTTGCTAAAACATTCTAGTACCAGTTCTTGAAATGAAGATGTCATATTCTTCTTTATACTTCGTTAGCCCAGTTTATAGACAAAGAGTAAAGACAAACAGATTTTTATAGAGGATAAGGAAAATTATTCTAGAGGAAACTGCTCTGGCCTTTGCACTAATAAGGTATTTTTCAGTGTCAGCCTTGTTTTACTGCCTTAAAGTCATCACAGCATCTAGAAGGATGCCTTTGTGGCAGGTACTCAGTGACTGGGTGAAGGAATCAATGCCACTCTGTACCTATCACAGCATCTTCTCATTACCAAACAGAGCATCTGACAGATGTGTTTAAGAAAAATACCCAGCTAAATCATGGCATTGCTAGCCATTCAGCCTCATGTTTGATACCATTTCCTTTGTGGTCCTTCATCCTGTCCACCATATTCCAATACATGGGTATGTATATATATGTATGTATATATGCCATGCACAGAGAAATGACAATATTGGTGTTCATAATTATGACCCAGCATTATCAAAAGAAGGCTAAAATTAATATAATATTTGAGAAGTAAATAAGTACATATTCATTTAGAAAATTAATTATTCCATACTTCCAAAAGAAGATAAAAATGATAGTTAAGTACTTAATGGGTTAAGCTTATTATTTTAAAAACTCACTAATACAGAACATCTTATTCCCAGTCAGTGCCAAATAACAGATGTTCTTGTATATTAAAAACAGTACCGTTCTGTAAGAACAAGTCAGATCAACAAGCATTTATTAAACACGTTTAGTATAGCCAACATTTAGTACTTTGGGGGATACAAAAGAAATAGAAGACCCAGTACTCACTGTAACTACAAAGGATGTCAGAAGTAAATCCCTTTCCTCCTCCACCCCCTCAATAGTCTTTTTAAATATTAGATAAAATTTATGGTGAAGGAAAATTGGCTTCTAGAAACCAGGAATTCTTAGCGTAAGACTAAAATAATAGAAACATGTAATGTGCTATTCATTTTGTCTATAAAACATGGGATATTAGTAGCTGTCATGTTCTAGCTGTCATCATTTTTAAAAAGAATGGAAGAGGGGTAGCATATAAAAAATAAGATTTTTTTTTTTTAGGAATACAACCAAATCACTGGATAAGGGAATACCAAATTACCTAAGATATTCACTAAGCCAATTGTACTGTTTTTTGAAAAATTGTACAAGAGGAAAAAGAATGTTTATCACATGTCTTCTGTGTACCCTAGATTATCATTGTTCATGTACATTTGAGAGTCCTCAAAATCCATAACTAAGTTGGTTTCCTACCCCATTCCCCACCCTAAATGGGATCACTAAATGCATGATCTATTTAAAAACAGTCCTTGATCTATTTAAAAATGGTCCTTGCGGGCCACCTGGGTGGCTCAATCATTAAGTGTCTGCCTTCAGCTCAGATTATCCCAGGGTCCTGGGATCGAACCCCACATGGGTCTCTCTGCTCAGCAGGAAGCCTGCTTCTCCCTCTCCCACTCTCCCAGCTTGTGTTCCCTCCCTCTCTCTGTCAATAAATTTAATTAATTAATTAACTAATTAAAACTTGTAAATAAATAAATAGAAATAGTCCTTGCAGGAAACAGAAAGAAGGGAACTGAGAACCTTCAATGAAGCATTCCTTGGGAGGTTAATCCCTATTCAGGAGCAAATAAATTGTGCCTAAATAATTACAGGTACAAAGTGAAATCAGGAGAATTTATATTCTTTATTGTAATATTATGATTAAATGCAGAAATAAAGTTCTCTGCTTGTCTTCTAAAATTCCCTATAATTTTTGTAGCATTTTGAATCAAGATCAATTATTGCACAGTTTTCACAAGAGCTTTAAGAATGGAATAAATAAAGTTTGTGTTGGGTTTGGTAATAATTTACCTCTAATGAATGGAACATAAAGATTCTATGTCTTTATAAGAACTAACCGAAAGTTATACTAAAATCTGTTGTTTACATTTGCAGACCTTTTTTAATTCAATGCAGTATGTTAATGCAAGATTACAATAAAGTTATGAAGTGATGCAAGACTTTTCTGATCTTTTATATGATTGTGTAATGGTGACACCACTCTAATATTCAACTCTTTGTTCTCTCTCATGTCCCATTATAGATGAAATACAAAACCAGTATTTCATAAAATGTATTACTGTATCAATGATTGCAGTAATGTAAGCTTGTTTTATGTGGCCCTCGTGTGGTTGCAGTAAGTGAATTGTATAAATGAGAATCAGATCCATAAACGTTTTTCAGGTTTGTTTTGAAAGTCCATTTATGTCACTAATGAGGACTACTTTCCCTCATTTACAACAGAATAGTCAAATTTTAGGTTCTAAAGTATATCGAAATCTTTCTTGGAAATAATGAAATGCTAATATTTCCTGGATAGTATTAGTGATGTTTATGTTAGTTAAAGGAAAGGTCCTTTTACTCTGAATTCCTTGAAAATGAAATAATTGTATATGATCTGTTTGAAAACTGCCGTATGGTATTTCTTTGCCATTGAGAGTTTAAATTTGAGGTTTATTTTTAAATGTGGCAAAATTTCTCACAATTCCTGTCCTTCAAAAATCTGTCTATATAAGTTAAGATTTAATTCTCCACTGGGGCAGCCTCAGCTAGTTTCTCACCTCTGTGATGATAAACTTGTAGTTTCTGCCGAATTTGTTTATAATTTCAAGAAAACGAAATGAAAGAATAACATGTGAGCTTGTAAGATTTTTTTTAACACCTCTAAGGTTTTATGAAGATTTACAATAGTAGATTATTTTATGTATGCTATAGTTGGTTTGTTAGTGTTGTATTTGAAACAGGCCACCTTTGTCTCCCCTCTAAAATACACACAGACTTTGATTATTAACTCTATTTTTGACTCATTTTTTTGTTTTTGAAGGATCAAATAATAAGCAAATGCATTTATCTCTCATTTTCATCCTTAATAATTTTTCTTACAACTTGCTTAGTAGTCTCTAGCATTTAAGAAGAAAAACCAAAATCAGTCTTATCTTATTTCTCAATATTTTTTTCTCAATATATTTGAAATACTGATACATACTGAAAGTACCCTGTACAAAATTCTTATTTTATATTATCATGGCATTTTGTCAAAGGCTTTTGCCCAGCTGACAAAGTTTATTTATTCACCACACTAACCTATCATACCCACTGTCAGATTTGCCCATCTAATCCCTAGATTTGTGCCTTCAATAATATGGTTTCCTACCTCTGAATTCCTTTTGCACCTAAAACCAGAGATTTTAACACTAAATTGCTTTGTAATTTGGTTTCGCTTCTTCCTAATTCTACATTCACTTACTAAGGAAATATACTGTTTTCCCTTTTTTTGAATTATCCGTATGGTGATGAATAACTTAGTGGTCAATTACTTGGAAATGGGAAGGAAAAATCTTCATTTTGTTATCACAAAATTCAATGATAAAGGGGTTTGTTGTCTAAGAATATTGGAAGTCCCTTCCTTGCTCCCAGAAACACTGTAAAGTAGATCCTCCTTTTTTTTTCTTGCTCTCATATTTAATTAATCAGTAACAACTCATGTGATCCAGTCAAGTCTTTTAGAAAGATTACAGTTAGTATTTTTTTGGCTTTACTGGTTAGAGAAGGACAAATGGTTACAGATGTGTCATTTAATGTCACCCATTCCTTTTGTCTGTACTGTCAGAAACATTTGGTAGCAGAAATTTCCTTCTACAGTAAACTTCTTAACAATGAGATGCCAATAAAAAATGGAGAACAAATAAAAAGAACAGAGTATTACCCAAGAAATTTCCTTTCAAATTCTCAGAGGAAATATCTCCCTCTATTAATTGTCAATTTAAAAGACCCTTGAGAATACCTAGGATATCTCCGATATGCCAACACCCAATTTATGGGACCTTTTTATTGATTAAATTGGACAATTACATTTAAATACCATATGGTAGGGATACTTAATGTCCTGCTGAAAAGCACTCAGCCTGAAAGGAGGCAATAATTTTAACAATAAACTAACTACCAAAAGTATATTTAATTCACAATGTTAGATCTGGATTCTCCCTCTGTAAATTTTACAGCTTAAATCTAATAAGAGTTCAACGTAGGACCATGGAGTTGGGAGGGCTGGAGGTGTTTGTTATAATTATAGTCAAATTGGGTCAGAGTTGTCATTATTTTACTTGAAGAGGGATGCTATTTGTATTACAGTGCTCTTTGATTTAATCTATATTATTGACTTCTTAATATGTCAATAAACTAATTTTACCTTAAAAGCTTTTTCTTTAAAATCTCCCTTGTAAACTTTTAAATAGGTATACAGTGTATTTCAAATAGCTTCTGATTTTTGGTCAAGATAGTTTAATTTAATAATGTGTTTTTAAACATTTATAGTCTATTACCTTTCCATGTGCTTGAGTAACATCTATTAAGAAGGTTATGAATCCTAACAGCTTTTCTTTTTTTGTGACGTACTTCTTCGTTGAAAAGTATGCTGCTGTGGTTGTAACTAACTTTAAGTAGCTTTACTCATTATAAACAAATTTATTAGCAATAAATTTGAAAATATTGATATGAATTTTCAAATTTATTAATTTGTTTTCTGTTACATTAGAAACTCTCATCTGATATGGTCTAGACCTACAGTTTGTTAAATAATAAAAGTCAGTACACTCAATCACAAAACTAAAATACAACCTACTGAATGGGAGAAGATATTTGCAAATGACACATCTGATAAAGGATTAGTATCCAAAATATATAAAGAACTTATACAACTCAACACCAAAAAAAAAAAAAAATTAAAAATGGGCAGAAGACATGAAGAGACATTTCTTGAGAGAAGACCTACGGGTGGCCCACAGACACAAGATAAGATGCTCAGCATCACTCATCAGGGAAATGTAAATCAAAACCATAGTGAGATAACACCTCACACCTTTAAGAATGGCTAAAATCAAAAACTCAAGAAACAAGTGTTGGCAAGGATGCGGGGGGAAAAGGAACCCTCAGGCACTGTGAGTGGACTGCAAACTGCTGCAGCCACTGTAGAAGACAATATGGAGGTTCCTCAAAAAATTAGAAATAGAACTGTCCTACAACCCAGGAATCCCACTACTAGGTATTTACCCAAAGAATGCAAAAACACTAATGTGAAAAGATACATGCACCCCCTTGTTTACTGAAACATTATTTATAATAGCCAAACTATGGAAGCAGGCCAAGAGTCCATCAATAGATGAAAGGAAAAAGAAGGTGTGGTGTGTGTTTGTATATGTGTATATGTATAATATATATATAGTACTTGGAGCTAGAGAATATAGTGCTAAGCGAAGTAAGTCAGAAAGATGAATACCATATGATGTCACTCATGGAATTTAAGAAACAAATCAAGGGGGTAAAAAATGAGAGAGAGACAAATCAAGAATCAGACTCTTAACTACAGAAAACCAATTGATAGTTACTAGAGGTGAGATGTATCAGGGGATATATGAAATAGGTAAAGGGGATTGAGAGTACACTTATCTTGCTGAGCACTGAGTAATATATGGAACTGTTAAATCACTATATTGTACACCTGAAACTAATATATGACTGTATATTAACTACATCGGAATTAAAATTTAATTAAGCTAATCTAGTCTCAAAAAATATGAATTAACTCAGGAAATCATTTTAAGAGATTGTCTACCTACCTTATTTTAATACACAAGATATGGATGAAAATTTATCAATTGCTTATTGCCAATTTTTAAATTTTAAGCTAAGACATCTATTTTTCCATAATTTATGGGTCTGATGATTAGCACTGGACATTTTTTTTGCATGAATCACACCCATGGTAGTGACTATAGTGAAAACATCTAGACTTTTTACTTTGATTGCTTAATCTTTTGTAACTGACATACCTTCCTAATTTAAGAGCATTTTTAAGTTAGAAATTTACCTTTAGTTAGTTGCCATCAACTTAGTTTCATTGAAATAGCTTTCGCATTCATATTCTATCAGCTTACATAATACTAGTTGTGTAATTGTACTAATAAATAGGCATGGGTTTATACCCCATACGGTGGTTTACTAAGTTAAAAAAAAAAAAAAAAACCATCTTCCCTCTGTAAGTCTACAACAAATGTACATGTGAACCTATTAGAAAATAGCCTTGTTCCTGTCAATTCTATAGAGGGAAAAAGGAAGAGTCTGTCAGAAGGAAGTGAGTTAAGAGCTTTGACTACATATTGTATTCACTACATCTTAAAATTTGTGCAAATTAATCTATACATGGATAAGTGAAAATAACATAATATGCAAGAAAAAGGGGAAGATTTAAAAAATCTACCTTACAAGTAAGACCAACTGAAAAGTTGCACATTTTGCCAAATGATTGTTTTAAGATTGTTTTTATCGTAAATTTGTCAGAGAAAGTGTAGGTTTCTTCCGTTGGTAATTAAAAGAAGTATGAGAGTTAAAAATAAGGTATGGCCAGTCTGGAAAGCTATTTGACAATACCTGCTGGAGTTCAACATATTTGTAAGCTATAATCCATCAATTCCATGCGTAGGTATATATACTCAGCAGGGGTGTGTGTGTTTGTGTGTTGGGGGTGGGGGGATGTGAGTGTATTAACTAAGAAACATACAAGAAGATTTACAGCAGCATTATTAACAATGACCAAAACTGGAAACAGCCTAAGTGTCAACAGTACAGTAGGTAAATACATTACAGTGTGTTTAATTAATGGAATACTATCTACAGCAACAAGTGAACAGAATATAACAACATGTGACAATGTTAGTAAATCTCACAAAATCTAATGATAAGTGATAGGTGCCAGACCAAGAAAATACGTACTACATGATTCCATTTTATGATGTTCAAACCAGGCAAAGGTACACAATTTTGTGAGAAGTCAGGATATTAGGTGCTTTTTGTGAGAGAGTAAAGAAGATCAGAAGGAAGCCCAGGGTGACTTTCTGGAGTTCTGGAAATACTGTTTCTTAATTGAGTGCTATATTCTCTGAGCTGTGTGCTTAACATTTATGTGTTTTTTATTATGTATGGTGAACTGCAAAAAAAATGTATCAAAAAATAAAAGAATGTGATTTTATCTGATGGAACTAATATTAACTAGATGAGCCATGAAGTAATGACAGAAAAATGAGTTGAGCTCTACAAAGGGATTTGAGAAGAACTTAATTATGGAATCAATCAAAAAGGGAAATAAGACTTAACAACTTAAAGTATACCATCTGTAGCTTATTTAGTTATAACTCATTTCAGCCCAATTTGTTGTATTTTGCACACTTAGTACTTAGATTATGCAACCACTGAGAATTATTTAATAAGCACATAAATATAAACCATAAATCACTTTATCCTAGTCCTATAAAGTAATCTGGATCACCCTCATTTTTAAGTCAGGTTTTTTGTTTTGTTTTGTTTTTAAGCATCAGGTTCTGTTAGGATAAAATACTATTTAAAAATTAGACTAAAATTTGGTTCATTGGACCAAATTAAAATACACTTACTTAATTGGCCTATTTTTGTAGAATGTCCTTATTCATAATTTCTACCTCTTTGGTTTTCTTCATTTGAAAGGAAAAAAATGATGAAAAGGTTCGAAAGAATGGAGCCTTTAGACCATTCCCTCGTGAGACTCACTGAATTTGCAAGACATTCCTACTATTTCAATAGTGGTAAAATATATGCTAGCCCAGCACTTTATTATGCAAGAGGCAATAGAGAAGAAAGAAATATTCAGTTGCCATAATTAATAATCTTATTCATTGTGGGAAGTGAAACACAATTGCACAAACTATTGGTAAATGTGATTCCCTCTTCAATTAAATTATAATTGTTTCCCTTGTATAGTAAATATAGATGAAAAGTGTTGATTTGGCAAAAGAAAAAGTATGCTTCTAAATTATTTAATCAAATAGATAATCATTTTGAAAAACATTTGTGTTTGTTTATATGTAACTATAATATTTCATAATTGAAGATCCTATAATTTCTATAAGAGAGAAAAAATATTTCAAATAATATGCTTTGGCACAGAATAACAGCAATGTTCAATACATATGCTATTGTTTTTGAAGTAAATCTTTCCCTAAACTTCAAATGTATACTCCTTAAGTTTGTTGAAATTATTTTGTGATCCCTAATGGGATATAAACTATAAACCCTAGAAGAAAAGGTCTAAGGCATTTTGATGAGCTGTTTTAATTCTTAATTTAAATTCTTAAAGACCAGAATTCTGTGGGTACTTTGCCAACCACTCAGAACTTCTGCCTCCTGCCATGCTAACTCTTCCACACTCTGTACCTACCTCTGTGAGATATAACTGGCTGAGTGTGAAGGATGAGCTGGACAACTAGCAGTCTGGATGGGGAGTAGCACTTTTCACAGTAAAGTGCCATTATTGAGATTTCTAAGTCTTGATCTCTGCTATGAGGTTGGGAAAGAAATTGAGATAGAAAGCCATGTCAGCGAGTAGCTTGGTCCTTGTTACTATGGATTTGTAAGTGTGAGGAGGAGTAGGAAGAACCAGGTATCTGTTCCTTCAACCAACCTTTACTCTGGTGGCTTTCAATCAAGGCACCTTTAATAAGCAGAATTGGGGAAGTAAGCCAGATCAGAGAAGGTATAAGATAAGAAGCAGCTCCTGGCACGGAAAGCCAAAAGCAGAAGGAATTAAACAAGTATGGAAATTATCTCCCTAAATCCATGTCACATCACCTCATACTAGCTTCTTTATACATTATTTTGGAAAATGGGAGTATTGGGGGTAGGATGTGTTAAGCACCCCTGGCAGAAACCGTTACTGAAATGACTAATGAAGTAGGAAGGCAACCTATTTAGTGAACTGGAAACTTCAAGATTCTGCCCACAAAATAAAGATTATATGAATAGTTTAATTTGGTTACTGTGTTACAGTGTTAAATTAGAAAATGTATGTGATTGTTTTTCCATGACTGAATATGTTAAAACTTCTTCACACTGCTTTCAGTTTTTTTTAAAACATATACTTTAGCTATAAATATCTATATAGTATAATCTCTAGTTAATAGCTTTGAATTAATTGATGGGAGTGTCATTTTTATTTTAGTAGTGATATAGCAAAAATATTTAACATTATATTCTATTCTTTTATTAGGATTTGGAACTTGGAAGGAATGCAGACAGCTCATTTTGTTCTTCATTCCCCTGGAATGAGTGTGTGCTGGCATCCTGAGGAAAGTTTTAAGGTTGGTATTTATAACTTGGTTTTCTTTTATTAAGCTGAGAAGACATATACAGGTGTAATACATGCATATATAGAGGAGAAAAATCAATTACTTTTTCTACCTCAGAGACTCTAATTGTCATAAATGCATCAGACTAGTGTAGAATTCTGTAACTTAAAATCTCTGTATAATTAAGTTTTTATTTTACAACCATCATCCATAAATGACATTTTTCGGAGTACATTTTTCCTGCCCTTTTGAAGATTGCAATCTAAAAACAGATGCCCAATCTATCTAGTAGCAATATTCATTAAAAAAAAAGTTAAAATCCATGCTTGAAGCTATAATATGTAAACAGAAAGCATCACTGACAAATTTGAGCTGGCTGCAGTGGTATTCAACTCTTATTCAGAGTAGAGCTTTCTAAAATTCTAAAAGTACACTAGAAGTTATTATCAATTGACCTTAATTCTTACTTCATTGAGAGGATAGGACTCATTGAACAAAAGTTCTCTCATTTGCCAGTATCTGCTCTGGCATCACTCTATTTGATCTTTCCCTAGAAGCTAAGCAGTTACCGTGTTCCATGGTGGTGGGTATTGTGGAGGGCACGTATTACATGTATCAGTAGGTGTGGTGCATAAACAATGAATTCTGGAACACTGAAAAGAAATTTAAGAAATAAATTAAAATTTAAAAAAAATTTTTTTAAAATAAGTTACCATGTTCATCTTGTTAAAGTTAATTCTTTAGCTGTATAGATCTCATGCCAGTTCCCTAGGCATCTTGCTTTTATAGCTTTCTAATGTCTTTGTGCTTCTCCATTGACTCTTTTCCATTCTCATAGTTGTACAAAAAGATAAGCTTGATTTAATTATAGGAAACGCTTGTATAATACTAAATATACTTGGCCCATTGTCAACTTTTTATATTAGCTCACTTAATCCTCATGGCAACCTTATGAGATAGCAGCTATGATCACCCTCATTTTATAGAAAACCCATTTCTGTCACTTCTATCTTGAAACCCTGCTCACTTGATCTTTAAAGATTCATTATTCTAGTCCTCTTGAGCATCTCTGCAGGTATCTTCCCTTTTTCTTTCTCCTTTGCCAACACTTCTTTTACCATGTATTTGTGAATTGTTGGAAGATGTAGTTTTTACCAACACTGTGCCCTTTACGTGTGAGAGAGGGTAAAAGAATGAATAAAGCCCCTGCCCTTATGTTGCACAATGATGGACTTATAATAAAGAAAAACCTATAAATACAGCAACACAGATTTTAAGTGTTTTAACTGTTGGAATAAAAAAATCTAGTAAGTAGATCAATTACATAAGAAAGAATTAATCAGATCTGCTGATAGCCTTCACAGAGGAGGTAATCCTGAGCTGAGATGTTCCAGACTATGTAAGTATGTTTTCTGAACCTTAGGATACCATGAAAATTTGTTTCAGGCAGGTTGGATCTTTCTTCAGTAGAACTGGACACTCTGTATATGTGCATGAGTAAAATTTTCCAATTTATTCATATTACATATGTAGGGATTGTTCCATGTATAAGTAATGTTTTAGAAGCCAGGCCCTATATTTTATTTTAGGCAAGATTTCCCTCCTGTAGTGGTGAGTCTACATGAACTATAACAAGGATTCTAACCAAATGTTAATATCACCGTATATAAATACAATAGACTACCTTTTTTTTCTCCCTAGAGAGAGCAGGAAGGGCAGTGGGAGAGGGGGAGAGAGAGAATCTTTTTTTTTTTTTTTTTTTAAGATTTTATTTAAGAGAGAACACAAGCAGGGGTGAGGGGCAGACAGAAAAGCAGACTCCCTGCTGAGCAGGGAGACCCATCTGGGGCTTGATCCTGGGACTCCAGGATCATGACCTGAGCCAAAGGCAGACACTTAACTGACTGAGCCACCCAGGTGCCCCAGAGAGAGAAAATCCATGCTGGGCATGGAGCCTGACATGGGGCTGTCTCCCAACCCTGAAATCATGACCTGAGCTAAAATCTAGAGTTGGATGCTTAACTGACTGAACCACGCAGATACCCCAGGTAAGCTACTTTTTTTGTTGTTTCTTTTTCTAATAACTTTATTGAGATATAGGCAATATGCTATAAATCCACCCTTTTAAAGTCTACAGTTCACTATTTTATAGTATATTTACAGAGTGCAAACAGTACTAGTATTTAATTTTAGAATATTTTCATGAACTCTGAAAGAAAACCTATACCGAGCTCTGCCCACCACCACCAGCAACCATTAACCTGCTTTCTGTCTTTATGTATTTGACATCCAAATGGGCTGCTTTTTAAAATCTGTGACCTAGATGAGAAACCAGAACTTTTCTTACAACTTCTTTACCGAAACTTGAATCTTAATGCTTGTGATTCAGATCGCTTTCCTCCATATGCTTTAAGTTAATTTCTGTTTTTCTTCTATCATTAAAACTCCATCCCACCCCACCTCCTTTCTTTTATTGTTTCCGTGACTTCAGAATGTTTAGAAGTCCGTGCTGTAGGTCACATACACTCAAAATCCTGAAATCGCTTTTAATGTCTTCACCCCATGTATGCAAACTTTTCCAGGTTTTTAACTTTTCCTTCCTTAGGAACATATTACTAGACCACTTTCTTTGTCATTAAGGTGCATTCTTCACCTTTCTGTTCCCACAAGTAACTCCTGCCAGGGCTTACCGCTATTTCAAAAGTTTTGAACGTTAAAATACTGGTTTCATCATGTCTCCCCTATACTCAAAAACCTAAAATACAGAAAGGCAACACAGAAGTGATTAAGAGTATGGTCTCTTGGGGTGCCTCGGTGGCTCAGTCATTAAGCATCTGCCTTCGGCTCAGGTCATGATTCTGGGGTCCTGGAATCGAGCCCCACATCAGGCTCAGTGGGAAGCCTGCTTTTCCCTCTCCCACTTCCCCTACTTGTGTTCTCTCTCTCGCTGTGTCTCTCTCAAATAAATAAGTAAACATATTTAAAAAAAAAAAAAAAGTATGGCCTCTTGAGATAATTGCCTGGAGTCATATCCCAGTTCCACCACTTACAAGCTATGTGTTTTCAGGCAAGTTGCAGAAGCTCTCTCAATCACTGCCTTTACCTCTTCTTCTTGTAAAATGAAAACTCATGAAGACTAAGTGAGTGAACTCTTAAAAAGTCCTTACAGAAAACCTAGCACATAATAAGCACTTGATCAATTTGAGTTTCTTGTCATTATTAACACTTATTACTACTAACCGATCTGGTGGCTCTCTGTAATCTGATGTATCCAGTCAAGCCCATTTTGTTCTATTTTGCTTAGCCTGGATAAAAACAAGGTAGCTAGAGAAGAGAGAGATGGGTCCATGACTATCTGTCTCATAGAATTCTAATGAAAATCATATGAGGTGTGAACTACACACATAATCTGGAAAGCAAAAAGCAAATACTAGCATTTGATAGTTAATAAAAGATACAAAGTCAAAAGATCTCAAGAATTTATTTCTTTTTTTAAGGATTTTATTTACTTATTTGTCAGAGAGAGAAAGATAGAGCGAGTGAGCAGGGAGAACAGGCAGAAGAAGAAGCAGGCTCCCACCTGAGTTGCGAGCCTGATGTGGGACTCAATCCCAGGACCCTGGGATCATGACCTCAGCCAATGGCAGCCGCATAACCAACTGATAACACTGGCATCCCAAGAAATTAAGATCTTAAATCTAATTGACCACAGTTGGAACTAGGATTTTACCAGGTAGTAATAATAGAACCAAGAGTTGAGGATGTTACGGAATCAGATCTGAGTCTCTGACTCTAAGGGAGTGGATTGCTGCTAAATCAAATGGGGTATAATAACCAACACTTGTTGAATGCTGTCTGAGTGCCAGGAACTATGCTGAGTATTTTACATGTGTTCTAATGTAATTCTCTCAAAACACTCTGAGGTTGGTAACATTTTTCTGTCCATTTTATAGATAAGAAAACTGAAACACCAGAAAGTTAATAAGTCGTTTGTCCAAGGCCACACAAAGATTTGAGCTTACTCTGATTCAAGTACTAGTGTTCTGTACTACAAAAGAAATATTCCCTCTGAAAATTCAGTGCATACTCTGTTTATAGTTCTGAGAAGTCCTAAAGGAAAAGTTCCCCTGTGAACTTTTTAGCTCTAGCAGTTCTCAAACTTATTTAACTTTTTTACTCTATGCTTTCAACCAAAAAAAAAAAAAAAAAAAAAAAAAAAAAAAATCTATCATTACAGTTGAGCACAGTTGAAAAAAGATAACTAAGAACTGAGTTTTCAATCTGATTTCAACCTATAATAATAAATTTTTTTGAGCCTGTTCTGTGCTAAGACTATTCTAAGTGCTTTACATATATTAACTCATAACCAAACTATGAAATAGGTACTGTTACTAGCTCCACTTTTATTGATGAGTGCAGTTGCAGGCTCTGCCACAGGCTAGCAGTGAGACTTCAACAAGTTACCTTTGTCACTCTGTGCCTCAGTCTCCTCTTCTGAAAAATAGGATTAATGACAGTAATTTTTTCATACAGTGGTTATGAGGATTCAGTAAGGCAGGGCATATAAAGCTCAGTGTTGCATTTGTTTTTGTTGTATATGTCACTGACCTGATGTTCTTGGCAGTAGAATTAGTATTATTTTAACATTCTGCCTATTAGAGAATAGTTTTAAATTCTACCTTTTCTATTAAGAATCTCATAATGGAAAAACTACCCATATTCTATTTATATTCTATGGTCAGTTTTTTTTCCCTAATTCTCTTCTCTAGATGGGAAATTTCTTTATATCAAAGATCATCTTTTACTTTTGATTTCTGTTGAAATTAGCATAGTATTTTGCATAAATACTATGTATTATATATAATTCATCTTCATTATTCACAGATTCTGTATCTGCAAGTTCATCTACTCACTGAAATTTATTTATAACCCCAAAATCAGTACTCATGGCATTTCACAGTTGCAGACATGCTCAGAGCAATAAGAAATTTGAGTCGACTAATGTGCACATTTTCAGCTAAGGCTGAATGAGGCCAGCACTCTGCCTTCTTGTTTTAGCTCTCATACTCTAAAGAAGTGTCCTATTTGTGGTCTATTTTTGAGCACGTTTTTGTGCTTTTTGTTAGTGATTTCACCATGTAAAATGGTCCCCCAAGCATAAAGCATAAGTGCTAAAGTGCAGTCTAGGGTTCCTAAGTGCCAGAAGGTAGTGATGTGCTTTATGGAGAAAATAATATGGTGTTAGATATGCTTTATTCAAGCATAAGCTATAGTGCTGTTGACTGTGAGGTTTGGGTTTGGGGTTTTGTTTTGTTTTATTTAAGATTTGTTCATTGTATTTTGGAGAGGGCAGGGAGGGTCATAGGCAGAAAAAGAGGAACTCAAGTGTAGTCCACACTGAGTGCAGAGCCTGATGCGGTGCTTGATCTCAGTAACCTGAGATCAAACCTGAGCCAAAACCAAGAGTTCAGGCACTTAACTGACTGTACCACCTGGGCACCACGGCTCTGAGTTCTCGCTATGTTAATGAATCAGTATATATGAAATGTTATCTTTAAACATACATAAGACCAGATTATGCATTGGACAGTTACAAAAAATGTTATGCTCAGAGACTCACAAGAACCAAACACTTTATTTTCCCCAGGATCAGTGTTCAGTATTCACCAATTCCTCATTCACAGCAACTTAATAGGCTCTACCTACCATGAATAGTAAGACTCAACTCTATGTGTGGGCAGTGGGGAAGGTGGAGGTAGATGCTCAGTAAAGGTCTCTTAGATGGTGAATAATAGAATGACTGCCTGTAGTCCCAAGCCAGACATGATCTGTGTTACTAGAAGTAGTAGTAATACTTTAATGGTGTTTTATGGGTTTAGGAAAATACTGTTAATGTACAATATCACATTATAGCTGTATGGAATAATCTTGAGTCTGGTATAATTATCCCGCATTTCACAGATAGGAAAAAAGCAAACTCTAGGTCACTCAAAAGATTAGTAGAAACCAGGATTATTGACAGTAAGTCTCTCATTGTTTCCAGGCCACCACTGGTACTTCACACCTTCAGGAATGTTTGCACTGTAATATAATCAGAATTACAAGAACATTCTGTAAAAGTGAGAACTTTACAGAAAATGTAAGGAGTCTTTAAGCCATTTTATTTGCGCAACAGCTACATATCTATTCA
Source organism: Mustela putorius furo (assembly GCF_011764305.1). Taxonomy (NCBI): domain Eukaryota; kingdom Metazoa; phylum Chordata; class Mammalia; order Carnivora; family Mustelidae; genus Mustela; species Mustela putorius. Next base: position 3,907,598 of record NW_025421481.1, read on the forward strand.
TAGCAATTTCTTTACCTTAACTCCCACAAATAGGTATCCTAATGCCTTGCTTCTTTGAGTCTAAGAAATAAATTATTTCACGTTAATATTTTATAAAATGGAAATTATCTTATAATTATTTTTGCATTGATAAAATATTTCTTAGAGGGGCGCCTGGGTGGCTCAGTGGGTTAATAAGCCTCTGCCTTGGGGCGCCTGGGTGGCTCAGTGGGTTAAGCCACTGCCTTCGGCTCAGGTCATGATCTCGGGGTCCTGGGATCGAGTCCCGCATCGGGCTCTCTGCTCAGCAGGGAGCCTGCTTCCCTCTCTCTCTCTCTGCCTGCCTCTCCATCTACTTGTGATTTCTCTCTGTCAAATAAATAAATAAAATCTTTAAAAAAAAAAATAAATAAATAAAAAAAAAAAAATAAGCCTCTGCCTTCAGCTCAGGTCATGACCCCAGGGTCCTGGGATCGAGCCCTGCATCGGGCTCTAAACTCAGCAGGGAGCCTCCTTCCTCCTGTCTCTCTCTGCCTGCCTCTCTGCCTACTTGTGATCTGTCAAGTAAATAAATAAAATCTTTTTAAAAAAAATATTTCTTAGATAGGAAGGGAAGGAAGAAGAGAGGAATCAGGGAAGGAAGGAAGCAGACAAATTCATTATTCAACATCTTAAATCATTAGTATTTTAAAATAAAGGAAATATTGAAGAGTACTGTTTATTGAGTGAGTGGCTACTTTGTGACAAGCATAGTACTGGGTGCTTTACATGTATTACTTTTTTAAGATTTTATTTTTTTTAAGTGATGATCTCTACACCTAACTTGTGGGGCTTGAACTCACAACCCCGAGATCAAGAGTCACATGCTCACCCAGGCATCCCCCTATAATACTCATTTAATCACCACAACAATGCTGTAGCTATTCTTATCCTCACATACACATTTTAGAAAGGAGAAAGCTGCCAATTGAATACTTGTAATTTGACCATTTAGCTTTTAAATGAAGGAAGCAGCGTTGCTCCCTAACGTCTGTGTTCCTAACGTCATGCTTCCTTCCATTCTGGAAACAATCTCACATCACATAAGGGTGTGTAACACATAATATAGCTCTGTTGAGAAATACACACTTAGCTGTCCTTTCTAGACAACATAACTTAAAGCTATAACTTTCCCCAGAATGATTCTTTGGACTTATTTTTTCCTAGTAACCATACATCATCATTTAAAATTGTACTCAACTTTCCTGGGTCTTTCTTTCACCAGTTTTCTCCGAGTTTTTTAATATTTGACAGAGATTTTTACATAGGCCTCTCTTACTTCATTTACACTTGATGTTCCGTTTGTAATATATGCAGATGTTTACATATTATATGTAATGTTGGATTTCTGCCTCAGATTTGGCTAGTGAATTAGGTGAATTTTTTCTGTCCTGTCTTACAGCTGATGGTTGCAGAGAAGAATGGAACAATCCGGTTTTATGATCTTTTGACTCAACAGGCTATTTTATCTCTTGAATCAGAACAGATGCCATTAATGTCAGCCCATTGGTGCTTAAAAAATACCTTCAAAGTTGGAGCTGTTGCAGGAAATGATTGGTTAATTTGGGATATTACTCGATCCAGGTACTTCCTTAACAGCTGTCTGTTGCATACCCCAAAAGTCAGTCACTATTGTTGACTGATCCATGGAGCCATTCTTGTATACCTGAGCCTCACTATAGAGCAGAAACAAGTCTATCTTGCAAAAGGACCAGAGCTGTGGGTTTTTACGTAAGAGAGATAGATGCCCATGATTTGCAGATTTACTTTGAGAGTAGCCCAGGAAGAACAACACAAAGAAAAAAATCGTTGAGCAATGTTTATTTACATTAAAAAAAAGAAGAAAAACATTGACTTGAATGATGGTGTTCTGTAACAGTTCTAAATCGTGTCTGTCTCTATGTCTCTATCTCTATATTTCATCTGTGCTCATCCAGGGCTTATTTAGAATTTTGTGACAGTTTAAGTAAATTGGGCCTTGTGTCCTTTAAAGAGAAAATGCTATTAAAACCTTAATTTAACCTTAATTCCTCTATTTGAGACCAGAACATAAATTCATAAAATACATTATGTTACCCTTCAGTTATCCTCAAGATAAGAGACCTGTCCACATGGATCAAGCCTGCTTATTCAGGTAATGTAACATTTGTGTTCAAGTTATATTTAATTTTTTTAATTTGGTTACTTTGTCACATGCTATGTCACCATACTTTCCCAATTCTCTCCTTTGCACTGAGGAGTTGGGAATATTTTGGCGTTTGTTTTCTGATTGTTTTATAAATGGTTGTTTTGCTTTCCTAACTAAGTCTTTTGCTTTTGTCTTTTGGTCTGGGTAAGGGAGTGATTCGCTTTCCAATATTTTCTTTGAAGAATTTTATAAAATACAAAACACATTACCATTCAACAAACACCAACAATCTGGAGTATATACTTCCTTATATTTTGTTTTAATAAAGATGTAAAATGTAGGTGGGCCCACGTTTATGCATATAAATGTCATTGTTGTGCTTTTAGTGAGAACACACTGTATTGTGTATCTGTGACTTTTTTCCTATTAAAATTAATATACATGTCTACCTTGTTCTTTCTCATTGACCTTTGCCTAGTATTTCATTGTATAATGTAGTGACTAGGGTGCTTTTAACTTTAACTAACATGAAAACTTACTAACCAAGACTAAAACAAGTAGTGTATTTCTTATATGCTGTATTTCATCAAATCTAAAGTACCCCCAATAAAATTATAGGACTTGGGCACAACATCATTTTTTGTACACATTAAAAATATATATATTCATCAAAATGTAAGGTGCCATAGATTGTAAGATACACTCCTATTTTAAAAATGTGAGCACATCACAGAGACATGAATGCTTCTGAAGGAGCCAGTCTCAGGACTGGCTCAGTAGCTCATCAGTGCCAACAGGAGTTCAGCCCTTTCCCTCTGTGTCCCCAGTGGCAGCTTCCGGCTTGTTGCTTCATAGTCACAAGATGACTACCAGAGTTCCAGGCGTCATAGCTGCATATAAGCTTGTCCAAAGAGGAAAAGAAGGAGTACTCCTCTTTTATTAGGGATTGCTATCAGTACATGTCATCCCCTTCTGGTCAGCCACACTGTTGGAATGTAGTTTGGAGTTCATTTAGCATGGAAGAAGGGCAGAAAGGCTATTGGACAGCAACTAGTAATGTCTGCCCAAATAAAAATATTAATTAGACTTTAGCCTATGTGTGTGTGTGTCAACAAATCCTTTCTTTTTTCATGTATCTTCCCCACTCCACTTATACTGCTAGGCATGTTGCTGGAGCTATACTAACACTTTTTGATTCATTAACTTACTATATTTCAATGTCTAGGATATCTTGAAACTTAAGTAATCAGATATATAAATATTCTAGGTGTTTAAATACATGAATTTATAACTAATTTTTCTAGCAAATGTCAATAAGGATATTAATTTTTTTAATGTATTGCACTGTGAAATACTTTATATTTGTCTGATGCCTTGTTTATATCCCCACCACATTGTCTCCTTTGGTTTTAAGAAAGGAACTGCTAACTTTGTGTAACTTTGGAACTTAACCAAGTGGCACATGGTAAACATTTAATATTCACAAAATGAGAAAATATTTATAGCCAACTTCGCAGAAATTTCCAGTCGAATTATAAAATTGTATTAACAATTTAGACTTATAAAAGTATTGGTTTTGTGCAAAAAGAAATGGTTTTAGAGGGGTGCCTGGGGGCTCAGTGGGTTAAAGCCTCTGCCTTCAGCTCAGGTCATGGTCCCAGGATCCTGGGATCAGGCCCCACATTGGGCTCTCTGCTCAGCAGGGAGTCTGCTTCCCTTCCTCTCTCTCTGCCTGCCTCTCTGCTTACTTGTGATCTCTGTCTGTCAAATAAATAAATAAAATCTTTAAAAAAAAATAGTTTTAGAAAAGTTCATAGTTATCTCTAGGGTACTATGGGTGTTTTTGTCTTTTCTTAGGTGGTCCACAATTAATGAGAACTTGTTCGCAACCACTGGTTATCCTGGCAAAATTGCAAGCCAGTTTCAAATTCATCATTTAGGACACCCTCAGGTAATTTAGAGTTGGTTTGTGGCATATGTGTTTTTAAATTCATGTTTTCTACTTTTTTTACTCATAGCCCCCAAATTTGTAATGTGTAACTGAAGACATTTGTGAATGTCTTATCTGCTTAAATTGGAAAGAGAAAGCATTTTTGGTGTTTAAATCACCAGTGGTAACAGACCTTCTTCCCATTGTTCATGTGAGAAGCATTTTATTTTTTCGTATTTCTTTCTTCATTTAAATATAATAATTTATTCACCTAATTGGTTTAGGCTGCAAAAATGTTTAAGTCTAAGCTAAATCAGTTATTCTTAGATTATTTGTATCTTTCATTCTAGCCAGCTACAAACAAATATGAGGGAGCATATTTTTAATTCTATTTCCTTTATGTTAACCAAAGACAGTTTATCAATGCATTTCTTATTTTTGAAGGGTAGTTTTTACTTTATCAACTTTGGTGATTTAATAAGTTTCTTAAATTCTTCACATATTTTGTAGCCTGTCCTCATTGGTTCTGTAGCTGTCGGATCTGGCCTTTCCTGGCATAGAACTCTCCCACTGTGTGCAATTGGAGGAGACCACAAGCTGTTGTTTTGGGTGACTGAAATGTAAAACAAATTTTCTGTGTACCTTAGATCCATAAACTTTGTATTTTTAATACATATTTTGGAGAATTTCTTATTTTTGTATCAAATACACTGTAAACTCTAGAAGTGTCCCAATTGTTGTTTCTGTTAAATAAAATATTAATGGTTTGAAAAGTCATTTGCCTACTCTTTTCTTTATGTGTGTGTATATATATACATATATAACACATACACGTTTTTGTAAATCATCTTTTGAGACTATAATTAACTCAGCAGCTGTAGAAAAGAGATAACTAGGGAAACATACATATTTGTGATTTTATCACAGGATTATCCAAAGTATATCCTCCTCTATACTTCAAATATAGGCTGTTTTCCTAATTCTCAGAGACACAAACATTTACAAAAGTAAGAAAAAGTCTTTCCTTTCAGTGTTATTCTGGAAGTGGTTCAGTGTATATGTGTGGTTGTATCCATTTTTGTTAGCATTCTGTATGTGTAAGTGTCATACAACTTCCTCAGTAATTATAAATGATTATTATTCAATTTAATATAAAGAATGATTTTTTAGGGATGCCTGGGTGGCTCAGTCAGTTAAGGATCTGCCTTCTGCTCAGGTCATGATTCTAGGGTCCTGAGATTGAGTCCAACACAGGACTCCATGCTCAGCAGGGAGCCTGCTTCTCCTGCCTGCCACTCCCCCTGCTCATGCTCTCTCTGACAAATAAATAAAAACATAAAAAAAAATTGATTTTCAGTTTCTTAGAAATGTGACTGATTTACTCAACCCTGTTTACTAGACGCCAATTTCTTTTGTTTTTGCTTTATTTTTAAATCTTTTTATTTTTTGTATTTATTTGACAGAGAGGGCACAAGTAGGCAGAGCAGCAGAGGGAGGGGGAGAAGCAGACTCCCTGCTGAGCAAAGAGCCTGACACAGAGCTCGATCCCAGAACCCTAGGATCATGACCCAATCCAAAGGCAGATTCTTAACCAGCTGAACCACCCAGGTGCCCCTGCCAATTTCTTTTGAGTCGACATCTCAATATTTTTAGAAGTTCTTTATGGTGTATGGGATAAAGCTTACCTTGAAAATGAATTATAATTTAATCTCGACAGCCTCTGCCTTTTATGAATCTTCACCATTTTTACCAAGAAACTGAAATATTTTTGAGATGGCACCTAGTGGCAATAGTACTGTATTCCCTCTCAAGACCATTGAAGTTATCATTATGCAGGGTAGCCATATAGTGTTTTGGTGACGCATCATGATGTGTTCAGAAGAGTAAAAGATTATGGTTCTGTTTGTCAGTCAAGTATAGAGGGAAATGATTTCCTACAAACTCTGTGTCCTTGTGGATTAATGCCCTCTGCAACTGCATTTCCATAGGAATCACTGTCTCATGGAGTTATCTTGGGGCTTAAATTAATGTGAATAAAAACACCTAAAACATCTGCCTCACAGTTCAGGGATTTGTAGGTATTATTAATTTATTTCAGGGGTGTACATTTCCTAATTTTGAGGAATTTAAGTTATTTTTAATTAAGAATGCCAATGAATGTTTTTTAATCAAGTGTTTTATTCATAAGATGTCTAATAATATGTATCTTATAGAATCAAGAAAATGAGCTTTAAGAGAAATGTTGCAGGTAATTTTTTTTAGTGCAATGAAATTTTGTAATCATGTAGATATTTGGTATAAACTGTTAAACATGATTAAAGTACAGATGAAAAGATTGAATAGCATAAGCAATTTCCAAGTCAGTTTATTTGATACAATAAAATATTATTACCAAATACAAGAAATATTTTCCTTTACCCCTTCATAAGCAGATTGGAACTCAAAAAGGCAAAGGGCAGGTAATTTGGACATACTTCCTTTTAACAATCTCTGTGATGGTGATGGGACAGAAAACTGTAAAAGCATCAGGATAGAAAAAAGAATTTGTAAAGATCTATCATTTCAGGATGTGTCCCAAAAATAAGGAATGCATATTGGGATGACAGATTGAGCCAGTGTATTTGAAAATTGTCTTATACTTAGGAAAGTTGACTTGGGAATTGGGTGGGTTGTGATTAAGGTTGGAGAGTGAAAAGGTATGGGTGTTTAGGAAATGGGTTCTTTGGAATGAGGACTTATCCAAATATAAGTTATCTGAAGAAATTAACCCAGTAAAACCACTGTTCTGGGAAAAGATAACCCATGGTGCTTGTATAAGTACCAAATTTATGGATTCATGCCAACGAGAGGCAGGAAGTGTTATCCTTAAGAAGACAAAATGGTTGTTTCACTTGTAAATTAATATGGTGACTATGATGACACTAAAGTCTCAGAAATGAGAAGAATATTTTTACCCCTTAGCTTCAGGAGCAGTGTTCAGGTTATCCTGAGTAAGCATTTGTTAAACTTTACTGTGTTCAATTACTTTACATGGTGTAATGATACTCTTTTTCCTTAAAAAACTTTGTTCTTAGTGGGGCGCCTGGGTGGCTCAGTGGGTTGATGCCTCTGCCTTTGGCTCAGGTCATGATCCCAGGGTCCTGGGATCAAGCCCCACATCAGGCTTTCTGCTCAGCGGGGAGCCTGCTTCCTCCTCTCTGCCTGCCTCTCTGCCTACTTGTGATCTCTGTCTGTCAAATAAATAAATAAAATCTTTAAAAAAAAAAACAAAAAAAAACTTTGTTCTTAGTAAACTAAATTAGACTAACACAGGAGGCACTGTTTAATGAGGAGTTTTTATTGGTCATAACTTCTAATCCCTGATAAATAACATGAGTTCTGTTTTTGTGTATGTGTACATGTATGTATCCCAGTTAGTTTTAGTTTTTCTGTGTTTGTATATGGCTAAGAGGGTTTTTCTTCTGTTGAAAATAAGTTTATCTGAGGATTGCTTCACTTACAAACATTGTGGAAAGGAAAAAAAAGTTATGTTCTAAAACTCGTATTATTTAGGATTGTTGAAGCAAAAGTCAGGATATCACAAATCTGCAAGATGTCAGAACTAAATCCTACTCTTTCAAAATGATGGGATCATAAGTCCCATTTTATTTTTATGATTTGGCTTGTACACTGTGAATATTTCAATGTCTCTCCCATGCCAAAACACAGAATCACACACCCATGCACTCCAATTTGTTTCTTTGGTAATTTGTGACTACATATTGACACTGACCTAGAAATGTTTCTGTTGCTGTTTTAAATCTCATGTCAGTGAAGAAGAAATTGAAATCTGGTTTGCACATTTGTGTCTGTTTTTTTGTAATTGTCCAAAATCTGACATTATCCCAGAAATGCTGATTGGGAAAGTTATGAGAAAGTACTGTGCCCAAGACTGATTTCTGAGGAGCGAACAAGTATTTGCTCCAGATTATTCCCCATGTTTTTCTGTAGCTCAAAAAGTTAAACTCAACTCAACTTTATATGATACCAGTAATAGCCTCAGTTTTGAGTCAAATAAAATGTGCAAAGTAAAATCACCATTATGATGGTCCATTTCCACATATTCCTCATGAGAGCATAGTCAAGTCCTCAGAAGCAACATTCTGTTCCAATAGATCTTTATCAAGCTGTCGGTGTGCTCAGTAACAGGGACAGGAGAGAACACTCTGTTTCTTTAATCTAACACCTTGCTGATTCAAAAACATTTATTTTAACAGGCATTGGGAAAGAATTTCAAAACAGCTAACATTCGTTTCTAATTATACATTTAAAGAAATATGCCTTTTAAAACATAGGTAAAAGTTTTGTTGTTATTAACATGACTTTAATTTATAGCAACCATTTGTTAACTAAGCACAGTAACAACAAAATAATTAAGATATCAGCTTTGAAGATCTCATTTCACAAAAGGAAAAACAAATACACATTTGATGACATATCCATTATTCAGATTCAACATAACCAATTTCTTTTGCATGCATGGATACAGACTTCATGGGAAATCAAAAGCACCGAATCTCCTTTCTGACCTTTTCAGCTGTTCTTTGAACTACCTTAGTAAAAACAATTGTTGCCTCCATGTAGGATCAAGTTACATATGCCTGGAAATTTCTTTGAATCGGCTTGTTTCTGTTTAACTTATGTGTTTGTTATATTGCTATTTGCCTTCTCAACTAATTTTTAACAGAATACTCTTACCTTGGGACTTGTAGCACTTATGTAAGCTTATAAAATCCATATGAACAATGGTGAGTAAAAGGAGAGGCCACCAGGTTTCTCAATCTTTGCGAAACTTCAAGTAATCCAATAGATTTAAAGATGTATGAAATAAGCATTTCTACCAACTGCATTTTTAGTGCTAGATTGAGTTGAACGCCTGTTTCCTTTCTTTATAGTAAAAGACAATAAATGCTGCTGGTATCTTTTCTTCTAATGGTGGTTAAACACAAAACTTTGATCTTTCTTATAAACACAGCTGTTGTCCTATTACTGAGCCAAATCCAGACAAGATTAGACTCTGGCCAAAATTACAGTTAATCTCTGCAACCATCTCAAGAGCTTTCTAATGCTGGTTTAGGAAATCTCTATTTTTGAGACAGTGTATAAAGGAAATAAGCCCCAGACAAGTCACCACTAATCCAGAGGCAACTAGTCATAAATTACACCATGGTGATAAAGAAGGTGGAGTCTGTCTAAACAAATTAGTTCATTTTGGTTCATTTTCATTTAAACTATAACTGTAAGAAATTATTTTGTTATGAACATTTGTTTAAACCAGACCAATAGAAGCTATCTTTTAAAGAACCTCTGCCATCTTTTCTTATTTAATGTTTCTTTGGTTAATTGCTAATTCTTTCTTCCACTGGTACTAATGAAATCCAGGTGTTCATTACAGATTAAAAAAAAACTCAGGTATACTTTATAGTAATTATTGTATAATAGCTCATTTGGTTTTCAGACCACAGAAAAATGTGGGTGTTTTTTTTTTCATTAAGGTTTAGACTCTGGAATTTAAAATATTTTGTTTGCCAAATGTTATGTAGCGCTGATTCTCATAGGAGTTGGACAATGGTGCCACAATCTATTGTGAACAGCTAATGTGTCATATCTCTCCCAATTGCCTGTACCTAGGAGAAATCTGTAGATGTATAGAACTCAAGTAAGGTTTCCCTGGTAAGGTTTCCCTGGCACTTTATTTTGGGCAAGTATAGGACCTGGTCATATGTATAGCTGCTTAGAAGTCTCACTCCATCCTGGACTTACCCAAAAATACATTAGACCCCAAGTCCATGGAGTATTTCTAGATTCTATCAATGTTTTTAACATAGCATGTTCCCCATTATTCCACGCACCTGCCACAATAACTATGATATGTTCATAAGAGTATATAATCTTTACAAAGTCCTGGGTCGTTGCTTCCCAACGTATTGATGGCAAATGGAAGAGTATGGAATTATTGCAAGGGTTTCTCAATATTATATTCATGTTACCACTATCAGAATCCTCTTTTACCTTTGAAGCCATGACCTCCTGAGTTCTTGAGATAATATAAACAGCCCCCAAAATCAAACTTGCCCACACACTTAGCATATGTTCATTTCAGGTGTTTTGCCAACAGCCTCTTTCTCCCCCAGAATATTAACAGGTAGTGGGAGGAATGAGCCTGCCAGTGAACCCTTCTCCAATTTAGCAAGAGTGGCTTTTGAAGATCTCATTTAGGAATCTTGAAGAGGATTAAGAAGGTCCCAGATATATCAAGGTGTGCTTGTCATCTTGATGTCTATTATGTGACCCCGCAGGTTTAGCCCTGGAATTCAAATAAAAGCCAGAATAACAATTCCTACGTATGTGATATAAAAGAGGCAAGACTTTCTAAGGTAGGATGTATTGTAGAAAAACTAAGAGAACATAGTCTAGAAAATAAAAGGGAGTAAAGTGCTATTTTGAAAGAAAATTTGGGATTTTAAGATAGATTTCCCAGTATAGTTCACTCATTTCCAATTAATATTTCTATTTTAAATACTCAACAGTGTGTATCTATTCACTCAATGGATATTAAATAACCAGCCACAATAGTCTGGAGTTCCTCAAAATTTTTTTCTATTAAAAAAGGGCTTCTCATACTGGAAAATATTGTGAACCACTTTCCTAGACTGACTGGCTCATACCTCTGGCCCAGTCATTTTTAAAGGATAATAGCAGAAGTTCTAACATGATCATTTTGGACTCTAGAAATAAGACTACAAGAAGAAATGTTGATGTTGAACTTCCAGAGTAGTGTTAAGTGATTTTATGTGGTTGTGATTCAAAATAACCTGACTGCTTTAAGAAGTCCAGGTGCTGAGTCATTTACTGAAACCGCCAGGGGAGGTTAATTAGAAGCAGCTGATAGTGCCATCATCAGCTGCTTTTTTTTTTTTTTTTTTTTAAATAAATGGAGAGGGTTATTCTATGAAGAGGACAGAGGGCTATAAAAGGTGTACAAAGCTAAGCAAAGACTCATGCCTGAGGCTTATTCATTTATACCCCCACCAAGGAGGGAAAAAATCTGACTTAGTAAATTCAAGATAAAAGACCTTGGTAATACAAAATTGTAACTTCTAAGAAGAGTGACTTTGGGTGACATTTTTCCCTCCTATGCTTTTTTCTTTAAGTTTTCCATGATAAATATTTCACTTATATAATAAATTCTTAACTTAAAAATAAGCAGATGTTAACTAACATGTGCATGGCTCTTAGATTAAGTAAGCCAACATAAAGAAATGGAAAAAGCCTCAGGTCTCAAAGAAATTAGAGGTTGGCAATGTCACATGATCTCAATAAGATAATGATAGCATGTGGTATGTATCAATGAGTAATGAATAATTGAAAGAAGAGAAGTGTCATCTTCTAAGGCAGGGAAGTTAAGACACTTCGAATTTTGGGGGGTTTCAATTCCTCTGAAGAGGGGGTACAGTGCTTCAGGGGTTACTAAAACAATAGGTTTGGTTGATAGTGTGGATGAGTAGTAATTAGACACATCCCTTCCAAAACCCTCCCCGTAGCTTGCATAGCCAGGCAGCTTCTCCTTCCCCTCTGATCACTTTAGATATAGAATGAGACTCTAGACTCAGGAGCGAGGTGCCTTGCTGAAACTATTACCTAAAATCCACATACTGAAAGGTGTGTACTCTGTTTTCTTAGATTCTGTATTTGTCTTCTTAGCATCCATTCATCACAAGGCCAATTGTATTAACTATATATTTTTTTATTTTCTGTATTCTTAAAGCTCTAACATTTGTGGCTTTATAGATCCTGAGAAACTGTCTTTCCATGACTAGCTAATTCCTAAAAATAGTGAAACCCCAACTACCTCTTTATCTAACTGTCATACACCAAGCCAATATTTCCCCTGTCCTATATCAACTCAGGGCTAGGTACACAAAGCTAGGGACAGCTCCTGTGTCTCAAATCTCACCACAATCATTCACACTAGCCAGTCTTCAAACTATTTCCCCTGCCCTACCTTGCTTTACCCACAGACACCCCAATAAAGACTCTGGCCTACACCTTCCCCCACCTCCTGCCTCTGTCTGCCTCCTTACCAAAACCTGGTGTTTTTCCTGAGACCCTATGTGGCATGATGTGCCCCCCTTCTCTTGGGAAATGTTAGAAACTCTCAATAGCATTTCTCTCTGTCATCACTTAGTCACCTCCATAAATTAAAACTGGTAGGTACAAATGCAACAGTGAGAGCTTCTCCCTCCCCCCCAAATCCCCTCAGAGAAAGCAGGATCATCACTAGGCTATGTGCTGTTTTACTGGGAACCCTCTAACTATCATTAGAGCTCGAGGTAGTCAGCTTTCCAGACAAGAATCCAGGGTCCTGCATATCGGATATAAGCCTACAGCCCAATTTTCTGAGTCTGAAAGTTTGAAAAGGCCAAATTATTAGAAGTAGCCAAGACATTGAATTCTTAACACAAATGAAATCTGTAGGCTAGAATTCCTTCACTTAGCCAAGTTCCAATAGACAATTTGTATCACTCATCAGGAACAAGGCAGAGGAGGTAAATAGGGGACATTCAATTTTCTTTTCCCACTCCTATGAAGAAACACCACATCTCTCTGTTTATCCTGAAGCAGAGCAGGAAGAAATACAAAGAAAAATGGGAGGGGGCCTCTGGGTGACTCAGCCATTAGGCATCTGCGTTGGGCTCAATTCATGATTGCAGCGTCCTGGGATCCAGCCCTGAGCCCCATATCGGGCTCCTAGCTCATCAGGAGCCTGCTTTTCCCTCTCCAACTCCTCCGTGCTTGTGTTCCCTCTCTCACTATCACTCTCTGTCTTAAATAAATTTTAAAAAAAATCTTTAAAACAAAAAAAAAAAAAAAAAAAGAAAAAGAAGAACCCAATTCTCATTGTTTGCCTACCTAAGAACTTATCCCTAATAAAGTTAAATAAGTTATTTTCTAGTTATCTGCTATGAAAACAAAGTTAACTGTTGAAACATTCTTAAGATTTTTTATTGAGTGGATATATGTGGGTAATATATACGGTCTCTGCCCTTTGAAATCAGTATTCATTACAATCTATTGTTTTGCCTTCAAAATTGACTACAGTAAATGAAATCTGGTAATCATTTCCAGTCAAAGCCTGGAGGAAGGACTACATACTTCAGAGGATTTCTGGCAGTTGGCCAAGACTTCTAGCTATAAATTGTTTTTAGTCGTCCTGGAAATTCAGTTTTTAAACCATGAGTGGCACTGCTTTCAGGAGCTATGGATGACTGATGAACAGTAATCATCAAGGATCCCAGAGGCAGAGAGAAACTGCTACTCTTCTTTCTGTTAACTAGAAATCACAGCTATCATTTCGTGTGTGTGTGTGTGTGTGTGTTTTAAGAAACCAAACCACTTTGAAAAAAAAATTTGTCAACTGGGCAACTGAAAAGTTGTTCATGTTTCTTTAATTCTATACTGTATCTATGCATGCCTGGTACTTATAGATAACATACATAACCATGAAGCGACTGTCTGGTTTTTTTAATTTTTTCCTCCCACAGGGAACCTCTCCTGGCTCTGAAGAGAAAAGTTAAGCGGCCAATTGGGGATTCTGCTCAAGCATAGCTGCGTGACTGAGTTCACCCAGAATCATGGGTGCTGCCTAAATCAATGATTCATGGAAGATCAAGAAAGATATGGAAGCACAAGGGTCATTGGGCCCAAATGTCATTCGACAGATACTTACTTAAGGCTTTAAGTCAGTCAGAATCTCTGCCCTGAATTAATAGTCTAGCAGGGCATTCAGACAAGTGTATAAAATGTGCTACGATAAAGTAGTGCAGAGGATACTATGGAAGTATATTATTCAGAGGGACAATTGGTCCAGTGTTGGTGGAACAGGGAAAGCTGCTCTATAGATAAGATGATAAGATTTCTGCTACTAGTTAGGATGTAGAAAGATGAGAGAAAGCCTCTCACATATGTGGTAATAATAAGTGACCAGATAAAATTCTCCCTCTGACCCTCTCTCCTCTCTCTCTCTCTTAAAAAAAGAAAAAATATATATATTTACATAGTATATCTATGTGTGTGTATATATATTTGTATACTATGTATGTATATGCATATATATACATATACAGGGAAATATATATTTTTTATATAATATATTATATAATATTATATATACACATACACACACACAGGGAAATGTGTAAACACATACATATAAACACACAGGGAAAGAAGGGTGCAGGGAATTTTAGGAGAAAAACAGAAACTCCTAAAAACAGACATCTTAAAACTGAAAAATCTAAAATCAAAATTCATTGGATGAGTAGTTTCATAATAAACTGAACACTAGAAAACAAAGTATCAGTGAGTTTAAGATAGGTTGATAAGAATTATCTGATCTGAAACATAGGGAGAAAAAAATGAGCAGAGCATCAGTGAACTGTAGACAGTATCAAGTGATCTAACATACATGTATCTTGGAGTCCCAGAAAAAAAAAGTGATCCAAAAAACATTTTTTTGAAAAAATTAATGGCCAAGAAATCTTTCAAAAGTTTATTGAAAACATCAAACCAGAGATCTGAGAAGTTTGGCAAACTTCAAGAAGGTTGAAAAGAAAATTACATCCAAGCACACCGTCTTCAAACTTGGAAAACCAAGGATAAAGGAACATAAGAATAAGTAGGAGTTAGGCAGGCAGCAGTGGTTGGAGAACAAAGGAGATTGTTCCAGGCAAAGGACACAATATGTTTAAGCCCCACAGCAATTCCTGGTTTCAAGAATGTAAAGACATTTGGGGGGTGTTAAATGGAGAAAACAGTGAGAGGTGAGGTTAAAGAGGTGAGTAAGAGCCATACAGAGGGCCTTGTGAGCACATTAAACTGAGGCAAAAGAGAAACAAAAGTATATCCTGGGTAACAATCAGATTTGTCTTTGTAAATAGTCACTATATGGATACAATGTGTAGGCTGGAGAGACCCAAGATGGAGGCAGGAAGAGGCTATTGCAGTAACATTGGACAATGTTAGAACTTGAGATGTGGCCACAAAGATGGAAAATTACAGATAGACTCAAAAGCTGTAGGGAGCTAGAAGACATACAACTAGAGGGATGTTTAAATGTGAAGGGGAGTGGAGTAAAAGGTGACTGTTACAGCTATGTAACTTTTCCGGGCTTGCCTGCCACCCTCATGTCATATTACCTTACGCCAAACAGAATGACTGTCCTCAACTACAATTCAGATCGTGACACTTCCCTCGTTAAAGCTCTTTAGTTGCTCCCATCATGCTTCTACTTGAAATCTTTCCATGACTTCCCATCTTACCCAGAAAGCCAAAGTCCTTACAATAGCCTACAAAGCTTTCCATGATCTGTGTCCCACATAACTTTCATTCCCTTGAATTCCCCTACTTTGCTCACTCTGCTTCAACTACACTGGCTTCCAATATGAAGTCTGGCTTACATATATAAATGTGAGACTCTCCAGAGGTTTGGGAGAATGAGAAGGGACCAACAAAGGAAAGATGAATGGCCAGAGAGATAAAAGGAAAGTCATGAAAGAGTGAATCCTATCACTCTCCTTGTCAGGATTTTTAATGGTTCCCATCACCTACAGAACAAATTTTCTAACCTTTCAGTTTAGAAAAATGGGGGTGGAGGGGTGTAAAATGCAGATTTCTAGGCTCACCCTCAGAGGTCCTTGTTTAAGGTTAATCCTTGAAATGTGCATTTTAAGAAGTACTGCCTACTCCCAAATAATTGATACATGGTTACATGTATCACATGTAACCACATAAGTGGTTCATGGATCCCACTTTAGAGAAACATGGACTATAGTATCAAATCTGGCATTAAAAAGCCCTTAATGAGCTGTTCTGTCTTTCTGACCCCTTTCCTGCCATTCGTCATTTCTGGGATTTTTTTTTCTTCAACAGAATCAAGCTGCTTTCCATTTCCCCTACATACCATACACCCCCTGCCTCTGTGCCTTAGTAGAAGAGTCCACGCTAAACTGTGTGCATTATCTCCACTCAAGTTCCTGCTAAAAAGCTACCTTCTCTGTATTTCTCAGAGGATTTAGGAGCACCTTTTATATGTGGTATATTTGCGTGTACGTGGGCATACACACCCACGTGTGTGCAAATGCGCAACTTTCTCAGATTAACGCCTCCGCCAAGATGCGGCACTTCTAGACCCTATATATCTACCCTAAACTGTAAGCTTTCTGAAGGCAGAGACTAATTCTCCATCTCTTGTACTAAGCATCTTAGTATGTACATAGAAGGGGTTCCAAATTTTGGTTTGGTGGCTGTCCTAGGTCCTGTAGGTGTAAGGCTGCACAATCAAAATCTGAGCCAAGATCTTCAAATCCCTGATGCAAAATTCTGTCAGGTGTCTGTTGTAACTTTTTGATGATCTAAGTGGGTGTCATTTCCATCGGCGTTTGCCTCACTTGTAGCATCTGATGTTTTACTTCATGTTAAGTCCTTAGGAAACAAGTTTTGTCCCCTCCTTCAGGGCATAAACCTCTCCCAGTGCAGCAAATTCAATCTTTGTATTCCCCACAGGACCTAGGAGAGTATCCAGCACCTGGGTTTTCAAAATGTGTACTTTTTTTTTAACGAATTACTTAGCTATTTATATAACAGAGTGGGGTAAGCAGGGATAACATCAACCAGACTCAGTGTTTTCTTTTTTGTTGTTTTGCCCCCTTTTTACGACTTTACTGCTAAAACCGGAGCCTTGCACCGCCCCGCGCCTCTGCGTCTGACGTCACAATCCAGATTTGAACTACCAATCCCAGAATGCCGTGTAAAGAGGCGGGTTCTACGGGAGCACCCGAGTGATTGGCGAGCGGAGGCGTTTCCTTCCGGTGGGAAGGGCGTCGGAGGCGGGGACTAGGGGGAGGTGTTTGAACATTATTACCGGGTTGGGCGGGCCCCGTCTGGGAGGGGTTTGTACGTGAGCCTTGGGTCCCCCGCCCGCTGAGGAGATGGATGAGGATGGGCTTCCTCTCATGGGGTCAGGCATAGACCTGACCAAGGTTTGTAAAAAACCGAGTTGATATTAGGCAACCTGGGAGGAGGTTGAGGAAGGGACGCGCGGTCCCCAGGGACACCCCATCTCTCCATATCCAAGTCTGTCCCTGGCCCCGGGCCTCTCTGGTCCCGCTCTCGGGAGGGTAGAGTCCCACAGTTCGCCTTAAAGAGGGTTCCCTCTTGATCCGTCTAAGGGGGTGGTGTGCCTTTGCTTCCCGTGTTCAGAGTCGCTCTACGCACGTTTTACACGATGGCGGCAAAGGCAGGTTGCGACCTCTAACCCCACTCTTATTTAGTCCCCAAGTTTTTTTGTGTGTTTATGTGTGTTGCCTTTACCTGCTAAAGTTCCCACTTTGAATCCAACGCCCTTTCTCAAACTTCGCAACTTCTGTCCTCATCGGA
Organism: Mustela putorius furo; assembly: GCF_011764305.1. NCBI lineage: Eukaryota > Metazoa > Chordata > Mammalia > Carnivora > Mustelidae > Mustela > Mustela putorius. The sequence continues at coordinate 3,925,150 of NW_025421481.1, forward strand.
CACCCCGCCCCCACAGTTAAGAAAAATAAGTTAGTGACTATTAATAGTACTTCCAGTAACTCCTATAACATAGGGATACATAGATAAATAGATAGGTGGATGTACATATATAAAATTGATGTCAAGGGGTTTGCACGGTGTACTTTGTCCTGTGAAAATCGTGTTTGTTTTTACATAACACAGGTGCCAGCTATTCAACAGAAAAGAACCGTGGCATTTCTAAACCAGTTTGTGGTGCACACTGTACAGTTCCTCAACCGCTTTTCTACAGTTTGTGAGGAGGTAGGTCTGGATACTGGCTTAATGAGTAGCCTAGAAATCATCTTGCACTTTTAAAAGTGGCAAACGAGTAAAACAAAAATTACAGTCTGTATATTCATGGACAATCACCTCTTGTCACCCAGTTATTGTGTTAACATACCTTATATCCTCTCTGATTCTGTATCATCAATCTTGCATTCCCCCTCTGCTGAATTAGTTTTTCGAGGCCTTTGTGAGACAGTTCACTAAGGCTTATGTGACTGAAGAGAATAAAAGGAATTCCAAGATTTCACAGTCAAAACCATTTCTTTACTTTGAAATTTTGTTTCTTTTACCCCAAAGTCTTAGATTTCTAAGTACACATTGTTTTCAGTTTATATTAAAATTATTGGGGCGCCTAGGTGGTTCGGTCAGTTAAGTGTCTGCCTTTGGCTCAGATCATGATCCTGGGGATCGACCCCCACATTGGGCTCCCTGCTCAGTGGGGAGTCTCCTTCTCCCTTTGCCCCTCCCCCTGCTCGCTCTATCTCTCTCTTCCTCTCTAAGAAAGAAAGGAAGAAAAATAAAGGGAGAGGAGGGAGAAAGGGAAATTGGGAGAAAGGAAGGAAGAGAAAGAAAGAACATCTTTAAAAAAAAATTATTTAACATTCCTTGATCCAAAAGATGGTTTGGGAAGTAGCCTGGAAAAATAACTTTAGTATCAAATATCATTATGAAAATAATAAAAATACTTTCAGCAAATGACTACTTAAGGATTGGGTACCAGATTCAGGAACCCCTGTTTTGTTTTGTTTTTTCTTAAAAAGACAAGAAAGAGAATAGGGAAGAAATAGAATCATGAGTTGAAATTGGGTATAAGAAAGGAGGAAAAGGAATAAAACAAGATCATTCACAGGTGAATGAATAAAAACTATTTAATTCATTCTGTTTTAATTAAAAGGTATAGCTTCAGCAAGTAGTTTTTGTTAGGTGTATTGTTATTAACAAAAATTGTATGGAGACAGGGAAACTATTTTTATTGTATAACATCTGTTATTTTTGTCCAATTCGCTGTCTGTAGTCCAAATCTGTTCTGCCTTCTCACTGAAAGAAAAGAAAGTGATACGATAATTGATAAAGTAAGGGACTCAGTTCATTATATTTCATCTAACAGGCCCAGAGTTAGGTGCTTGCTTCCATGGGTTTTATCTCATACGAACGCCTCTCTAAATATGATATAGAATTGACTGACTAAAGAGCGGTAAAACAAGGATTACCGGATTTAGTCCTTAAGTTTTTATACCAGGGTAGGTAGGGTGGAGAGAGTCAGTTCAAGGACTGTTACCAGAAAAGAGCAAATGCTCCATCTGCATACTCCTTATCACTAGGTTAAAAATAAATAAATAAATAAACAGTAACCAGCAAACACACCTATGAAAGCAACTCCGGTAAGCTGTCCTGAGGCAGGGGTAGCCCCTCACCTTTGTGGTACTTAATAATTTTCGCTGTCTGGGAAGTGAGTGCTGTTTACTGGAGACTAGATCAAATATAACAATAATCCTTTCTTTTTAAATGACTGCTTATGCATTATCCAAGCCACAAGATTCACTCTTTAACCGCCCTTCTGTTTCTCTCTCAACTTTCCCTCAACTGTTTTGAATGTATCACTATTCCCTAGCTCTTCCTGAATCCTAGAGAGAAGTTTCTTGATCAAAAACCCATGAAGTTTAAAGGTAACTTATTGCCTTTTTATCCTTAATGAATGGTAGTCTAGGGTTGACCCTAACTCATTAATTACAATTCATATTTTAGCAGTTTGGATATTTATGTCAATTGTAGACTTTGCTTGGTGTGATGACAATAGTATTTATTGTGTGCTTACTCTGTGCTAGGCTTTGTTCTAAGTGTTCTACATGTATTCAGTCATCACAGACCAGCCCTTTGAGAGAGGTCCAGTTTTCTATGTTTTAGAAATACAGAAGTTAAAATGTAAAAACATTTAAATTATTTGCTTAGTCCTTATTCAATCAACATATATTTGTGTGTATAGTATTTATAGTTGTAGTCACTATTCTTACTTTCCCACACTCACACACTCACACCTAATAACAGGAAAAACCAGAAAGATTTCACTCTTCTCTTATATTGCACCTTCTGATCTGGGTGAGAGGCATGTTTACATCATTTTCAAATAAGAGACTGTAATGGGCTATTTCAAAATTTATTTTTTTTAGATTTGTATTCTCTTCTTTGGTATGTCATGTCCATTTGGTGTCTTTTTTGATATGATAAATCCCAAGGATATAATATATGTATTCAAACATCAAGTGCTGTTTTTATTCTCTTTGAATTAAGATTAATGTGATTTTTCAAAATGGGTTGTTGTTTGTTTAGCACCTATTAGACTCATTGGTGCTTGTTTAGTTAAAGCCTTAAACAGAAGCCAAAATGACTATGTCTCCCTCAACAAAAAAGGAAACTCAGTTGCTTTTTTTTTTTTTAACTGGAAGTGAATTGGGGGAAAAGAAAAAACCTGGGGTTTCTTTGTTTTGTTTTGTTTTTTGTTTTTCCCATAATCTGGTTTGAACCAAACCCAAATTATAACAACTTCAGTCACAGCTAAACTCATCCTGGAAGTAAATTTGAAGCAAATGGTTAGGGCTCTTTCTTCAGCACTAATACTAGTTTTAGAGTTCTCTAATAAAAAGAAAAGTGAAGAATTTAACTTTTTAAAAAAATACCAGGGTACTTTGCAACTCTTCTGATGACTGGAACCACGGTAAGAAAGGTTGGAAGACAGAGAAAGGAAAGTAGTTGAATCAGACCCAAGTTACAAAGCTCTTCCTTCACAAATCCCCAGTTAGCATTTCTATCCTGGCCCTAATCCGAAAAATCTTATGGTATTACGTTGGCTATGCAAATTTAAAACGGAATGGAATGAGGAGTGCAATGCAAGTTCTATGCATATCGCAGATAAAACTGAGCAGAAATTTAACCTTATAATGAATTTTGAAGTGAAAGGTATTCTGTAAACAGGGCAATCACATGTGTTATTTTGACTCTAACTTGTAACCCCAGAATATAGAGTTTTTAATCATTTTTTAAGTATTAGGGAGGGCACTTACTGCATGGAGCACTGGGTGTGGTGCAAAAATAATGAATACTGTTACGCTGAAAAGAAAAAAAAATTTTTTTTAATTAAAAATTTTAAAATATTTTTGGTTTACACTCAGGTCATGATCTCCGAAGTGGTGGGATCCAGCCCCATGTTGGGCTACACACACAGCATGGAGTCTGCTTGAGATTCTCTTTCCCTTTCCCGTTCCCTCTATCCCTGCCCCCACTCACATGCTATTAATTAATTAATTAATTAATTAAAATCTTTTAAAGGTATTTAGTCAACAAAAATTACAGGAGAGACGCTTGCCAGCAGAAATCATAGATTTTTTTATGTTAAATTAGTAACTTCCTTATATTTCACTTACAATTATTATTAGATGAGATATCAAAGATATTGAAATAAATTACAAATTAAAATATATTGATCTTTAGATCATTGTTAATATCTTGCATGAATAAATCTTTCATGTAATCTTGTTTTATTTAGAGAAGTCATTTTATTTTGGTTAGGTTTTGATAATCATAGGTGAGAATGGTAAAGTGAGTGTCAAAGCAAAAGGGTGATATACTAAAAAAATCTGTTTCCAAAAAAACTAGGAATTACTGCTCTAAAAAGTATAACCTTTTTTTTCCAAGCCTCTTTAGTCTTCCTTATCAACAAGTAGTTTTCCAAATAAATATTTTCATCATTATTTGCTTGTTTATTAAGTCTTGTATTAAAATCCTTAACCTATCCTGTGTGAGTATTTGAGTATCCATTTAAGGACAATTTAGTTTTTCAGGGTTAGAACCCTGAAAAGTTTTTTAAATACTTCCAGGTAAACAGCATCTATTTTAGGAAATTATATCAGAATAATTTGATTCCTTTTTTTTTTACACAGTAGCATATTAGTCTTTGGGAGAACTGGGTTGATGACTTCTTAGCTTTTATTAACAAAAATTCTATTTATGCACTGCCTGGGAATTTTCCATCTTGGTTTTTTAAATTATGTTTTGAGGTTTTTTTGTTTTGTTTTTGATTTTGGGGTTTGGGTTTTTGTTTGTTTGTTTGTTTGTTTTTAGTTAATAAACTTTTTTGGGAAAGTTTGCACTGCACATTGTACATAAACAATGAATATTGGAACACTGCATCAAAAACTAATGATGTATTTTATGGTGATTAACATAACACAATAAAAAGCTAAAAAAAATTAAAATTAAAAAGAATAGTTTGAGGTTCACAGCAAAACTAAGCAGAAAGTGTTGAGTTCCCGATATACTTCTTGCATCCCTGAGTTCACAGAGCATAGCTTTCCCTATCGACATCCCCCACCAATGTGGTACATTTGTTACAATCTATATTGACACATTGTCATCACCCAGAGTCTATGGCATCATGTTTTAACAAGGTATAATTCTTTCAAACAGTTTAAAATTCTTTCAAAAATAGTATCTGGAGTTGGAATGTTTGAGTTCAGATTATTTTACTTGTATAACAACTCAGTTTTCTCTCTTTAAAATTGGCATGATAACAGTTCCTTCTTTAGACATTTGATGTGAGATTTCAAATGATATGTTGGCATACGCAGTGTAGCATAGTAAGGTAAATGCTCAGATGTTTATAATAATGGTGATTATTGCTTAAAAGTACACTTATTTATATAGGATCACCTGTGTGGCTCAGTCATTTAAGCATCTGATTCTTGATTTTGGCTTGGGTCATGATCTCAGGGTCGTGCTTTGGGCTCCTTGCTGTGTGTGGAGCCTGCTTAAGGTTCTCTCTCCCTCTCCCTTTGTCACTCCCCTTTCACCCCCTTCAAGGACACATACTCTCTAAATAAATAAATAAAAGTACATTTATATAAATATATCTAAACAAAAATTAATTTTAACTCATATTTTTCTGTTTATTTTAATCCAACCAATACAGGTAGTTTTAGATAAACTAAAAATTATCTCACTTTACAAATTAACTTATTGTAGGATTTCTGCAATTATTAAGCTTTTCTAATGAATTAAAAAACTGATGAAATTTGCAAAAATTTAATTTCCATGATTTCCAAGAAAACACTTAAAATTTGGAGAGGAATTCATTCATATAATGATATATAAACCTGTATTTATGTTTACATTAAAGCCTTATGTGAGCAAATGCTAGAGCTCAAAGTTAAACTTAGCCTTAAGTGCCATTTAAGCCTAGATGTTAGGGGGCCTAGGTGGCACATTCGGTTGAACCTCTGACTTTTGGTTTTGGCTCCGGTCGTGATCTCAGGGTCATGAGATCCAGACCCAAGTTGGGCTCTGCACTGGGCACAGATTGTGCCTGAGATTCTCTCTCCTTCTTCCCTGCCCCTCCCACTTGTGCTCTCTCTCTCTATCTCTCTAAAATAAATAAATAAATAATTTTTTTTTAAAACTAGGTTCTACTGTTTTATTTCTTAATTATAGCTTTGTAGATACCAGGGTGCTCATCTTAAAAGCTCTAATTCCACTGTGGCTGCCTTCAGTATTTTTCCCCTCTACATGTGGCCAAATGACCATTTTTTTTTTTTTAAGATTTTATTTATTTCGCTGAGAGAGAGCATGAGAGGGGAGAAGGTCAGAGGGAGAAGCAGACTCCCCATGGGGCTGGGAGCCAGATGTGGGACTCAATCCTGGGACTCTGGGACCATAACCTGAGCCCAAGGCAGTTGCTTAACCAACTGAGCCACCCAGGCGCCGTCAAATGACCATTTCTTGAGGGTGTTAAAATTCTGCTTAGGAGTTAGTCAGGATCTTGATAATACCCCAGAAAGCAGTCAGAGTGCCACACATCTGCCAACTGGTAAATGTGCCAACTGCCTTTGGACTGTATTACAGAGTATAATAACGTTTAGGATTAGAAAGTTTTAAGTAAATGCTCTTATGGATCATATTTTATGATGTTATTTTTATTTGTGTGGCTGTAAATAGTACACACACGTAAGGGTAATTTAATTGTACAGAATAACTAGAGCATGGTAAGCTTTTGGTTCTGTTTTATCTTGGATTTTGATGGTAGGTTGATTCCTTTTGCTTTTTAGTACTCTGATTTTTTTCTCTTTGTTTTATTTCTTTCCAACCTGAACTGACTCATCTTCTAATTTCATCATCTTTAATTTTCAAACTTAAAAAATTTAAATTTGGGACTAATTATGTTTACTAATTGCAAAACTTGTTTAAATAACTTAAAAAGACGGGTCTTGTTCCAGGCTGTGTTGAGCTAATTTTTATTCTTGTTTTATATGAAGAGTTCCTTCATTCATCAACAAACAATGATTAGACTAAGTTTTAGGTACTGTTCTGGGCATGGGGTATATAACAGTGAACAAAAATCTCTATTCTGGAAGAAGTTTACATTCTGGTCCCGGTGACTGATTATGGCTGTCATAATGACTTTGTTAAGGCTGATAAGGTAATTTTTGCTTATCTATGAATATAGTTTTTATAAAGTAGCCATAAAACATGTTAATGAAGGTAACAGAATCCTTGAGCTCCCATTCCTACTCATGTAAATAAGAGAATACTATATTAGAAAATGACTAATACTTAAACCATAGTTTGTTTTTTTTAAATTTTCAAATCTGCCCTTTGTTATCCTGTTAAGAGTTCATTTCAGACTTTATTCTTATATTCAAATCTTTCTTTTCCAGAAACTGGCAGACCTTTCTCTTCGTATCCAGCAAATTGAAACAACTCTCAATATTTTGGATGCAAAGGTTTGTATTTCTGAATAACTTATAGGAGTATAAACTTTGCTCCACATATACCACTTTCTCAGTCATACTTAAACTTTAATTGCATTTGGGAATGAATTCAGTTTAGCTTCTGCATCCATGAGGTGGTGTAGTATTTTTTTGTTTGTTTTTAATTCATTATAATTACAAAGAAAATAATACTCATTATGAACCATTAACTGAGTTTTTTTAAATGTACACATGAATTGAAATCTCTTTCATTATTCTAGTCAAAAGCCTGTAAGTAACATGTTAACAAATCGGGATGTTCTGTAGTTCACTTCATTTGATGGAAAATTCACAATTATAGTAATCATTTGATAACACAGTAAAAATTACATAAAACTTCAAATTTTGCTCCAGAGCAAAATTTGGAGAAAATATCAGCTATTTTCTATTTGCAAATATATTGAATGCTAATGAAGAGTACCAATTTTGATGTCAGAAATTACATAATATAACTAGCAAAAATAAAAAAGAGTTTTGATTTTAAAGCTTACGTTTCAGTGTTTTCCCTGGTTATAAGATAATAATTAGTATAATTATATAATAGTATATTTTTGTGACTTTGTCCTTTTACAAAAAATTAATCTAAAAATACATTTTGAATATTTATGGGAAAGTAAAATGGCTAAAGCTTTAGCATAAGGATCAGAATGTCTAGTCTGTGCTTTCTATATCTTGTGGACTTCAGCCACTACATTTCTCTCAAAACATTTCTGTAGCTTGGAGACTTAGGGTACCTGGCCTTGACCATGTTGAACATAATCTCCTAGCAGCCATACCTACTTGAAACTATTTGGGCCTGGGGCACTGTGCTAAGTACTGTCATCAGTCAGCAGTTCTCAATGAATATTGCTGCTTCAGATCTTATTACCATTGGGTTTTTTTTTTTTTCTTCATAATTCTTCATTATGAGTATGTGCCTTATTTTTACTGTTTGGGGAATTCTTGAGTTAAGAGTCCATAGTCACAAGTTAAGATATTGTATGGACAAATTAGCCTTAATTATTTCCATAGCCATAAAATTAATTCCTAAAGTTAGCCAAACATCTGACAAATGTCTATCACTGATATCAGAATGAAATCAGAAAAGAGTGTTTGCTTGGATCCAGCAAATCCAACCTGAAATACATAACCACTTGAGAGCATGCCCATCTTTTGTCTATGAAAAAATAACATATTTTAGTAACATTTAGTGGTAAATGTTTAAAGAAAGAAAAAAATAATCAGCTATGTCAGACATTAAAATGTGATGACAGAAGTTATGTCAGTTCCCAGATAATTCAAACTTAAAATGTGCTGCAAAGGACTTTTTTTCTACAAAATATGTTTAATAAAATTTTTTTTTACAACTTTGTGAGTTAAGTTTTCTTATCCCCACTTTCCAGGGGAGAAAATTGATATTAAAGAGATTTACAGATAGCCACATAGCTTGTGACTTAACCTTAGACAATCTGACTCCAAAGTCCATGCTTTTATTTCTTACACTAGGATTCCTTATATTTTTTAAAATAATTCCTAGGGAAAGAATAGTTATGAGTGAAGTCAGATTTATGAGAAATTATTTGAAAATATTTTATTTGTGAATACCTTTCACTTTTAAGTAGTTTATGGCATGGGGAATTTCAGACACCAAAGATGAGATTTTATATACCCTATTTCTATAGGCTTAAAAACTTTAGGTAGCTATCAAAAACTCACACACTTAGAAACTTACAACTAATATTAACTAAGTATCTAATATAAATAATATAATATAAAATGATATAAATATATAAATATAATAAAATATTTACTCATAAGAAGAATAAATATTCTAAATATTTATATGTTTTATATTATAAAATAATATAAATATAAACTAAGCAGCTAATATTATCTTCTAATGCCAACATGAATTTTCTTTTCTCAGTTGTCATCTATCCCAGGCCTAGATGATGTGACATTTGAAGTATCACCTGTAAGTGTCACTGGTGTCACAAAAGAATCACATTCTGAAACCGCTTCAGAGAAATCACAAGTAAGTATTTAAGTTCCAGGAAGCATGAGTAGGTCTTCTTGGTTAAACCAGACAAACCTAGCAGCAGGTTTGAAGGAAATTAAATAAAGATGTAAAACTTTGAATAGTAACATTTTAAAACCTTGAAATAGAAAAGGAAGTTTGAAAAAAGTTAACTGTTTTATGGTTATTTTGAAGAACTCCCTGAAGTTAATATTTTCTTTGCCTGTAAAAGAGAAACTATAAAATAGGACTAAGAGAAATCTTGAACATAACAGTGCTCTTCAAGTTCACTATGGACATTTTTCCTACATTTTTATAAGGATACTTTTAAAATGTCTTATTATAAAGACCTTCAAACACACACAAAAGTAGAATATTACAGTTAATAACTAAATGTCCATTACCCCGATTCTCGGGTAAAAATTTTCTTACATTTGCTTCATCTGTTTTTTTTTATCACCTGCTAAAGTGGATCTCAGGCATCATAGCATTTCACCGCTTTGTAATTCCTTGAGCATCTCTGAAAAGTTCAGGCATTTTCCTGTGTAACCACAATGCTTTTATCATACACAATACAATTAACAATAATTCCAAGTGTCATCTAACCCCTTGTTACTCAAAGATTACTCCACGTACCAGTAGCGTGGACATCACCTGGGGGCCTTGTCAGAAACAAAGAACCTCAGGCTCCATCCCAGACCTACTGAATCACAATCTATATTCTCCTAAGATCATTGGGTGACTCATAGGCTCTTGAAATCTGAGAGATACTGATCTAGAAATACCAAGTATCTAAAAAGTGTGGTTTTGGAGTTGATTTGTTCAAATCAGCATGATGGTAAGGGCCACACTTTATATTTGGATCTTGTGTCTTAATGTTCATTTATGCCGAGCAATCATTTAAATATTATATTACTTTTTATTTCAACAAATAAAAATTCTTATTGTTGCAGAATAGATAGTCTCTAGTGTATCTCAGTGAGTATTAAAATTCAAAATAAAATAATCACTAAGATATTGGTCTATCTAGTTATACTGAACAAATTGACTTCTTAGCTATATGAGATTCTGCGTTTGTACCTGGAGATTCTTTCACAGGATATTTTCTAGGTTATGATTATGTTGGCTGTGATGATAATGACTAACATTCAGAGGGTGCTTAACTGTTTACCTCTAAAGCAATTCTTCTAAGTGCTTTTCAGAAATTAACTCATTTAATTATCACAACAGCCCTATGAAGTAAATACGATATTATCACTGCTACTTCACTGATGTATGAAATGATATACATAGAGGTTACCGAAGGTCAAAAGAACAAGTGTAAGAGCTGGAATTTTAACCCAGGCAATCCAGTGCCAAGAGTCCTGCTCTCACCTGCGGTGCTACACTGTCTCCAGCACCTATGTTGAATTCATTAAATATATTGAACACACATGTTACAAGGCCCATGGGAGGAGCCATAAATTTAGTTATATGTTTTGGGGGAATAAAATAGATGACCATTTACTTAACAATTAGATATTAGAAAATTTAACGTCCATTTAATTAATATAGCAAATTGTATTATCATGGCCACTGAAATATATATAATATACAAGAAAAAAATCCAGGTGTTTTAGAGAAGTTTAACCTCACAAGGTCCTTTTAATTAAATATGGACCATGCTTTTTCTAAAACAGGCATGTATAAAAATATTAAGAAAATGTTTTCACTCTATCTTGCAGTTATTCTTTGGTGGATATTAGCCATCATATGTTTAAGTGGTGGTATCTGTCTTAAATTTTGAATATTAATTTTTTCAGGTGTTATTATGAATGCCATCTATAATATGTATTTTAAAACTTATGTGATTGTGTTGGTCCTACTTATTGTCTCAAAAAATTAATTACGAGTAATCACAACTAAATTTTCTAAAATTCAGAACAATCTGGTATATTTTGTTAAAAATATATATTAATTCATTTTGACAATTTATGAAGATCTGTTGGCTTCCTGGGTTTAAAAAATTGTGGTCAAGTTGCATGTTGAGTAGCTTGATAAAATACCTGTTCAGCATATTAATATTCAAATCAACTTCTTATTTCTTCTCCATTGTTATTGTTATTTTTTATGTTTTATTTTTAATATTTTGAGATGGACTTAAGTACTACTTAACACAGAATTTCCATGGGCATTACAAACTCACTCATCTGATAAAGTATAATCATGGACTTTTTTAATCACTCATTCATTTCAATCTCTAATCTATATGAGTCAAAGACCCAAGTCTTGGATTCTGCATACTGATTTTTCTGCATACTGATTTTTCTGCAACTTTAATTTCATGGTTCAGATCATATCATTACTCACAATAGAACATCCAATTGTGCAGATTGAGATTGAGAATAAAATGAAGGACAGTTGAGAGATATGATAGAGGATTTAACGGGTCATTCAAATAGCAAAGGTGTAAGGGCTGACATAATTAAACCTTGTTGAGATCTTGGTTATTAGGCAAAGTTAAGGCTGAGTTTTGAAATTCGTTGATCCTATGTGTAATTAATTCTCATTTGTTCCATTGTACTATTGTATGAGTTTATTGTCCATAATTTTTTTTAAAAAACATACTTGGGTCTTGTTTGAATTTTTTATTTAATTAAATGTTTTGGATTTTTTGTATTCATGTATTTTTAAGATGAATTTTATATATATATGTATAAATACATATATACACACACATACACACACACGCTCAGTTTTGTATACTTAGTGTTATATAATGGGAGAAACATTTATTCATTTAACACAGTACTATGCAAAGTGATAACTGCCTATATGATAAAAGCATTTTTATCTAAAAAGACCATTCCCCAGTATTCTTTATTTTAAGTGGATTAACATTCATAGTTCCATCAGTAGCTGAAAGATACAAAACTAGATAAATTTGTTTGGAAAAATGGGCTTCTCTTCCACAGATTCTCCACGCAGTGCTTTCTAAGATGATAGAATAGCCATATACACTTGGAGTAAAATTATATAATAAATGAGGAATTCAATTGTATAGATGGGAGTTACCTAGAAAATCAATTTGCTATCTGCTAGAGTTGAACCATTGGCAAATCAAATAGTTTCATTAGCTTTATTAAAAGTTTTATTAAAATAATATGTCCATCTATAGTTCATGTTTTATATTGGCACTCTGGGGACAACTAAAGTAGAATTCTAGTATTTTTTAATGCCATGAATATATTTGCATTTTTTAAGGAATAATATTAGTTGAAGTTAAATGGAACTTCCTCTGAAATCATATTTAAGTATTTGTAAATATTTGGAAACATATATCCCATAATTAAATTATTGGTATTTAAATTTAGAAATAAGATTTTTTTCTGATATTGATTGCTTTAGAATTATAAAAAGATACACCCCTTTTTAAGTAACATAATGGACCCCTTCTATGAATTTTCTAAAGATTTACACCCAATACTCTCTACAGCAGAACAGTTTACAAGACTCTGGACCACAGGAAAGTGAAGTAACACCAGAAAATATCTTAACTGTAGCCAAGGATCCAAGATATGCCAGATATCTCAAAATGGTTCAAGTGGTAAGCTGATTTGGTCTGTCTTCTCTGTCTAGCAGCCTCATTTGAAATTCTTAACCCTAGAGGTTTCATTGTTATTTTTCCTATCTGAGAAAACTGCTAAACTGAGTGACCAAGTTTTCTACTCTTTTACTTCTTTCCTATGTTTAATTAATACCCTGATAAAAAGTAAACAGAGGTCAGATCCTTCTAGTTAAAATTGAGCTCACACTTCAAATTAACGTAATTTAATATAAATTTATGTAAATTTTTTTTCTTTACATAAAATTATCAGCAAATCTTAGACATATCAGAGGAATGAAAGTGGACTGTTTCTTAAATCATATGACTTTAACTTAATTCACATATGCTAGTACAAATAATGGGTTTTGTGTATGTTTATTCTGAATTTCATCTTTCAGTGGTTTACTCATAGAAGAGAATTTAAGTCTCTTAACCATTTAAGGTAGATCTTTTAGTATTATATGACTTCAGAATTCATTTTTTTTCCTGAGATATCGTTACATGTTCTGATACCAAAAATATCTACAATTGCCTGTAACAGCAAAAGTTAATTTCATTTCAGTAGAACGTCCTATTGCAGAGGCTGAAGGAGCTAGCCCTTCGTCATTTTTTGGTTAATTAAAAAAACTATATATTTTTCGAATTCTGTCAAGCAAAAGAAGTACTAATATTAAAGAAGAGGCGGTTTTGTTTTGCTGTCCATGACATTATTTATCACCCAATAATTTAAAAACAAATAGTGTCTGGCAGAAAGAATGGATTGGTTCATTTAGAAGCAACAGAAGTGACATTGGGAAGAAGAAAGTACATTCACTTTCCCTAGCTGTCAGAAGAAATGAATTTGTCACTTGCTTAATTCTTCATTGACAGCCAAAACCCTGGGTTCTAGGCTTTGGAAAAAAATAAACCAGACTTTGAGATGAAAATATATAAATGTTCTTTTTGTAAGAATAAAGTAGGGTTAGTTTGTGCATGAACTATGATAACTAAATTTGTAAATCTAGAACCCAGTGAGGCCCTGCTAAGCTTAAAATATGGACTGTTAAAAACTGTCTTACTCTTTCAAACAGAAGAGGAAAAGTTTCAAAATGACTCTGGAAGACTTTTTATTTAGTCTTTGCTTGCTGAACATATGTAAAATAGGAAATAGAAATATCTACTTGATGATATCTACAAGAATGCCTAGAATCTTTGGTAAAAGACTACATCTTAGGATAATTGATATCTGTATTCTTAATACAGTGCTTCTGACTTTCTAAGAACTTCAAAAACTCTTATTTTCCTTTTTAGTATAAATTTACTGTCCATTTATTCCACAAATATTTATTATACACTCACTTTAAGGTACTGTATTAGGAAATGTCTAGATTTATTTAGCCAGGTAAGGTTCCCAGACATGACTGAACATTTTTGTTTTTGTTATTAATTACCTAGACAAATTCCATTGTTTTTCAGATTCATAAGTATATCTTGTGTGTGTGTGTGTGTGTGTAAATGACTCACTTTTCTAATCCTATGGCTTACCATCTCACTAGGAATAAAAGCCAAAGTTCTTCACAAGCCTATGAGATCTTATACAATTTATTTTTTTATTTTTTATTTTTTATTTTTTTAAGTTTTTTTTTTAATTTTTTCAATTTATTTATTTTCAGAAAAACAGTATTATTTTTTCACCACACCCAGTGCTCCATGCAATCCGTGCCCTCTATAATACCCACCACCTGGTACCCCAACCTCCCACACCCCCGCCACTTCAAATCCTTTATAATTTAGATCCCTCGTAACCCTTGATCTCTTATCTTCATTCACTCTCCTCCAGCTCTCCTGGCTGGTTTGATGTTCCTTGAATAAGCATATAGACAATCTCTTGTCTTAGCCCTTTACCTCAGCTATTCTGCCTGAAACACTTTTTCCCAGGTATCTTATCTTGATGGTTGGTTCCCCTACTTTTTTCAGATTTTTACTCAAATATTACCTTCTCTCTGACCACATTCCTTTTTCCCCTTCCCTGCTGTTTTTTCTTCATGTAACTGGCCAATAAGATAGAAAATACAATCTATTTTACATACTTTGTGTCTTTTCAGTTACTAAAATAAAGACTCTGTGAGGGTAGAGAAATTTTTGTGTACTGTACTATTCCTAGAACAATACCTGGCAAATAGTATTTACCTATAAATGAAAATACCTACATTTTCATCTATGCCATTTTATCTTGATAAAGATAATGTTTCAGACTAAGAAACATTATCAAAACATGTTTCTGATTCTCACTATACTAAATAAGAATCTCTAAAGTTAGGACTGGAAACTGGGCATATGTATTGCTCTTAAAAATATTTTATACTATATATAACATTAAAATATTTTTTATTTTAAAATATTAAGAAATAATAGCTCTTGTTTTTTGTTTTTAACTGTCATTCTATGGCATTGCTTGGCACTTAGATTCTGTCTATCCTTTTGCTTGATGTCACTGAGTATTAGTAGGAGTTCAATTTCTTCTGCCTCAGACTTTTCCTGTTTTTAGCCCAATTTTCAGTCCTTTGCCTTTCTTTTGCCCTTGGTATGTGTGTTTCTAATTCCTAAATAGTTCCAAGGTTCTGGAAGTGCTACTTGTGGTATCCCCTCTTCTGACACATGGACTTGGCCTTTCTTTGCTATGCTAAGTCATCAATCACTCTTTTATCTGCTTTTAATTTCCATGTGTAATGCTTCATATATTCCTCTTACTCATTAAAATTAGTGTTTGTGTTTTATTTCTTTTTACCTAATTGTTTGAGGGTAATTTTCAAGAAGAAAAAGGGGAGCAAATCTTTATACTGCCATCCTAAAACTGCAAGTTCATCCAAGTTTAATTTAATTTTATTGTTTTCAGTTTATTGTGCCAACCTGAATCCCAGAATCTTCTTACCCAACTTTTGTTTCCTTCTGCTCCCAATCCTGCATTTCATTCTTCAGACAAAACCACAAACCCTTCTCAATATTAGTTCCATAGTTTTCCACCTCTCTAGGAGTATTATCTCCCTTCAGTGATTTGTGCAACCACTTAAGGTTTTTTTATGGAACTTATCATATTCTTGTTTTTTGATCATTATACATATTTTTATTGCCCCTGTTGAAAAGGAACCTGAGAGGAAGTATTTTTTTTTAAGATTTTATTTATTTATTTGACAGACAGAGATTATAAGTAGGCAGAGGCAGAGAGAGAGAGGGGGAGGGAGGCAGGCTCCCTGCTGAGCAGAGAGCCCAATGCGAGGCTCCATCCCAGAACCCTGGGATCATGACCCGAGTGAAGGCAGAGGCTTTAACCCACTGAGCCACCCAAGCACCCCTGAGAGGAAGTATTTTATCTTGACTCATCGTTGCATTCACTTTGACATCTTACCCATAAAAGGTGCTCAGTCAATACTTGATGTATGTACTATTTTGTCCTGCATATTAACTTTCCTTCCCAGCTTTGTGTCACCTGGAAACATATACATATATTACTGTTTCTTCAAGTCACTGATTTTAAGTTTTGTGGGACCAGATCAAGAATAGACCAACTAGAGGTCTCCCTCAAGGTTGATATAAATCTGTCAGTCATTGTTCTTTAGATATGGTCATTAAGTCATATCCACTATTTTTTCTGCTTCCTAAGAATATCATGAGTCCCTGTCAGAATATCCAACCACAAATGTAGTTGCATGTTTGACATCATTTAGTTTTGTTTTTGTTTAAATTTATGTGTGAAATTGTTGTCAGTTCCCTTCATTACATCGTTTATCTGTAGAGGATGAATTTTTTAGCCACATGACAAGAATTTATCAGATGCTCTAATTTGAGCAAAATTAAGCCGCCAGTACATGTGAATAGCTAATGTCCCCATCATGGCTGATACTATCCTTCTACTTGTTTGCAGCATGTTTTATGAAAGCCTGATCTAAATCATCCATCTGGTCAGGTGACTAAACTCCATTTGAAAATACAACTGTTGACTTCTTTTAGCCTCACTTGGCCGGGGAGTTGGAGGGGTTCCTTTGTTTATGTTCATGTTCAAGAATCTCCATGTTCAAGAATCTCCGTGTGTGTGTGTGTGTGTGTGTGTGTGTTTGTATAAATTCATTGATAGGTATCTTCCACCTTCTGTTGTAAAATATTGTAAGACATTCCTTTCAAATGCCAGCTCCCACTGATGAATTCCTTTCCACTAAGTATTAACAGTCCCTGAGATTTACTTATTTTGATATTGCAGGTTTGCACACTATAAACACACGCCTTGTTTTAGGTTGTTGGATTTGTTTTCTATTTGTTTGTATTTCTCCTCTTAATAATTACCTGCTCATTCTTCCACTTTTTTTTTTCTATAATATCATTGTTACTCATAGTCCTGCAGTTTTAACTGAAGATTATTTTTATTCTTCGATTTGAGTTTAAAGCCCCTTGATCATAACTGTGTGGGTCTTGTTAAACATAATCTTTTGGTTCTTCTGAACTATTTAACGTTTTTCTGGGAGTATAATCATTTTAGTATCATAAGTCATTACCCAACATGGTTCTTCAGCTGCATATGCATAGCTAGTTGTGTTTCCTATATCCATATCTACGAAACTATAATTTTAACTGGAAAAACAGATGATAATACCACCCTGCTCTAGAAAATGCCTCACAGCAGTAAGAGTCATTTAAGGCCCATTTTTATTTATTTATTTATTTATGAAGATTTTATTTATTTATTTGACAGACAGAGATCACAAGTAGGCAGAGAAGCAGGCAGAGAGAGAGAAGGAAGCAGGCTCCCTGCCGAGAAGAAAGCCCCATGCGGGGCTCCATCCCAGGACCCTGGAATCATGACCTGAGCCGAAGGCAGAGGCTTTAACCCACTGAGCCACCCAGGCGCCCCAAGGCCCAATTTAATCTGTATCATTGATTCATTCAGTTTCTGTCAATGATGCAGGAAGAATCTGGATGGCATTGTATCTCACACTTCAGGATAGTAAATTGCCTTCCTATTTTCTGTTTAATCTTCTAATCAGTTCATTCTGCTGAGGTAGTTTACTTCCTTGAGTGTGACTGAATACTTCCAGGATTCAGAGGGATTAGAAAGAGAATCATGTTTGACCATGCACTATATAAAGGAGCCTACCCCCAGCTAATTCGAGAGAGTAGCTTCATAGCTTCATTAGAAATTGCCTTATCTATATTAGAGAGCTTCACTTTCCCAATGAAATTGTAGATTTTTATTAAAATGCCCAGTTTTTCTCAACCTTCGAGGATGGCTAAGATTTCTCTTGTTTGCCCACTACTAAAAATTTAGTCAGTTAATTATCTCACTCTTGATTTTGGCTCATGTCCTGTTCTCAGGATTGTGAAATCAGCTCCATGTCAGGCTCCTCACTGGGCGTGGAACCTTTTTAAGATTCTCTCTTTCCCTCTTCTGCTACCCTTCCCCCATCTAAAAAAATTAGTTTTAGTTACTAATGTAGAGAAAGACCAAGGTTGTCCTTCATTTATGGGTATGATCATGAGTAGTTTGTCATCTATCGTACACATTGCTACATGTTATAAGAGATGAAGCCTACAATCTGGAATGTAGGGAATTATTTGTATTAACAAAAGAAAAGGTAGAGTGGTCTCAAAAATACCTGTCTTCCTGAAAAAAACCACTATATTCTAACAGTATAAAAATCTCCTAAAATACCCCAAATAACCATTTCTATACCCTCAAAAGGAAATTAACAATGCCATAAGTTCTCCTTCCTCTTAAGGACAATAATAGGATTTCTTTCATTTTTAATTGCCTTTATATTTTTGGCATTTAAAGATATGAGTTGCTTCTCCATAAGCAGAGTCTTATACCTATAATTCCACTTACATTGTTTCTTATCTTTTCCAAAGTGTAAGAGTCTTCCACTCACTGTCTTAATACTTAATAGGCCCTCAATTCTCTTGTAATCCATTCTTTTGCTTCTTTCCTGAATTATTGTCTAGAACCATTTCGTTCTGTCTAAGGGAGTAGACAAGTATTTCTGAAACCCATCTTCACTAGTGTAAAAGCTTAAACTTGCTGGCTATCCATGTAGCGATCACTCACTTCAGATAGAGAAACATAAAAAGTCCTACAAATTACAAATACAGTTGTTTTTTTTTTTAAAGATTTTATTTATTTATTTGAGATGAGTGAGAGCAAGAGAGTGCACAGACGGAGAGCGAGGAGGAGAAGCAGACTGCCAACTGAGCAGAGAGCCCTTACATGGGGCTTAATGCAGGGCTGGATTCTAGGACCCTGAGATCAGGATTTGAGTGAAGGCAGACTCTTAACCAACCAAGCGACCCATGTGCCCCTACAAAATTTTTTTTAAATTTTCAGGCTTCCTAGAAGTCAGGATAAGCTAGTCTTTTTTTGGCTTTCTTTCTAAGCTGCCATGCAAACTTCCTTTCCCTGAGTCCTAGCTATCTCCTAGAATGTGCTGCCTTGGTATTTGCCTTGCTTCACTTGCCACATACCTGCAAATCTGTTTTAAAAACTAAGCAATTCATTTGCAATGATGTCAATAGAGCTAGAGTATATTATGCCAAGTAAAATAAATCAGCCAGGGAAAAACAAATACCATATGATCTTACTCATATGTGGAATTTATTTATTTTTATTTATTTATTTATTATTAGCATACAATGTATTATTTGTTTCAGGGGTACGGGTCTGATTCATCAGTCTTAACACAATTCATAGCACTTACCATAGCACATACCCTCCCCAGTGTTTACCACCAAGCCACCTCATCCCTCTGAAAGCCCTCCCCTCAAGCAACCCTCAGTTTGTTTCCTGAGATTAAGAGTCTCTTATGGTTTGTTTCTCTCTCTGGTTTCATCTTGTTTCATTTTCCCCTCCCTTTGCCTATGATCCTCTGTTTGTTTCTCAAATTCCTGTGGAATTAAAGAAAGAAAACAGATGAGCATTTGGGAGGAGGGAAAAGAAAAAAAGGAGAGAGGGAAACAAGCCATAAGTGACTTTTAATGATAGAGAATAAACTAAGGGTTGGGGGGAAGGGATGGGCAAGGTGGGGGATTGGTATTTAAGGAAGGCACTGGTTGTGATGAGCACTGGGTGTTGTACTAAGTGATGGATCACTGAATTCTACTCCAGAAACCAATATTGCACTGTATGTTAACTAACAAAATTTAAATAAAATTTTCAAAATAAAAACTAAAACTAGGCAATTAAAACTGCTTAATTATTATAAACTTCTTTGAACAGAAGCCAGCAGAATCTTTCAAGTGTCACAAGTAACCAGTTCACAGAGAAATAAACAGTACCTTGCTTTTTGGTCTCCATTATCTTTTTCTGTCACTCCTACATTACTGTGCTCTCTGAGATATAAGACTAAATTACATTTCCAAAAACTAGTTATTATCTATGACATAATTTGAATACCTAGGAGTACACCTAGATCTTTAGTCTATTTCTAGGATGCAACATGGTATAGTTTCTTTTTTTTTAATAAAAAATAATTTATTTATTTTAAATTTTTTTTCAGTGTTCCAGAATTCATTGTTTATGCACCACACCCAGTGCTCCATGCAATATGTGCCCTCCATACTACCCACCACCAGGCTCACCCAACCTCCCATTCCCATCCCTTCCAAAACCCTCAGATTGTTTCTCAGAGTCCACAGTCTCCCATGGTTCGTCTCACCCTCCGATTTCCCCCAACTCCCTTCTCCTCTCCAACATGTCCTTTTTCAAGTAGGTCAATGTAAGCATCAAATGGACTCAACATGGTATAGTTTCTTAACTTTGTCCTATAGTCCTGCGTGACCATGGTCGGGTCATGTTACCTCTCAAGGCTTCAGTTCCCTCATATATAAAATGAGATCTTAAGTTCCTTCTAGGTTTATGATCTATATTAATTGATCCCCAAATTTGTATCTCATTATAATGAACAACCCTGGAACACCTGCTGGCATTTTCTGATACTTTTTTCCTTTTTAAGCAAGTTTTACACAAGATTTTTCAGTAGTAGTGTTGTGTTCCAAATGTGGCAGACAATTGATTCTGATTTAACATTTGTTGTCATAATAGTGCAGCACAAGCCTTTCCTAAATTATATACTGCTTTTATAACTTAACTGGAATTGTGTACATAGATCACTTTTCCAATAGTTCTCCCCTTTTTACTGGCAGACCTTGGTGAATCCTTTGCCAGTAATAAACTCTGCATTGGGAAAGTCGACTTCTACATTAAGCTAATGACTTGTATTTTTTGAAACTGTATTTGCCAAAACAGTCTCTTTGGACACTTGGACTTTTTTAAAGCTCTATTTTCTTTGGCGGGCTTAAAATGTGAATTGAATAATCTCCTTGGATTTGGTGGTTCTGATGCATCTGTTGCCAGCAGTGGATGTTGGCTTGTGGAAATGTGACTTCCATTACCTAAGGATGAAGAATCTCCGACTGATTATTAAAGATGTTCTTCAGGAAGTTACGCACCTTAGACCTGAAAAATAATCAAGAGTACAAGTAGAGTATTCTTTAGATTAGGTATAGTTTTTGTAAAAGTAGTTAAGGACTTTAAAACCTTGTTTGGGCTATGACCCTAGTGTGACTTCCCATGTCTGGAGAGTTCCAGGGTAGGTTCCTCATCATTGATCAACAGTGTAGTCAAAAGCAGGAGCTGCTGGTTCATATGTAGTTATGGAAGACACTGGTACAGATTTATTTTAACTACATGATATTTCTTTTTTCATTGTTTTTTGACTCCGCATTATAATATTAACATGTGGTTTGTTTGCTTTATAATACCTAAAGTTTACTGTTCAGTATCAAGGTCAGTATTTTTTTTTAATACATAATGGTCAGGGTGCCGTGGAAAACTTTCGGTGGTGTTTTAACTCCACATTGTGCATTGAAGATAAAAGCTGCACGTATAATGATCGATTTCCTAGACATGTGAATGTGAATAAAGATGGATAAAGAAAAGATACAAGTGAACTTTTGCCCATTTAATTAATTGCATTATTTAGCCAACTTCGCCAGTTCAAAAGGCAAATATTCTGTCTTTCCCATCAACTAAATGGTCAGCCAGACTAAACTAACTATAACTAAAAGGGAAAAAAGCAAAGCTTAGCAGAATAATAACTTTGAATTGAGGTAAATGGAACTCAAGAGACCATAGTTATCCTCCTTCAACTATATTCATTCTTACATCAAATGCAAAAAGAATTGGGTAGAGATTTCTCCAAAGGCAGAAAACTATGTCAGTTAGCCACCAATTGTATTATCTGTGCTTTTCCATAGCCTGAGTATATGGAAAACCTAGAAATAGGTAACTTTGTTGTATTTGTTGCCCAAGGGGGGAAAAAATTACTTATTCTCTGCTAAAGTCAGTGAACTTAGCCTCTAAGGAAACCATGTCTGAAAAATTATCATGCCGATTTTACTGGAAAGTGTTTCACTATCCCAAGAAAATTGTAGATTTATGTTAAAATACCCAATTTTTTTTTTCAAAGATTTCAAAATCACTTAGGATTTTTTAATATTTTGGCTCCCTTTTGAACCTTCCCCAAGTTGCCTGGAAAGTTAGGGGGTTCAGAGACCCTATATTAATTTTAAACGATGTATTTGCCCTTTTGTTTATTTGCTCTTTTACTTATATATGTTTGTTAGGGAACAGTAAACAATAATATTGCTAAGTTCAGGTTTTAAATTTCTTGCTTTCCCTGAAATATTTGTTTTCTTGATTTCTCATTTTCCTTAGAGTACCAAAGGAAAAAAAATGTAGTAGGCAAGTGCTGCTAAGTTAGGTGGTTGTCAGTATCCATTTGGTAATATTCTATGCACCTACTTTATCTATTCCCCATATATTCTTTGCTAATGCCACTTTGCCATAAATATATAGCTTAGAATATTTTATTGCTGATACCACATATTTTTCATTGTAGTGTTCTTTTTAATTTTACTTATTTTTTTATTATGTTCAGTTAACCAGCATAGAGTATATCATAAATTTTTGTGGTAGTGTTCAATGATTCATTACTTGTATATAACACCAGTGTTCATTCCCACACATGACTTCCTTAATACCCATCACGTGGTTACGCCATCCCCCACTCCTCTCCCTTCTGTAACCCTGAGTTCATTTCTCAGAGTCCACAGTCTAGTTTTCTTTTGTGTCAGTCATTTGCTAAGAAGATGTTGATTTGGATAGTTTGTTTCCAGAAACAAGTTGTTTAACCATACCTATTTCTATTTATGGTATTTATAGTCTCTGGAAAAATACATTTTGAACTGTGAATTATAGTACCATTTAGAATCCTCAATCATATCTAAAGAATAGTCACATACCAACAAGCTGGTATACACAGAAGTCGGTCTCAGAGTTATATAGAAGGATATCTGGGTGCTGTAGACTTGAATTTTTTTTTTTTAGTAATATATCAGATAATTAAAAATTAAAAATAATTTAAAAGGAGTAAATGGAATATAAGATACTTGAGAATACAAATAACCTTTTAAAAATAACTGATAAGGTAATAATTTTGGATGATAAATTTTTCAAATCAGTTTTTCCTAAGTATAAAAGTATATATGAGAAGAATATATTTCTTTAGAAATTTACTCGCCATGTCATATTTTCTTATCTTTGGTTTCATAACTAAAATAATTTACATAGGATGGCCTCTCTGAAACAATCCTTTTAAGCCAAAATATTTACTTCTTTATTTCAGTTTATTTTCTGGAGTACCAATAAAATTTACTTCATCTGCCTTAAATTCACTGTAATACCATACTTCTGTATGCCTCTCCCCACAAAAGAAAGAAAAGGAGTTAAGCAAACACAGAGGAGGGAACGTTTGGAGGATAAGCTTAAGGTAGTTTTAAATTTCATAGGAATCTCCCTTAAATGATATATAAAATGGGAACCAACAAAAACAGGAGCATTTAGCAGAATAATATTTTTAACTTTAGACTTCATATCTTTCATTCTAATTCATTTAAACAACTCTGTAACTCTTTAGTAAAAGTTGTGACAAAAAGAATAGTACTTTACTATTAAGTTTCTTAAGGAAGCTTTTGGAGATACATACTAACAATGATAATTTTTATACCTGCTGAAATGTGTGGTATACTTCTTTTACTCTTTTTTAAAATGTTTCAAAAATTTTATTTATTTGACAGACAGAGACACAGCAAGAGAGGGAACACAAGCAGGGTGAGTGAGAGAGGGAGAAACAGACTTCCAGCTGATGCCCGGGCTCGATCCCAGGACCCTGGGTTCCTCCCCTGAGCCAAAGGCAGATGCTTAATGACTGAGCCACCCAGGCACCCCCCCATCTATAATTTTTTAGTCACCCAACTCTGATTTCTCAGTGCCCTTTTATCTTCTTTGCTACTAACCACTCTGCAAGAAATAAGGGACCTCACAAAAAAGTTTTCCAAAGTTGTGAGGAGGAAATAATAGTGGAATAAATTAAGTAGTTATTTACTCAGATTTACTCTTTTCAGAAATATTGTGATTCTCACCTTAACTATAAATTTGTCTAAGATTATGGTTTACCTATGGGAAAAAAAGTAAAAGACCAGAGAAGCAAATGAACTGTAGTAAGGAAGTGGACTTATCTCAAGTGGCAGAGAAAGAAGAATCTTAGTAGTTTCAGAGACCATCAACATTAGCACCATATTTGACAAGGATTTGAGAGCATAAACATTCTCAATGGGGTAGACAGTCCTGGTGTGGAAGATATTTTCTCTTGAATGGATCGTAGTGATGTAAGACACAATATTTCATTTATAAGTTAATTTTTTGCTAAGAATTGTTTTACAGTTTAGAAGTAAAAGCTAACTATGTTTTAAAAGGAAGTAGATTTCAAAATACTAAATTTTATTGAGAAATATCAATGAAAATTATTTCCCTACTTGAATATATTTACACCTTAATACTGCAATTTTAAAAAATATCTCCAGATTTATGTACATCTTACCATAGTTTTTCATAATATAAGAGACCATCCCAACTTTTCTTCTTGGTTTCCTAGCCCAAGTTTACAAATGACTTTTATTCAGTTAGTTGGTTAGGTCATGTGCAGATGACACACGGCTGTCAGATTCAGAGCCATTCTTTGTAGTTCTGTAGCCATGTGGAATGGCTAATACTGGTATCTATCTTTTTTTGGGGGGAGGTATCTATCTTTCAGTGGGTACCTATGGATTGCTAAGGGCATTGAATAAGACTCATGACACCAGTTCAAACACATTATCACTATTGGAAAATTAGCTCAAAAGTAACTTTTGTGGTTTCAATCAGTAGAATCATCTTTATAATTACTAAGAATTTTATTCTTTATAGCTTTTATTGCCATATTTGGAGATACTTCTTTAATTCTCCTTGAATAGATACATATAGTAATACATTTTCAAAAACAACAGAAAGCCCTCTGAACTTATTACACTTTTAATTTTGGTAGTGAGTTCCAAAATAATTTGTAATAGAAATTGTTTTTAAGTTTTTATTCCTGGAAAGTAGAAATATAGTTAAATTTGGGAAATTTTAATGAATACATATTTCAAAGAGCAAATATCCTTTGAGTGAAAATGTGGTATAGCAAAGCTGTAATTTAGCTGAAGTATTCATAATGGTGGTGTAGCATTAATTAGCCTATCAAAGCAAGTCTTTAAATTTTAGGTATTATTTGTACATTATAATGAAGGGAAATAAATGGACCCTCCACAGCACCAAATTACTCTTAAATCAACAAATACTTGAATAGCTACAAAATGTAGAGAATACACACAATGCACCATGACCATTACACCTAAGATTTATCATGTTGCAAGAATATCCAGGGGAAAGATCAATCACATGGGGAAATTGATGTGGCTCTAGTTTGAACTGACTCGTAACAATAGATCCTTCACCTTTTGAAATAATTTCTTTAAAGGTTTTTATTGATTGACATTTAAGTTAACTTTAGTTCCCATTCCTAAAAGGAATATGGAGTATTGGCTAATGTATTTATTTTTATGCATGTACTTTTCCAGTTTCCTGAGGTGTCCCTAGTCATGACCAGTGTCATTTTGTCCATTTTACAGTGATTTGTTCCTTCATCTTTAAAGATATCTGATGGGCACTCAGTGAAAGACTGTAAAACTTATGTCTTAAGATAATCATTGAAAAAGGAAGAATTTACTGTTTGCTCCATGTGTACCACATAGCAGTAGTCAAGATATGTGAACCTCTTTTTTTTTCCCCTGCATATTTAACTTCAAATCAGTGACCCTTCATGGCAACAGTATTGGAGTTAATATCAGAGTCTAGCGTTTTCTAAATCTATATAAGTCATTAGGAATAAAGCTTCCCTTTTTTTTAGATATCCATATTCATTTTACAGTGATTAAGAGACTTACTTAAATTAATTTTGTACCCCATCATGGAAAAGTTCCAGAAGGAGATCGTTAAGCATATGTTTGCTCTTGTAGTAGGATTTGCTCTGTAAACATTCAGTATCTATTATATAGAATATTTCCCCTGAAGATTTTATTCTAATCATAGCACTCTATTTAATATATTTCATAAAAGGCAGTATAGATATTTTTAGGATAGCACTGTTGACAATCAGAAAGCAAAGAAATGGTTTAGTCCGTTTCACTAAGTTAAAATTCAGGTAAACAACCTGATTAGAGGACTGGTTGCCTTTTTTCCAACCTATGGCATCTCCTCACCTCCTATTCATTCCCTCTCTTTGCAAATAAAAAAGGTACTCTTCACCTGTCAACTCAATATATTTTTTTTTCAATTGTTGCCCTAAGTAAGAGGAAAAAAACAATATTTTGCATCTTTCATAACTCAGTTGTTGTGATTCAAGGTATAAACTGAGAGGAGAAACTAAAGTATGAGGAGTGTTTTTTGTTACTTTAGAAAAGTCCTTTATCTCTATTAGATTGAGTATGGGTTTTTTTCCCCCCCTTTCTAATCTAAAACTTCAGGAAAGAATTCAGTAAAAGAATTCAGTAGCTTGTCCTCCATTAACATAATAAATGTAAATACTGGCAGCCTTCAGTTTTTGTGATACAAGAAACTAGTAACTGTTAGTGTTGCCATCATAATTTCATTAGTGTGGCTTCTTTACACACTTTCTCCAGTGACGCAAATACAGACGTGATTTTTTGGAACATCAAACTTATGGCTGCCTTCTTTCTTCTTCATTACTTATGTTGGACAAACTACCATTATCACTTGCCAAGAATAATCCCACAGTTCAGTAGACTTCAGTTTTGAGTTCTCTCATGTCCAACTTAGACCACCAGTAGCTTTTTCTCTTGGAAATCGGAAACTGGACACTTCTTTTTGATGTTTAACAAACCCGACTCTGTTCCTTAACCCCTAAGGAAGAATATATCAAAACAACAAATTTTCTAAGCAACATCACTGGAATCATAGCAGCAAATCCCTTTGGAATCTATCCTTTGGAACACAGGCCAAATTATTTTTATATCAAGCTTTATGAGATTTGTATTAGGGTGGTGATAATATTAAAGTCTCTGTTCAGGGAAGATAAGTTATTTGTATTTTCTTTTATCTGTATCTATATACAGAAATGACTTAAAAATAACCAAATTTTGGTAATATCTGTATTCTTGTGTTGTAAATAGCTTCAAGAAACTAAGAGTAAAATATGGAGCTTGCATATTTAGGTTTCTTGTATTCTTATAACCAAGCCATGAAACTCGTGTTAAAATAGGGAGTTTAATTCTACCAAATTCCCTTTCCCCATTCCCTACCCACTGCTTCCCTTCACTCCCACCTCATACACACTTTCTTTGCTATATTTTAGGAAATGTTTTTTTCAACTTCATTTCTCCTCCCTTCTGTTTTCTCGGCTTTGTAACTTATTAGTATGACCTTTCCAATGATATCCTGTGGATTATGCTAAAGTATAATAAATAAATCACGTAGTTGAGTTTGTAGAAAGACCTTATACCATTAGACCATAGTTAACAGAAACTGAGAGGTCTTTTTAAAGATGTAGAACATAAAACTCTGCTCTTTTTCACATCTCTTCTTGCACTTCAGTGTTTTATGAAATGTTCTACAGTCCTAACTTTCCTTGTTATACTAAATAGTTAAGTAATGGCTAAGTTTTAATTATCAAGTAAAATTCCCAACCTTATCTTTCAAGTGTCAGCTTTCTCTTCTACCATTAAAATTAAATGCATTTTATTATGAAGTAATCATTAAGTACATTTTGTACTTAAGAGGAAAATCTTTTTCTCAAGTCTTAGTTCCAGGAAATATATTTTAAAGTGGTACAAGTTTTAAGTTCATGCTTTTTGGTTCCAAATATAAGTGTCTGTTCATATCGGATGCCCCTAAGCAAGTAACAACCTTTTTTTTTATCCTTAAACTTCATACGCTGACAAAAGTTTTTATCTTCCACCTTTTTTGTCTTCCAAACCTACCATATTTCACTTTTTAGAGTTTCTTGAAGTTTACACCATGAAACAGTATTGTTTTCAAGAGTATGGCTTTGAAGAGAATTTTACAGTGGTGCTATTTATTTTCATCTAACATTTAGGACATTTAGGATGCATTTAAGTGTACATTACTTTGAGTCTTTTTTATTTTGAGGGAGAGAGAGAGACAGCACATCTAACATTTAGGATGCCTGTAAGTGTCCATCTTTCTAAATTGAATATCACACAGTGGCTAATGACATTGAAGACCTGAGGGGAAGAGTATGCAGCACCAGTGGAGCAGTGATTGAGCTTTTTCCCATGTGGGCTCAGGCTCAGCTTATCCCTTCTGCCACATTGGATGAAGAGATATGACAGAGATGGTCCCAACCATGTATATAGACTTTTAAAGTACAGTAATTCCACTTTTGAAAGTGATGTATTGCAGGTTTTCAAATTTAACACATATTAGTGGTTTCCTCATCTTTTGGAATGATATGAAGAGCAGGAATTGGCAGACTTGATTGCATCTTCTTCCCGTAGAGCTTTACAAGTGAGCTTTCAGTAACTGGTTATCATCAAATCAGTCATCTTTTCAAGTAAATATGTATTTATTTCTGACATGTCCTTTTCTTATTGTTTTGATGTTCTTATCCTGAATTTTGAGATTCACATGTTCTCAATGTTTTTGTGACTTGTAAACTACTAGCATTGTCATTACTTAGTGTTTATATTGGGGTAGACAAGATGTATAATACAATCCCAGGAGAATTCTTGAATTTTATTTGACCTTTGTGTCCAAATGGAATTGGACCATTTGTTATGAAAGAACATTAACATAGCTATGCTTGAAAATGGAAAGCTCTGAAATCTTTATTTGGAGAGACATTTACTCATCTTGTTAAGTATTTATTGTACATCCCAGCCAAGGTTTTAATAGTTTTGAGTTATCAACTTTTTTTTTTTTGGAGGTATAAGAAAAGTGAGAATGTGATATCTGACTTGTTTACAGCAGAATTAGTAATGGATAGGCTCAAATGATTAAATGATTTAATTTGGCCTTGTATGATATTAGATAGCACTGATTCCATTAAGTCAGTTAAAACGTGTACCTTATTAGATTATTTAAGCACTCCATACATACTAATATAAAAGCAAAAGAAGAGCTATTTTTTTTTACTTTTTTTTTAAATTAACATATAATGTATTATTAGCCCCAAGGGTACAGGTCTGTGAATCGCCAGGTTTACCCACATCACAGCGCTCACCATAGCACATACCCTCCCCAATGTCCATAACCCATCCTCCCTCTCCCTATCCCACTCCCTCCAGCAACCCTCAGTTTGTTTTGTGAGATTAAGAGTCTCTTAAGGTTTGTCTCCCTCCTGATCCCATCTTGTTTCATTTATTCTTTTCCTATCCCTGACCCTTCCATGTTGCTTCTCGACTTCCTCATATCAGGGGAATCATATGATAGTTGTCTTTCTCCGATTGACTTATTTCGCTAAGCATAATACCCTCTAGTTCCATCCACATCATCGCAAATGGCAAGATTTCATTTCTTTTGATGGCTGCATAGTATTCCATTGTATATATATATACCACATCAGAAGAGCTATTTTAAATATGAGCCATCTAAAAGGTCTTGTTTTAGCAGGTATGTGGAGAGGCTATAAAGGAGGCTTTTTATTTT
The DNA here is from genome assembly GCF_011764305.1 of Mustela putorius furo. NCBI lineage: Eukaryota > Metazoa > Chordata > Mammalia > Carnivora > Mustelidae > Mustela > Mustela putorius. The sequence continues at coordinate 3,954,957 of NW_025421481.1, forward strand.
AGCTTCTATTCATTTAATTTTTTTGTTTTATTGAGAAATAATTGAAATATATCACTGTATAAGTTTAAGGCATACAGCATGATGATTTGATTTACCTATATCGTAAAATGATTACAATTGGTTTCATTAACATCCATCATCTCATAAAGATATAGTGAGAAGAAAAGAAAAAATTCCCCTTGTGATGAGAATTCTTAGGATCTACTCTCTAAACAAGTTTCCTGTATATCATACAGCAGTGTTAGCTGTAGTCATTATGTTGTACATTACATCCCTATTACTTGTTTATCTTTTAAATGGAAGTTTCTCCTTTTGACCACCTTCTATACAGTTCTCTCTCCTTACCCCCATGCACCCCCATCCCTGCCTCTGTTTACCACAAATCTGGTCTCTTTTTCTATGAGTTTGGTGGTTTTATTTTGTTTTTGGAACCCATGTAGAATGAAATCATAAAGTATTTGTCTTTATGTGTTTAGCATAATGCCGTCAAGGTCTGTCCATGTTGTCATAAATAGTAAGATTGTCTCTTTTTTATGGCTGAATAATATTCCATTGTGTGTATATATACCACAACTTCTTCCTCCATTCATCCATTAATGGACACTTAGGTTGTTTCCGTGTTTTGACTATTACAAACAATGCTGCTACAAAAATGGACCTACAGATATCTTCTTGAGTTAGTATATTCATTTCTTTTGAATATATTAACCAGCACTGGAATTGCTAGATCATATGGTAGTTCTGTTTTAATTTTTTGAGCAATCCTCATACTGTTTTCCATAGTGGCTTTACCAGTTTACAATCCCACCAACAGTGCACAAGGTTCCCTTGCTCACATCCATGCCAGCATCTGTTAGCTCTATCTTTTTAATGATGGCCATTTTAATAGGCATGAGGTGATATCTCATTGTAATTTGCATTTCTCTATTAACTAGGGCTGTTGAGCATCTTTTTATGTAACTACTGGCCATTCATATATCTATAGGTCCTTTGCCCATTTTTAAATTGCATAATTTAAGTTTTTTGCTATCGAGTTGCCTGAGTTTGTCAATATTTTTTCCCATTCCGTATTTGTTTTCACTTTGTCAGTGGTTTCTTTTGCTGAACAGAAGCTTTTTAGTTTGATATAGTCTCACTTGTTTTATATTTTGTTACTTGTGCCTTAGGTGTAATTTTCATAAGATTATTATCAAATCCCATATCAAAGAGCTTTTTTCCTATGTTTTCTTCTAGGAGTTTCATGGTTTCAGGTTTTACATTTATGCCTCTAATCCATTTTGAGTTAATTTTTGTAAGCAGTGTAAGTTAGGGATCAGGTTTCCTCCTTTTACATGTGACTATCCAATTTCCCAGCATCATTAATTGAAGAGACTTTATTTTCTCCATCCTTGCCTCCCTTGTCAAACATTAGTTTGCTATCTGTGTTTGGGTTATAACTGGGCTCTCAATTCTCCTTCATTGTTCTATTTATCTATTTTTATGAAGAAGGCATTTTTAATAATTGATTATCTTATATCCTTTGCTTAGGGTGTTCCAGTGATGGCAATAAGAAACAAAATGATATCAGAAGGACTAGACCCAGATCTTCTTGAGTAAGTAATTCTTCTAATATTATGCCAAGATGTTAAATTTATCAGTTATAATAAAAATACTCCAAGCTCTATTTTTTTCTACCATACAGTGTTTTATGGTTGAGGAAAGCACTTTCATAAATATTGTCTCTGCTAATATTACAAAAATGAAAAATCCATCCTATGTTCCTAAAACCAGCCATTGCACATTGTAGAAGCATTTTTAATAGATTGTTGATGAATCTATACATCTAGAAGACATGGAATTTGATGACAGTTTAGCTGCACACAGTAGTTTCCACAAGAAGTTTTTGTTTTCTTTCATGCCACCTTTTTCTTTTCTTTTTTATTCTATTCTTTTCTGTTCTCTTTCCCTCCCTCCCTTCCTCTTGTTCTTTCTTTTTTTTCTTCATTTCCTTTCTTTCTTTCATTCCTTTTGTTTCATTCTCTTTCTTTCTTTCATTCATTCATTTTTTAAGACCTTAGTGTAATACAGAAACTTATTCTACCATAATCTAAGTTGAACCAGATTGAGAAATAAAAAGGATAAAGCCACTCTAGGTCCACATTAATAATTATTATGAAACTAGATATCTGTTTGTGTGAATTTTATAAAAAATTATTTTTTGAGAAATGCTGACAAATCGTGGCTCAGAAATTTGACAATAATTTATTCCATCTAAGCAAACTTGGATACATAGCTCATTCTGGATAAAATATATATTAATGGATTATTCAGAGCTAGTCTGTTTTTCAAGTATCTAGATACATGTAAAGAGTCCAGTTTGGGGCTTTAGTTCATCCTGATATATTTAGTTATGTTATCCAGACATTTGTACTATACTAGCAATATACTTTGAAATTTTTCTTGGCTCTCAGCCCTTCAAGAAAATGTGTGCATTTTGGAGGTGAAACACCATAAAATGATCTTTTTCTTATATTTTATCTTTTAAAAACAATATTTAAGAATTTTTTAAAAGTCTGTAAGGACAGATTTCAAACATGTATCTACATTTAGTATATATCCAGGTAGCAAACAGTTTAAGTACAGGGACACATATTGGTAATTTGAACTCAAGCATCTCCAGGATATTTGGCGTTTGTTCTGGAAATTGTTTCTGACACACACACTTTAAAAACAGATGGATCGTGACATATATTTTAATGTGAATTGAACATATGGGTCCAATCCATTTTGGTATTCATTGGAATATATGTCATAAATATATTTAACACTGACCATGACCTCTTTTTTGCTTCTGGAAATACACAGTAGACCTTCTATAATCACAGAGAGCTAAAATGACCTTTAAAATGATGATTTTTCTCTCTAGAGAAAATGTAATGGAAAACTAACAGTCCAGTAAGCATCAGCATATGTTGGATATCCAATCTCTTTACAACTGGCTTCATTTCATCCTCTGCCTAGACTAAACCTACTTCATAATCTTTTACTTAAGTCAGCTACCCACACCACAAACTTGAAAATCATCCTTGATTGTATCTGCTTCCCTGTCCCTTACTTGTCAGTCACTATGATTTTTTTCATTTTTCATATATGTCACAGCTGACCGCAGGACTCCATGCCCATTGCTATTTAGTTCAAGCCCTCATCATTTCTTACCTAAATTATTATAATAGCTCCTAATTGGTTTCCTTACTCTCTTTCAGTCTGTCTGTCACTAAAGTTTTGGTAGATCTATTCCTACTTCATTCTTGTTTCAGAACTTTCTGTGACTCTCCGTTACTTTGACACATATTCTAACATTTTAGAATTGCATATAGATGTGTCTATCATCAGGATCCAGACTCTTTTTCATTTCTTGCACTCTTCCATACATTACTGTCTCCTGCAGCTGTAGCAGACTACGTCTTTGAATTTTTTTCTCTCCTTGGAACTCCCTTCCCCTGCTCTTATTGGCCTGACTAATTTCATATATATCAAGACTTCATTTAGGTCACCATGGGGGGATGTCCATGGATGACTACCAAGGGGGAGAACCCCCAGTACCCCCAGTACTTCCTCAATATATTTCATTTAACAAGTTTGAGGACCCATCATTGTCTGTAAATGTTAAGAAACATTCAGTTGCAAGGTGGTGCCAAGTTTTGGGGTAGAATTCCAGTAACAGTTAACGTTGTCTTACAGAAAAACCCGCTCCTCAACCACAGCCTGGAGCCTGAATTCTGACCTATTACCTCATAAGTACATGCCATCGGTCACAAGGGTTGGAGTGGGGGTGACTCACTATTATCTATCACCACGACTACTAGAAAACCAGTTTCAGCATTTAGCTAGATACGACAAGTGAAATCAGCCGCCTCTTTAAAGAGGAATTGTGGATTTGGGGAATCATGTTTACATAAAACTAAGGAACCTCACTTTGGAAGAAAAGGCTGAGATGATGAAAGAGAAGATGTGCCATCTGAGGGAAGGGTATACTTTTATTTAGAATTTTAGCCAAGAACTTTCAGTAAGCATTGTTTTGTTTTTCCTTTAAAGTATAAAGTACACTCTTATTTTATTAGCCTTAGGCTGTAAGACAGACTTGTACAACTGTTAGCGGAAATAGTCTAGATCTGTCTGCATGGAGCAAAAAGCAAAACTAAAATTAATATAAAAATAAAGACTAGTCACAAATACATTCTTTGATTGACTTGTGTGTTTAAAACCTTGGAAGCTAAGAGACAAAATTTTAAACTAATACAGTTTATACCTGGCTATTTTCCTAGAAAAATGACTATCATTGAATTTTAGAAAGTCTATGAAACTGAAGAAAAGACCTGATAGTTACCAAATAAAATTTGTTACTAAATGATTATTTAATTCTTTTTAAAAGTCCCAAGTTTTTTGAAAATAACAGTAGTACTTATATAACCAAGAATTATTCCTGTTTAGCTTGTAAAAATTAGTTTCCAATGCCAATGAAATAAAGACATGTAGAAAGAGTATCTTTGTCATCATCATACTTTAAAGAGTTTAAGGGAAAAAAAAATGGAAATCTTTAAGATTAATCTGTTCTAGTTTTATATCCAGAACTATAGGACAGGTAAATTCTTTTAATCAATGCCTAATTTTTTTAACAGGAAAAAAAGTTTCTCCCTTACCCTGTTTTGTTTTTTTGTTGTTGTATACTTTTATGTCCCAGAACTATAGTTACTATTATTACCTAGTAATTACTACTTTTACTATTCTAGGATATATAGGCTAGTAGATTCTCTTTTATTCATTCTATATTCTAGTCAGCCTGAGCTATTAATTGCTCACCATACTGCTTTAGAATATCTTAGTTTTTTTTTTTAATTTAATTTTTTTGTGTGTTCCAAAATTCATTGTTTATGCACCTCACCCAGTGCTCCATGCAGTACATGTCCTCCATCATACCCACCACCAGGCTCAACGAATCCCCCACCCCTTTACCCTCCCAAACCCTCAGTTCGTTTCTCAGAGTCCACAGTCTCTCATAGTTTGTCTCCCCCTCCGATTTCCCCCAACTCACTTCTTCTTCTCTCCCTCTCCCAGTATCCTCTGTGTTATTCCTTATGATCCACAAGTAAGTGAAACCACATTATACTTGACTCTCTCTGCTTGACTTATTTCACTCAGCATAATCTCCTCCAGTTCTATCCATGTTGACACAAAAGTTGGGTATTCATCCTTTCTGATGGAGGCATAATACTCCACTGTATATATGGACCACATCATCTTTATCCATTTGTCTGTTGAAGGGCATCGGCTCTTTCCACAGTTTGGAAAGCAGCAACATTGCTGCTATGAACATTGGGATACAGATGGCCCTTCTTTTCACTACATCTGTATCTTTGGGGTAAATACCCAGTAGTACAATTGCAGGGTGATAGGTTAACTCTATTTTTAAGGAAAACTCTTAAGAAATCTCCATACTGTGTTCCAAATTGGCTGCATCAACTTGCATTCTCCCCAACAGTGTAAGAGGGTTCCCCTTTCTGCACATGTCCTCTCCAACACGTGTTGTTTGCTGTCTTGTTGGTTTTGGACATTCTTACTACTGTAAGGTGGTATCTCAGTGTGGTTTTGATTTGATTCTCCATGATGGCTAATGATGATAAACATTTTTTCTTGTGTCTGTTAGCCATTTGTATGTCTTCTTCTGGAAAAGTGTTCATGTCTTCTGCCCATTTTTTGACGTGATTATCTGTTTTGTGTTCAGTTTAAGGAGTTTTTTATAGATCTTGGATATCAGTCCTTTGTCTTTAGTGTCATTTGCGAATATCTTCTCCCATTCTGTGGGTTACCTCTTTGTTTTGTTGACTGTTTCCTTCGCTGTGCAGAAACTTTTGATCTTGATGAAGTCCTAAAAGTTCATTTTACCTTTTGTTTTCTTTGCCTTTGGGGACATGTCTTGAAAGAAATTGCTGTGGCCAATGTCGAAGAGGTTACTGCCTATGTTCTCCTCTATGATTTTGATAGATTACTGCCTCACGTTGAGGTCTTTTATACATTTCGAGTTTATCTTTGTGTATAGTGTAAGAGAATGATCAAGTTTCATTCTTCTATACATAGCTGTCCAATTTCCCCAGCACCATTTATTAAAGAGACTGTCTTTTTTCCACTGTATATTTTTCCCTGCTTTGTCAAAGATTATTTGACCATAGAGTTGAGGATCCATATCTGGGCTCTCTACTCTGTTCCACTGGTCTATGTGTCTGTTTTTGTGCCAGTATCATGCTGTCTTGGTGATCACAGCTTTGTAGTAAAGCTTGGAATCAGGCAATGTGATGTCCCCAGTTTTGTTTTTCTTTTTCAACATTTCCTTAACAATTTGGGTTCCACACAAATTTTAGGAATGTTTGTTCCAGCTCGTTGAAAAATACTGGTGGAATTTTGATCAGGATGGCATTGAAAGTATAGATTGCTCTAGGCAGTATAGACATTTTAACAATGTTTATCTTTCCAATCCATGAACATGGAATGCTCTTGCATCTTTTATGTCTTCTTCAGTTTCTTTCATGAATGTTCTGTAGTTCCTCAAGTACAGATCCTTTACCTCTTTGGTTAGGTTTATTCCCAGGTATCTTATGGCTCTTAGTGCTATAATAAATGGAATTGATCCTCTAATTTCCCTTTTTGTATTTTCATTGTTAGTGTATAAGAAAACAACTGATTTCTGTACATTGATTTAATATCCTGCCACATTACTGAAGTACTGTATGAGTTTTAGTACTTTGGGGGTGGAGTCTTTTGGGTTTTCCATATAGAGTATCATGTCATCTGCCAAAAGAGAAAGTTTGACTTCTTCATTGCCAATTTGAATACCTTTTATTTCTTTTTGTTGTCTGATTATGTTGCTAGGACTTCTAGAACAACAGTGGTGAGAGTGGACATCCTTGTCGTGTTCCTGATGTCAAAGGGAAGGCTGTCAGCTTTTTCCCATTGAGGATGATAATCGCTGTGGGTTTTTCATGGTAAATTTTATGAAGTTGAGGAATGTTCCCTCTATCCCTATACTTTGAAGCGTTTTAGTCAGGAACGGATGCTGTATCTTGTCAAATGCTTTTTCTGCATCAATTGAGAGGACCATGTGGCTCTTCTCTCTTCTCTTATTGATTTGTTCTATCACACTGATTGATTTGCGAATGTTGAACCACCCTTGCATCCCACGGATGAACCCCACCTGGTCATGGTGGACAATCTTTTTAATGTACTGTTGGATCCTGTTAGCTAGGATCTTGTAGAGAATCTTAACATCCATATTCATCAGGGATATTGATCTGAAGTTCTCCTTTTTGGTGGGGTCTTTGCCTGGTTTGGGAATCTGGATAATGCTGGCTTCATAAAACGAGTCTGGCAGTTTTCCTTCTGTTTCTACTTTTTGAAACAGCTTCAGGATAATAGGTATTATTTCTTCTTTGAATGTTGGGTAAAATTCTCCAGGGAATCTGTCAGGTCGTCAGCTTTTGTTTTTTAAGAGGTTTTGATCATTTCTTCAGTCTCGTTACTAGGTATTGGTCTACTCAGGTTGTCAATTTCTTCCTGATTCAGTTTTGGAAGTTTATAGGAGTACATCCATTTCGTCTAGGTTGCTTACCTTATTGGCATATAACTGTTGGTAATAATTTCTGTTGATTGTTTCTATTTCCTTGGTGTTAGTCATGATTTCTCCCTTTTTATTCATTTTATTAATTTGCGTTCTCTCTTTTCTTTTGGATTAGTTTGGCCAGTGGTTTGTCAATGTTATTGAGTCTTTCAAAAAACTAGCTTCTAGTTTCATTGATGTGTTTTACTCTATCTCTAGTTTCTATTTCATAGATCTCTGCTCTAATATTGATTATTTCCCTTCCTGTTTGTAGGGTTGGCTTAATTTGTTGTTGATTCTCCAGTGTGTAAAGAAACCTGGTGTATTCTGGATTTTTCTATTTTTTTGAGGGAGGCTTGGATGGCTATTTATTTTCCCCTTAGGACCATCTTTGCGTATCCCATAGTTTTGGTACTGATGTGTCTTCACTCTCATTGGTTTCCATGAATTGTTTAAGTTCTTTGATTTCTTGGTGGATCCAAACATTCTTAAGCAGGGTGGTCTTTAGCTTCCAAGTGTTTGAATTCCTTGCATACTTTTTCTTGAGGTTGAGTTCCAGTTTCAAAACATTGTGGTCTTTCAGTCTTCTACATATAGCTGTCCAGTTTTCCCAGCACCATTTATTGAAGAGACTGTCTTTTTTCCACTGTATATTTTTTCCTGTTTTGTCAAAGATTAATTGACCATAGAGTTGAGGATCCATATCTGGGCTCTCTACTCTGTTCCACTGGTCTATGTGTCTGTTTTTATGCCAGTACCATGCTGTCTTGGTGATCACAGCTTTGTAATAAAGCTTGAAATCAGGTAACGTGATGCCCCCAGCTTTATTTTTGTTTTTCAACAATTCCTTAGCGATTCGGGGTCTCTTCTGATTCCATACAAATTTTAGGATTATTTGCTCCAGCTCTTTGAAGAATACCAGTGGAATTTTGATCGGAATGGCATTAAAAGTATAGATTGCTCTAGGCGGTATAGACATTTTAACAATGTTTATTCTTCCGATCCAAGAGCATGGAATGGTCTTCCATCTTTTGGGGGCTTCTTCAATTTCTTTCATGAGTGTTCTGTAGTTCCTCAAGTACAGATCCTTTACCTCTTTGGTTAGGTTTATTCCCAATATCTTATGGTTCTTGGTGCTGTAGTAAATGGAATCTATTCTCTAATTTCCCTTTCTGTATTTTCATAGTTAGTGTATAAGAAAGCCACTGATTTCTACACATTGACTTTGTGTCCTGCCACGTTGCTGAATTGCTGTATGAGTTCTAGTAGTTTGGGGGTGGAGTCTTTTGGGTTTTCCATATAAAGAATCATGTCATCTGTGAAGAGAGAGAGTTTGACTTCTTCATTACCAATTTGGATACCTTTTATTTCACCATTCTCTTACACCGCACACAAAGATAAACTCAAAATGGATAAAAGACCTCAACGTGAGACAGGAATCCTAGAGGAGAACATAGGCAGTAATCTCTTCGATATCAGCCACAGCAACTTCTTTCAAGATATGTCTCCAAAGGCAAAGGAAACAAAAGCGAAAATAAACTTTTGGGACTTCATCAAGATCAAAAGCTTCTGCACAGCAAAGGAAACAGTCAAAAAACCAAAGAGGCAACCCACGGAATGGGAGAAGATATTTGCAAATGACAGTACAGACAAAAGGTTGATATCCAGGATCTATAATGAACTCCTCAAACTCAACACACGCGAAACAGGCAAACATATCAAAAAATGGGAAGAAGATATGAACAGACACTTCTCCAATCAAGACATACAAATGGCTATCAGACACATGAAAAAATGTTCATCATCATTAGCCCTTAGGGAGATTCAAATTAAAACCACATTGAGATATCACCTTACACCAGTTAGAATGGCCAAAATTAACAAAACAGGAAACAACATGTGTTGGAGAGGATGTGGAGAAAGGGGAACCCTCTTCCACTGTTGGTGGGAATGCAAGTTGGTGCAGCCTCTTTGGAGAACAGTGTGGAGATTCCTCAAGAAATTAAAAATAGAACTTCCCTATGACCCTGCCATTACACTCCTGGGTATTTACCCCAAAGATACAGATGTCGTGAAAAGAAGGGCCATCTGTACCCCAATGTTTATAGCAGCAATGGCCACAGTCGCCAAACTATGGAAAGAAGCAAGATGCCCTTCAGTGGATGAATAGATAAGGAAGATGTGGTCCATATACACTATGGAGTATTATGCCTCCATCAGAAAGGATGAATACCCAATTTTTGTAGCAACATGGACGGGACTGGAAGAGATTATGCTGAATGAAATAAAGTCAAGCAGAGAGAGTCAATTATCATATGGTTTCACTTATTTGTGGAGCATAACAAATACCATGGAGGACAAGGGGTGTTAGAGAGAAGGGAGTTGGGGTAAATTGGAAGGGGAGGTGAATCACGAGAGACTATGGACTCTGAAAAACAATCTGAGGGTTTGAAGTGGCGGGGGGTGGGAGGTTGGGGTACCAGGTGGTGGGTATTATAGAGGGCACCGATTGCATGGAGCACTGGGTGTGGTGAAAAAATAATGAATACTGTTTTTCTGAAAATAAATTAATTAATTAAAAAAAAAAAACATTGTGGTCTGAGAATATGCAGGGAATCATCTCAATCTTTCGGTATTGGTTGAGCCCCGATTTGTGACCAAGTGTGTAGTCTATTCTGGAAAAAGTTCCACGTGTGCTCAAGAAGAATGAGTATTCTGTCGTTTTAGGGTGGAATGTTCTGTATGTATATCTATGAGGTCCATCTGGTCCAATGTGTCATTCAGTGCTCTTGCTTCTGATTTTCTGTTTGGGTAATCTAATACTGAGAGTGGCATGTTAAGATCCCCTACTATTAATGTATTCATATCAATATGACTCTTTATCTTGATTAACAGTTGTCTTATGTAGTTAACTGCTCCCGTTTTGGGGGCATAAGTATTTACAGTTGTTAGATCTTCTTGTTGGATAGACCCTTTACGAATGATGTAGTGTCCTTATTTATCTCTAACTACAGTCTTTAGTTTAAAATCTAATTTATCTGATATGAGACTCACTACCCCAGCTTTCTTTTGAGGTCCATTGGCATGAGAGATGCTTCTCATCCTTTCACTTTCAGTCTGGATGTATCTTTAGAGTTCCAAATGGGTCTCTTGTAGATGGCATATGGACGAGTCCTTTCGTTTTATCCATTCTGCAACCCTGTGTCATTTTATGGGAGCATTTAGGCTGTTCACATTAAGAGTAATTATTGAAAGATACGTTTTGACATCATGTTGCCTGTAAAGTACTTGTTTCTATAGATGGTCTCTGTAAATTTCTGTTCTGTGTCACTCTTGGGTTCTTTCTTCTTTAACAGAACCCTCCCTTAATATTTCTTGTAATGCCGGCTTGGTGGTCACATACTCTTTTAAACCTTGCCAGTCTTGGAAGCTCTTTATCTTACCATCCATTTTGAATGTCAGCCTTGCTGGATAAAGTATTCTTGGCTGCATGTTCTTCTCATTTAGTGTCCTGAATATGTCTTGCCAGCCCTTTCTGGCTTGCCAGGTTTCTGTGGACAGGTCTGACATTGTTCTGATAGACCTTCCTCTGTACCTAAGGAATCTCTTCCCCATAGCTGGCCTATGACTTATTTCACTCAGCATAATCTCTTCCAGTCCCGTCCATGTTGCTACAAAAGTTGGGTATTCGTCCTTTCTGATGGAGGCATAGTACTCCATAGTGTATATGGACCACATCTTCCTTATCCATTTGTCTGTTGAAGGACATCTTGGTTCTTTCCACAATTTGGCGACCGTGGCCATTTTTTTAAGGAATCTTCATACTGTTTTCCACAGTGGCTATACCAAGTTGTATTCCCACCAAGAGTATATCAGGGTTACCTTTGCTCCACATCCTAACTAACACTTGTTATTTCTTTTCTTTCAGTAATACTCATTCTATCCAGTGGGAGGTGGTAACTCATTGTGGTTTTGATTTGCATTTCTCTGATAATTAGTGATGTTGAAGATCTTTTCATGTACCTATTGGTCCATGAATAGGGCCAATTGGTGGTATACCAATTGGTATGTCTTTTTTGTGAAACTGTCTATTCAGATCCTTTACCCATTTTTTAATCAGGTTATTTGTTATTTTGCTGTTGGGTTTTATGAATTTTAGGTATTAATCTCTTGTCGGATATATGATTTGCAAAAATCTTCTCCCATTCAGTTGGTTGCCTTTTCATTTTGATGATAATTTCTTTTGCTGTCCAGGAGATTTTTAGTTTGATGTAATCCCATTTATTTATTTTTACTTTTGTTTTCCTTATTTTTGGAGTCAGATCCATAAAAATATCACTAAGACCAATATCAAGTAACTTATTGCATGTTTCCTTCAGAGAATTTTATGGTTTCAGGTTTTACATTCAAGTCTTCAAGCCACTTTGAGTTAATTTTTTGTGGTAAAACCTAGTGGCCTAGTTTCATTCTTTTGCATGTGGTTTTCCAGTTTTTTCAACATATTTATTGAAGAGACTATCTTTTCTCCTTTGTATAGTCTTCATTCCTCTCTCATAAATTGATTGTCCATATATGTGTGTGGGTTTAGTTCTGGGCTGTCAGTTCTCTCCCTTCAATCTCTGTGATACTGTTTTTATTATTATAGCTTTGTGCTATGGTTTGAAATTGGAGCATGATATCTTTAGTTTTGTTCTTTCTCAAGATTGCTTTAGCTGTTAGGGTTTGGTTCCATACAAATTTTAGAATTATTTTTTCTCAAAGGCCATTGGAATTTTGTTAGGGATTGGATTGAATCTGTAGAATGCTTTGGGTAGTATGGACATTTTAATAATATTAGTTCTTCCAATCCATGAGCATGGGATATCTTTCCATTTATTTGTGTCTTCTTCAATTTTTTTTTATCAGTATCTTACAGTTTTCAGTATACAGGTCTTTCACCTCCTTAAAAGTTTCACTTCTTTAAAGTTATTTCTAGATATTTTATTCTTTTTGATAAAGTTTTGAATAGGATTGTTTTCCTAGTTTCTCTTTCTGATAATTTATTATTAGATTACAGAAACACCACAAATTGCCATATGTTGATTTTGTATCCTACTACTTTACTGAATTCATTTATTAGTTCTAACAGGTTTTTTTGGTGCTATTGTTTGAGTTTTCTATGTATAGTATCATATTATCTGCAAATAGTGACCTTTTTTTTATTACTATGTTCAGGTAGCCACTCTATAGTACATAATTAGTTTTTGATGTAGTGTTCAGTGATTCATTAGTTAAGTATTACTGTCGCTCTCGCCAGCAAGAACGACTTGGAGACTCACGTAGTGGCGAACCTTTTTTATTAATCACTTTTTTCTTCCTTCTCCTCTAACCCCGGGCGCTTGGGTTTTTATGCAGGCAGTGTTAACCAATCAGAATGCAGTGCTCATGCACCTCCCGCTTGAGTGGACCTAAATGAGCAGCCAATCATATTGAGTCCCTTACAGCTCTTATAGTAGGCCTCCTGTACTGGCTCCTGACATATAACACCTAGTGCTCATCAGTTTCTTTACAGTTTGATGCCTTCTATTTTTTTTTTCTGGCCTAATTGTTGTGGCTAGACTTTCAATACTATGTTGAATAAAAGTGAGGATAGTGGGTATCCTTGTCTTGTTCCTAATTTTAGAGGAAGAGCTTTCAGGTTTTCAGTATTGACTGAAGTTAGCTGTGGATTTGTTATATATCGCCCTTATTATGGTGACATGTGTTCCATCTGTACCTACTTTGTTCATAGTTTTTATCATAAGTGGTTGTTAATTTTTGCCACATGCTTTTTATGCATTTATTGAGATGATTGTATGATTTTTGTCCTTCATTTTGTTAGTGTGGCCTATCACGTTGATTTATTTGTGGATCTTAAACCATTCTTGCATCCCTGGTCATCATGATCCCTGATCATGATCCTTTTGATGTATTATTGAATTCAGTGTATTAATATTTTGTTGACGATCTTTGCATCTGTTTTCATCAGGGCATGTTAGCCTGTAATGTATGTATGTCTGCATGTGTGTGTGGTGTCCTTGTTTGCTTTTGATATTAGGGTAATGCCAGCCTCCTAAAATAAGTTTGGAAGCATTCTTCAGATTTTTTTTTTAAGAGTTTCTTTCTTTCTTTCTTTCTTTTTTTTTAAAGAGTTTGAGAAGGATAGGTGTTAAATCTTTGGATGTTTGGTAGAAGTAACCATGAGTAAAGCTGTCTAGTCCTGGAATTTGTTGGGAAGTTTTGATTACTGATTCAGTCTTCTTTCTAGTAATTGGTTTATTTAGATTTTCTATTTCTTCAGTCTTGGAAGATTGCATATTTCTGGGAATTTATTCATTTCTTCTAGGTTGTCCAATTTTTTGGTAATTTTTCATAGTAGTGTCTTATTATCCTTTCTATTTTTGTGATGTCAGTTGAAACTTTTCGTCTTCCCTTTCTGATTCTGTTAGAGCCCAGTCTCTTTGGTAGTCTAGCTCAAGTCTTGTAAATTACTTATCTTTTCAGAGAACCAGCTCTTAATTTCATTGATCTTTTCTATTGTCAGTTAGTTCCAGTTTTAGTTCCATTCTGATCTTTAATATTTCCTTCCTTCTACTGACTTTGAGTTTCACTTCTGCTTTTTTTTTTTTAGTTCTTTTAGGTGAGAAGGTAGATGGTTTATTTGAGATTTTTGTTACGTTTTTTTCTTGTGGTAGGCCTGTATTGCTATGATCATCCCTCTTCGAATTGCTTTTGCTACATCCTATAGATTTTGGTGTGTCATATTTCTGTTTTCTTTTGTGTCTGGGTTGTTCAGTAGCATGTTGTTAATCTCTACATTTTTATAGTTTTTCCAGTAATTTTTGTAAGTGATTCTACTTTCATACTATTGTGAGTGGAGATGATGCTTGATAAGATTTCAGTCTTCTTGAATTTATTGAGATTATTTTTATGCCCTGCTATGTGAACTATTCATGTACACTTGAGAAGCATGGATATTCTGCTGCTTTTGGATGGAGTGTTCTTTATATCAATTAAGTCCATCTGGCCTAATGTGTCATTTAAGGCTAATGGTTCCTTATAAATTTTCTGTTTGGATGATGTATCCATTGATTTAAGTGGGTGTAGTATATTGATTTGGCTGATGAAAGCATGTAATTGAGTCAAGCTATTGTGCAGACTTTGAACTGAACCAGCTCAGTTGGCATTTGTTCTGAGGATATTTATTCAAAAGACATTCATACCTTCCTCGCAGACTATGGAATGATCACAGTTATGGTTGCCAGAAATAAAAGTAACCACCTCAGCCTACTTATCATTTTCATAAGATGGGGTTTATTAGTGGTAACCAAAAGGATACTAGAAACCAAGAAAACTTTCTGTTAATTATATTGAAGGGATGTCCCACCCTCTAAAGGAATTCCTTATCTGCCAGTCATCTTTGTCTACCTCCTGCTATTCAACAGCATAATGGATTAAAGTTTGGGCTTTGGCTGGTTGGGGATAAGATAGACTTCAATTTACTAACTGAACGATTCCAAAGATAGTTTTTCTGCTTCCATTTTTTAATTTTTACTGAGGTGGAGTCCTATTGAATGGGACTTGCCACTTCTCAACCACTGGCTGGCAGACTGGCTAAGCACAGGACAGAAAAAATATATATCAAATTATTGGTCCAGAGCTGGAGACTTTGATCACAAGAGAGAGAAATAATAGAAATATTAAAGAGATGGTATTAAAAAGCATTGTGGTCTTCCAATGACTAGTGAGCAAAAGATAAGGGAGCAGCTGGGAAGTAAAGGACCCCAAGATAAATAGCAAAAACCAGTATTTTCTGAGAGATCAATCAATCTTTCTTTCTTTCTTTCCTTCTAATATATAGTATTAGGTATGACATTGTTTGCTGTGTAACACAACAAAGGACAGGATATACCTGTGTTGATGGGCATTCAGAAGGGAAAAGACCAAAGTGCGTTAGTTTGAATAAATGTAATGCTGAAATAAGTCTTACTAGTTACTATAGTATCAAAGTCTAAATTGTCATTTTATAACCACCCCAGGAGTCTTTTTTTTTTTATAGTCAGTACAGTCTTGGCTCAGGAATTTAGTGTTTTGCTCTTTCTTGTAAGACCACGTGTTGCCCTTGCTTAGAGCTATGACAGAACAGGATCAGTGTTCTGACAATTGACAACAGGATCGTGTGACATTATAAATTTATGTGCGCTGTAGTCAATATTGAAAATGTGTAACTTTTCAAGTGATGATAACTACTGTACTCTCTCCCCATAATGTACTCAGCAATATTTTTACTAACAATGCTTTTGTCACTTAATGTGCCTTAAATTTAATGTTAAAACCATTAAATTAAAGAAAATGAAAAATATTTTTAAACTACATAAATAAATGTTTTTCCAAAGTATGTTTATATATGTTTTTTATGTCCTTTTCTAAAGTGACTGCGGTTTTAAACACAAATACAAATATCTCTTTAATGAAAACAAACCAATGATATTTGTAGCTTAGGACTCTTTTCATGTTCAGAATCACAGAAACCAACTCAAACTAGCTCAGAAAGGGAAGTTACTGATTCACATAGCTAAGAAGTCTAAGTAGGACAGGATCTAGGAGTTTATTGTCATCTGTGCTTGTTGTCTGGCTGGTTGGTGTTCTCACTTTCCTAGCACCTCATTCCAACTTTACTCCTTGGCATAATAATTCACCTCTCTCCCATGTAATTGATCTTGCTCCTTGAAGCCAAGGAATTAGCACTTATGAAGGCTTTAATATTGTTAGATTTGCTAATTGAATAACATCAAGTGTGGAATATCATAGCTCATTTCTAGGGAATCATTCTGATTAGCCCTGATTGGGTCATGTGCCCTCCCTTGAATCAGTCTCTCTTCCCAGGGGAAGAAATGCTTACTGACTGGCCAATCCCAGATTATGTGACTGAAACAAGGAAGGGTACAGGGAAAGAATGGGGGCAGCAGGAATTGTGGTTGACATCCTTATTTGATTTACATAAATGGGAGAAAGGTGAGTATCAAAAAGAACAAGCACACAGCATCTGTGTAATGATTGGTATATATTTAGTTCTTCCTTCTCCTTTCCTTTCTGAATTTTGGCTCATTTTTTGTTAAAGTCAGCCTTAGTAACTTTAATAAGTGAGTTGAAATACTTATTTTAAAAGATACTTAGACTAAGAAATGAGTTTAAAGTTAAGGTTTTAAAAATTTTGCTTTTATTAAGACTTTTCTATGGAGCACCTGTGTGGCTCATTTGGTTAAGCCGCTGCCTTAGGCTCAGGTCATGATCCCGGGTTCTGGGATCTAGCCTCGCATCAGGCTCCCTGCTCAACAAGACTTTTGTGGATAATCTTGGTGCCACAAATTATATAAGTATGATTATTAAAATGTAGATACCAAAATAGTGGTTTTTATTGTGTAACCACTAAAGATTGAGATTTTTAAAAAATGTACATAATACATTGTGAATGTACTCTGACTTTTTAAATTTATTTTTTAAAGATTTTATTTATTTGACAGAGACACAGCAAGAGAGGGACACAAGCAGGGGGAGAGGGTTGGGGAGAAGTAGGCTTCTTGCTGAGCAGCGAGCCTGATGTGGGGCTTCATCCCAGGACCCTGGGATCATGACCTGAGCTGAAAGCAAACCCTTAATGACTGAGCCACCCAAGCACCTTGTACTCTGACTTTATATGTGTTTCTACATTTTGCTGATTAACTCTTTTTTAGTGATACTCATATATTTAGGACACTGAGAAACTGTTACAAAGTCCTCATATTCACATTTTAATAATGAATCCATTGAATTTTGAGAAACTAAACTTTAGCCCAGGACTTTAAGATAGCAACTTTTTCAGACATATCTTTAAAACTTTTTTGCATGAGGTCATCTGGGTGGCTCAGTTGCTTAAACAACTCTATCTCAGGTCATGATTACAGGTTCCTGGGATTGAGCCCCATGTTGGGGCTCCCTGATCAACAGGGAGTCTGCTTCTACCTCTCCCTCTGACCCCACCCATTTCTCATGCTCTCTTGCTCGCACTCTCTCTCTCAAATAAATGGAAAAAAAATCTTTTTAAAAAACTTCTTTGCATGAAAAACAGGTCCATATATACAGGATCAAGCAAGAGCATTCTGATCATAACATAAAAAGCCAAAATTTTGTCCCCCTGTATATGATTATCCAGTCTGGAAATGATGGTATTGTTTTAAGCTTTATTATGAACTTTTCTATAAAGCTTTTTAACTTATAAAATATTTTCATATACATTACCTCTTTGATTCTGATATCTTGAAATTTTTCTCTTTTCTATATCCAAAGAGAACAAGTATGTGCTTTTTCTTTTGTCTTTCTAGCAATTCCAAATCAAAGTAGCCTAAAATTTATTTTTAAATGAATGAAGACAAACAATAACAAGTATTGGCAAAGATACAAAGAAAATGGAGCCCTCGTGCCCTGTTGGTGGGAATGTAAAATAATACAGCTACTATGGAAAACAGTATTGCAGTTCCTCAAGAAATTAAGCATAGAATTATTATATGGTAGAGCAATTCCACTTCTGGGTATATACCCAAAAGAAATGAAAGCAGGGACTCAAGCATGTACTTGTATACCCGGTTCAAGTAGCATTATTCATAGTAGGCCAGAGGTGGAAGCAACCCAAATGCCCACCCAGAGGTGAATGGATAAACAAAATGTAGTATGTGCATACAAAGGAATATTATTCATCCTTAAAAAGGAAGGAAATTCTCATACCTATTGCTCCTGCCAAATGGTCTAATGTCACCGAATTTTAACAAAAAATTACCTTATATTGTGGCTCCCAAATGACTTAAAGTTCCCAAATGCAACATGAATTCTCTTTTTTTTTCTTTATTCAGAACCCTCTCATCCCCACTTATTCCCATCTTTTCTGTTTCTGGGGAACTCCTACTCATATCCTAATACCCTTCACAAATATCTCCACTTCTCTGGAATCTTTTTTGACCAAACCTCATAAAGCGAGTTACTTTTTTCTTTTCACATAAGCATAGTTGCTACATCTGTATTCATGTATATCACACTATATAATAGTAATTTGCTTTTCTGTCTCCCTCTGAAATATCCCCCTAAAATATCAGCTTCTTCAGGGCAGGAAGATTTTTCATTCATTTTTGTATCTCCAGCATGTAACACAGTTCCTGGCAAAATGGTGGGTATGTGATGATGATAATCATGATGGTGATGATGATGATGATACAAGATAGCATTTATTTAATATATTACTATGTGCCAAATATTATTTGATACACTTTATATATAATAATTCACTTTAATCATTATAACAATCCAGTCAATTAGTTGGATCCAGAGTGGTCACCTAGCTTCCCCAAAGCTGCGCAAATATGTAACAAGACTGGGATTGAATCCAAGCAGTCTGACTACAGAATCTGTGTTCTTAACCACTATACTCTTTAGCTGTGATGATCACATGTATTAAAAAATGGCTACACACATAAATTAAGTGTATTATTTCAGCTCCTCCTAGGCTTAAGCTGCTTTTGGCCTTAAGTATCATTTATTTTGGAGACATTATATACATTGTTTTATTTGTTTGAGCTGCCATAGATATAATTTGATGTAGTACTTAAATAGTTACCTCTGGTAATTTTTTTCCTTTTTAGCAAAGTAAACACAGAAATCACCTGTATAGCAAAGAGAAATTTATTTGGAAAATATGTCTGGTATTCATGCCCACTACTCCTAGATTTCTTGTTTCTATGGAAAGCATTGAAGACTGTGGTCTTGTGTTAGTATTTTAGGCAGATGGAATATCAGTCAAAACTTAGACATGCTGTTTCCAGCTTTAAAGTTTACTGTATTGAGTACATGTGACTCCCTCTAAGTCATAATCTCAAATTGTACAGCAAAGCGAATGGGTTTATGTTTGATCCATTGCTGGGAGGAATGCCAGCATTTCTGTTTTGTAGCTTGACAGGTATAATATTAAAAAACATAAGCCAAAAATCAGCCATAATTTTTAATAACTAATATAAATATGGTAGATTGTACATTTTTTATTTTGAGTAATAGTAATTATATTTGTGGCAAAGAAGAGTTTTATTGGTTGGTGTCCTAATTCTTTTTTTTTTTAATTACATTTTTTTAAAAATTTCTTTTCAGCGTAACGGTATTCATTGTTTTTGCACCACACCCAGTGCTCCATGCAGTCCGTGCCCTCTATAATACCCACCACCTGGTTCCCCCAACCTCCCACCCCCCGCCCCTTTAAAACCCTCAGATTGTTTTTCAGAGTCCATAGTCTCTCATGGTTCACCTCCCCTTCCTAATTCTTGAGTAAAAATCAGAGTCTGGTAGTTTTCAGTTATTAAGATAGAACAGCTATATCATTTTTCCTTTCCCTCTTAATTTCCCCAGAAGTATACTTTACTTGCTTAATGATAGTATTACCATATTGATTAGATGATTTACTAACAAACACTATAGAGCCTATCTAGTTGACTATTTTGATAACACCATTAAAATTTCATTTGATTTATTATAATCTATCCCTGCAAAGTTGGAGTTTAATCATTCTCATATCCCCTTGTTGTGCCTAGGGAACCTTTGAGACATTTTTGCCAACTCATACTTTTTATATTCATTCGATGAAGATAAAGTATAAGTGAAAATATTCAACAAACACTAAGAAACTTCTTTTACCAGGCTCTCTTCTACCCTGCAAAATTTCCATATTGTTTGTGTTTCTTAATAGCCATTCTTTTCACTCTCTTCCATTTTTAAATTCCTTTCTGCAGCTTTCCTGGAACATGAAGATTTTCTTTTCTTCCCATTTCTAGCTTTCCTTTGTCTGTACCTCCTGTACTCTTAGAGGCCACAGAGATGTAGCACTGGGCATGCCTGCCTCTCCACATCGCATTTCTATCTGTAATTGGGTCTCCCTGGAAATGAGAAGCAGAAAGTGCTGAAGTAGCATGTTTTGTAAGGACTGGCAAGAGAAAACAGTGCTGGAGAAGCCAAAGAGAAGCATGCTGTGGAGAGCAGGGGACTCTCTCGGTTAAGGACACAGACTTGGCAGATTTATTAGCAGCAATATTCTAGCAGCAATGAACCAAATTTACAGGTAGCAAACTCATTTTTCAACTGGTAAAACCTTCAAAAATTGTTCCCTTCTCTTTCAGAAGGCCAGATGCTCCAGTGCCTGATGGTGAAGGTGAAAAAATTACAGAAGAAAGTTCAGACAGTGAATCTTCTTTTAGTGACTAAGCTTAATTTTGATAACAGTTACATATACATGTGTAGGTATACATTTAAATTCTATAAGAAAGAGAACCTGACCTTGAACTTTTAGTCATAAAAACATCAAATGACCATATATCCACCACCAAACTTCCTCTATGTTTAAATAAATAAAGAAAGAATTTATAACCTGGCATTATGTCTTGTTACCAAAACACAGGGCTGTGACTAAAAAATAGAATAACTTAAATAAAGTCCTATTAGTGCTAGGAATGCTAAGATGGGCTATTTCGGGGATGCGGTGAGCATTGAAAATGAACCCAGTGTGAGTTGCCAATCAAAAATAGATTCGGTGTTGCTGTGAAATGTGTAAACCTGGTGATTCACAGACCTGTACCCCTGGGGATAAAAATATGTGTTTATAAAAAATAAAAAATTTTAAAAAAATGTAGAATAAAAATAAAATAAAATAAAAGTTGCAATTAATAAAAATAAAATACATTAAAATTTTAAAAATTGACTACAAAAAAGGTGAATTTGACTAAGTTATTCAACTTCTGTGACTGTTTTAACATGAAAAGTATTATGTGCGTTTGTATTGTAAGAATGGCTAAGGAAGTTTTTGACAGAGACTAATACCAGATTTAAATTTTCTGTGACAACTTGAACCTTATATGTCATAGAAAGTATGAATTTGGAATTTATTGGTCATATTTATTAGCATGTAGAGCTTTTCTTCACTTGTCCGTTAGTTCCTATACTATTAAAGTGTCAGATATTCTTAGAATATTATCAGGTAGAAATTGAATTAAAGGTAGTTTCAATGTGTTTCAGAGTGAGTAAGCATCATGTGATCAACTCTTTTATTGCCTAAACAGGAAAAAAAAAAATTAAAAATGCTCTCCTCACCTCACCTCTACTACACAGTGCAGAAAATTTCTAAAGTACTTACATGAAAAGATACATATGCATTTGATTAATGGTTTAGCCCACCTGAAAGCAGACCCTAAGAAAGGGCCTTGGGTTTAAGTATGTCATTTGTGAAGTAATTACAGGATGCAGAAGTAAGAGAACAGAAAGAGCAAGAGGAAGAATACCTTTACAAAAGTGTATGATTAAAGTTGCCATTTTGGGCTCTAAGACCTGAGGAGCTTTCAAAATGCCTCCCATAAATGCCCACCTAATATAGATAGGATAATTATTAACCAGTTTCCATCCCCCATTAGTTGAAAGCTGTCTCCAGGAGCATTGACTAACCCCACACTTCAGGGCTGTACTTTTGTGTGGGAAGGTGGGCTTTCCCAACATTAAAAAAAGGACTTGGAGGGGCGCCCGGGTGGCTCAGTTGGTTAAGCGGCTTCCTTCGGCTCGGGTCATGATTCCAGGGTCCTGGGATCGAGCCCCACATCAGGCTCTCAACAGAGAGCCTGCTTCTCTCTCTCCCCATCTCCCTGTCACTCTGCTTACTTGTGCTCTCTCTCTAGCTGTCAAATAAACAAATAAAATATTTAAAAAAAAAAAAAAAGGACTTGGAACAGAAAAGAGAAAGATGTATGGCTCACACTTGTGGTGGAATTTCACTAGCAAAAAAAGGAACAAGTCTGAGCTCAGAACTGTGAAGTGCAGTTGTGGCTGATAGCAGAAGTGGTAAGAGGATGTGATGTTGGGCCAAAGAGGTGTTGCTCAGTAGTTCTTGCCTGTGCAGAACTGCTTGAGTCCCATGTTAAATCCACTCCATCATCGAGTCTTCAAGGTGGTGCTCAGCCACATTCTATAAAAAGACTACCGAGAAAGATTAGACAAGCTATAGTTCCTGTTATTACTGAACCCAAGGCCAAAATATATTCATTATCTCCCTCCTCCACCCCCCATTTGAGGTTTTCTTTGCTCTCTGCCAGAAATTCAACTGGTATAGTTGGGTTGACTGCTAGAGTGAACCAGATCTTCATCCCTTCAGGGATCTAGGGTCTTGATTACTTTGCCCTTTTTAAGTCTATGATTATCATAGTTGTTTGTTTGCTGTTCTCACCAGCCTTGGAAGCACCAAGACATGCCCCCAGTGAATCACCCGAGTTCCAGCATAGCCTCACTGTTTCATTTTGTAGTCACATTCCTAGCTTTTCTTGTTAACCAACATATTAATTCCCCTTTCTTGCCTGTTGTCCCATAGACATGAGCAGCCCAACAGGACCAGGTGGCAGCTGTAGCTTCAGTTTTGTGGAATCCTTACAGTGCCTCCTGGTGGAAGTGTGCCAGCTGCTTCTCTTTACCCTGTCAGGATACAGGACCTCCAATCCAACAAAGCTTAAGGTAGTAGGAATGGGAAACACATTTTACAAGTAGCTCACTGGGAATGGTGGTAAGAAAAGCCAATCCTATTTCTATCCTCTTGGTTCCTGCACCTTGCCTTTGGGGACATGGCATCATATACTGTTCATTGGTATACTGCATGTATCATGTCCTGGAAAATAGTACCTTAATCCTACAGGATGTTATACCTGAGCTGATGCCTAATCTGGCCATAGTTATCCTAGATTAACTGCTTCTGGATAATACTCTATGTGTAGGTTCATTGATCTAATCGTTCATGTTCATTTGCTATAAAATAGATCCTTGGTCTAATGCAACGTAATGCAGGATACTGTGTTGGTAATAGGCATTCTAGATTCTAAGATTGCTATCTTAGATATGATGGCAGAGGTACTGCTGGAAAGAAGGGCAAGCCTATATTAAGAGTACAAATTGATTACTATGGACTGAATTACTTCCTCCTCTGGGGTGGAAGGAAATT
The DNA here is from genome assembly GCF_011764305.1 of Mustela putorius furo. Classification (NCBI taxonomy): domain Eukaryota; kingdom Metazoa; phylum Chordata; class Mammalia; order Carnivora; family Mustelidae; genus Mustela; species Mustela putorius. The sequence continues at coordinate 3,978,638 of NW_025421481.1, forward strand.
AATGCACACAACTTGTTACCAAGTAGCTAGTTGATTTCAGAAAAGGGATAGTACCAAATGATTGGTCTTTGCTTGTGACAGATCACTTTTCAATAGTAGTAGTAACTAGATCATCCTAAATGAGAAAAAACCCGAGCTGTTGGGCCCATCCCATGCCTAGCCTCCAATTCTGTCACCATGAATACTCTATTCATAGGTTTGTTGTGCAAGCCTGGAGTGGTTACGGAAAAGATGGACTGAAATCTATTGGAATCATCCTGTGTGCCTGATCTCTACTTTCTCATGTGAAAGTTCTCTTACTGACATTCCATGATGCAAAAATCTGCACATTTTTCCATAATCAAAAACAGTTTTTTATTCTTAACTGAAGCCACGTCTTTGTCAGCACAGATGACCAAGTGTACTGTTTGAAGCTCTGTCCGTCAGGAAGATTTTTCCCTCACTACTGATCTCTATCACTTCCTCTGAGAGAGACAATAGTGTAGAAGCCAGCCATTGTTGGCTCACACCCACAGAGCAAGCTGGTCCCTCCATGAACAAGGCCTACTTTTTCCTTCTCTGTCACCTGGCATGTTAATATTTTTAAAAAGTGCTTCAGTTCCTCACCTCTCCCTCTCTCCATGCCTTTTCCCATATAATTTTTTATTGCCTTCCTACTCTGGGTGGAGCATTCTGCCTCACCTTTTGACTCTGAACTTAGCCATGTGGTTTTGCTTTGGACCAATAGAATGTCCGCAAATATGATCCAAGCAGAGGCTTGAAAAATACTTGGATGCTTGGTCTTGCTTTCTCTTGTACCTCTGCCACTGACATAAGAATATGACTGGGATAGTCTGATGAAAAGTGAAAGATATGTGGAGCAGAGCTAAGTTGTTCCAGTCACCCTGCAGCCAAGCGTAAAATGTGAGCAATCCCAGCCAAGACTAGAGCATATGTCTAGCCTATTCCCAGCTGCCCTTAGATGTATGAATGATAAATGTTAATTGTTGATTCTCATAAAGATTTTTTTATTATTTTATGGCATTACTCTAGCAATAAATAACTGATACATCTGATCATAGGGAATTTCCCATGAGATCTTAGCAATAGGTTAAAGGAGATGCATTTGTGCAAGAGAGGTAAATGGTAGGGGGACTCTAGGCTACCTGTCCATGCAATTTACACATGCCCTCTGGACTAACTCAGGCTTGGTTCCAAATGCATCATTTCCATCGAACAATAGATTACTACTGTGACTATCTACTATCTGACCTTACGATTTGGTGAATCTGATAGTACTGATTGCATGATTGGCAGCTCCAGTTAATCACTTGACATCAGATTTTTAATTTCTGATGAATACCACAGGCATGCCAGGAGTTGCTTTTCAAATAATGAGAAGGCATGACTTTGCTCTGAACTTAAGATCTGTGCTATTAAAACTTGCCAGAGGTGCTACACAGTGTCCTACCTCAGGTATCTGTAGTATCAGTGGATAATCTGTCATGTAATCAGCTGAGCAGCAGGGCAGCTTATGTCACAGCCTGAACCTGGAGCACAGCCCTCTCTGCTCTGGACTCTATTTGAAACTAGCAGCCTTCCAAGTCTCCCCACAGATGGGTGAGAGCAGTATTCGACTTTCAAAAGCCAAAGCCACCAACATGCTATACCTCTTTATTAATTAATGGTAGAGGGTGCAAGTTCAGTAACTTGTCCTTTTTTTTTTTTTTTGGTCTATGTTCAGTTAGTCAACATATAGTACATCATTAGTTTTTAATGTAGTGTTCAGTGATTCATTAGTTGTGTATAACACCCAGTGCTCATCACAGCCCATGCCCTCCTTAATACCTATCATCCAGTTACCCCCGTCCCCACTCCCTCCTCCCTTCTTTAACCCTCAGTTTCCTGGAGTCTAGAGTCTCTCATGGTTTGTCTCCCTCTCTGATTTCTTCCAATTCAGTTTTCCTTCCCTTCCCTTATGGTCCTCTGCGCTATTCCTTATGTTCCACCTATGAGTGAAACCATATGATAATTGGTCTTTCTCTGCTTGACTTACTTCTCTTAGCATAGTACCCTCCAGTCCCATCCATGTCAGTGCAAATGGTAGGTATCCATCCTTTCTGATGGCTGAGTAATTTGTCCTTTACCCTGGAGGGGATATCCCAGCATCCTTTGGACCATTGGACCCCTAAAATCTGCAAGGATCTGAATCTTCTATCTTCTAGCCTGTGTCTTGTATCTTCTATCTTATAGGGCACCAAGGGTCCTTTCCATTTCCTCTTCACTAAATCTTTAGCCTAATTTACCAATACAGGTTACCAGCATGAGGTTTTGTGGAATATCAGATGAACAAAATTCCTGCAGACTACCTAGTGAGAGAGTAGGAGAATTTACATAACCCTATGGCAGTAGGTGAGAATACATTGATATCCTTCCTACGTATATATAAACACTTTCAATGTTCTTAATGATTGAAAAAAAGTTTTCCAGGTTAACAGTCATATACCATGCCAGAGGCTGTGTTCATAAGTTCCAGGAGAGGTATCATATGTGGCATAGGAGTCATGATCAGCATGATCACTTGGTTAAGTTTATGATAGTCCTTTGTCTTCTACTGTGGTCCTTGTGATTCAGCAGGGTGATACATGTGAATGCATAAGGCATCATCCTTGCATCCTTTAAGTGTTTGAAGATGGTACTAATCTCTGCTCTTCCACTCAGAATGCAATATTTTTTCTGGTTTACTATCTTGGCTGGGTGGCTGGTATAGTTTTAGGGATTTCTACTTGATCCTCCCTACCATAATGGATTTTATTTCATAGGTCAGGGAATTGATATGAAGCTGTTAAGAATATCCCAAGTATGTACTCAGAAACCAGGGAAATAGCCACAGGGACCTACCTCATCCAACTGAAAGTACTATAAGATGGACTGGAGCCCAGACTTTATTTGTTACCTGGTGTCCATAACGTCACTCTAACTGAGGGAAGATGGTGACAGATACTTGATATCAAGTCAATTTGGTCCTCTATCCAACATTTAAAAGATTTAAGTATTCCCCTTTATCCATTGTACAGTTACTTTGACAAATAACTTGTGGTTCTTTAGAGAAAGAGTAAGGAAATTTCTTTTTATATGTACTTGTAGTGGAAAAGTCAGCATTTTTCTTTTTTTTTTTTAAATTTTATTTACTTACTTATGAGAGAGACTGGGGAGGGGGCAGGCAGCAAGGAGCAGAGGGAGACGGAGAAGCAAAGACTCTACACAGAGTACAGAGCCTGACATGGGGCTTGATCCCACAACCCCAAGATTGTGACCTGAGCCGAAATAAGAGTCAGCTACCCAACCAATTGCCCACGTGCCCCAAGGTGGCATTTTTAAAGGGCTTTGGCCTCCTTTTCGATGGATGGACATAATGAGATAATAATTAAAGGAAAACACTTCTCCTTTGTAGCAGCTGACATCAGCCTTCTCACCCGTCCATGCTTTTTTTGGGATTTTACAATTAAAGCTACACTCTAGTCTACTACCTTCTACCTTGAGCATGAGGTACACCATGGTATATTAGTCACCAACACAGATCCCTGCTTACCAGGGAATCTAGATTGCCGCTTCGGCCTGTTGCTACTTTGCCACTGATGGTTGAATATCACCACCTGCTTCCTGCCATTATGGAATCCTACCATCTCAGTTAATACTAAAGTGTCCAATTCTGTGGCATCATATCCCCTCCTGTGAATTCTGGTCTACAGAATGTAGCTACCCTGACTTTTCTCAGAGATGTTGGTGCCAGCTTCATTAGTGATATTCTTTATTTCCTTAGTAAAGAGAATTCTCTAGCTCCTTCTGGGAAAGTAGTGGGTTGTCTCTCTCAACACAAGAAATAAATCCATTCTAACATTCCCACCCCTCAGCCACTGAGCTGTTCCTCAGTACTTTACGGGCAATTTCAGCATCTCCATTTCACTTACTGTAGACCATCCTGACCAAATTTCATGAAGTTATCCCAACAGCCTATTAGCACCAGCTCCATTGCCAGGGTGTTGCTCTGGAGTCATGAGAGAGTGCTCTCATGTCAATAAACTCTCCTCTATCCAGCCTTATATTCTGCTCACTCCGGTGCGACACGTTCAGGATCTCTTCCCACACATGTTCTCCAGATTTCTTCCAGTGCTTGTTAGCCAGTTCCTAAAATTCTTTCAGTAAATAGGCTCTTTCTTCCCAGATCAAGGACTATGTTTTCTCTCTCAGCTGAAACTTGACATTATTCTCAAGGCAATGGGGAAGTTAATTAAATCCCGAGGTGGTAGGGGGTTATTGTACATGGAAGGCATCCATTTCAAGTGAACACTGAATGGCCTCCAGGTAAGGCAAGGCTGCTCTCCTCAAGTAAAGGAGAAAAGACTGCTTTGGCTGGCATGATGTTCAAGCTGTTCAAGCACATCCACCCAGATTTTTTCATCTCAAGTCCGTCCCTCTCCTTCAGTATCAGGACTGTGACTTTAACAAAGCAGACTTGAAGAGGCTGCACATATCATTCTCCTTTGCAGGTCTGCCATCCTTAAACTCTGGGCCTGAGTTTCACCACAGCTCTCCTACAGCTAAGGAGATAAAAGGTCTCTTTAAAGACTGCAGAAGTGGCCTTTTGGCTTTCAGTGTGCCTTAGAAGACAGTTGGTAGATTTGAGTCTTTTACTTCTTTTTTTCTAGGTTCCCCAGACAATTAACAAATACTAGTCAATTCCACAATTCTTTGCCCCCAAACCATTCTAGTGACAGAGCTAGTGGATAACTCATGGCTTCTTGTCCCATTCCATCATAGGTGAGATTCTTATGAGTTGTAATGTACACCAGAGATTTCCATCATCCTGTTGATTCTTACAATAGGAGAGGGGACCAAGTTCTGGAAACCTATCCTAAGGATCTCCTTTCCACTATCATACCAAAGTCCTATGTTGTATTCCTCCTAAAAACAGATCTCAAGACACACACTCAGGCACAAGAAGTTTATTTGTGAATTAATCCCAGGAGGCAGGAATGAGAGATCAGGAAAAATGACACAGGGAAGAAAATATGATACAAGGATATATTACAAAGATTTCTACTGTGAGTGCTTGGGAATTGATTCCAAGACTACCATCTCCTTAGAAATGAACAGGTGCATAAAAAATTAGTTCAGATCTTCTATATCTTTGATGAATTTTTTTTTTTTTCTGAGAAGGATGTTTTAGGAAATCTATTCTCAAACACTTTCTACAATCAACATGTATTCTTTTATATTAAACAAAATAGTTTTTATCTTATAAAACAAATAAAAAATAAAGTACAAACAAAACAAAAATGAACAGGTTTTTCCCAGGATTGTCCACCAGAAGGACTGACTAGAGGCCAGATCATCTGTCCACTAACCCTGGACCCATTGATTGAGGGCTTTACTCCTCTACATTTCTGGGATATAATTGCCTATGTACCTTGGTGGCTCCATGGCCCTGGAAAGGACACTTTGTCAGAAAGTGGAGAAATGGGACATTCATTGGAGGTGAGTTGCTATCACCAAAAGGTGAGTCTGAGATTGAATATAGAAATCCACTACAGCTGTGGCTAACATCCTAGGTGGGACGGGGAGGGGGGTGCATTGTAGGGCACTACCAGAAGCTTCCACTACAGACAGAGCTGCTTCAAAGGAACATGTTGACCTGAACTTACCTTTATTTAAAATCTATAATTTTTGTCTTGGATATAAAGAAAATTGGATGGTAAGCCACACAAGATTTCCAGAAATTTTCATTACAAATTTTAGTTTTTTTTAAATCTTCCAAGAATGAGCAAAGGATAAACAATGACTAAATCTGTATTTTTATAGTCTGTTGTAATTACAATACAATTTTTAAATGTTTCCTTTTACACATACCCTGTAGAGTTTTTCTGTGAAGGTTTTATATCTGAACCAGAGCATGGCTCCTGTTAGAGAATAAATTATGTCCGTGTGCTCTTAAAGAGTGCCCAGACAACATAACATTCAGTGAAACTGTTTTGTTCTGATCAAGTTCTTCACAAAAACAAGCTTAATTTCCAGGATCCATGAAAAACTTAAATTCTCACAATTTTGTACAGGACTATGTTAATTTGTAACATTGTTACTTTGTAACATTGCTCTTGCAATGGTGCCAAAGTATCTTTTCAAAAACTTTTGCTTTTACCTTTCTCCTTAGGAAGATGAATAACAAAAGCACTGACACTAAAGTGAGTGCCACTCTGATTTGGATTCTCAATAGAAATCTTAAACAAGAGACACTTATCTTCCTTTGGAACATGAGGTGTAAAGATTTTGTGACTCCATTTTCTCTCTTCCCAAGATAGTATTACTTTAGATTGGCAGCTTACAAGTAAATAAACTTGAGAAAAAATCATTTTATAATATCTACAAATCATTTATTAGTCATCAGTGTATACTTATGTTCAAATTGATATGAGTAGATTAAAATACTTAAGAATTAAGCACTTCGTAGTTAACTTTACAAATTTTTTTTTAGTAAATTCTAAGTATTGGAATAATATTTTTAAATCTAGAAGAAACCTTAGCAAATGTCTAGTCTAATTGCCTCATTTTTACAAATGAATGAACTGAAATGCAGAGGGGTTGAAGGATTCTCCCAGGAAATATAAGAAAGAAAAGAAGTTTAGTTATATAAATAAAAATACTGTATCAGTAATATCCTTATCTTAAATATTAATGCTTTTGGTTATCTGTATAAAAGCAAAATACTTAAATTTTTAGTAATCTTATTAAAAGTTTACATTGTAATCTGCAAAGTGGAGTTGTGAAATTTTTTTATATTTAAGTATATTCTAACATCAATCTCCATTTTTTCACTTGTATTATAATATGTGGCCATGTGGCAATCAAGTAGAATTACTTCTACATTTTCATGGGGATATCTTAACCATCCTGGTTTATGCTTTGCTTTACTGTAATTCTAGTTTTCCAAGTCAAACCTTAGAAAATTCTAAGAAGCTGGCAGTATAGTTTTTAAATGGCCAGTATAAACACAGAATACATAGATAGCAAAGTCAAAAAGCCTCAAGGATAAAAAACTTATGACATAATTCCATAAAAGAAACAAACCATCAAAAATCACTCCTAAAAAAATAATCTGAACAGCCTTACATCTACTAAAGAAGTTGAATATACAGCTAAAAACATTCCCATAAAGAAAACTGGACACCCACGTGACTTCATTGGTGAATCCTACCTAATATTTAAGGAAGAAATAATACCAAAATCCTACCATGCATAAGGAAGAAATAATGTCAATTATACACAAACTATTCCAGAAAATTAACAAGGGGGAACTACTTTCTGAGTCATTCTATCAGACCAATATTAATCTGAGGCCAAAATCAAACAGACACTATAATAAAACTATAGACTGATATTCATTACAAAAACAGAGATAGATGTTCTTAACATTTTCTTAGCAAATTTAATTTAATACTATAGAAGATACACAGATGAATACACACATATTCACTAGAAATATGACAAGCTGATCATGTATCATTAGGGAAATAAAATTAAAACAATGAGATTATGCCATTTACCTAGTAGAATGACTAAAATCCAAAATACTAGATGCTGGAAAGCCTGCAAAGCAACACTAAAACTCCTCTATAAAGCTTATGGAAATGAAAATTGTGGGACCACTTCGAAAAACAGTTTGGCAATTTCTTAAAGCTAAATATCATTTTACCATATACTACCCACACACCTAGGTATTTATCCATTTGGGTTGGAAACTTATATCCACACAAAAACCTATCCATGAATGTTAGTATTATTCATAATTCTCTAAACTAGAAACAACCAAGATGTCTTTCAGTATGTGAATGAATAAATAATTTCTAATATATCCTTACAATGGAATATTACTCAGTAATGAGAGGAAATGTGTTATCAAGTCATGAAAAGATTCAGAGGAACTTGAAAGTATATTGGTAAATGAAAAGTCTGCATATTGTATGATTCCAAATACATGACATTTTAGAAAAGCCAAAGCTACACAGAGAGTAAAAAAAAAAAAAAAATTAAAAAAAGCACAGGGTATTCTAAAGGTAATTAAACTATTCTATACGAAAGTGTAATATGATGGATACTTACCATTATTCATTTGTCAAAACCCATAGAACTGTACAACACAGAGTGAACCTTAATGTGAACTATGGACTAGTTAATAATAATGTATCAGTATTAGTTCCTTAATTGTAAAAAAAAAAAAGTTCATTAATTATAACAAATGCATCACACTAATGCGATTTGTTAATAATGGGGGAAACTGGAATGAGGGGAGTGGAATATATATATCAAACTTCTGTACTATTTGCTCAATTATTCTGTAAATGTAAGCTATCCTAAAAACACTTCTTATTTTTCTTCCTTAGAGATGAGAATGAAATAATGGTTTTTTGAAGTTTTTTTTTAAAATTCCAGTTAACGAACATATAGTTCAGTATAATATACTGTTATATTAGTTTCAGGTGTACAATATAGTAATTCAGTACTTCTGTAAAACACCCGGTGCTCATCACAAAAAGTGGACTCCTTAATCCCTATCACCTATTTAACCCATCTCCCACCCACCTCCATTTTGGGAACCCATCAGTTTGTTCTTTGTAATTAAAAGTCTTGTTTCTTGGTTTGCCTCACTCTCTTTTTTCCCCTTTGCCCATTTGTTTTGTTTCTTAAATTCCACACACAAGTGAAATCCTGTAGTATTTGTCTTTCTCCAACTGACTTATTTTGCACAGCATACTACTCTCTTAACTCTATCAATGTCATTGCAAATAGCAGATTTTATTCATGTTTATGGCTGAGCAGTAATCCATTATGTGTGTATGTATATACAGACACATATATTTATACACAATACATATATACATACATATACTACACACACACACACACACACACATCTTCTTTCTCCATTCATCATGGATTGGAAGAACAAATATATTAAAATGCCTATAGTACCCAAAGCAATCTACACATTTAATGCAATCCCTATGAAAATTCCAACAGCATTTTTCACAGAGCTAGGAAAAAAGGTCTTAAAATTTGTGTGGAACAACAAAGGATCTGAAATGGCCAAAGCAACCTAGAAAAAGAAAAGCAAAGCTGAAACAAACAATTTTGGACTTCATATTACAGAGCTGTAGTGATCAAGACAGTATGATACTGGAACAAAAATATTTGACACATAGATTAATAGAACAAAATAGAAAACTCAGAAATGAGCCCACAACCATATGGTTAATTAATCTTCAACAAAACAGGAAAGAATATCCAGTGAGAAAGACAGTCTCTTCAGCAAATGATACTGGGAAAACTAGACCACTGTCTTACAGCATACCCAAAAGTAAATTCAAAATGGATTAAGAGCATAAATATGAGAGCTGAAACCATAAAAATCCTAAAGGAAAACACAGTAACTTCTTTGACATCAGCAGTAGCAGCTTCTTACTAGATATGACTCCTGCAGCAAAGGAAATAAAAGCAAAAAAACTACTGAGACTTCATCAAAATAAAAGGCTTCTACACCACAGAAGAAAAAATCTACAAAACTGAAAGGAAACCTATTAAATGGGAGAGGATATTTGCAAATGATACATCCAATGAAGGGTTAGAATCCAAAATACATAAAGAACTTAGAAAATCAACACCCAAAAATGAATAATCAGTTGAAAAATAGAAGACATGAATAGAATTTTCCAAAGAAGACATATAGATGGTCAACAAACACATGAAAAGATTCTCAGCATCACTCACCATCAAAGAAATGCAAATCAGAACTACAATGAGATATCACCTCATATGTATCAGAATGGCTAAAATCAACAACACAAGAAAATAAGTGTTAATGAGGTTGTGGAGAAAGGGGAACCCTCTTGCACTGTTGGTGGGAATGCAAACTGGTGCAGCCAGTATGAAAAACAGTATGTAGTTTCCTCAAATTGTTAAAAATTCTATTCAATCTAGTTACACTGTTAGGAACCTCAACCTCACTAGTAGAGTACACCTATTCCTTAAAGTTGGGTAATTGTATTTTGAATCCTGGGAATGTTGAAATTAATAAGGAGGTAATAAAGAAAATCAAATTCATAGTAAAAAAAAAAAAATAGAACTACCCCACGATCCAGCAATTGCACTACTAGGTATTTACCCAAAGAATACAAAAATAGTAATTTGAAGGGCTGTATACATCCTGAAATTTATAACAGCATTATCTACAATAGCCAAATTATGGAAACATCCCTAGAACATCCATTTTTAAATAATTCATATCCAGGTGGAGTTTATCCCAGGAATCCAAGGTTAGATTAACTCAAAAATCAATCTAAGTTACCATATTAACTAAAAGAAAAAACGTGAACATCTCAGTAGGCACAGAAAATGCATTTGACAAAAAACAATATCCATTCTCAATGAACTAAAAATAGAAATGAACTTCCTCTATCTCATTAAAAACAAAAGCCTAAAAACCTACAGCTAAAATCATAACTAATGGTAAAAATCTGAATACTTTTCTCCTACCAAACAATGTCCACTATTATCAGTTCTATTCAACATCTTACTGGAGATTATAGCCAATAAAATAAGGCAAGAAAAGAAATAAAAGTCATACAGATTATAAGGAAAAACTATCTTTACCTGAAGACAGCATTATTAACTATATAAAAATCAATTGGAATCTATTAAAAAAGCTAGAGCTAACGAGTTTACAAGGTTGAAGGATACAAAATCAATATATAATAATCAGTTGTATTTTATATACTAACAATGAACAGTTAAAATTGCCATTTACATAGCATCAAAAACTATGAAATTCTTGGGGATAAATCTAACAAAAACCAAGTCTAACAAAACCAAAAACTATAGAACAGTGCTGAGAGAAACTAAGGAAGGCCTAGATAAATGGAGTATGATTTACTGTATCTATGTGTTGGAAGACTCTATCTTATTAAAAATCTTATTTAAAAATTACCAAATTGGGCTATAGATTAAATGCAATCCAATAAAGATCCCCGAAGACTTTTTTAAAATAGAAATTAACCAAATGATTTTAAAATTCACATGGAAATGCAAAGAACCTAGAATACCTGAACAGTAAAAGAACTAAGTTGGAAGACTAAGACCACTTGATTTCAAGAGTTATTATAACCCACAGTAATTGAGAAAGTCTGGTATTGGTGTAAAGACAGAAAGTATATCAATGGAACAGAACAGAGTCCAGAATTAGACCAACACATATATGGTACTAATTTCTAAAGAAGATGCAAAGGCAATTTAGTGACGAAAGGGCAGAATGGAACAATTGGATATCCATATTTTTTAAAAGATTTTATTTATTTATTTGACAGGGACACCGCAAGAGAAGAAACACAAGCAGGGTAAGTGGGAAAGGGAGAAGCAGGCCCCCTGCAGGGGGCCTGATGCAGGGCTCAAGACCAGGACCCTGAGATCATGACATGAGCCGAAGGCAGATGCTTAATGACTGAGCCACCCAGGCACCCCTGGATATCCATATTTTTTAAAGGTTTTATTTATTTGATAGAGAGATCACAAGTAGGCAGAGAGACAGGCAAAGAGAGGGAGAAGTGGGTGCTCCGCTCAGCGGGTCTGGGAGCAGGGAGCCTGATGCGGGGCTCAATCCCAGGACCCTGAGATCATGACCTGAACTGAAGGCAGAGGCTTAACTCACTGAGCCACCCAGGTGCCCCTGGATATCCATATTTTTTAAAAAATATTTTTATTTATTTATTTGACTGATAGAGATCACAAGTAGGAAGATAGGCAGGCAGAGAGAGAGGAGGAAGCAAGCTCCCCGGTGAGCAGAGAGCCTGACATGGGGCTCGATCCCAGGACCTTGGGATCATGACCTGAGCTGAAGGCAGAGGCTTCAAACCCACTGAGCCACCTAAGGGCCCCTGGATATCCATATTTTTTAAAGAACTTTAATCCATTCAAAACCTTATACAAAAATAAAATGAAATAATATGGTAATTTTCTTTCTCTGGTTGACTTATTTCACTTAGCATAATACCCTCTAGTTCTACCCATGTGATTGCAAATGTAAGATTTCATTTTTTAATGGCTAAGTAATATTCCACTGTGTATATATACCACATCTTCTTTATCCATTATTATGTTGAAGGACATATGGGCTCTTTCCATATTTTGGCTGTTGTGGACTTTGCTGCTATAAACATTGGGGTGCAGGTAACCCTCCAAATCACTACATTTGTATCCTTTGGGTAAATATCTAGTAGTGTAATTGCTGGGTCATAGGGTAGCTCTAGGTGGAGTTAAGAAACAGGACAAAGGATCACAAGGGAAGAGAGGAAAGGAAAAAATCAGATGAAATCAGAGAGGGAGACAAACCATAAAAGACTTGTAACCATAGGAAACAAACAGGGTTACTGGAGGAAAGATGGATGGAGGGATGGGGTAATTGTGTGATGGGCATTAGGGAGGGCACTTGATGAAATGAGCAGTGGGTATTATATGCAACTGAAGAATTACTGAACTCTTCTTCCAAAACTACTAAAAAAAAAAAAAAAAAGTAAGAAAGAAAGAGACTTTAAATGTAAAGCCCAACAGGGCAATGACAGAGTGGGTCTTTGTCCAGTCCCTGGAGCTAGAGCTGTGGTGAACTCTTCCACTTCCTGCTGCAAATAATAAAGGCTCTTCATACTAGGAAGAGCAAACAAGCTCCATGACTATAAACTCTCTAGAAAAAGAAAAATAACATAGGAGAAAATCTTTATGACTTCAGGCAAAGAGTTCTTAGATGAAGTACCAAAAGCATGATTCATAGAAACCAAACTAATAAATTGGAACAGCAAAATTAAAAACTTCTCTTTGAAAGATACCCTTAAGAGAATTAAAAAATCACACTATAAACTGGGAGAAAACATATACAAATTGTACATCTGATAAAAGACTTGTTTCTAAAATATATAAAGAACTCCAAAAATTCATTAGTAAAAAATCCAACTAAAAAGATGGACAAAAGATTTGATATATACTTGACTGAGAAAGGTAACAGATAACAAACATATGAAAAGATGCACATAAATTGTTGGGGGGATGCAAACTGGTAAAGCCATTCTGGAAAACAATGTGGAGGCTCCTCAAAATGTTAGAAATACAACTACCTTATGATACAGCAATTGCTCTAGTGGGTATTTATCCAAAGGATGCAAAAAATAGTGATTCAAAGGGACATATGCACGCCAATTATTTATAGCAGCAATGTCCACAACAGCCAACCTACGGAAAAAGCTCAGATATCCATTGACAGATGAATGTATAAAGAAGTGGTGGAGTGACTGGTTGGTTCAGTCTATTAAGCACCTGCCTTCAGCTCAGGTTGTGATCTTGGGGTCCTGAAATTGAACCCTGCATCAGTTCCCTGCTCAGTGGGAGCCAGTTTCTCCCTCTACCCCTCTCCCTGACTGTGTTTCCTGCTCTCTCTCAAAGAAACAAATAAAATAAGGAACATTCCATTTTATATATATATATATATATATATATATATATATATATATATATATATATATACACACACAATGAAATATTAGCCATCAAAAAGAACGAAATCTTGGCACTTGCAACAACATGGATGGAACTAGAGTGTATTATGCTAAGTGAAACAAGTCAGTCAAAAGGACACACACCATATGATTTCACTCATATGTGGAATTTAAGAAACAAACTAGTGAAATAGGGGGAGGGAAGGAGAAATTTAAAAAGGTTAAAAACAGGAAGACAAACCTTGAGAGACTGAACTATAGGAAACAAACTGTGGGTTGCTGAAGGGGAGGTGGGTGAGGGAATAGGGTAATGGGTGGTGGGCATTAAGGAAGGCACTTGATGTAATGACTGCTGGATATTATATGCAACTGATGAATCACTAAATTCTACCCCAAAATTAATAATGTACTATATGTTAGCTAACAATTAAAAAAAATAAAATACAAATCTATTAACAACAAAGATGCACAACATTAGTCTTTAGGAAAATGAAAATTAAACCCACCGCAAAACACTGTTTTATTATATCTCACACTACCTATTAGAATGGCTGAAAAAAATTTATTTTTTAAAATTTTTTAAAAAGATTTTATTTATTGATTTGACAGAGAGAGAGAGATCACAAGTAGGCAGAGAGCGAGGGGAAAGCAGGCTCCCTGCTGAGCAGAGAGCCTGATGCGGGACTCGATCCCAGGACCCTGAAATCATGACCTGAGCCAAAGGCAGAGGCTTAACCCATTGAACCACCCAGGTGCCCAAGAATGGCTGAAATACTTTTAAATTTATTGAGGTAAAATTGGTATGCCATATTATATTAGTTTCAGGTGTACAAGTAGTGTTAATATTTGTTAACATTGTAAAATTGTCACTATAATAAAGTCTATTTATCACCTATCACCTTAGAAAGTTAATATGGTATTACTGACTATATTCCATATGCTGTACATTATGTCCCCAGGATGTATTTATTTTATAATTGAAAGTTTGCAATTTTTAATACCCTTCACCCACTTTGCCCCCTCTACACTCTGCCAACCACCAATCTGTTCTGTATCAATGATTCTGGGTTTGGGTTTTTTTTATTGTCTTAAATTCCACAGATGAGGGAATTCATGGGGCATTTGTCTTTGTCTGACTAATCCATTTAACATAATCCCCTAAAGGTCCATCCATGTTGCTGCAGATGCAAAGATTCCATTTTTTTAACATTTTTTTAAAAAGATCTCATTTATTTATTAGCGAGAGAGTGAGCATTGTCAGGGGGAGGGGCAGAGGGAGAAGCAGACTTCCCCCTGAGCAGGTAGTCCAATGCAGGGCTCCATCCCAGGACCTCGGGATCATGACCTGAGCCGAAGGCAGGTGCTTAACTGACTGAGCCTCCCAGGTGCCCCAAGATTTCATTTTTTTATGGCTGAATAATATACCACAACCTTTTTATCTACTCATCTGTCACTGGACAGAGGTTGCTTCGATATCTTGATTATTGTAAATGCTACAGTGAATATAGGGGTACATATATCTTTTTGAATTACTGTTTTCATTCTCTTTGGATAGATACCCAGTAGTGGAATTGCTGGATCATATGTAGTTCTATTTTTTAATTTTTTAAGGAACCTCCATACTGTTTTCCATAGTGGCTGTACCAATTCATATTCCCAGCAGTGAATTAGGAAACACTTTTTACTCTTCTCTCTACATCCTAGCCAACGTTTGTTATTTCTTGTCTTCTTGATAAAAGCTATGCTGACAGGTATAAGATGATATCTTGTTGTATTTTTCATTTGCATTTACCTAATGCTTAGTGATATTGAGTACCTTTTCACATGCCTGTTAGCCATCTGTATGTCTTCTTTGGAAAAATACCTATTCAGATCCTCTGCTCATTTTTTAATCAGGTGTTTTTTGATTTTGGGTTTTTTTTGTTTTGTTTTGTTTTGTTTTTGTTTGTTTGTTTGTTTGTTTTGATTTTGCTATTGTGTTACTAATTCTTTATATATTTTGTATATTAACCCCTTATTGGATATATGATTTGAAATATTTTCTGCCACTCAGTACATTGTCTTTTCATTGTGTTGATGTTTTCCTTTGCTGCGCAGAACTTTTTAGTTTGATGCAGTCCCACTTGTTTATTTTTGCTTTTGTTTGATTGCCTTTGGAGTCAGATCCAAGAAATATCACTAAGACCAATATCAAGGAATTTACTGCCTAATGTTCTCTTCTAGGTATTTCATGGTTTGGGGTCTTACATTCAAATTTTTAATCCATTCTAAGTTAATTTTTGTGTATGGTGTAATATAGCAGTCCAGTTTCATTCTTTGGCATGTAGCTGTCCAGTTTTCCCAGAACCATTTACTGCAGAGTCTATCCTTTTCCCATTGTGTATCCTTGAATCCTTTGTCATAACCTAATTGACTATATATGCAGGGGTTTATTTCTGTGCTCTCTATTCTGTTCCATTAATCTATGTGTCTGTTTTTATGCAAATACTATACTATTTTTATTAGTATGGCTTTGTAGTATAGTTTGAAATCAGGCAGTATGATACCCCCAGCTTTGTTCTTTCTCAATATTGTTTTGGCTATTAGAGATCCTTTGTTGTTTCATATAAATTTTAGAATTACTTGTTCCATTGCTATACAAAATTTTCGCTAGAATTTTCATAGGGATTGTATTGAATCTATAGATAGCTTTAGGTCAGATATTTAACAATATTAATTCTTCCATGAGTGCAGAATATCTTTTCAGTTTCTTGGTTGATAATTGTATGCTCATGATTCATGTCTTTGGTATCAATTGTAACTTCCATTTTTAATTTATTTGAATCCTCTTTTTTTCTTGGTGAGTCTAGCTAAAGGTTTATCAGTTTTATCTTTTCAAAGAACCAGCTCTTAGTTTGGGGGATCTTTTCTATTTTATTTTTAGTTTCTATTTCATTTTTTTTCTCACTCTCTTTTTTAAATTTCCCCCCTTTGGGCTTTGTACTTCTTTTTCTAGTTCCTTTAGGTGTAAAATTAAATGGGCATGTTTTTTCTTTCTTGAGGTAGGTCTATATTCATATGAACTTCCCTCTTAGAATTGCTTTTGCTACATCCCATAGATTTTGACATGTCACATTTATGTTTTCACTTGTGTCTAAGTATTTTTAATTTCTCCTTTGTTTTCTACCATGATCCAGTAGTTGTTCAGTAGTGTATTATTTAATTTCCATGTATTTTTAACTTTCTTCTTGTAATTGATTTCTAGTATCATACCATTGTGGTTAGAAAAAATACCTGATATTATTTCACTCTTCTTGAATTTACTGAGACTTGTTTTGTGGCCGAACATGTGATCTATCTTGGGAACTATTCCATGTGTATATGAGCGTGTATTCTGCTGTTTTGGAAGAAGTGTTCTGTATTAGTCTATCTAGTCTAATGTGTCATTTAATGACTTTCTTTAGTGCTATATTTAGATTCCTTTCTCATGTTTTTTTGTGTACTTACTGTATTTACTACAAGTTTTTTTCTTTGTGGTTACAATGAGGTTCATATATATCATCCCACATATAGTAGTCTATTTTAAGTTCATAGCAACATACATTTAAACACATTCCAAAACTACATTTTTATACACTCCCATGTTTTATATTTCTGATGTCATTTTTATGTTTTATATTATATATTCCCTTAACTAATTATTATAGTTTTCAACAAATTACTTTTGTACTTTAACTTTCTTAGTGTCTTTATAAATGATTAATCCTCCTCTTCCTATATATTTAATTTTCCAATGAGAATTTTACTTTTATGTATTTTCTTGTTATTACTTGGTTCCATCCTAATTATAATGTGTATTGGTGTGGCTTTCTTTAGATTCATTCATTTTTGAACTCTCTGGGGCTTCCTGCTCCTGGATAACTAACTTCGTTGCCTAAGTTAGATAATCTTTTAGCCATTATTTTTTCAAATAAGTTTTTTGCACTTTTATCTCTCTTTTCTTCCTTGGGACACCTATAATGCAAAAGTTATTCTGCTTGATATTGTCGGGTCCTTTAAGTTATCTTAATTTTTTAATTCTTTTTTCTTTTTGTTGCTCTGTGTTGGTAAGTTCTGTTGCTTTTCCTTTCAGCTCACTGATCTGTTATACTTCATCTAATCCGCTGTTAAATCCCTCTAGTGTATTTTTCAGTTTATTGCATTATTCAGCTCGGTGACCAATATTTGGTACTTTCTTATATTTTCTGTCTCTTTATTGAAGTTCTTGCTATGTTGACACATCCTACTTCCAAGATTGGTGAGCATCATTGCAACCATCATTTTGAATTCTTTATCAGATAGGTTACTTATTTCCATATTATTTTTTTAAATTTTATTTATTTATTTGATAAAGAGAGAAACAGAAAGGGAGAGACACACAGAGCACAAGCAGGAGGGAGCTGCAGAGGGAGAGGGAGAAGCAGACTGTCTTCTGAGCAGGGAGCCTGATGCAGGGCTCAATCCCAGAATCCTGGGTCATGACCTGAGCCAAAGGCAAACACTTAACCAACCAAGCCACCCAGGCACCACACTTATCTCCATATTACTAAGGTATTTTTTCAGCTTTGTGTTGTTGTTTCATTTGAAGCATATTTCTCTGTTTTCTCATTTTGCTTGACTCTGTGCTTATTACTATATATTAGATAAAACAGCTATCTTTCTCAGTCTTGGAGTGTCCTTGTACACATGATGATACTTCTTGTTTTTTTTTTCTTTTTTAAGATTTTATTTTTAATGGATTATATATAATCTATATATATAATGGAATATATATGTATATGTATAAATATATAAAATGTATATTAAAATTTTATATATCAGATATATAATACTTTATATTATATGTCAATATAAATATATTTATATATAAATATATATTTTAAAATATATTCATATATGTGTATATATATAATGTGTATAAATATATATAATGTAATACCTATATTCCATTTTCTTTATCCATTTATCTATCAATCAAAACTTGGACTGCTTCCATAATTTGGCTATTATAAATAATGCTGTGATAAACACAGGGGTGCATATTTCTTTGAATTAGGGTTTTCATATTATTTGGGTGAGTACCCAGTAATGGAATTACTTGATAATATGGTAATCCTATTTTTTATGTTTTGAGCAACCTTCATACTGTTTTCCACAGTGGCTGCACCAGTTTGCATTCCCAACAAGAGTGCAAGAGTGTTCCTTTTTTCCCACATCCTTCCCAACACTTGTTTCTTGTGTTTTTTATTCTAGCCATTCTGACAGGTATGACATGATATCTCATTTTGATTTGCATTTCCCTGATGATTGAGTGATGTTAAGCATCTTTTCATGTATCTGTTGGCCATCCGTACATCTTCTTTGGAGAAATGTCTATTCAAGTCTTCTGCCCATTTTTTATTAGATTATCTGCTTTTTGATGTTGAGTTATATAAGTTCTTTACATATGTTGGACACTAACCCTTTTTCAGATGTGCCATTTGCAAATATCTTCTCCCTTCAGTAGATCATCTTTAGTTTTGTTGTGTCCTTTGCTGTGCAGAAAATTTTAATATTCATATACTCCCAGTAGTTTATTTTAGCTTTGATTCCCTTGGGAGACATATCTAGAAAAATGTTGCTGCAACACTGTTAGAGAAATTACTGCCTTCTTTCTTCAAAAATTTTTATGGTTTCAGTTCTCACATAGAGGTCTTTAGTCCATTTTTAGTTTATTTTTCTATATAGTATAAGAAAATGGTCCAGTCACATTCTTTTGCATGTAGCTGTCCTATTTTACCAACACTATGTGTTAAAAAGCTTTTTCCCCATTACACATACTTGCCTCATTTGTCAAAGATTAATTGGCCACATAATCAGGGGTTTATTTCTGGACTCTCTCATCTGTTCTATTGATGTCTATGTCTACTTTTGTGCCAGTACTGTACTGTTTTTGTCATTATTACTTTGTAGTATATCTCGAAATCTGGGACTGTGAAGCCTCTAGTTTTTTTCTTCTTTTTCAAGATTGCCTTGACTATTTAGGTTCTTTTATGGTTCCCATACAAATTTCAGGATTATTTGTTCCAATTCTGTGAAATATGCTGTGCATATTTTAATAGGGATCCCTTTAAATCTTTACATTACTTTGGGTAATATGGACATTTTAATAGTATTTGTTCTCCCAATCCATGAGCATGGACTATCTTTCCTTTTGTATGCATCATCTTCAGTTTCTTTTATCAGTGTTTTATAGTTTTTAGAGTACCAGTCTTTCACTTCCTTGGTTAATTTATTCCTAGGCATTTTATTATTTTTGGTGTAATTGTAAATAAGACTGTTTTCATAATTTCTCTTTCTGCTACTTCATTATTAGTATGTAGAAAGAAACATATTTCTGTATATTGATTTTGTATCCTGTGACCTTACTGAATTCATTTATCAGTTCTAGTAATTTTTGGTGGAATTTTTAGGGTTTTCTATGTAGAGTGTCATGTCATCTGCGACTAATGAAAGTTTTACTTCTTCCTTACTAATTTGGATGCCTTATATTTCTTTTTGTTGTCTGATTCCTGTGGCTAGGAATTCCAGTATTATATTAAATAAAAGTGCTGATAGTGGATATCCTTGTCCTGTTCCTGACCTTATGGGGAAAGCTCTCAATTTCACCATTGATTATGATGTTAGCTGTGGATTTGTTATACATGGCCTTTATTACATTGAGGTATATTTCCTCTAAACCTACTTTGTTGAAGGTATTGTTGAGGTTTATCATGAATGGTTGTTGTACTTTGTCAGATCCTTTTTCTGTTTCTATTGAAATGATCATATGGGTTTTGTCCTTTTTCTTGTTGATGTGGTGTATCATGTTGATTGATTTGTGAATAGTGACCCACCCTCGCATACCAGGAATAAATTGCATTTGATCATGTGAGTAGTTTTTTTAATCTGTTGTTGGATTCTGTTTGCTAATATTTTGTTGAGAATTCTTGAATCTGTGTTCATTAGAGATATTTGTCTGTAGTTCTTTTTTGTAGTACTTTGGTATCAGAATACTGCCAACCTCCTAGAATGAATTTGGAAGCTTTCCTTTCTCCTCTATTTTTTGAAATAGTATGAGAAGAAAGGTATTAACTCTTCTTTAAATGTTTGGTAGAATTCACCTGTGAAGACACCTTCTAGTTCTTCCTGATTCAGTTTTGGGAGGTTACATGTTTCTAGGAATTTATCCATTTCACCTAGTTTGTTTAATTTGCTGGCATATGATTTTTTATAATATTCTCTTATAACCCTTTGTATTTCTATGGTGTCAGTTGTTATTTCTCCTCTTTCATTTCTGATTTTGAGTTCTCTCAAATGAGTATGGCTAAAGATTTATCAATTTTGTTGATCTTTTCAAAGATCCAGTTCCTGGTTTCTTGATCTGTTTTGTTGTTGTTGTTGTTGTTGTTTTTCCGGTTTTATTTATTCCTACTCTAATTTTTATTATTTCCTTCCTTCAACTGGTTTTTTATTTTGTTTGTTCTTTTTCTAGTTCCTTTAGGTGTAAGGTTAGGTGGTTCATTTGAGATTTTTCTTGCTTCGTGAAGTAGGCCTTATTCCTATAAACTTCCCTCTTAGAACAGCTTTTGCTGCAACCCAATGATTTTGGATTACCGTGTTTTCATTTTTATTTATCTCCATATATCTTTTTTTATTTCCTCCTTGATATCTTAGTTGACCCATATGTTGTTTATTAGCATGTTATTTAACCTCCATGTATTCATGTTCTTTCCAGATTTTTTCTTGGGGTTGATTTCTAGTTTCATACCATTGCATTTGGAAAAGTTCATGGTATGACGTCAGTCTTTTTTAATTTGTTGAGTCTTGTTTTGTGGCCTAAAATGTGAGATATTCTGGAGAATATTCATGTGCGTGTGAAAAGAATGTATTCGGCTGTCTCAGGATAGAATGTTCAGAATATATCTGCTAGATCATTCTGGTCCAGTGTGTCATTCAAAGCTATTGTTTTCTTGTTGATTTTCTGTTTGGATGATCTATACATTGATATAAATGGGGTGGTAAAGTCCCCGACTATTATTAAATATATCTTCTGTGGGGTTGTTCTCTTTATGATTATGTAGTGTCCTTCTTTGTCTCTTATTACAGTCTTTGTTTTAAAGTCTATTTTGTCTGATGTAAGAATTATTACCCTGGCATGTTTTTCATTTCCATTTGTATGATAAATGTTTTTCTACCCCTTTACTTTCAGTCTGCATGTATGTTTGGTCTGAAATGAGTCTCTTGTGGGCAGCATATAAATCGGTCTTGCTTTTTAATATATTTCACCATCCTATGTCCTTTAATTGGAGCATTTGTTCCATTTACATTCAAAGTAATTGTTAGTAGGTATGTACTTATTGCCATTATGTTACTTGTTTTATTGTTGTTTCTGTAGTTCTTTGTTTCTTTCTCATTCCTCTCACATTGTTTGCTGGCTTTCTTTAGGAATAGACTTGGATACCTTTCTCTTTACTTTTTGCATATTTATTACCAGTTTTTGATTTGTGGTTTATATATAACATACATCAAGCAATCTTTATTAAGTTGACGGCCACTGACGTTTGAACACATTCTTAAAACACTAATGTTTTATTCCTCTCTCCCCATCCCTCACATTTTATATATATGGTTCATATTTCACATCCTTTTATTGTGTGAATCCCTTGACTTATTATTATAGATACACTAATTTTATTGCTTTTGTGCTTCCTACTTTTCTTACTCCTGCTTATGATCTTTCTTTTCCACTCAAAGAGTCTCCTTTAACATTTCTTTTAAGGCTGGTTTAGTGATCATGAGTTCCTTTAATTTTGCTTGTGTGGGAAACTCTTTAATATCTCTTATTCTGAATAATATCCCTGCTGGATAGAGTATTCTGGGCTGCAGAGTTTTGTTTTGTTTTTTTTTTTTTTCAGAATTTTAATTATATCATGCCACTTTCTTCTGGCCTACTAAGTTTCTGCTGAAAAATCAGCTGATAATCTTTTGGGGTTTTCCTTGTGTGTAACTGTTGTCTTTTCACTTGCTCTCTTTAAAATTCTTTTCATCATTACCTTTTGCCCTTTTATTTTTTTTTAAAGATTTTATTTATTTATTTGACAGACAGAGATCACAAGTAGGCAGAGAGGCAGGCAGAGAGAAAGAGGAGGAAGTGGCTCCCTGCTGAGCTGAGAGCCCGACGTGGGGCTCGATCCCAGGACCCTGGGATCATGACCCGAGCCAAAGGCAGAGGCTTTAACCCACTGAGCCACCCAGGTGCCCCCCTTTTGCCCTTTTAAATACAAACTTGGTGTTTGATTTTCTTGGGAGCTCTCTGTGCCTCACAGATTTGGATTTCTGTTTCCTTCCTCAGATACAAGAAGTTTCGAGCTACTATTTCTTCAAATAAATTTTCTCCCCTCTTTTCTCTCTCTTCTCTATCTTGGATCCCTGTAATGCAAATGTTACTATGCTTGATGGTGTCACTGAGCTCCTTAATCATTTCATTTTTTAGTGCATTTTTCTCTCTCCTGTTCAGCTTGGTTGATTTCCATTATTCTGTCCTCCAGGCCACTGATCTGTTCTTCTGCTTCCTTTAGTCTACTGTTTATTCCCTCTAGTGTATTTTTAAGTTGTTATCAGGTTTTTCATTTCTGGTTGGTTCTTTTTAATGTTTTCTCTCTCTTTGTTGAGAGTCTCACTGAGGTGCTCCACTTTTTTCTCCAGTTAAGTGAGTATCTTTATTACTATTACTTTAAAGTCTCTACCAGACATATACTTGCCTCCATTTCATTTAACTCTTTTGCCACGATTTTGTCCTGTTCTTTCATTTGGGACATATTCCTCTGTCTCCTCATTTTTTTTTTTTCTAACTCTCTATGTCTGTTTGTCTGTATTAGAAAAAGTGGCTGTGTCTCTTGCTCTTAAAAGTAGTGCCCTTATGAAGAAGAAGCCCCATAGTGCCCTGCAGTGCAATGACCCATGTTCACCAGAACGTGGTGCTTCAGGGGTATCTCTTATGAGTGTTATGTGCACCCTACTGTTGTGGCTTAGCCATGTTTGCCTTCAGCCCAGTCATCTGCAATGGCTCTCTTTGCCTGTTTGGTACCTGTGTTACTGGTATGCCAGTCGGGCGCCACCTTGAGCTTAAGTTGAGTCAAACCAGCCATTTACCGGAGCTGTGGCAGCACATAACTGTAGAGCCCTGTCCATGTGTTGTCTCCTGAGAAGGTTTCATTGGTGGGTGAGGCCTGCAGTCACACCAGATGTCTGCCCCCATCCCTGGAGCTGCAGTCAGACTAGTGTGTGTGGTTATCTTCCCCCTTCCATAGGTCAATAAACACTTTGGAGTGGTGTACACTGCCACATTTGTGGCACCATTTTGGATGGACTCCACCAAGGGCATGTTGGTGGTAGTAGGTTCACAGGAGAATGTAGGGGCAGGGCTAACATCAAGATATATTTTACCAAACATAATGGACAATAATAAAATCCCTTTTTAGATAAAAAATAAAAAAGACCAAATTACTTCTAAATGAAATAACATTAGAATGTCAACAAATTTTTGATAGTAATAGTTTATGCTGAAAGACAATGGAATAACATATTTAAGATACCCAAAGAAAGAAAATGTGAACTAAATATTTTATACTGCCAAACTGAACTTCAAATATAGATATACAGTCAAACTGCTAATCCTAAAACTCAACAAAACAAACAGCAACCCAATAAAAAGTGGACATAGGACTTGAATAGGTATTTCTCCAGAGAAGATACACAAATGGCCAATAGGCACATAAAAATATGCCCAACATCACTAATCTTTAAGGAAAAGAAAGCAAAACCATAGTAATATATGATTCATACCCATTAAGATGGCTGTTATAAAACCTAATAGAACAAGAGAAAATAACAAGTGTAGTGAAGAGATGGAGAAATTGGAATTCTTGTACATCCCTGTTGGGAATGTAAAATTGTACAGCTGCAGTTTGGAAACAAATAAGCATAGAATTTACCATATGAACAAACAGTTCCACTTCTGGGAATATACCCAAATGAAGCGAAAGCAGAGATTCAACAGCATTATTCACAATAGCCCAAAGGTGGAACCAACTCAAATGCCCACCCATGGATGAATGGATAAACAAAATGTAGCATATATATACAATTGAATGTTATTCAACCTTAAAAAGGAAGCAAATTAGGATACTACTACAATATGGATGAACCTTAAAGATATTATGATAAATGAAATAAGCCAGATACGAAAGGACAAATATGGTATGGTTCCACTTGTATGAGGTAACTAGAGTAGTCAAATTTAAAGAGTCAGAAAGTAGAATGGCAGTTCCCATATCCACTGGTTATGGGAAGTGGTAGGGAAGAATAAGGAGTTATTATTTAATATGTACAGAGTTTTAACTGAGGAAGATGAAAAAGTTGTAGAGATGGATAATGGTGATGATTGCACAACAGTGTGACTGTACCTAATGCCACTAAACTACACACTTTAAAAATTATTAAATATTTAATTTTGTTATACATATTTTATAATAATTTTAAAAACTTTCAAAATCATGCAAGAACACATGAACCTAACTATGAAATATTGTTCTTATGAGACCTGGGCCAGATGAGCAAATAAGGTTGCAGTAGAGTGTAACAACCAATACCATGTTCTGGATACTGCTCTAAATGCTCAGAACAAAGATTTATTTGTTTGTATAACAAATAACTACTGAGTTGTTACTATGTGCTATGTATTGTTCTAGGTATGAAGGATATTACAGTGAATGAAATAGATAAAGGTACCCACCTTTATGTAGCCTACATTCACTTTGTGGGAGAAGGACAAAGAAGATATATTGTCTACCAGATAATGTGCTTAATAAAAAAAAATTAAGCAAGTAAGAAGGATAGATAGTAGAGAGGGCAAGGAGGAATTTATAATATAATGATGAGAAAGACATAAACAGATACTTTTTAAAAGAGTATCCAGATGAAGGGGTGCCTGGATGGCTCAGTCAGTTAAGCATCTGCCTTCTGCTCAAGTCATAATTCCAGAGTCCTTGGATCAAGTCCCACATCAGGCTTCTTGCTTAGTGGAGTCTGTTTCTCCCTCCCCCACTGCACCTCCCCCATGCTCATGATCTTTCTCTTGCTTGCTTTCTCTATCTCTTTCAAATAAATAAAATCTTTTAAAAAATCCAAATGAATACTCCACAAAGAATATATGTGAAATATTTTATGGATATACTGAGAAAGGACATCTAATCTTAGATTGGAGGAGGATAATGTCAGAGAAGCTGTAAAAATGTAGCAGTGTCAGAACTGAATCTTAGAGAGGGGCCATGAACAGACATTAGTAGAAGTTGGCAAGATCCAGCAGAAAGAGCAACATGTGTAATACTAGCATGTATGAGATGCTATAGGGCATCCAGAGAACTGAGTAATTCAGTATGAGGTGAAAGATGAGGCTGGCAAGTTGAGGCATTGGGGCCCAGGGTGTAGAACTTGACTTTTACCTGAAAGTCTATGGAGCACTATCAAAATGTATTAAACATTGAAGTGACATAATTGTATTCTCCTTCAGAAAATTCACTTTTTTGCTGCCTGGATTTGATTCAAAGAAACCAAGACCAGAAGCAAGGAGGTATAACTACTGGATCCAAAATAGAAGTAACACTGAATTAAGGCACTGGCTATGGGGATAGAGAGAAAACCCTTTGAGAAATGCCTAGAAACAAATCAATAAGATTTGACAACCAGTTCGGTGTGAGGTTCAAAGGAGAGAGAAATCAAAGATGATGCCAAGGTTTAAATCTATGAATGATGACTAGGTATACCTCTTACTAAATTAAGGAGTGCAGAGAACAGGCTTAGGGTAAATAATTACATTTAGACTATTTACTTTGGAGTACTTGTGGACATCCAAGTGAAGCAATTAAATAGGTAGAGAAAGTCTGGAACTTTGGAGAAAAATCTTGGCTGAAAATGTAGATTTAAAAGTATCAGCCTAGGAGCACCTGGGTGGCTCAGTTATTAAGTTTCTGCCTTTGGCTCAGGTCATGATCTCAGGGTCCGGGGATCAAGCCCCACATGGGGCTCCCCATTCAGCAGGAAGCCTGCTTCTCCTCTCCCTATTCACTCAGCTTGTGTTCCCTCCCTCACTGTTTCTCTCTGTCAAATAAATAAAATCTTTTAAAATTAAAAAAAAAATAAAAGTATCAGTCTATAGTAGGGAGATGAAATCATGGACATGGAAGAGATCATGAAGGAAACAAGATATAGATTGGGAAGAAGGCCAAGGAAGGAACCAGAGAAAAAACATGGGACAGGCAGAGAAAGAGCAGTCCAGTACAAAGTCTACAAAGACATGGTCAGAATTATAGGATGATCCAGAAAAGAGGGTGCCACAGAAGCCAATATCAAAGAATGTTTCAAGTGAGAGGGAGGAACCATCATCAACAAATGCCAGGTAGCATTCACTATACCTTGTTACTTAATTGTTTGACTTTCCTGTCATATCTGAGCTTTGGGAGGGCATTTGTACTTCTTACCATCAAATTCCCAGCTCTGGGTACACAATATGTACTTAGCAAGTATTTTGTTGAAAAAATTAAGATCAGAACTAAAAGAATTCTTTTGATTTTGTAGCAAATAGGTAACTGTAGACCTTTAGGAGAACAATTTCAGGGATGATGAGGGTGAAGCCATATATCAATGGGTTCAGGTTATAATTGGGATGTGAGAAAAATAGAAGAATCTTTTCAGAGGTCTGGTAAGAAAAGATTAAAGAACAGCTAAGAATCAAGTAGGGTAGAACGATTGTGGGGAGGGTAGTTAGTTGTTAAACTTTTTGGTTTTTTAAAGATGGTAAATGTCTGAATAGGAAAAGAGGAGAGTTGATAGAGAAAATATGCTCTGATGAGTGAAGAGACGGAATCCAGAGGTTGGTTGGAAGAAAGACATAAACATGTAAATAGTTGAATAAAGCTAAAAAACCAAGAAAAGAAACAGCCATACAAGAACTCCCCTCAGTCATTTCATGATTAATTGTCAGACAACTGATGGTCAAAAAGGGATAGGTATTCAGAAAAGGATAAAATTACTTGGTTGAGACTGGGAATGTTTTTTTGAGGCTGTGGGATCTGATCTTAACATGTGTGTTAGGTGGAAAGGTAGAGAAGCAGCAGGAGGGCATTCTATGTGAAGGGACTACAGAGTCAGTGCTTTGTAGTAATAAGCTAAAATGAGCCCCTGGATCTTTTTCAAGCCATGCTTGAAATTTATCAAGTGTATTTCTTTAAATATTTTTTCTGTCTCCACTTGCCTCTCCTCACCTCCTGAAACTCCAAATACACATATGTTAGGCTGCTGGATATTGTCCTACATGTAGCTCACTGATGGTCTATTCATTTTTTTTCAATCTTTCTGTTTCATTTTGGTTAGTTTCCATTGCAGTCTTCAAATTCACTGATATTTTCTTTTACCTATGTCTAATCTGCCATTAATTTCAGCCTCATCTAGTTCACTTTTAAACTGTGGAAATTTGGCTTGGGTCTTTTTGGAAATCTTCCATTTCTCTCCTTGTCATTCTCATGCTTTCTTCTAACTCCTTGAACATATGGGATGTATTTATAATATATATTTTAGTGCTTTTATCTAATTCCATCATCTATGTCATTTCTGAGTCTCTTTCTATTGATTTTTTCCCTTATTTTAGATCTCATCTTCCTGTTTCTTTGCATGCCTGGTAATCTTTAATGTAATGTCAGACATTGTAAGTTTAACATTTTGGGGATACTGAATATGTTTTTAATCCTTAAATATTTTTGGACTTTGCAATAGGATGCAGTAAACTTACTTGGAAACATGTCGGCATTTCCAAAACTTTCTCTCAAGCTGTTTTGTGGGTACAGAATAGCCTCTAAGCCTAGGACTAACTTGACCCTTCCATTGAGGCAATACTCTTCTGAGGACTACTCAGTTCCTTAAATGTTAGGAAGTCTTTCTACTCTGGCTAGTGGGAACATAAACTGTTACCAGTCTTGTGTGTTCCCTGAAGTTTGCTACACTAACTTCTTTCCAGTGATTTCTTCTCCAGACTTGGAAGTTTCTTCAAATTCATGCAGCAAATATTCAGCTAAAGATTCAAGGGGATCTTCAACAGATATCTGGAGCTCTCCGTCATTGCAGCTTTCTTCTGTCTTGTATCCTCTGTCCCGTAAAGTGTACCTGCCCTAGCACTTCTGTACTCTGAACTCTGTTCAGCAAACTCAAGGAGATCAGCAAACTCTGCTGAGTCCAACCTTCTCTGTGCAGTGGCCTAGAAGCTCACCAGGCACCAGCTGAAGCATTTGTCAGGCTTATCTTAGACCCCCACTGCTCCCTCTAAGCTGCCTTTTTCAGAGATCTATGTCCTATACTTCTTGTTTTACAATGTCTCAAAACAAGTTTCATAGATTTTGACAAGGTTTTTTTTGTTGTTGTTTAAGGGGGGAGTATAAATGTGGTCTTCAATATTCCATCCTGAGTATAGGTGGAAATTCATTGCCTGTCTTTAGACAGTTAAATCTAATTAGAATGTCAGCTCCTTAAAATTCAGCAAGAATAGAACCTGGCACATAGTAGACACTTAATATTTTTTTTTTTAGTAAATGAGGTCGTGTTTCCTCCCAACATTGTTCTCAATGAACTTCTTTCCAAAATTTAAATTTTAACTATTTCTCTAAAATACCAAGAACATTATTAACTCTCTCCTCTAAAATATTGACTGTCCTCTACTATATCCTCCTTGGTGTGGTTAACATATGTCCATATTGTTCCTAAAATGTTTAGGAAAAGGAAAAAAGGACCCTAGGAGAAGGCCTACAGGGCTGTAGTTACCTCTGGTTAACTTAATCTGCTGATAATCTCTTGAGCAGAATCTCTCATAGTTGTGTAACCATCAACTGGTGATCCAATCCTGTGACCTAAATTTTCCTTAGAGGACATGCTTCATATGCCTCATCTGCCAAAATAATTTAGCCTAGCCCTGGTCTAACTCTATAGTTTATGACCTGAAGAATAGAAAATGCCCAGAAATGGCTAGTATTGGCATGTTGATTCTGTCCATTTCAAGTGACCAGGCTAAGTGCTAAAAAAAATGTCTGGAGTGAAATCACCTCCTAAATCAGATCGTCTTTTAGACGAATAAAGTAAATTTAGTTCAAAGTAATAACTGTATTATCACATAGTAGGCACTTGGGCTTCCTTCATTATCCATATAGCTGGGCTGCTTTCATCCCTATTAGCACGTTTGATCTTTTGAAAAGTAGAATGATGTGACAAGAGTGGAACTACATATATTATTCCAGCACTAAGAGGAAAAACATTTTTTTCCCATTTTATTTTTGTAAGTCAATGTGAAATTAAATGGAAGCATCTTTTTAAGTGAAAATAATTTTCCCCAAATTAAAATTCAGTGTAGTGTAGAGTAAGAATGCCACTTGACAAGCCACAACATAAGTGACTTCTTATTGCTGCTTTTAATGGGGGCGTTTCCCAACTTGCTGCCCTTGTTCTGGATCAGAAGAAGAAGTTGGCACCACTTTGCTGACAGTCCCCAAACTCCTAGAGTTTATCATTAGCAAGGTAGATTAGACCTGGAAGAATGATGTGTTTGTAAAGTGTTTTGGATCTTTCTTTCTGATTTTGATGAGAAAGAACAATGTGTCTGCTTATTTAGGTTCACTGGTGAGTCGAAGTTAAGACGCAAAGTCCATTTTCTGATTTTTCTGGGGCACAATTATTAATATCTGAAAATTTTCTTCCAACTGAGGTATTCAAGTCACAGTGTATTTCTCATATACATTGGTCTCATATCTTCTCCCTTGAGACAGTTGAAACTGAATGGGAAAGAAAGGGATTTATAAGAGTTTCTTTCCTTTATGACAAAGAATTTAACTATTTTAAACTTTATGTAACACACTGTCCAAACAAGCTAATAAAACAATGATAGTACTAGCAAAGCAAAATTCTGTAAAGTTAATTTATTAACTAGAAATTTAGTTTCATTTTGTGAAGAGCTGGAACATTTTGACCATAGAACTTCTGAGGTGCAGAAGGGGATGTAACTTGGGGATGCGAGGGCTAGTTTAATTTCTTTTTCCTTCATCTTGCTTGTACTAATAATTTGAAGTTTTTCAATGTTGGCTGTAATTATCAGGCCAAGAGATTTTAGTCGACATAAGGTTGCAACACTCAGTACACAGGAAAAATGGGACAAATCAAAGTCAAAATAAGTTTCTCCTCCTGGAGCTATTAGGCAAGTGGGAACAGCTTGTTCACTAATTGCACAGATGAAGTCATTTGTGTTGTATTAAAGACTTGACGTGAGAATCAGTTCCATCTTGGTCTGCTATATAACGCTGGTGACAGGTATTTAAGAACTGCCTGTTCTGTCCAAAAATTCCTGTCTACCAAGTACTCTCAGACTGTCTATATACATAGTTAAACTGCTCCCAACTTCTTTGAAGCACAGCAGACCCTCCCTGTGGCAGACGCACTTCAGGTTGTAATTCTTTCAGATTTCAAAGTCAGCATTTAACTTTTGAATTTTTTTTCCTCACTCTTCAAAAACAGTGAATAAGGTTTTGTTTTCTTTAAAGAGGCTACTTT
The DNA here is from genome assembly GCF_011764305.1 of Mustela putorius furo. Lineage (NCBI taxonomy): Eukaryota > Metazoa > Chordata > Mammalia > Carnivora > Mustelidae > Mustela > Mustela putorius. Next base: position 4,009,885 of record NW_025421481.1, read on the forward strand.
TATTTTAAATAAAACTTCCTGAATGCAAAAAGCCTTTCAAAATATTTTAAAATATTTTCCATGATGTCTCAGATGCTTAGTTAGGTTTGTTTTCCTTGTATGATCAATTCTATTTGGTGGCGAATCCTTGAGACTTATTTCACATTCTCTTAAATGCTAACACACACCAGATTTGTAGAACCAGAGGGGCTGTTCGTGTGAAGCAGAAAGGATCTGCAAAATTAGAGCAAATGAAGCTAAAGGTCAACATTATGATTAAAATTACAATTTCTATTAGCCCACAAGAAAAAAAAAGGCAGGAGCTGTTGGGGGAGTTGGGCAGTGGGCACTGGAAGCCAAGAATGCCTGTTCTGAAGTTACTTGCTATTCACCAATGTGAAAGCAAAGTGATCAAATATTCTGGTTTGGGGAATTTGCAGTTGTTATTTGACGTTCTAATAGAGATATTGGTTCCAAGTTCTTTGTGGAAGAAGAGTATTTTGCAATAACCTCTTCTTTAGAAAGGTTGAGTCTATTTAAACACATCAGAGTTCAATTTACCGTAGCTGGAAAATTTTTACTATGAGGCCTTTCCCCCTCTTCCCTTCATCTTGCCTTTTAATGGCCCAAAATAACAAATTGTTTCAAAGTTTTTGTCTAAATAATTTTTACAATGTGCAAATTATACAGAAAACCATAGCCATTAAAACAAGCTTGCCGTTGCACTAATCTCCATAGAAACACTGGAAGGCAGATAAACAGTTCTGGACTACAAGTTAGGATGCATTAATCTGCTTATTACACTTTGAATTTCTTTCTAGTGCATATGTTTAGACAACTTCCCTACAAGGGAAAAGGTCCGAAAAATCAGAGAGGAACTATTTTATTTTTGTAGCAATAAATAACATTGAACTGTCTATAGTAATTCTGTCCAACAGAACAATAACATAAGCTATATAAATTATCTTAAATTTTCTAGTAGTCACAATTTAAGAAATGAATTTACTAATATATTTCATTTAATGCAATAAATCTAAATAAAGTATTATTTCAACATAAAACCCATACAAAATTATTAATGAGATATTTTACATTATTTTTCTCATACTAAGTCTTTCAAAATCTGGTGTGTATTTTCTACTCACAGCAAATCTGAATTTGAACTATTTACTTTTTTTTTCTTTTTTAAGTTTTAAGTCCAACTTTTGATTTCAGCTCAGGTCATGATCTCATGGGATTGGGCCCTGCATCAGGGTCTACACTTACCAGGGAACATGCTTGAGATTTTCTCTCTTTCTCTCTCTCCCCATGCCTTTGCCCTACCCCCTGCACTCTCTCTCTCTAAAATTAAAAAAAAAAAAAAAAAAAGAGTCAGCCATTTAACCAACTGAGCCACCTGGGTGCCCCTGGACCATTTAGAGTTCAAATAGTCAATAGCCACACATGGCTAGTTGCTTACCATGTTGGACAGAGCAACCCTATAGAATAGTAAATACTCACTATATTTAAAAAAGAAATAGGGTCTCTTCAATGGAGATCTCTTGCAGTTTTTTCCCCTTGGTCTTTTTAGAAACTACATTGACCCCCTAAAGACTTGACATGTTCCTGTCCAGAATGATTATACCTCAGGTTGCTCTGCATCCTACAGAAGTAAGTCCACCAGAAGCTGGTGGTATTCTGCTTCTCTGTGTCTTCTGTATTAAAATTGTGCGCCAAACCAAAATGAATCTTGGATTTTAGCTGTAGTATTAATCTTTTCAAGCCCTTCACACTTCAGAGCCTCTGGCCTAGCAATCTACGGCTGAAGCTGATTTGAATCTAAGAGGAGACTCACCCAGTTATGATAGACTAAAGGCTATTGCCTACTCGAACTACCTACCAACTAGCACACATTCAGTGCCTGTTACAGGCCGACTACTGGCTTAGTTAAAAGCTCATTTGCTCAGGTCCTTATCTGCTTTCAGCATCACCTCACTGGCATTCTCATCTCTGCCTCTGTCCCCCGATTATCAAGTCATTCTCCACAGATCCACCAGAGAGTTTGCTTAAACATATCTGATTGTCTGGTTTCCCTAGTAGATCTCTGAGAAGGCTCCCACTGCTAATAGATTGCAAACTCTTTAGCGTTGCCTATGACACCCATCCATCCTGCCCTAATCCATCTCTCAAGCTATACCTTCATCTAGTTCCTTAATTGTATGGCCTCTCCCCCATACTCTCTCCACATGTGCTCCCGCCAAATGACTTCTTGCCATCCCTTGACCATGCCTTATCTTTCTTTCTCACCAAGGTTATATACAGTTTCCTTTGCCCGGACTGCACTTTTTCCTCTTGCTTATATGTAAAATTCTACTCATTCATTCTAGAAAACCCAAGTTAGTGTCTTAGCTTCCCTGCTTACTCCATTGGAGAGCTGTCTGCTAATTTGAAAGCATCTTTGTTTCTAATAGAAGTCAAAATCCATTTTCTGTTTGGGGGAAGCTTTCTCAGTTTGGTTTTTTGCTACCTGTCTTGTTTCAGAGAAAAGCTACTACTAATCCATGAGCAACTCCAATAATATTCAAACATCATAGAGCATTAATGTCTTAGTCTAATCAAGAATAATCTCTCTCGGGGCACATGAGTGGCTCAGTGGGTTGTCTTTGCCTTCAGCTCGGGTCATGATCTCAGAGTCCTGGGATCGAACCCCCCATTGGGCTCTCTGCTCAGTGGGGAGCCTGCTTCCCCCTCTCTCTATGCCAGCCTCTCTGCCTTCTTGTGATCTGTCTGTCAAATAAATAAATAAAATCTTTAAAAAAAAAAAAAAGAGTAATCTCTCGGCACACCTGGGTGGCTCAGTCGGTTAAGCATCCAACTCTTGGTTTTGGCTCAGGTCAGCATCTCAGGGTTATTAGTTCAAACCCACACTGGGCTCTGCACTCAGCAGGGACTCTGCTTGAGATTCACTCTCTGTCCCCCTTTGTCCCCCCATACCATGTTCTCTATCTAAAATAAATAAATCTTTTTTTTTTTTTAAGAGTAATCTCTCAGAAAAAAGAAATAGAAGTTGTTGTTGTTTTACGGTGCATTTGAAAGCTGTTTGAAAGTGAAAGTGAACTATTTTTTTTTAAAGATTTTATTTATTTATTTGACAGAGAGAGATCACAAGTAGGCAGAGAGGCAGGCAGAGAGAGAGAGAGAGGAGGAAGCAGGCTCCCTGCTGAGCAGAGAGCCTGATGCGGGACTCGATCCCAGGACCCTGAGATCATGACCTGAGCCGAAGGCAGCGGCTTAACCCACTGAGCCACCCAGGCGCCCAGAAGTGAACTATTTTTAATATGGTCTTGTCAATAAGGGACTTAAAATAAGACATGAATCTCTTAACTCCTTTTGGGGGGCTAAGTACACCTAAGGACTCATTTTCTAAGTATTTGTTAGCCCTTTAGTGCTCTTCAGGGCAGTTTTTCCATTCATGCTTTTTTATAGCAATTCACAATTCTACAACAACTCAGTGTCATGCCTCAGCATGTCCCAGGTCAAAACCACACCATTTATTTAAACCTGCTCTTCTGGACACGTTGAGTTCTGGAAAGGACATCACTTAGAGTTGTACCCAGCATATCCTTCTCTGTCACTCCAGACAATATAAATTGCCAAGTCGTCTTATTGTGCATCTGTAGCCTCCTTGCCAATCATTCCTTTTCTGCTATTCCCAGTTCAGACCCATGTTCCTCCCACCTATAACCTTGAAATCACCTCCAGCCCTGTTTCCCTTCAACTCCTAAATTCCAACTCTTACAAAGACTTCTAAAGCCCAGCTCTAAGGATATCATCTCCCAGCTCAAAACCCCCGAGTTTCTCCCTGTCACCTAATAAACAAAATCCAAATTCCTTAGCCTCTTAGCCTTCCTCTTACCCCAATATAGCATTATAGTGTGATTTCCTTCTACTCCCCTACATGTACTTCACCCAAAATGTGCTAATCATATCCCATATACAGCCTTCCCATTCTAGCATCTTGGCTTTGTCTGTACTGCTCTTGTCTTCTTACTTTTCTAACTTCTTGCTGATCAATATATGACCCCATCCTTCAAGGCCTAGTCAAAACTACTACCTCTTCCATGAAGTCCCTCTGGATTTTCCAGCAGGAAATCTTTTGGTCCATGTACATACTCTATTTGTTTATCTGTTATGACTCTTACTGCAGTTTACATTGTAAGCTTGTTTTTTTGTATATTTATATGAATAGCTTATCTCTGCTCAGATTATAAAGTTCACTTCATTGATTCAACAAATATGTGTTGAGTGCCTACTAGGTGCTACTGCAATTCAGAAAATAGTGATCAAGACACAGTTTTTATTTTAGGGGGCCATCCTAGGACACCTACCAGGTGTCTTGAAAAAAAAAAAAGCACTCAGTGATTACTTGAATACATATCTGAAAAACATATTTCTAGGCTAGAAAAGTAAGAATAAAAAGTAAATTTAAGAGGCTTCAGAGCCGCTGAACTAGGAGTTCACAATAGCTAGAAGTCTGTCTCTTGTCACTTTAGCTATAGAGATCCCAGCAAGCCCTCACACAGAGCCCTTTGCTCTTAGTTACACACATCTCCAACAATAAAAATCATGACAACAACCACAGTGAGCTTGGACACATGATTTCCAAACTCATGTCAGATGAGAAGCAGCAAATTAAGAGCAGGAAAGAGAAATGGTACAGTCAGTCACATGGGCTTCAGTGAAATGGACAGTCCAACAGCAAGGGAGGACCCAGAAAAGCTAAAAATCAAAACAACAATTAAAAAGAAAAACAGCAATCTGCAGCCGTTTAAACTAGGGACAAACAGTTCTACATACCTCTGAAGCGCCTGAGGACTTCTCAGTGTTATAGCATACTACTACTTTTAATGACAAGTCATCAAGCTGGATTATGTTTATAGAGCACTATTTTAGAAGGCAGGGAAGATTAATATGTTGGAAATGTTTCCATCCAAGATAATTAAAACTCCTGGTGTATAAAATAATGAATCCTCATCCCTCTATTAAATTCAGTTATCCAGAACGACTCTCTTCCAGGCTCTGGAGCCAGGGTTTTATTGTACTTCCTTGCATTTCTTGATTCTTTTGCCTCAGAACATGTGTTGGCTCTCAGCATTTAGTTCAATTTTCATTCAGTAAGTTTCATTCCCATTCTATTTGCACAAACTCTAAAAGGGCCAATGGAGGACATAAAAGATTTGAAAATTCTAGACCATAGTCTTGTCTTAGTGCTCAGAGTCTAGTTTAGGAGGTAAGACCTACCTCCTTGAACAACATCAGGACACAATAGAGTGAGATGTAAATAAGTGTATAGTGAAACAAACATTGGAATGAAGGATTTCTGATAAAGGAGTAGGGCAAATCAGGAAAGATTTTTTGAGCTTCTGAGCCAGAAGTCGAAGATTTAGGAAAGGCATTTTGGTAAACAAAATGGGCCAAAAAGAGTGACAATTCTAGTCAAGAAAGAGCAAACTCCGTGTAGACAATGGTAAAGAGTTGGCCTGGCAGATGAACTGAGGGCCCTGCTTGGGGAAATGGAGATAAATTTGAGGTATTTCCACAGTTTTGCATAAATCCCTGTCTTTCTAAAGTCCTGTCTTGGGCTGCCATAACAAAATACCATAGACTGGGTGGCTTAAATGAAAGACATTTATTGTCACAGTTCTGAGAGCTGGGAAGTCCAAGATCAAGGTAATGGCTTGAGTACCTTGGTGTCTGGTGAGTACCTTGTTCCTCCTGGCTTGCAGACAACCACCTTTTTTACTGTGTCCTCACACAGGGGAGTGGAAAAAGCAAGCTTTCTGGTGTCTCTTCTTATGTGACATTAATCCCCTTGTGAAGGCCCCACTGTCATGCCATCCTCTAACCCTAATTACCTCCCAAAGGCCCCATCTCCAAGTACCATCACATTGGGGGTTAGCCCTTAAACATATAAATGCAGCGAGAGTAGAGAGCTGAAGGTGAGGACATAAACATTCAGTCTGAAATAGGTCATATGAATGTAAATCCCTCTTTGAAAAGCCAAAAAAAAAAAAAAAAAGTTTGATGTATAGATTGGTACTCTATTCAATTGCGTCATTTTGCTAGAGAGTTTATGTAACAGCTACTTGCAAACTATAAAACAGCCTTGATTTTCTTTCTCTAAGTTCATTTTACAAATGAAATTACAGAAATGTATGTTCCGCTTTGGTTAGAAGCTCTAGAGAAACTTACTTCTAGAAGACATCATCTAGAGCTGTGGATGTGTCTAAAGCCTTGGGTGATGGTTAACAAATTCTACAAGTAATTGAGGATGAACACAAACAATGAGCTTACTTTCTACAGTTTGTTATCTGATCAAGACCAGAGATTTATCAGCCTCTTAAAATGAGGCTCTACTGCGTATCATGCTTAGCAAAATAAGTCAAGCAGAGAAAGACAACTATCATATGATCTCCCTGATATGAGGAAGTGGTGATGCAACATGGGGAGTTAAGTGGGTAGGAGAAGAATCAATGAAACAAGATGGGATTGGGAGGGAGACAAACCATAAGTGACTCTTAATCTCACAAAACAAAATGAGGGTTGCTGGGGGGAGGGGGTTTGGGAGAAGGGGGTGGGATTATGGACATTGGGGAGGGTATGTGCTTTGGTGAGTGCTGTGAAGTGTGTAAACCTGGTGATTCACAGACCTGTACCCCTGGGGATAAAAATATGTTTATATAAAATAAAAAATTTAAAAAAAAAATGAGGCTCTACTATGGTAGGTGCTGTGAATTGTGTAAGACTGATGATTTACAGACCTGTACCCCTGAAACAAATAATACATTACATGTTAACTTTTTAAGAAGAAAGAAAAGCAAAAAATAAAAATAAAAATAAATGAGGTTCTAATAACTGTGCTTTGACCTTTCTCACTAGACTGTCAACTCTGCTGGGGTTAGTGTGTTCCCTAGCTTCTAGAACATCACCCACCACAGAAATGGGACTTACTGCTAAATTAACAGCTGAGTAAATGATTGAATGCAAGACAAATACATTTATTAACATTAGCTGTCATGTATTTCTCAAAATTAACTTAGCCTGAACTGGCTGAGATTCTTTTATGACTGGCGGATCATGACTTTTTAACAAATTAAAAGCAACCACACAATCAGGGATTTTAAAGTAATTTTTTCCCAGACATGTTTGTTATAAGTCCAATACATGTATCCTGTTGAATTGGCTGCTTTGTGTAATTGAAAGCCAATTTCAACGTTCACATGACAATGAAAATCTCAAGCTTAAATTTATTAATATGTTGTCTTGGCAGAACACCAAGCCTCTTAATAGCAAAACATGGAGAGAAAGGATATTAGTCTCCAAAGACTTGAATTTGATTTTGAAAATAAAGTGATGTTGTTCTTAAAAATATCATTCATAAGAAGACATAACTGTGGATCTGTGGACTATAAAGTAATAAATGAAAAATAATCCAAAAGACTGAGAAGAAACGTTTCAGTATGATAGGTAGTTGGAAGGCCAAGGGGCAAAATTTTTAAGTGTTTTAGGGGCCACCTGAGCAATTCAAGTTCTGAACAGTTGCTAACTCACTGATCAGATAACTCCTAATCTGCACATACTCAATGAATAATTTGCCAAATACACTAGGATATGAAGCAGAAACACTGCAAATTCACCCAGATGAATCCCAGAAAAGGAGACTGGATCATTGCTAATAACCATGGCTATCATTTATTGAGCACATAGCAGGTCCAACACTATGTCAAGTGCCATATAGACTTATCTAATCCTTATAAACCCACCATTGAGCAGATGAAGAAACTAAGACTTAAAAATACGTTAAGTAAATTACTCCAAATCAACAAATCTGTAAAGAACAAAGCAAGATTTTTACCTTCACTATGGGCCATTCCATTCTATTCCACTGCTCCCCAAAAGACGGTCTTGAAAAGACAACATCAGCATCACATCAGAAGTTGTTAGAAATCAAAATCTCAAACCCATCCAGACTTACTGAATTAGATTCACTGATTGTAGGACCTAGGAAATCTGTTATTAACCAGCTCTTCAGGAGATTCTAAAATATGCTAAAACTTGAGAAGCTCCATTCTACTCTATTTCTCCAAACTTTAGCAAATTTGTATATTTCATTTGTGCTAGTGCAGATTATTATTACAAAACCCAGAAAATTATCGCATCAATTATTTGAGCTATGTGAACAATAGTCACTATGCCAGTGACTATAATTCCTACCAATAAAATGTATAAAATGAGCCCCAAGAAAAAAAAACCCAATAGCATTATCCATCTAAAATATGAACAAGGGCTACAGTGATTGGAATTCTTTCAATACCTGACTACACATATTGATTTGGGATTAAAACAGTAATCACTTAGCTCATTCTAAGCTTTAACAGATAAAACAGATTTTTAATATAATCAGAAATGAGTATCTTGCCAAGAGGGCAAGAAAAGCCATCCTGTGTGCTGTGACAAAAGTGAAATATAATATATGAAAATGACAATCAGAATTCTGATCTATTGTTATGCATAGTAGTCTTGCCAAATAACGAAATGTATTGACATTGCTGCTGAGCTGTCATTGGCACGTTTCACAAACATTGAGATTTTCTAAGCAAAGTTACTGGAAGTCATTCAAATATTTGTAATGGTGTAATGGGTGAACTAGAGACTTTCTCTTTCAAAAAAATGTTGTTCCAAACTCCTTGATGAGAAAATATTTGGAATAAAGCACAATAGATTTATATACAGACTTATATGGCTGAAATTGATTTTTATTTCCCTGGGAATTTAAGAATCTTTTTAATAATTGAGAGCTGGTGTACAGCTGCAAAAGGTTGGCTTACTACAGAGCCAATATTTATACTTTCTTGATAAAACAAATGAGAATTCTCTTTCTGTTTTCTATCTTAACTTATGTTGAAAGCCTGGCAACACTGAGGTATAATACGTGCTTCTTCAAAATGTTTTTAAATTGTTGTTCACTGTTTTGTATTTCATCTTGAAGCTCCTTTATTTATAAGATTATTAAACCTCAAAGAGATCCATATGGTGGAAGAGAATGGAGAAAGCAATTTCACTGTTTTATTCTTCTTTAATAGAATTTATATGAAACTGAAAATTGTCCTAGTCTACGGTTTGTCTCAAGGTGTATGTCTATACGTTGCAACAGGATGGCTTAAAGAGATGGATAAATTATTATTACACAATAAACTTTATGGCTAGCATTTAATTCTGCAGAAATTGCCCTCTTTCTAATAGGAGTGTGAAAGTTTATGTAGATACTTGATGTCTCTATATTTAAATCAAGCAAGCCTAGCCTCAGAAAAATACATAGTTTTGTCTAACTGTAGATCCAGCAATGTTGTTACCAGAAGCTCCTGCTTCTTAATAATTTCTAGGTTTTTTCTAGACTTACTTTTTTATTTCTACTGCTTACCATTTGCCTACTCTACTAAGGACCAGCCTTATGCTATTGCTTTTACTGGAATCATGTGTACAGGCACAGTACTCTCACATATGATAACCGCTTGAGCAAATATTATTATCTGTATACATCTGCCAAGGAACACAGAATTTGTCTGTAGACAAAATAATTTATGCTTCCTGGATACTACCCTCACTAGCAGAGTTTTGACATCATATGCATTACCTTTTAGAAAAAAAAAAATTAAGAGCAGGAATCCAATGGTCAGTATAATGTGGAGGCTGAAATTATGGACACTGTTATCAGATAGACTTGATTCCGGTCCTTGATCTATTGCTTACTAACTATGTGGCCTTGACCAGTCACTTTAGCTGCTTGTGCCCCATTTTTTTATTTCATAGAACTATTGAGCAGATTTACTCAAGATAGTGCTTAGAAATGTGTGTGGTGTGGGGTAGTGGTCAATATATGGATGCCATCATTGTTATTCACTAGGCCTGTAAAATGGATGCAACAAACAAACAAATCTGATGGAATTTCTGTTATGGGGAAAGCTAGAGGTTCTATGAGGTCAATAACCATGAATGTCTTTTCACTACTGTATCCTAGCACAAGGTATAGATGCCGGACATATAATAGATATGAACAAAAATTCAAGTGAATGAATAAATAAATTATATATATATATATATATATATAAAGCATTTGGCACACTGTGTTCAATAAATGAGGGCTATTTTAAGTATTTTTAACTATTTTGTGGAATCCTTAATAGAGGTTTCATTCAAGCCTGACCTCTGTGCATAGTACTAGGAAGTCTTTACTGGGCAATCTTCACTTCCTGAACTAAGACCGCCAAGAAGCTCTGTCCAGTGGCATTATGAAATTACTTTTTGGGCCTTGACTAGAAAGGAATTAGTGGTAAGGTCATTGTGCCAAAAATCTAGGAGATTAAGATTCAAGTCCTAACTTAATAGTTTCCTACTTGTGTGATCTTAGATAAGTCATTTTATCTCTTTGAGTCTATTACTTCTATTGTAATTTGAATTGTTAGGATTGAAAAGCCCTCTTGTAACATTGGCTTTCTGTAATTTTGCAAATTATGTCATAACTCTTTGTTCCTGAACATATGAAAAAAAAATTGTTTTTGTTTTAGGTTTTTGTTTTGTTTTGTTTTAATTTATTTTTTATTTTCAGCATAACAGTATTCATTGTTTTTGCACCACACCCAGTGCTCCATGCAAACCGTGCCCTCTATAATACCCACCACCTGGTACCCCGACCTCCCACCCCTCGCCCCTTCAAAACCCTCAGATTGTTTTTCAGAGTCCATAGTCTCTCATGATTCACCTTCCCTTCCAATTTCCCCCAACTCCCTTCTCCTCTCTAACTCCCCATATCCTCCATGCTATTTGTTATGCTTCACAAATAAGTGAAACCATATGATAATTGACTCTCTCTGCTTGACTTCTTTCACTCAGCATAATCTCTTCCAGTCCCGTCCATGTTGCTACAAAAGCTGGGTATTCGTCCTTTCTGATGGAGGCATAATACTCCATAGTTTATATGGACCACCTCTTCCTTATCCATTCGTCCGTTGAAGGGCATCTTGGTTCTTTCCACAGTTTGGCAACTGTGGCCATTGCTGCTGTAAACATTGGGGTACAGATGGCCCTTCTATACTCATCTATAATTCTATCTGTATCTTTGAGGTAAATACCCAGGAGTGCAATGGCAGGGTCATAGGGAAGTTCTATTTTTAATTTCTTGAGGAATCTCCACACTGTTCTCCAAAGAGGCTGCACCAACTTGCATTCCCACCAACAGTGTAAGAGGGTTCCCCTTTCTCCACGTCCTCTCCAACACATGTTGTTTCCTGTCTTGCTAATTTTGGCCATTCTAACTGGTGTAAGGTGATATCTCAATGTAGTTTTAATTTGAATCTCCCTGATGGCTAGTGATGATGAACATTTTTTCAGGTGTCTGATAACCATTTGTATGTCTTTATTGGAGAAGTGTCTGTCCATATCTTCTGCCCATTTTTTGATATGATTGTCTGTTTTGTGTGTGAAAAAATTTTATGGCTTATCCCTCATGTATGTAGCATGCCTATTACACACACACATAAACACACACATGCATGCACACACACACAGGTGTATGTATGAGTCAACAGTACATGTTATGAATTTTTTTATCCAATACAGGAACTTTTCTTCTCAAATAAAAAAATTCTTCTCTCCATTTATACCTTTTTCGGCAATTCCTGCATGAGAATTTTACATTTAAATCTATCATCCACATTAGATTATAACTGAGAAGTGTCCTAAAAGAAAGATTTGATTAAGAAAAACTAATAACTCGGGGCGCCTGGGTGGCTCAGTGGGTTAAGCCGCTGCCTTCAGCTCAGGTCATGATCTCGGGGTCCTGGGATCGAGCCCCACATCAGGCTCTCTGCTCAGCAGGGAGCCTGCTTTCCTCTCTCTCTCTGCCTGCCTCTCCATCTACTTGTGATTTCTCTCTGTCAAATAAATAAATAAAATCTTAAAAAAAAAAACACACAAAAAAACTAATAACTTATTTTGTTCATTTTATCTCAATGTGATTTCCTCCTTCCACACTCATCCAATTTTTCTTGTTTGTGCCAATTATTTTCTATTTCTTAAATATTTAACTGGTTAAACATGTATATATGCCTTGTCTACCTATATAAAAAGATATATGACCTACTATTTGCCCTGCATCCTGCTAGGGAATTCTCTAGTTCTTTAAACAATACTCAAAAATTATAGATGAGGAACTGAATTTAAATGCATAAGTGGTGCAAAGTTCAAATCACAGTCAATGATGGAGCCAGAATTTGAAACTGGGTCTGTCTCATCAAAGTCATTGCTGTTTCCACTTTATCTTGTCTTTCACATAGCTGCTTGCCTTGTCAAATACCAACAGCTTAAAAATGTCCCTGGGAGCAGACCTCTTTATTGTGTGTATTTGAACCATTTCCCCACCCCCAATCACACACAGAGCATTGTGAACATAATAGGTGTTAGAAAATGTATGTCGAGTAAACAAAAGGGAAAAAAAAGGCATATTGGACCCTCTTCAATTTTGTGGCCTCGTTTCTCAGAGTGAGCGAGTGAGTTATTTATTTATTTAGGATTAAAATAGGAAGTGCTAAGGTTATCACATGAATACAAATCATGCAGTTATGACAAGTGCCAAACTGGCTTGAAAGGACCAGGGAAGTCAAACTTACTCCCCTCTATTTCTTTCCCAGCACTCAGTGGGCCTGAATGTGAGGATTCCAATCCCATGGCAGCCTGAGTAGATAGCAGCATGCAGCAGAGCACTGAGCACAAGCACTGTGTTAGCAAGGGGCAGGGATCTCTAGACCCTTTCAAATTCTTACACCAATGAGTTTTCTCTGGGCTTATGGAAGTATATTTTAAGAGAAGTTCTTTGATATTATTTGTACTTGCATATGTTTTGAAGATTACAAAAGTCAGAGATTGAACAAAGCCATTATTTCTGACCATGGGGTTGAAAGAGTTCATACTTAAATGGGGGTGATAAATGCAGTTTGGGAACCTTCATTCCTGGACACTCTTTTGAAAAATAAGTAGTCATGAGTAATCTAAGAATGTGACATTAAACTTCGCTCTTGTATTAGGTAAGTTTAACTTACCTAACTTACTGTAACAAGCGATCCCAAACTTTGAGCTTTATACAATAAAGGCTTATTTCTCATTCATACAATAATGGTCAGCCAGTGATCCCCCAAATAATATCTCAAGGGTCCAAGCTCCTTCCTTCTTGTAGTGCCACCTGCTCTAGATCTTCAGAATCTCCTCTACTAAGCTTCAGGCTGAAAAAAGAGTGTGGAAGAGTAAGCAGAAAGTTCTTATAGGCCAGGTCTCAATATATATCATTTCCTATTCACATTCCATCGGCCAGAATTCAGCCTTATGGCCACACCTAACTGCAAGGAAGGCTAGGAAAAGCAGTCTAGCTGAGTGCCTAATAAGAAGAGGAAATAGGTTATAGGGAAACACACAGTAGTTTCTGTCCCGTCCTAAATGCACACTTCCCATCCAGTCTTATAGGGTTAGCAGTGTTCCCTGTATAGGGCAAATAAATGGTTGCTCTTTTACAATTGATACATCTGATGTAATCAAATAACCATTATCTGAGACCTATATAGTGCACAGTCCAAGTGCTAATTGTGGGCTGTGATAAATAAGACATGACTTCTGCCCCTAAGAATTTTGCACTAAAATTGAGCTCTCAACCAACTAAAATTGAGAAGACTAAATTAAGAATTAAATAGAGATGAAACTGTTTTTAGTATATATTTGATTTTATGCCTGTCTGCCCTAACTTTAAGCCTCTCAGGACCAAGACCTCATAACACATCTTTGTGGTCTTTATTCAGTGTCTAGCATATAGCAGGTATTTTAGACGTGTTTTTTAAGAGAACAAAATAAAAAACTATGTTGAAGGAGTGCAAATAATCATGTGTTGTTATAAGTTGTGCACTACACAACTCTAGGAAGTGCAATTCACATTGTGGCCATTGTGAATGGCTCTTCTTAGAACTGCATTGTATACAATCTGCACATCTCTATGTGACAGCCCTAGGGTAAAGAGCAACCCAAAAATTCATCCAGGGGAACATGAAAACTGAACTGGGCTTTGAGATACACAAAGAATTTCTACATATGAAGAAAGGAAAGAAAGGTGTTCCAGACTGAGAAAAGAAGCCCATCCAAAAGCCCAGAGTTCTAGAAAGACAGCTGGTAGATCAGGTATCTGAGAGTTATGCTGAGTTAGGGAAGTAGTGTATAAAAGGTGAATTTATTTTGTTGCTCAGTAGTGAAGGGTATTGATTACCACACTGAGAAGTGTGAAGTTTTTTTGGTAAACATTCTGGACTTACTGTTGTTTTTGGAGAACAGAAATAATGTGTGCCCACTCATGGTTTAGGGAGATCATTCTGATCTTTATGTGGAAGATGAACCGAAAAAATGATGGGCAAGGAGATTGTGTGGGAGACACTACCACACTGCAGCTGAAAGATGATAGTTAACTAGGACCCACACTCCATCAAAGTCATCTGAAGGAATTTTTCAAATTATGGCTACTATGCTTCCAAGTTTTTTTTTTTTAATTTGGGGGGTTTTTGTGATTTTATTTTTAAGGAGTCTCTACACCCAACATGGGCTCCAATTCATAACCCTGAGATCAAGAGTCACATGTTCTACCATCTAAGCCAGCCAGGTGCCCCTACTTCCAAGTTCTAAATAGGTTATACAAGAAATTCTGATACATATCCTTGACTAAGAGCCACTGGTATAAAACAGAAAGAAAAAGTGCTCAGAAATGAAATGTAAAAGGAAGAACAACTCTGAATAGGGAGCTTCCACGGATAGACCAGAGATGAAAGAAATGAGCTTGAGGCACGGGAGCCAGAGCAGGAGAGAATTCAAGGAGGGGTGCAGTCAAAAGCGCCAAATGCTACAGAGGTAGTGAAAATTAGAAGTAAGCAGAAGTTGCTGTATTTGGCTTTAAAATCTCTCTAGGCATCTCTGAACTCTATTGCAGTTAGGGTTGGAATGCCAGTTCTGAAGCTTTCAAAATTAGTCTGCAGCTAGAATAGGTTCCTTTTGCAGTCAGTCTACTGCATCAAGTATAGAAAGCACATCAGGCAAGGACTTGAAAGAACTAAGTTCATATTTGGACTTAGCTGCATATTCACTCTGTGAACCTGTACAGGTCACCCAGTCTCTCTGGGCTTCAGACTCCTTTGCTCTGAATTCTATATTAATATTTAAATCACCATATTCTGTTCTTGTTTGCATTCAACAAATGTTTATTTTCTTGAGATTTTTTTTTAAAGGTTTTATTTATTTATTTGAAGAGAGAGAGAGAGACAGAGATCACAAGCAGGCAGAGAGGCAGGCAGAGGCAGAGAGAGAAGCAGGCTCCCCGCTGAGCAAGGAGCCTGATGCAGGGCTCGATCCCAGGACCCTGATCATGACCTGAGCTGAAGGCAGCGGCTTAACCCACTGAGCCACCCAGGCGCCCCTTGAGATATTTTTTTAACAAGACTTGAAAATACTCTCTTTCTCTCTCTCTCTCTCTTTTATTTTTTTAATGTGGTATTACTTGGGACCAGAATAAGGGAAAACATCTGCTTTTTTTTTTTTTTTTTTGACAGAAATTCTAAATATTTATAATTTACATGAAAAAAATTACAACAGTAATACTGGGTTTCTTTCAAATGTGAAGGCAGAGAGAAGGTTTTGCAAATGAAAATGATAGAAACCACCTTAGTAGGAAAGTAATCTGAAGATGGTGTTTGCTCAGAATGACTCAAAAAAGTCCCCAAGTCCTTGCCTTCACCAGGACATCCTGTTAGATAGGTAATATAAGAGAGATGTAGGTTGATAAACTCTCTGCAGAGTGCTGTCAGATGGGTTACGATGACTGGGTTTGCTTCATACTTCTCCATGCCCTGCCGAATGAAACTAGTGAGACAGTGGTATAAGCCTAGATGTTCTGGATCAGCAGTATCCTTCCAACCCAGCCCCCAGCAGGGCTCTCCAGGCATCTGTCTTTAGCTACACCAAGGCAGCTGGGTCTTAGTTTCATGAGGATCTTCTTTCTTTGTAGTCTGATTCTTTTTTTTTTTTTAATAATTTTTTATTTTTTATAAACATATATTTTTATCCCCAGGGGTACAGGTCTGTGAATCACCAGGTTTACACACTTCACAGCACTCACCAAAGCACATACCCTCCCCAATGTCCATAATCCCACCCCCTTCTCCCAAACCCCCTCCCCCCAGCAACCCTCAGTTTTTTTTGTGAGATTAAGAGTCACTTATGGTTTGTCTCCCTCCCAATCCCATCTTGTTTCATTGATTCTTCTCCTACCCACTTAAGCCCGCATGTTGCATCACCACTTCCTCATATCAGGGAGATCATACGATAGTTGTCTTTCTCTGCTTGACTTATTTCGCTAAGCATGATACGCTCTAGTTCCATCCATGTTGTTGCAAATGGCAAGATTTCATTTCTTTTGATGGCTGCATAGTATTCCATTGTGTATATATACCACATCTTCTTGATCCATTCATCTGTTGATGGACATCTAGGTTCTTTCCATAGTTTGGCTATTGTGGACATTGCTGCTATAAACATTCAGGTGCATGTGCCCCTTTGGAAATAAATGGAACTACTATTTATTGGGAACCTACTAGATTCCAGGCCCCATGCTAGGTATTTGTATATATGCTCTCCCTTACTCTTGACAGAAAACTTGTTAGGGAGATGTTATTATCCTTATCATAGAGTGGAGGCTCAGAGAAATTAATCTACCCAGAGTATCACAACCAGGACATAACATAAGTGGGCTTCATAGTGGGCTATGGGCCTTTTTTTTTTTTTTTTTAACCTTCCCACGCATTTTGGACAGAGGGGCTTCCTGAGATCTTTAAAAGTGTAATTTCTGCTTTTAATGAGAAATTACATATTCATTGGGGAGGGTATGTGCTTTGGTGAGTGCTGTGAAGTGTGTAAACCGGGCAATTCACAGACCTGTACCCCTGGGGATAAAAATATAGGTTTATAAAAAATAAAAAATAAAAAAAAATTAAAAAAGAAGAAATTACATATTCAACCAGATTCTAATCAACTCAATATTCTGCCTCTGATGGGAACACTGAGGAAAACTCAAGAATATCCTCCAAAGTCCTTCACTTCCATTAACAAATTATTACAAATCTAGCACCAAGGAATCTAGATAAATCTTTCATGAAACTAGTTATTTTCAGTTTGTATCACTTCTCAGAAAAACAACTTCCAGGCATGTAAATTTGTATTGCCCTTTATATTTTTCCTAAAATACCACCTTTAACCCTCTAAGAAGTGCTTCCCCATTAAGCCTGCATATATTACTGCTTGATTTGTAAATGAGAAGTTAATGTATCTTTCCTCACAGAGCCTGTTTCCTTGGTAAGGTCAGCACAATACTTATAAGAAACCCTATACTAGGCCTCTCAAACCAGGCCTCTGAAATTCTGGCTGAAAGCTCACAACAGATCTGGGTCCAACAATAAAATCCTCCTCGAATCTGGGAGCACTCAACTCACTCCTGCCTTCTCAATCTTTTAAGTGTCTCCTTCCCATGCTCCTTCTTTTCCTTTCCCCAGTTCCTTGAAAAATCTTGTTCCAAAATGTCAGTCAACCATCAGCTAATGGGATCAGAAGTTGCTTCACAATCACAAGACCGCCTCTTCGCCAGCCCAGGGGTCCCCATTACCATCCTGTATCCCAAGATGACCTCCAGCCACCATGACATAAGAAGACATTTCAGAGCAGCTTTATAAATGGAAAAACTCATTTGTTATTTTTTCAAGGGACCAAGAAAAGAAAATGTTATGAACAAGGAAATTGTTGGTGGGTCACTGGCTGAGATACTGAAATTTGAACATTGAACAATTAATTTGATAATATAAACAGGTTTCGTTATACAGATTTTAGGAATATGATATGAATAGTCTGTTGTTTTGAGTTGCAGAAAGATCCTCGCCCTACTGCACCCCCATTCCTACCCCTTCTTACTATGACTTGGCACTCCCCCTCTTACTATTCTACTCTGCTGGTTGTTTTCTCCATCTATGCCTGCTGTTGGGAGTGCAGATGAACTCTGCACTTGGGCTTCATGCGGCTTCCTTGCCTACACTTCTTCTGACTTTTATTCTGGTTTCCTATTGTGTTTCTGACATACATTTTTAAGGGTTCCATTACATTGGGCTTTTTCCCCTACTTTCTCCAGAAAAATTGAATTTTCAAAGGAATATTTAAATTTTTTTGTTTAATATTTCTCTTTAGTTCTTTGTCCTGTTTCACAATTATAGCCATGTAATCCATAAGGAATCTATTAATATGTAAGAGGCTTTGAAGCTACCAGATGTGTGTGTGTGTGCATGCATGTGTGCACACATGCACACTGTTTTTTTTCTCCTCACAGAATCTGGCTGCTGCCAACCACTGATTTAGGAATGTTTAGGGGTATATGCCAACTCAATCAAAATCATTTTGGTACTGGGAACCCAACCACAGTCTCTGTAGAACAGTGGAATTTATTGCTTGCTCCAGTACTAAGTAATAGTACCAACAACATTTTGAATAAAGAAGAGTCTGATAAGATGAGAAAGAATGCCAGGATAATTCATTTTGATCATAAAATAATGCTTGTTCTGGATTGAAATATTAAAGGCACAAATAATCTGATGGTCCATGATTTCCTTCCCTTGACCTGGTATAGGAATATGATTCATAGCTTACTTCGGGATTGAGGATTCATACAAAGGCTGCTATATACACATCCCTGTTTTCATTCCACAAATATGTTTCTAGTACTGATTATGGGCCAAACACTAGCCAAGGCCTTGGGGCTGCAATGGTGAACAGTGGAACACAATTCCAGAGGTGCCTGTGTGGCTCAGTCATTAAGTGACTGCCTTCAGCTCAGGTCATGATCCCAGGATCCTGGGATAGAGCCCCACATTGGGCTGCTTCTCCCTCTCCCTCTCCCCCGGCTTGTGTTCCCTCTGTAGCTGTCTCTCTCTTTCAAATAAATAAATAAAATCTTTAAAAAAAAATAAACACAATTCCTGCCACATGGCACTTTCTGAAGGAAGATGTCTTGGCTGCATAGAGTACTCGCTGTTAAAACATTTGCGGCATATGTATAATAAAGTGATAGTGAAGCTAGAGTCCTACTGAACTATGTTCTGATCCAGTCTATACCACTCCAAGCTATTTTATCTTGAACAATTTATGTGGCCTCACTTCAGATTCTAAATTAATAGAACTTACATCATAGGGTTATTGTTGAGGGTTAAGTGAAAAAAAAATCTTTGTACAGCTTTAAGCAAAGTGCCTGGTTAAGAACCAGTAATAGTTGTGGTAGTAGTAGTAGTAGTAGTAGTAGTAGTAGATGAGAGCCACACTGGCCTTCAGCATTCTTGACACAGCAAGTTCATGGAACCAACCATCACTAGAAAGTCGCAGATCTAGCCCACCCTGGAGACTCCTCAGTTTGAGGGAGAGAAAAAGAAAGTGTTGCCCAATGCTCAGATCCACATCCTTTGCTTCTAAATCTACAGTTCCTCCTACTGCTCATGGAAAGAAATGTAGCTCCTTCCTCCCAGTAGGGTAGTTGCCATCTCCACTGTGGTGAGGATCCTTCACACTACCTGAGCCATGACATCTCAGACTCCGTAAGATGCAGCCCCCATCATCATCCCTGAGATCTTCTACCAGTCACTGGGCCGGTAGAAGCATACCATGCTATGATATAGACTCTTTCCATCCACTCTGCCCCTTCTGTTTCAGCAGGATGCCTACCCGCTCCATATTGAGCCTAATATGGCAGATCTAGAACTTCCAAGGCTGCTGGGACCTTCAGGGATCACAAGAAATCCATCTTTCTGATGGATCCTGGATTGTCTTTCCCTTTGGGGCAACCCTGATTTCAAACACTTATCTCCAAAAGAGCACTCAACAATTATCACATGGCTGCCATGTGCCATGATGCCATGATGCCATGATGCCCTGACAACATGATAACCATACCTAACCAGACCTCTCCCAGAATAGTCACAATGTTCTCCTGGGCACAATGAGGGCTACTCTGCACAAGATATGCAGAGAAGAAAACTGCTTCCATTTTGTTCCTCTGCTCCTATGCTTCTTCAGAGGTTATGTCTTCTACCCAGCAGGAGAGAGCAGTTTGCTTGATTTCCATCCTAGGGATCTAGGTGCAAAAAGAACCTAGGTGCAAAAAAGAACCCACTATAGTCAATCTGCCCACTCCCTTCCCTATGAAGAGGGCAGGCACAGAAAATTTCCTCAGATCCTGCCCAGCTCATCTACCTCTAAGGGGCCTCACAATAGCTAGTGTATGGAAGGAAAACAAATTTAAATGAAATAAACGTGAACCTCCTAATAATAATAGTGTTATTAACCCAATAGTGTTATTAACCCAATAGTTATATTAACTATAATAATAGTGTTATTAACCCAATACTTACTGAATGCCCAATTAGCTACGTGGTGCCAGAGGAGAGACAAATCCTAGCCATCCTCTTGGTAGTTTAGCAAGATGCTGGCTTAGCAGGTCTGTGCTAGCTTGAGGGAAGAAGAGGCTGATGCCAGAGGCTAATCTCTAGAGGCTCTGTCTTCAACCAAGACTGTTTCCCCAACCAGGAAATTTCCTATATCACACAGTATACCATATGTTCTCTGCCATCCTTATAAATCCATAGAGTAGTACAGGGCAGGGTCCTTTCCTTGGAGCCATTTCCCAAGGGCATCCAGCTGTGGTCAGTCAAGCACGTATCTCTCTGTTGGATGATGGCAACCAAAGGTAGTCATGGGTTCTGCAGTGTCTTATGTGGAAGCTTCCTCAATAAACTGTACTTTGCTTTCTTCATATCACTAGTAAGGAGTGTTTCTCTGCCACCGTGACATGACAGCATCAGACCCCAGGAAATTAGCCAGCATGCAGGTGTGAAGTCACAAGGTCTCTGTATACAAGTAGTTAACAGTTCCATGGAAAAGAACTCAAAGGTGATAATGAATGCAGTATATTTATAGACATTTGATGTAGGAAGGGACTTTGACAAGCTGTCACTGCACCCCCACGCTAGGCAACAGATGATAATCTTAACTAAGATGCATGCTTCTGCCTACATTAGCAAAGTCCTTGGAGGGTCATTCATAAAGGGGGCCCACACTGGTTCCTGGACCTCACTTTCACTCTTCAGGGAAAAAAGAAGTCCCCATGGATGACTGTATCTAACAAGAACTTGCACTAGGAGCAAACACAAAATGAGGCTATATTCACTAATAAATATAATAATAATAATAAAGTCACTAATAAGGGAACTAATTTACTAATTTTTGTGGAGAATAAGCCATCCACTCTTTATTCACATTGATTCACTTAAGAAAGTTAACAGAAAATATATATTCATTTACCCACAATATATTTATACCTAACATGAGCCATCATTCCAAATGAATGGAAACATGGCCATTAGCACTTTGAAGTGAGATGGCAAATGTAGGGAAATACTCAGTCTGGGACTGCTGTGTTCAGATTAGGCCTTACACATGAATGCAGAGCTGGAGGCTGGAGGGCATGCTGAACTTGGACTTATACACCTCTCTTAGTCTGTTTGTGTGGGTGTAACCACCCAGAGGAAGCGTGCCATACTTTCCTTTCACACATAGACACTAGCCACCCACAAAGCCTAAAGGAGTCCACTTTTCCTCATTCACCTGCCTGAAAGGGCTCCTTTTATAATTGGTATAATTTGTATGTGCTACAGGTGTCTCACCTTTCCCCAAAGCCTGTCATGACTTGATAGTTCTAAGGGCCAGTGGGGTATAGGGCACCTGACTACTAATAGCTTGAACCATCCATCTCCATTCAGAAATGACAATTTCATAAAGACCTTGGATTTTTGGATTCTGGTCTTCTCCCATTGTGTAACCAGGAAGCTTTAGAGAATAACTGGTCCTACTCATCAAGCTTGTTTTTGTTTTTTTTTTTATAACGGAATCATTTTGAGTTATTTGTAGATTTACACACTGTTGTAAGAAATACAGAGAGATCTCCCATCCAAGTACTAACCAGGCCCAACCCTGCTTAGCTTCCAAGATCAGACAAGATTGGGCACATTCAGGGTGGTATGGCCTCTGAGAAACAAAGTGAAGGTTTTAGAGGGGAGAGGGAGTGGGGGGATGGGTAAACCTGGTGGTAGGTATTAAGGAGGGCATGTATTGCATGAAGCACTGGGTATGGTACATAACGGATCTTGGAACACTGAAAAAATAAAATAAAAAAGAAATACAGAGAGATATACTATGTACACTTTACCAATATTTAATTATTTGAAACAACATTTGTTGAACAATTTTTCTTTGCCGCCCATCCAGGACAACAAAGATACCCGAAATGGGATTCCTGAGCTTCTGTGCCTTTAAGTTCTCATGATGAAGACAGACACAAAGTATCTCTTTAATGAAGTTCATTGTGCAAACTGCCAAGATGGAAGTGAGCATGTTGGAGGAAGAGTCCTGGGCAGTGCCTTGGGGGATGATTAGAAGTTTTTCAAGAGAAATGGGTATTAGTATTAGAGGGGCAATCTGGGCAGAGAAAACAGCACAAGCAAAGGCTCAGAAGTATGAAATAGCCTGGTGTGTGCTGGGAGCCATTCAAGTAATTCATCATGGATTGGAACAAAAAATTCAAAGAAGGGAGTTCAGAGGCATCTGGGGAATGAGAAGGGAATGTTGTGTGATCCTGGCCTCCCACATTCTGTGTGGGGGAAATGAAAAACAGATGGGAAATATGCTCCCAAACATGGCCCAAGCATGGCTCTAGGAGAAGGAGGAGAGAATCTTGTTCCTGTTTGAGGGGCCCACAGAGCCCTCATTTCCAATATTTGGACTATGGCCCACTTCCTTCTGCGACCTTCACCCAAGGCCAAGGGCAGGAAGTCTAGCTCGTATCTTTCCTCTTCTGCAAAAAGGTGGCAATTGGAATGAAACAGAGTGCCCCACTCTACCAATCTGAACTACCACATGAGGCAAGGTACCTTCACCTCTCCTCTGGCATGAAGTTTACCCAGAAGTCCTGTAAGGACCCTGTGAAGGACACAGAAGGCAGTTGATGATGCTGCCGGAAAAAGTGGAGAGTAACTAAAGTGGGGTCTGTAGGGCAGACGACCTGAGCTGGAAATCAAATGGGAATCCCATCCATACTCCAAAGAAATAGACCACCCCCAAAAGCTGAGATGAGGCCAGTTTACCAGGACTCTAGGCACTGGCTGAACTGAGAAACAGCAGACCTGGAGTATTCTAGCCACAGATGTCCACAGAAGGTGCCAGTAGAGCAAGGAGTAACCAGGTAAACAGGGAAATAATTTCCTCAAAGGTGGGACAGGTGAAAATCCAAGGAGTAGCATGCATCTGAGCTCCCACCTGCTCACCTCCACAGTCATACAATAAGCAAATGTGTTTTCAGGCATTTTAGAGGAGAAGTCAAGGAAGGCACACTGAGATACTTAACTGTAAGTTTCCTTATTACTCAGCAGAATGGGGCTCCTAAGGAAGATTAGGTAGTTTACAGAAAAATAAGAAAGTCTCATTTTGTTGGAATGAATGAGTATGTTGTGTGTAAACAACCCCTCTATATATGGTTTATGAAACCCCCCAATAGGGTTTTGGGTGAAATAATTCTATTTTAATGTGGAGTGACAGGGATTCTGTGCTGTTTGGTGACTTCTGAATCATGCCATATGCTCTGCAAATACTAAAATATTTTATATGAAGAAGAGATGAGTTACTTTCTCACCTGTTCTTGATCCAAAGTGTGGCAATCCTGGTACATCCCCAGGAAATGGGGGATGTGGCTTTTATAAAAGGACTGGGGCAGTTTTGGATCTGTGAACTGGTTTGTTTTAGAACAACCTGGGAGGGTGAAAGATAAAGAAGATAAAAGAGAAAGCAGTATTGTGTGTAGGTAGAATCTGGAATCTGAGTAAGAGAAATTTATCTTCCTGCTCTGTGTCTCCCTTTATCCTCACACCACTACCACACCCAGTGGTACCAAATGTGTGAGGGTCTTCCTGCACCAGGAAATTCTGTGACACCAGCTGGGTGCCCTACAATTAAAATCAATTCTGACACTATCTACCTGGAGACAGCATAAGATCCCACAGATTAATGGCTCAGTCCCACAAGACAGCCTCCACCACCACTGTAGACGCTGACCCAAGTCCAGATTGTCACCTGTGGTCCTAACCAACAAGCTGTAGGTCAGAGGTTTGCACCATCTCCTCCTCAGGTTTGATTAATTTGCTAGAGTAGCTCACAGAACTCAGGAAACACTTTCCTTACTGTTTAATGGTTTATTATAAAATTATATGATAAAGGTTACAAGTGAACATTCAGAAGATACACATAGAGCAAGGTACAGGGAAAGAGCTGGAGCTTCCATCCTCTCTCTGGGCATGCTACTCTCCCAGTTGTCCAGGTGTTCACCAATCCAGAAGATCTCTGAAGCCCCATACTTTTTTTTTCACATATAATCTATTATTTGTTTCAGGGGTACAGGTCTGTGATTCATCAGTCTTACACAATTCATAGCACTCGCCATACCACATACCCTCCCCAATGTGCATCACCCAGCCACCCCACTCCCCTCCAGCAATCCTCAGTCTATTTCCTGAGATTAAGAATCTCTTATAGTTTGTCTCCCTCTCTGGTTTCATCTTGTTTCATTTTTCCCTCATTTCCCCTATGATCCTCAGTCTTATTTCTCAAATTCCTCATATCAGTGAGATTATATGATAATTGTGTTTCTCTGATTGACTTATTTCACTTAGCATAATACCCTCTAGTTCCATTCACATCATGGCAAATGGCAATATTTGGGGGTTTTCAATGGCTGCATATTATTCCATGGTGTGTGTGTGTGTGCGTGTATCCCCCACATCTTCTTTATCCATTCAGCTGTTGATGGACATCTAGGCTGTTTCCATAGTTTAACTATTGTGGACACATTGCTGTGAACATTCAGGTGCATATGCCCCTTTGGATCACTACTTTTTTTTTTTTTTGCCTTTTTTTTTTTTTTAATTTATTTTCAGTGTTCCAGAATTCATTGTTCTTATGCACCACACTCAGTGCTCCACGCAATGTGTGCCCTCCATAATACCCACCACTGGGCTCATCCAATCCCCACCCCCAAAACCCTCAGATTGTTTCTCAGAGTCCACAGTCTTTCGTGGTTTGTCCTCCCCTCCAATTTCCCCCAACTCCCTTCTCCTCTCCAACTCCCCATGAACTCTGTTATTCCTTATGCTCCACAAATAAGTGAAACCATATGATACTTGACTCTCTCTGTTTGACTTATTTCACTCAGCATAATCTCTTCTAGTCCCATCCATGTTGATACAAAAGTTGGGTATTCATGCTTTCTGATGGAGGCATAATTCACTGTATATATGGACCACATCTTCCTTATCCATTCATCCGTTGAAGAGCATCTTGATTCTTTCCACAGTTTGGTGACTGTGGCCATTGGTGCTATGAATATTGGGATACAGATGGCCCTTCTTTTCACTACATCTGTATCTTGGGGGTAAAAACCCAGTAGTGCAATTGCAGGGTCATTGGGAAGCTCTATTTTTAATTTCTTAAGGAATCTCCACACTGTTTTCCAACGTGGCTGCACCAACTTGCATTCCCACCAACAGTGTAAGAGGGTTCCCCTTTCTCCACATTCTCTCCAACACACGTTGTTTACTGTCTTGTTAATTTTGGCCATTCCACTGGTGTAAGGTGGCTCGATGTGGCTTTGATTTGACTCTCCCAATGGCCAGTGATGATGAACATTTTCCTATGTGTCTATTAGCCATTTGTATGTCTTCATTGGAGAAGTGTCTGTTCATGTCTTCTGCCCATTTTTTGACATGATTATCTGTTTTTTGTGTGTTGAGTTTGGGGAGTTCTTTATAGATCCTGGATATCAGCCCTTTGTCTGTATTGTCATTTGTGAATATCTTCTCCCATTCCATGGGTTGCCTCTTTGTTTTGCTGAAACAGTCAACAAAGAAAAGCTTTTGTTGTGCAGAAGCTTTTGATCTTGATGAAGTCCCAAAAATTCATTTTCACTTTTGTTTCCTTTGCCTTTGGAGACATATCTTGAAAGAAGTTGCTATGGCCAATGTCGAAGAGGTTACTGCCTATGTTCTCTTCTAGGATTCTGATGGATTCCTGCCTCACATTGAGGTCTTTTATCCATTTTTGAGTTTATCTTTGTGTATGGTGTAAGAGAGTGGTTGGGTTTCATTATTCTATACATAGCTGTCCAATTTTCCCAGCACCATTTATTGAAGAGACTTGTCTTTTTTCCACTGTATATTTTTTCCTGCTTTGTTGAAGATTATTTGACCATAGAGTTGAGGGTCCATATCTGGGCTCTCTACTATTATCCAGTGGTCTGTGTATCTGTTTTTGTGTCAGTACCATGCTGTCTTGGTGATCACAGATTTGTAGTAAAGCTTGAAATCAGGCAACCTGATGCCTGCAGTTCTGCTTTTCTTTTTCAACATTTCCTTAGCAATTCAGGGTCTCTTCTGATTCCATACAAATTTTAGGATTGTTTGCTCCAGCTCTTTGAAAAATGCCAGTGGAATTTTGATCAGGATGGCATTGAAAGTATAGATTTCTCTAGGCAGTATAGACATTTTAACAATGTTTTTTCTTCTGATCGATGAGCATGGAATGGTCTTCTTTTTGTGTTTTCTTCAATTTCTTTTATGAGTGTTCTGTAGTTCCTCGAGTACAGATCCTTCACCTCTTTGGTTAGGTTTATTCCCAGGTATCTTATGGTTCTTTGTGCTATAGTAAATGGAATTGATTCTCTAATTTCCCTTTCTGTATTTTCATTGTTAGTGTATAAGAAAGCAACTGATTTCTGTACATTGATTTTGTATCCTGCCAAATTACTGAATTGCTGTAGGAGTTCTAGTAGTTTGGGGGTGGAGTCCACATGTCATCTGCGAAGAGAGAGAGAGTTTGACTGCTGCATTGCAAATTTGAATACCTTTTCTTTCTTTTTGTTGTCTGGTTGCTGTTGCTAGGACTTCTAATACTATGTTGGACAAGAGTGGTGAGAGTGGACATCCTTGTTGTTTTCCTGATCCCAAAGGGAAGCCTGCCAGCTTTTTCCCATTGAGGATGATAATTGCTGTGGGATTTTCATAGATAGATTTTATGAAGTTGAGGAATGTTCCCTGTATCCCTATACTTTGAAGCGTTTTAATCAGGAACGAATGCTGTATCTTGTCAAATGCTTTTTCTGCATCAATTGAGAGGACGATGTGGTTCTTCTCTCTTCTCTTATTGATTTGTTCTATCACATTGATTGGTTTGCGAATGTTGAACCGCCCTTGCAACCCAGGGATGAATCCCACCTGGTCATGGTGGATAATCTTTTTAATGTACTGTTGGATCCTATTAGCTAGGATCTTGTTGAGAATCTTAGCATCCATATTCACCAGGGATATTGGTCTGAAATTTTCCTTTTTGGTGGGGTCTTTTCCTGGTTTAGGGATCAAGGTAATGATGACTTCATAAAAAGAGTCTGAAAGGGTGCCTGGGTGGCTCAGTGGGTTAAGCCGCTACCTTCAGCTCAGGTCATGATCTCAGGGTCCTGGGATCAAGTCCCGCATCGGGCTCTCTGCTCAGCAGGGAGCCTGCTTCCTCCTCTCTCTCTCTGCCTACTTGTGATCTCTCTCTGTCAAATAAATAAATAAAATCTTTAAAAAAAAAAAAGAGTCTGAAAGTCTTTCTTCTGCTTAATTTTTTGAAACAGCTTCAGGAGAATAGGTATTATTTCTTCTTTGAAAGCTTGGTAGAGGGCGCCTGGGTGGCTCAGTGGTTAAGCCGCTGCCTTCGGCTCAGGTCATGATCTCAGGGTCCTGGGATCGAGTCCCGCATCGGGCTCTCTGCTCAGCAGGGAGCCTGCTTCCTCCTCTCTCTCTCTCTCTCTGCCTGCCTCTCTGCCTACTTGTGATTTCTCTCTGTCAAATAAATAAATAAAATCTTTAAAAAAAAAAAAAAAAAAAGAAAGCTTGGTAGAACTCACCAGGGAATCCATCAGGTCCTGGGCTCTTATTATTGGGAGGTTTTGGATCACTGTTTCAATCTCGTTGCTAGATATTGATCTATTCAGGTTGTCAGCTTCTTCCTGATTCAGCATTGTAAATTTATAGTTTTCCAGGAATGCATCCATTTTGTCTAGGTTGCTTAACTTATTGGCATATAACTGTTGATAATAATTTCTGATGATTGTTTCTATTTCCTTGGTGTTAGTTGTGATCTCTCCCTTTTCATTCATAATTTTAGTAATTTGGGTCTTCTCTCTTTTCTTTTGAATTAGTTTGGTCAATGGTTTATCGATCTTATTGATTCAAAAAATCAGCTTCTAGTTTCATTGATGCATTCTACTGTATCTCTAGTTTCTATCTCATTTGGATCACTACATTTTGAACCTCCATACTTTTGATATTTTTATGGAATCCTCATCATTTAGGCATGACCAATCATTAACTCCATTTCTAGTCCCTCTCCCTTCTTCCAAGCTTGTAATCATGGCTTGGTCTTTCTGGTGACAAGCCTGCAACCAAGAGTCACCTCATAGAACAAAGACACTGCTGTCACTCAGGAAATTCCAATGGATTTAGGAGCTCCATGTCAGGAATGGGGGTCAAAGACCAAATATTGACAGAAAAGATGCTGCTACTGCTTTGATCACTTAGGGTATTGTAAGAGTTTTAGGTGTTCTTTGCCAGGAACCTGGGGCAGAGATCAATATACATTTTTTTTTTAATTATCTCATACCCTGGGCTCTACTTTGTCTTCTCATTTTAGGACCCAGGCTGGAAGAACAGTCCCTACACGGGACATACCTGGAGAACCGGCCAAACCTTAAGATAAGTCTTATACCTTCTGCCTACATGATGAATGCCATATTTACTCACATTTCATTGGCCAAAGTACATCACATAGTCACACCCAGTGAGGTAAGGACATGAAATCTTCCCATGGGAGGTACAGTTAATCACCTGACAATGGACAGGGAGGAGTGACCAGTAACTGAAAAAATAATTTCCTAGCATGATAATAAACACTGATTATAAATAAAATAGAAAACATGGGAAAGAAGAGTATAAAAATTACCTGTAATTCTATTATTAACACTATGATGTATTTCCTTCCAGGCTATGTGTCTGTGTTTTTGGTTGTTTTGATAAATTTAGGATTACATAACATATGCAAATATATACCTGCTTTATAAGCTGCTTGTTGATATAGAATTATATAATGAAAAATTTCCCTCACAAAAAATCATTCTTTTAAAATATCACATTAATTCCCACACAATTTTTGTATTAGTTTGGATAGGCCAGGTTTTGTAACAATAACAAAAAATTTCAACTTTTTGCATAGCTTCAAGTCACAAAGTTTTCTTTTTTTTTTTTTTTTTTTAATTTTCAGTTAGCCAATATATAGTGCATCATTAGTTTTTGATGTAATGTTAAATGATTCATCAGTTACGTATAACACCCAGGGCTCATCACAACCGCAAAGGTTTATTTCTTACTCAAGCCACATGTCCAGTGCAATTTGACATAGCAGTTCTGCTTATCTTGATCATTCTGGGACCAAGCCAAATAGATCAGCTACCATCTCAAATGTATCTGGCTATTGTGTAAAAAGGAAAAGAGAAAATAGGAAAGCGTGCATTGACTGTTAAAGCTTCTGTCCCCAAAGTTTTCACATTTTATTAGCCAAATCAAGTCACGTGGTGCAACATGTATTTTTTTTTAAATGGACACAATATTTTGCAGACCCTCCAATCAAGAGGTTAAGTCTTATTTTTCTACCCCTTGATTCACCTTGGCCATATGACTTGACTTTGGCTAGTGGGACAGTAGCAAATATAATGTAAGTATAGGCTTAAAACATCCTTGTGCTTTGAGACTTGTTTCTCTTAATGCTTTTAGAACCACCCAAGATTTTCATAGAGGATGACAGATCACATGGAGAGAGGCACCATGCTCTTCCACTGTTTCAGCTATCCCACATAGGTAAGTCAGGTAATTCTTAACCATCAAGCTCCATCCAACCTAGACCAGAAGAACCATCCAGCCAATTCACAGTTTGAGAACTTTTTAAGCCACTTTTTAAAGTGACGTGTTATGCCATAAGAGCTGACTTAAACATATCTATATCTAATTTAATCCAGGAGAGAGCCATGATATTTTTTAAAGTCTTATTGACCACTTCAATATGAAATCTTATGGATGTGCCATCATCTATTGAACCATTTTTTTATCATTCAAATCATACTGTTACCTAATTCATTATATCACATTCATTATAACTAAAATTAACACTGCCACGAACATCTTTGTGTATAAAATTTTACCCAGGTTTCTGATTATTTCGTCATAACAGATTGGTGAGAGAAGAGTTGCTGTCAAAATTTGAGCCTCTTAATAATGACCAAATTTTGAACCAAAAGGATGATACTAATTTATAAATCTAATGAAAATACATAAGCATATCCATTTTTCTTCACTCTCATTCAGCATCTAAGTGTGAATTTTTAAAAGCATCATTGTTAATCTAATGAAAGAAAAGTTTCATTTAAATTTTAATTTCATTGTGAATTGAGGATCACTTTGTCTTACATATATTGTTAACAGTCAATAATTCTTATATAACATTCAGTGCATATGATAATATTTCCTTATTTTTCTGTATTAAATTAAATCCAACTGCAGTGTTCCACAGGACAAAACTGGCAGAAAACTCAACATCAGGTATTTTTTTCCAGTTTCTTTTCCCTCTCTTGATGGTGAGGAACCTGGAGCCCAGAATGGTCATTACAAAGGTGGTGGGGCTCTGTACTGGTGCCTCATCTCCCTCCAAGCTAGGTGCAGGGGAAAGTTTATGAGGGGTGGGACCATCTGGATTCCCACAGCCTTGAAGTTAATGTTCAGTTTTTACATTTAAACATACCTAATTCAGGTCCATCTATCTCAGAGGCATTGGAGTGGGTGCAAGTCCCCTCCTGCTCAAATCTTTAAGCACCTGTTCCTTGCCCAATATCATATTCTGTCAGCACCACAAGAAGGCAGGATACAAAACTCCAGTTCCCTTTATTTGGCACAGTTATGATTTGAAAAACTTGTGTGGCCTGTGGGGGTGGGGAGATGATGAAGGTGGCTGGGATGACAAGAGATCATATGTACATATTACATAATGCTTTTTCCAAAGGAATGTGTAGCTATCCCAGAAAACAAACAATGTAACTGTCAGAAGCATAATATAAATGTCAAAAGTATAAGAAATTACATAGAGAAGTATTGAACCATAAGTCATCATACTTCTTCTGTAAGAGAAAAGATCACAATAATTTTAGTGAGTTAGAAAAGAAATGCAAAGTCAGACTATAAACAGACTATGAACTTCATGAACAGACTTAATATTGAGTCCCTCTATATCCACATGTCCATCCCTACTATTTTTTTCATACCCTGCTCTGTGAAAAAGCTTCATTTCCACCAGATGTCATGGAACATAGTTCTGTCAGTCAATGAATTGACAACTGTTCTCATCATTTGGGGTGGTGGGGTGGACCCCAAACCCAGTCACATTCGTTTGCTTCCAAGCAGCATACAATCCTATCTATAACACATTTTCAGGTAAAGCAGCTGAGTGACAAAACAAAGTTCTCATGAAACCCACTAACTCACCACCCATTGGGCTATGTGCTCCTATGTTATGGGGGTCAGTTGGTGCAGGAGCATTGCCTACCTCTAAGACAGATGTGGAACTTGCAAGAAAACACACAAAGACTGCTGATGTCAAACAAGTTATGAGGCAACATTTGCCAGTGCAATCTGTGTGTTGTGTCTTCTATTAAAAAAAAGTCAGCAAAGGAAAGAAATGGAAACCATTCCCCAATGTGGACAACCTCTCCTTGCTCACATATGCTTGAGCTAGGACAGTGGATACAAAAGTGGATGCGGGGGTGGAGGGATGCCTGAGAAGGAAGACTGGAAAAGGGGTCAGCTCTTGTACTTAGAATTTGTTACTAGAAAACAGAAGAGCTGTTAGATGGACACACCCCCACACCCCCGCCCCATAGAGCTGTTTTACTCCTCTAAGTCAACCCGGAGTTTTTTGATGTAGTTACTCCATCATAAAATTTCATATCTTCTTAAGATTCAACTTCAGCTAAAGACCCTGAAGAAACAATGCCTCCTTTGAAAGAATTGAAGAGTCCAGAAACTTCTAGTTTCAACCAGCAACTGTCTAAACTGACAACCTGCTCTGCAGCCTGATGG
Source organism: Mustela putorius furo (assembly GCF_011764305.1). Taxonomy (NCBI): domain Eukaryota; kingdom Metazoa; phylum Chordata; class Mammalia; order Carnivora; family Mustelidae; genus Mustela; species Mustela putorius. The sequence goes on from NW_025421481.1 coordinate 4,042,320, forward strand.
ATGACAAAGCTTCATGGACTGGGAGAGAGTTCCATGTCAAGAATGTCTGCTTCTGAGAGCTAGTTCTGATTGCCCTCATCCCCATTAACAAAAACAGATGTGGGCTCATGAGCCAAGTAAACATTCAAGGCCAATATATGTTCCTTTCCGCCAATCTAGTTTGGCACTTCAATATGAGCAAATAGTCTATGAAGCAGAGTGGAACTTTTCTGTAACATTAGTGTCAAGTGACAGGACTCACATCTGTGTATTAGGTTAACTGTTATATTAAACATCTATGGAATAGACTCTTTCTGTTTCATGGGGAATGATTTGAGCTATGATTAAATCTACTGACATGGACCAGTTATTCTCTAATAACTGAGTTTGAATCCTGGTTCTGTTGCTTACTATCTATGTAAACTTGTGCAAGTCATTTAACTTCAGTTTCTATCTCTAAAATGGAGGTTTTAATAGCATGTTATCTCCTACCCTGTCGGCACTAAGCATGAAAAATGTGAGCTCATTCTAGGATTATTCCATGACACCAGAGGAAGTAGAATCCAAGAAGGCTGGGTACCTAAATCTATCTTCATTTATTCTTTCATCAAATATTACTGAGTACCTACAGTGTGATGATGAAAGACATAACTCAATACCATCGTGGAGTTTATGGTTTCCTGGTTCATCCGCCACCCTGGATGTGACCCTTCAATATCACTCAGCACCCTGAGTGTGGTGCTTCTCAAAGTAATTTGAACATTAGAATTAATGGTGTTCTAAGGCCGCATCCTGCTGAATATCCTGGGAAGATTCTGACTTCCTTTTCCTCACTGGCAAAACAGGGAGCAAAGCAATCCCTACCACAATCTTTTTGCGCATTTCAAGAGAAAGAGTTTGGAAACCATGAAGCTACTTTCCAGTGTATGCCATCCAGACTCTCTCTGGGGGTTCAGAGAAGCCAGCCGAGGACCACTCAGCCTGTGTTCTATCTCAGTGTCCTCTTACCCACCTCCTCTCTTGGCACTCTCTGGGGACATGAGTCAGCGGCCACCTGCCCCCATTTTAACCTAATGAGCTAATGGAGCTCAGACTGAAACCAGCCTCAAGTCCACCACCAAGGTGGACACCTGTATTAAATTCTATGAATGCCTATTATAAGGCTTCAGAGGGCCATTCAGTGGCCATACCTGGTGGTTTCCAGGGCATAGCCCTGCCTTCCCTTCTCACCTGCTGAAATTGGAGATAAACCCAAATATTAGAATGGTGAACAGCAGGGAACTCAAGAAGAACTGAGTAAGTTTTCCTCACCCAGCCCCTGTCCGGACACCTCTCCAGCTTTATCTCCCCCTTCTCCTCCTCTTCCTCCACACATCCATCGAACCTCTGACTACCTCTTCCCTTTTTTTCCAGTAATAAAATCCTCCAGTTTTTAACTGGCCACAAAGCCATCTAGAATAATGACTACATTTTCCAGCCCCCTTCCTACTGTGAGCAATGGAAAGTAAGCAGAAATGTCAAATGGCCGCAGCTGGGAACCATCCTCCCTAAAATAACTGACATGTGTTTTGTCCCTTTGCTATCCTATCCTGTCCTCCATCCTGCTGCTTGGAATGTAAATGTAGTGGCTAAAGCTTTAGCATCTATTTTGGATGTTGGGAACAAGACTGCCCATCAGGAGAACTGGAACAGAAAAGAAGCTTGGAGCCCTGAGCACAGTGGAGCCAAGCCTGTAGCTTGGTCTTGAATTATCAACCTCTAGACTCATATATAAGAAAAAAAAAAATTCTATCTATTTGAAGCCACTGTTATATTGGGTTTCTGCTACTCACATCCAGAATGAGTCCTAACTGACAAAGTGCTCAGAGCAGGATTCTGGAGTTAGACTGCCTAGGTTCTATCCCTTATGAGCTCATAAACAGAGGTAATTCACTTTACTTCCTTGCCCCAGCTGTTAAATGAGAATGCTAAAAATAGCGTCTACCTTCTAGGTAAAAATGAGCTAATACACATGAGGCTTGAAATATGTAAAGCCTGGCACGTAATAAGCATCTAGAATAAAGGTATGCCCCAAAGTAGCAAGATTGAAGGTTATTCTTCTCTTGAATCAGGCTGCAACAATGGCAATAGTGCTAATAATAATATCTTTAGAAGTTTATAGAACACTTTGCAGGAATATTTTCAACATAGCTATGAATGACATATTATTACTTGCATTCCACAAAGAAAATGAAAGTCTAGAGAAGTTTACTATCATGCAAAGATCTATAGCTACTGAGGAGCTGTGACAGGACTCACATCCAGGTCTCTCACTCCAAATTCCCTTCATTTTCCACAAAGCTTAAGTGCAAGTTGTTGTATTGCTACTCATTTCTATCAGGCCCTGAACACGTGATTTTTGTGAAGGGACTCCCAGGCTCTACTTTTCTATTTGTAAAGAATCAAAACAAGTCCGCAATTTCCCTGTGTAAGAAACTTTGTTTTCTGGTCCCTGACAGCTAACACAAAAAATGTTAGCCTTCGAACATACGTTGAAAAAAGGGATCCGATCAGAGCTCAGCTCAACAATGGGAGTAGAGGAAAAGCCTTGATCCACCTTGATTGCAGTCGGGTTAATGGGGCCTGAGTCGGAGTGATATTTCAGGCTCACCCTAAAGGGGGCCAAAGAAGAGTCGAGCATCTGGGACAAGGGTGAGGATCCACGACAGTGCATGTGTTTTGAATTGGAGATTCTTTGAACAGAAGCAATTTGGAAGCAGGACTAGAAGCTGCTGCTAACTGAAACATTGTAGCCATATTCCATGTTCCCTAAGGGCAAGGCCAGTAGCTCTCCTCTCTTTAGTTAGATGCTAGGAAGAATTTGCTCACTCTAATGATTGTGAAAGGCAGACACAAATCCGGCTGTGGACTATTGTTATCTGTGCGGATTTGAAAAAGTTAAAGGAAAAAAATCTTTCACACATAGAGGATATGGACTGAGCCTCGCCCTAGTAGAAAATAAGAGTTGAGTGCAAACAGTAAAGGTGTAATGGTTCTGAGCAGTGAACACAGACCTGAGTACAAATCCTGACTTACGGGTTCAGTGATTTGGGCTCACCTCCTCAGCCACTTGGATCCTCTTCCTCCCCTCTCTCTAAAAAGAGGATCATACCTCTGAGAGTGACTGTGAGGTTGAAAACAATATGTCCAACAATACAGGAGTTGTTCAATAAATATTCATTTCACCCTTTTCTCCTGAATCTTTCCCTCTTCTGGACTTTATGATTCAGTATTTCCTGGAATTCTCAGGTGCCAGAAAATTTCCAAAGAGCTTAAATTGGTTAATTAGCTTCTGAGCTCTTCCCGACATCTTCCTGAGAGAAGTGAGTGGTAGAGATGGGTCAGAAATCCATCAAACCGGGCTTTGCCTGCTGATCCAGGCAAAGCAGCCTCTCCCATACCATTTCCTCCCCTCCCCCCATGCTCTCACGGGGCAAGAATGGGATTGTCACAAACCAGACACTCCACCCAGATGCTCCACGCAGCATAGAGAATCAGTGTGGAATGTGGCCATTGCTTGTGCACCTTGTCGCCTGCAGAGAAGAGTGCCTGAAATCTCCTAAAATGTTGGGACCGGGGATCTAACAAGAGGCCTGGGGAAGAGCAGGCATCCACAGGCTGGTACATGTCACTGCATGGCCTGGAGCATCAGGTCCCCTCTCCAGTACACAAGGTAAGGATGAGATGAGCTGAATGCTAACGTCACCAAGCTTAACATTCCTCTGAGCCAGGAAGTAGAGAATTTCTATAGGTGAAAAGTGATTTCTCAGTCCTCTGTTCCTTTCTGTACGCTATACTCCTGAATCCACCGTGTTTATACTTCCTCTTGAAGGAAACATTTCTTAGGTCTATGTAAAGTTTCTTTCCTAAGTGGGGGGCTCCTTGTAAGGGAAGCACAGGGGGAAGCGGGGAGTTTAACAACGAGGGAGGAGGTGACAGGAAAAGTGACAATATCATCTTAGAAGAGGTCACTCCAATCTCTTGTGTTTGCCTGGGTTAGGGAGACCTGCCTGCCTTGTTCTACTTCACAGGAAAATGACAAAAATGAGAAAATGACAAAAATGGGGAAAAGTTATGTATCTCCATTTTGCCCCCAAGCTTCTTACAGTCTGCCGCAGCATTAAAAAGACTTACTGCATAAGCCTTAATTACACCTGAAGTTTAGAGAGAAAATATAAATTAAGAAGAACATAACAAAGTTTATTCCTTTCTTCACCTATATAACTTTTTATTTTAAAGTGAGAGAGTTGATAAAGGAAAGAATTCCTTTATCAACTCAGAGGCTCCATGTTTATTTAGTCCAATAACTTCCACCGTCAAGTATACTGCTCCCAAAATGAATACAATCAACTGAAAAGAGTTGCTTTATATGATTTCTATCTCTCAAAGTAAAGGGCACGCATAGAGTCCTATCTCTCCTGATTCAATCCCAATATTTACTCCAAAGGGGGGAGAGAGAGAGAGACAGAGACACAGAGGGAGAAAGACCCAAAAAGGAGAGGAATTGGCTCTCAGTAGCTTTCCATTCAGCTGGAAAAAGAACTGGGGCGGATTGCTACAACTTCACTTGGCCCTTGCGGCATGTAGTTGGGTGGCCGTTACTGCAATCCACTAGTGCCCCCTGTTGTCCGCTTCAGGAAAATCACAGGGTAGCATGAACTGCTAAACCTGAATAGGTCATCTTAACAGCCTTTCAACTTTTGGGACAAAGAAATCTCAGAAACTTGAAACTGTGATTCCACCTTTAATTCACTGAGGGCAGTTTATAGTCAAGTAATAGTATTTTAGAGATTTATAGGATGTGAGGATCTTTAGAAAATATTTAGCCAAGGGGTGCTTGGATGGCTCAGTCGTTAAGCATCTGCCTTCGGCCCGGGTCATGACCCAGGACCTGGGATAAGGCCCCCTGCATTGGGCTCCCTGCTCAGAGGGAAGCCTGCTTCTCCCTCTCCTACTCTCCCTGCTTGTGTTCCCTCTCTCACTGTCTCTGTCTGTCAAATAAATAAATAAAATCTTAAAAAAAAAAAAAAAAGGAAAGAAAGAAAATATTTAGCCAATTGTTTTTTACCTAAGTACCTATTAGCTGCGCAATTTTAGCAGCTATTGTGTGAAACCAAAGGAGGCCAGGAAATGCTGAGTTAAACAAACATTAAGTAAAAATTAAATAAGCAGGTCCTTCTGCTGGGCTACTCAGATCCTTTCATATGGATCATGTGTCACCCAAGGGGAAATGCAATTTCCCATTAACACTTGACAGAACAACTACTTTTTATACAAATTTCTTGTAGGGTCAATATTCTAGGAAACACACTTGGGTAGTGATAAACGAGTGTAAATGAATTATTCTACAAATTTGGAAGCAGAGTCCCAGGGAGGTGCTAGTGACTAGGTGGTAGCAGAGCTCCCGTGAGGATCCACTGGGAGGCTCTCAAGCTCCCAGAGCTGCTTCTTCACCAGAGAGCCCCTCTCCTTAGAGTTGATCTTTAGCATTTCTGTTTGCTTAAAGTGTGCTTATTTGCGGAATGCGGAATGGCACTGCCTTGAGCCAAGGGTACTGGAAAAGTGAAGTAGGCTTCTTTCAAGTATGCTCCAGCTCTTTGTAGAGAATTTGTTTCTGGTATTTTCAGTTCAATTTCCCTATATCTCTTGTTAAGAACTTTTTGTTTCATAAAAACCCTATGTTCAAAGAACCTAAATTCAGCAAACACTTATGCACACAGCTTTGTGCTAGTTGGACAATAGAAAGAAGGGCAACATAACACACCACATTGGTTAAGAGCAAAGTTTTAGACATCAAGTTCTGGTTCTGCCGTATTCGGACTGTGTATATTTGGACAAGTTACTTATTATCCTTAAGACTCAAGATATGGGGAGCACCTGGGTGGCTCAGTGGGTTAAGCCTCCGCCTTCGGCTCAGGTCATGATCCCAGTGTCCTGGGATTGAGGCCCGCATCGGGCTCTCTGCTCAGTGGGGAGCCTGCTTCCTCCTCTCTCTCTGTCTGCCTCTCTGCCTACTTGTGATCTCTGTCTGTCAAATAAACAAATAAAATCTTAAAAAAAAAAAGACTCAAGATATGGAAACAATCTAAGTGTCCATCAACAGATGAATGGACTAAGAAACTGTTATGTATATTGAGTGTGTGTGTGTGTTCATATATATGTGTATATATACACATATATGTGTATGAAATTGTCCAGTCTTTCAAAAGAAGATGTAGACATTTACAACAACATGGATAAACCCAGAAGAAATTATGTTAACTGAAATAAGCCACACATAGAAAGAAAAAACTGAATGATATAATTTATAAAAATGTTGAATGCACAGAAGCAAAGAGTAGAATGGTGGTTACCAGGGACGAGAGGTAGAAGAAATGAGAAGCTGTTGGTCAATGGTACAAACTTGCAGTTATATAAGATGAATAAATATAGAGACTTAATGTACAGCATGGTGACTATATTTAATAATGCTGTAGAGAATACTCTAGAAATTTGCTAAGAGAATAGATTTTAGGTACTCTCATCACAGCAATAACAAAAAATTGTAACTATGTGGGTAGAAGATATGTTAATTAGCTTGAAGGTAGTAATCATTTCACTATATGTGTGTGTATCAAATAACCATGTTATATACTGTAAATATATATAATTTTTATTTAAAAATCAATTTAATAAATACATATAAGATTTAGACTCCCCATCCATAAAACACAGATTATACTAATACCTTCACAGGATTGTGTTGAGGATTAAAGTGCCAGCACATGTAAGTATTCAAGGAATATTTGCTATTATTATTACTGTTATGATTATTGATATGGCTGTTGTTATCCCTGTCCTCAATAGCTCAGTTGAAGAAAGGAAACAGCACATCCAAAAGCTCCAAATAACAATATAAGGGAATCGATCAGAGATAACAACTAGGTTTCTGCCACTTGCCAATCCCAGGGCCTTTATTGCCAACCCCAGGGCCTCTACTGGCTGCCTCAAATTCTGTGTTGAGAAGAATTCTGATGTTCTTGCCAGCCTTGAAGGGAAGGAGCACCAAGATCTATTAGTGATATTTTCACGGAAAAGGGAGTTTGGATAGGAGGCTAACCTTGCCATTCTTAAAATGAATGATAAAATGTCATGGGTGGCAGGTTAGATAGAACGGTCACTTCTGGAGGAGGTAGGGTAGTGGACGTGGGGGATGGGTTTGATATGAATGGAAGGAGATGAAGTAAGGCAGGAAGAGGTATCTGGCGCCTGAAGTTTTCTGAGAAAATGTGCTAAGGATAAAACACACATAAAACACACATAGCCATTCGGGGGACAGTAAGAAGAACAGCCTGTCTAAAGAAGTTCTGATGCTACAGATTAACTCTACAAATATGGTAACCAGAGATACTGAGCGAGTGACCCAACATCAAATAAGCAGTCCCATTGTTCCCATAAATTTCCCTCAGACGCACTGGGACATGCGCCTAGATTTGAAGTTCAGAAAATATGGACACCAGTAAGTCTCTCATACCATCGTGTCTCATGGAGCTATTCAAAGACTCCTTCCCTTTGCTCATGAGGACATCCTTTTGTGTTCAGTTCATGGTGGCTGTTCAAAACCCATCACTCTATGTGCACTTTACAAAGTTTTACAAATGTCTTCCATCACACACAGCTGGCATTGCAGCCCCAAGCATCTGAAATTCTCAACCAATAGACACAGATTAAAAAGTCATTGAAAATGAAAAATGAAGAATCAACCCACCAGAAACTGCACCTGCCATGTATACCAGGTGCCCTCTCTATACTCAGAACTATGCTCCCCCTGGGGGCAGTGGCAGGAGGGCAGGGATGATCAAAGAGCTATCTATCAAAACCACAAATAAGAATGGGAGGTTTTCAAAAATTCCTGTTTGTAAAACCTCATAATTTGGCATAGAGCGACTTTTTTCATCCATTCTTTTTTATGGAGTGTGTCTACCACTAAGCAGGGACTTCTGTTTTAGTTAGGGCTTATGTGGTTACAAGTGACAGAGAGACCTAACTCAAACTCATTTAAGCAAAGGACAGGGTTGTTATAAGGGATAATGTGTTGTCTGTGAAACCCAAAGACAGGAATGTGCCTGGGGCCTGGGAACAACTGAAAGCAGCAGCTCAGGAGCATCAGGGTCTTTTATTCCTCTTGTCTCTGTGCTTCCATTCCCTCTCTTCATTAGTTTAATTCTTAGTTCTAGCTAGTGATCAGCTTTCAAGTGATGAAAAACATGGGAGCCAATAGCTCCCTAACAGTACATTTAATAACTTGGGTCACTAGGGGGAAAAAACCCACCTATCTTAACATTCTTTCCAGTTCCAAGTTGAAAAATCCCAGGAAAGGAATCATTGAAACTGTTGCAGTCAGGTAAACTCCAGAGAGTCATGAAACAACATGGCAGATCCTGTGGGAACTGCAAAGATGGGGAAAAGGGTGAGGAAGCTTCTGGAAGAAGGGAGGTAGGTGAAATGCTGGGCAAACAAAACAAGAAATGCCTGTGACACCTCACCTTATTTATTTTTTCATGCCAACTCCACTTAGGTATTAATCAATTCCATTCATTTAATAAGCACCTGTTTACTCATTTACTGAGTGTCTGATACATGCTCGATACTGTGCTAGACTTGAGGGATGAAAAGATGACCATGATGCCTCTTAAGAGTGCTTGGCATTCAGAGGTACAAAGACACATAACATATACTTGGTTTAAGACCTCTAGGAACTTACTAAATAACCAGGGAGAGAAGACTGTGTATTTGGAGAATAACCAAATGTCAAGCTGTGTTCTATGGATGATGAGGCTAAAAGAAGGTAAGTGAGGTCGGTGAGGCCTGGAACATTCAAGGAAACAGCTTGGAGAGGGTGATACTTCGGCAGGGTCTGTAAAGGGTGAGGAAGTTTTTGTTTATGACCACATGTGTTTCAAGTGCAGGATTTTCACAACATCACACTAAGTGAGGCCTTCTGCTCATGGCTCTCTGCATCTGGAGGCCTTCTGGAATGCAGCCGTCAGCCAGTGGCCCTGTTCTTCTCTGAGACAGGACTACCACCCACGGCTCTTCTGATAGCCTTGTTTTTTATTGCCATGGCTCATTGGATCAAAGCCTCTGAGTTTGATGCAAGTTCAGAATAATTCAAGGATTAACTCATCTCTCTGTGCTTGGGGAGCTACACAAGCAACATCTGGTACAGCCTGCAGAGGGATTCTTCACCCAAGGAGTTTCAAATTTCAACATGTGAGCTATCCTGCTGAATAACATCATCGACGGGAAACAGCATTTAGAGACCTCATCTTGTAACCAGAGCTCTGTGTAACACCCCGCGGTCATGTTTTGCGCACAATTATAATAAATGGTGCAAATTGTAACAGGTTCTTTATCATCTTGTTTCTTGCCAAAAGGACTGAATTCCACATTGATGGAGTTGAAATTCCCTTGTGGGTTTCCTCTGGGACCATTTCCATAGCCTATCTTAGTACCATTAATAACACCCTTCCTGTGCACAGACAAGACCATAGTCTCACATTTTAATGTTGTCATAGGGAATCTCTTGGTCATTCCTTTTGTCAAATCCCATCTGTCACCTTCCTGTCTTCTCAGGATCCCTGGAGAGTCCTTGGTAAATCCTGATTTACCTTACCTCTTGGGAAATCCTGATTTGGTAAATCCCTGGTTGTGCCCTCTGTATCTCATGGGTTAACCCCACAGCTCCTGGAGTTCTCTTCAATATTTTACCATGTTCTTAAAGGTGAAACACTATAATGACTAAGAGTTGGGTGTTATGTGCGAGGGATGTATTATTACGGAGGCACTATTATCATTACTCATGACTCACCAGAAAGAAAAAATGAGGCTCAGATTTCAAGTGAATTGCCCAAGTACAAGGTAGGAACCCGTATCTGTCTCATTTCAAAGACTGTTCTTTCTAAGAGATAAGTATAGGGACCCAAACTTATGGTGATGGGAGTCTCACACAGGAATCCCTACTTCTAAGTTGGGGAAGGAGACAGAAAGAAGAAAACACAAAGAGTATGGCTCGGAATTCAAAGGAGAATTTTGAAACATGGTGAATTGTGTCTAAAGCCAGAATGGGTTGGTGAATATCGAGACCACTGGCATGAGAAAGGTTATTGGCAAGTGTTTTCAAGAAAAACGTCAGTAGAGTAATGGACCTGGAAGAGGTTGGGTAGTGGGTGGAGGAAACAGGTTGCAAACAAAAGTAAAGAGCCAGTAGACAGATCATGGTAGAAAGGGAAGGGGCTGGTCGGTATCTACTAAACTTGAAACCCTGGGGGTGGAGCCCCGGAATTATTTTAACAAATGCTCTAGGTGATCCTGGTATATACTCGAGTTTCTGACCCACTGCTACTTCAGGGTTTCTCAGCCTTGGCTGCATATTGAACACCTTGAATAATGATGCTTCTGCCTCCTTTCCAGACAATGGGGTTTGATAACACTCTCCGGGCAATTGGAAACCACTGCCACCATCAAAGAGAGAGGGAAGGAGTAATTCTAGCTGCGATGTAGAGTTCTGGCTACCCCTGGCATTGTACTAAGAATATGCTTCTCAAGGTTGAATGGGCATAAAGATAATCCAACAAGCTCCCAGTGCTTTACAGGCATTGCTCTAATGAACCCTCATGACAAGTCCATGAGGCAGGTATCATTAGTCCTATCTTATAAATGAAGACTTTGAGTTCCCAAGAAGTTACCTGAGTTGCCTGCAATGTCATGGCAAAAATAGGGCAAAGCTGGAACTTGAAAATTAAGTCTTCTTTGACTCAAAGTACTCACTTTTCAAAAATTGTGGTAAAACATACAGGACATAAAAATTGCCACTTTCTGGGGTGCCTGGGTGGCTCATTGGGTTAGGCCTCTGTCTTCGGCTCATGTCATGATCCCAGGGTCCTGGGATCAGGCACGCGTCCGGCTCTCTGCTTGATGGGGAGCCTGCTTCCCTCCCTCTCTGCCGGCCTTTCTGCCTACTTGTGATCTCTTTCTCTCTCTCTGTCAAATAAATAAATAAAAATCCTTAAAAAATAAAAAAGTTGCCACTTTCACCCTTTGTAAGTGTACAATTTAGTGGCATTAAGTATAGTCACAATGTTGTACCACTTATCACTATTATCCATTTCCAGAACTGTTTCATCATTTCAAACAGAAACTCTGTACCTGGGGTGCCTGGGTGGCTCAGCAGGTTAAGCCTCTGCCTTCAGCTCAGGACATGATCTCAGGGTCCTGGAATCGAGCCCCGCATCGGGCTCTCTGCTCAGTGGGGAGCCTGCTTCCCCCTCTCTCTGCCTGGCTCTCTGCCTACTTGTAATCTCTGTCTGTCTGTCAAATAAATAAAATCTTAAAAGAAAGAAAGAAACTCTGTACCCATTAAACAGTAACTCCCCATTGTCCTCTCTCTCCAGCTCCCTGCTAACCTCTATTCTGCTGTCTCGGTGACTCAAATCGTTTCTTCTAAATCACTATGTTTCTAGACGGGCTCAAAGAAGAAATGGAGGTGCTGAAATTGATTTTTTTTCCCCTTGAATAATGGTATCTCTGAGTTAGGTGGGGCTCCCACCTGCAACCTATGTTCCCCAAATTCTGAACAACTTGTAATTCCCACCAAACAGCATATTCCCTCTTGTCTGTGTCACAGCACAGGAGAATCTCTCCACTGGGTGCCTTTTCCCACCTTGCCTTCATTTAGCAAACTGACTCCTGCTCCAAGTCCCCCTCCAGGCATGACTGTTTCCACGGGTCCCACAGACCAGGCTTTGCAAACTGGAGTGCATTCCAATCACTTTGGCATACTGTTAAAATGCAGATTTGGATTTAGTGGATTTGGGACAGGGCCCTAAGATTCTGCATTTCTGTCAAGCTTCTGGACCTTGCTTATGCTACTGGCCCCCAAACTGCACTTAGAATAATGAGATCAGAGAGTGCAGTACTTCACCATAGCATGTTTTACTGTAATATTCCCTTAGTTGTTTCACCATTCCACTGTACCTTGAGAACAGAAACCATTTTATTTATTGTTATATTCCAGAGGCTAGCACTGTGCCAACTCAGTGTAACTCTCAATAAATGTTGACAAATGAATAAATAAATGAGTTCACAGGCTGGAAAAATAAAAAGGAACCAGATCTATAAAGAGCTTCATAGACCATCTAAGGAATTTGAAATTTATCCTGAAGTTGGGGAATCACTGAAGGATTTTAAGAGAGTGATATATCAAATGTATATGTGCAATGTGTTTTAAATAATCAAGTCTGAAATCAAGGAAATAGTGAGCTACTGCACTAGTCCAAGCAAATGATTATGAAGGCCTGCACTTAAGTAGCCATGGTAGAAAGGAGAGAAGGAAGATGATTCAAGACCTGAGAAATGGGTTGACCACACATCCCATTTGCTTCAGACAGATCCGATTTATTCTAAGTAAAATTGCTAATAGTATCCCTTTTGTCTCCCAAAGTACCCTGGTTTGGGTGAACTGTCTGTTCACCCTGTACAGAGGAGATAAAGTTAATAAAACATGAAGTGGGGTAAGGAGCAGAGTGAGCAGCCCAGGGTATGGTTCGCACATTTCTGCCCTTAGTGACCGAGTGGATGTTACCACCATTTATCACACTGAGCAGTCCAGAAGGAGAAGCAGTGGGAGAACTTTCTCCCTAAAATAAAAATAGTTAGGGGCGCCTGGGTGGCTCAGTGGGTTAAACCCCTGCCTTCGTCTCAGGTCATGATCTCGGGGTCCTGGGATCAAGCCCCGCATCGGGCTCTCTGCTCAGCAGGGAGCCTGCTTCCTCCTCTCTCTCTGCCTGCCTCTCTGCCTGCTTGTGATCTCTGTCTGTCAAATAAATAAATAAAATCTTAAAAAAAAATGAAAATAGTTAAGTCATATAGTGAGTCACTGAAAAGTGTTAAGTAAATTGCAGTAATAGCAGGACAAAAATTACAAAGAAGACACACAAATGGCTGAAATTTGGGGGATACTGATCAAAGGTATCACCAAATTGAGAACATCCTTCCTTTCTGAAGCTCTGAATTGTGAGTCTCAGAACAATTTAATAGAAAACCTGCCCCAATCTTCCAATCAAACCTACTACAGAGGGGAAGTCAAAATGGTCAATGAGTTCTGGGTTTTGTTTCTTTCCATTTTCTTCCCTTTAAATCATAGCTGTGTCTGCTCCCAATAGCCAATGGAGCTTTAGGATTTGTTGGATCACATTTGACCATGGTCATTTAGTCAAAACAATGATATACCACACAAAGACCTAACTGAGTGAGAAGAACACATTCCCTGGTTTGGCCTGAGCCAAAGGTCAGTGAACACGAAAACGTTCTACCTCATTTTATATGCCACATGACCCAACATCCTTACTAACCTCTATTCACACTTGCCAACACCTCAGCTTTTTTTTCCCCTTTCCCCCAACATGTCAACAACTAGTTAATTATTTAATAAACCTCAGAACATACCTTTGCTGCTCCTTTTGGCCAGAGAAGTCTGGAATTTTCCTAGTTTCTATTTCAAGGTGGCTCTTACTTGAGGGTTCCAAGTGCAGTCAAGCAGAAGAATAAATTCACCCACTAGAGACTTTTGAGGGAACTTTCAAACAAAACTTGACTTTTCAAGTATTAAGAGGAAATGACAGACTGAACTAAGCTCAGTATTCATTTTAATACCTGTGTTAAAGGTTATGTTAGCAGCTGTCAAATGGCTGGCCCTTTCTAAATACATCACTCTTCGCCTTAAATCAGATATCTTGGGTGGTACCTGGAACTTGCTACTCTGGGCTGACCCTTAGCAAAAGGATTGTTCAAGGAGGTAAAATTTGTCTTCCAGGCATTCCTCTCAGAAGTGCTAATGTCAGCCTGATGGGCAAGAGACATGGAACCTAGGACCCCAAGTCCTGAGACCGTTACTGCTTCCTGCTACTGTTAGAGACTCATGGAACTCTATCCCATGCTGGAATATGACACCAAACCCAATGAATTCCCTCTGGTGTTTTCCCAGCCTGGGGGGCAGCCTCTGGACCTCATCCTGACTTCCCCTTTGGGGAGTAGAAAGCAGGTATTCCCAAATAGAAGACAACCCTAAGTCTGCATTATTGCACCAACCAGAAGCAAAAGATGAGTTGAAAATCCTAAGAAAACACACCTCAGAGCCACCAGAACCTTAATCACACTGAAAGCCCCCCGCTTAAGCTCCACTATCCAAAGGAGTCCTTGGTCATACCTGTACTCTTCCTCAGGGATTGTGAATGCATGCAGAAGAGTTCGCTGCATCAATAACTAATTATGTATTAGACAGTGGCTAACTGAACATAATTTAAAAAAAAAAAAAAAAGGAAGAAGAGGAGTTCATTTCACACTCCCATGAAAAATTGGGGTGGCATACAAGTCCCCCTCTATCATGTTTCTACTTCTGATTCCCATGACCTACCCCCTCCCTCCCAAGTCTTAAAGGCAGAGTTCAACTAGGATCCACCCTTTCGAAGCAACACAGACATTTCACACATTCTTCTAAACCAGCCAGTTTAGGGACTTGACTGCTTAGGGCATTGTATTTTATGACTGGAAAAGCTGACAAATTCATTCATAATCACATGATAATGGTTGACAATCACATCATCCTGATGGAAAAGGTTGACTGCAGGAGATACAATCCTGGGGTGGGTCCTAAAACCATCCCTTGCTACCTGGTGACAACCTGACTGTGATCATTTCCTCAGTGGTAAACTGGGGCTCACTGTGGTGAAATTCCCTTCTCTCGGTGCCTTCTATATGGTTAGGTGCTCAACCAGTGTTAACAGAATCTGAGTGATAATGCAAGCAGATAGAGAAATGCCCTTGGTGGTTAAGCAAGAGTCCTAGTACCTGGTACTGAAAACAATTATGCTACCTCTCTGTAGGTAATTACAAGTAAGATTTTCTCTTTCAAAATGACAAATGGACATTTAGGACAGTGAAACCACATGACATTATACATTTGTTCAAATTCATTTAATACATACCATACCCCAAGAGTGAACCCTAATATAATCCATGGACTACGGGTGGTAATGATGTGTTAGTATGGGCCCATCAATTGCAATGAAAACCCCACTCTGGGTGGGGGCAGGGAGTGGGCGACACTATTTGTCGAGGGAAGCTCTATCCTAAACTGCTCCAGAAGGCAAAGTTTATAAATTTTTAAAATGCCATAAAATGGGACGCCTGAACTCAGTGGGTTAAAGCCTCTGCCTTCGGCTCAGGTCATGATCTCAGGGTCCTGGGATCGAGCCCTGCATCAGGCTCTCTGCTCAGTGGGGAGCCTGCTTCCCTTCCTCTCTCTCTCTGCCTACTTGTGATCTCTGTCTGTCAAATAAATAAATAAAAATCTTTAAAATGCCATAAAAAGTACACTTCAGCAAAATTAAAACCTTTTATTTCTAAATAAGTTTTTTAAGTTTCTCAAAGCAGGAGTTCCCTCTCACCCCCCACTGTGGCTCCTGCATTGCTGGTATCCCCCACTCACTGGGTCATTCCGTAGTGACCAAAAAGCTACAAGGTCAGGGAGGACCAAAGGATCTGTGAATTCCCCTTGGTGTTCTGTCATAGGTCAGTTGGCCGGAAAGGGGCAAGCGGATATTGAGATTGAGGACTGAAGTCTATAAAAGCAAAATGTTCCCAGAAGAAAGTGTAAGTGAAGTAGTAGCCCTTCTAAGAGACTCCAAAAAGAGAAAGCGGCTAGGAAAGGAATAAGATTAGAAGAGACAGTGACAAAAGTGCAAAACCACAATGAAAAACCCAAGTGAGATGGAGACAGTTTTGACCATTAAAAGAAGAGAAGGAGCCAGAAGGGAGAAGAGAGAAGACACTGGAGTTCTGCTGTACACAGAGAGGGGAGCAAAGAGCCCTCACCCTCTGCCCTCAGTGCTTAGATAAAAAGGGCAGGAAAAGGGGCATCTGGGTGGCTCAGTCGGTTGAGCGTCTACCTTCAGCTCAGGTCATGATCCTCCATCCCATGTCCTGGGATCGAGTCCCGCCTCGGGCTCCCTGCTCAGTGGGGAGTCTGCTTCTACCTCTACCTTTCCCCCCCTGCTCGTGATCTTTCTCTGTCACTCTCTCTTTCTCTCAAATAAATAAAATCTGTTTTAAAAGGTGGGGGACAAAGAAGGGGAATGTTTGTAGAACAGTGTCACAGTCAGCCTGCCTCCGTCCCACACCATCTACCGGAGAATGCACATCTGTGCCTATCGATGAATGAATGACTCACCAAGAAAAGGTGAAATTTTTAAAATTTTTTTTAAAAGATTTTATTTGTCAGAGAGAGGGAGAAAGAGAGAGAGAGAGCACAAGCAGGGGGAGCGGCAGGGAGAGGTTCTGCCAGCAAGGTTCTGAAGGCAAAATGACAGTATTTGTCAAATTTCAGATACGGTTCCTGTCCATGCCAGCCATTCCAGCTTATAGGAATTTCTCCCACCGATTTCCTTGCACGTGTGTGAAATGATATATACACAAGGTCATTCATGTGCAATTGTAGCCGTTCGGAAACCACACAATTGTTCATCAGGTAGAGGACTTGTTAAATAAACAATGACAAAGTGCACAATGGAATATTATACAGATGTAACAGAACAAACAAAAAAATGAGGAAGCTCTCTATATATTGATAAGGAAGCATTTCCAAGACATGTTGCTTAGTCAAAAGAAGACTCAAAGATGTCAGTATGGTATGTGACATTTGGGGGTAGAAGTTAAAAGGGAAAGATTTTTAAATGTGTTTCTGCTTGTATTTTTATAAAAAGTGGGTATATGCAAAAAGAGACGTGTATTGAGTAAATGTGGATAAAGGAAGAATACAAAGGCTTTTGACAGAGTTCCTTTTTATATTGTTTTGATTTTTGAATCCCATGAACACTATTACTGATTCAAAAATTTTAAAATAAGAACAGATGATTCCAAAAGTAAGGGCTGTGAGCTGGAGCAGCTGAATCCCTACTTATCTAGAAATTAGCTTTCCATCCCATTGTGGTGAGGCAGATTACAGCAGTTGCTGTATTTGTCCATCGGAGGAACTCTCGGGGGGTCCTATCAGTGAGGGTTCTGATGCATATGCATCAGAAATCCTCATCAAGTTTATGGAAGCTAAAAAGACACACCGTCAACTCAACGTAACTGAGGAGTCCAGACGTGGAGTCGGCTTTGGGAACAGTGGGGCACAGAGCACTGCTCTTTGCTGAGGGACTGCTGAAGCTGGGGCTTACTAGGCATCTCATGGCACCCCGGCTCAAACCACAAAACAGATTGTTGGTACTCGGTTAGCATTTTCTAAGCATCGGTTTTGGAAGTTGCAGCCCCTCCCCATAGGAGTCTGGCATCCTGCTGCCCTTCATTTTAGAAGATGAGTCTCCTGGGGGTGACCAAGGAGAGTCAAGAAGCTTCTCCTCCGGGGCTTAAGGCTGTGGTTGCTCTCTTATGCAACAGACAGGACGCAAACGCATGACATTCTGGCCTCGAGAATGCCAGGCATTCAGAGCCAGACCAAGAATATGTGTGTGGGGAGACGGCCGGGCTTCCTGGCCTGCCAGCATCAGGGAGTGGGAGAGAATGGGAGACCACTTATCTCCCTCCCACTCCTCCTTCCTCATTCCAGCGCCCAAACACCAGACCAATGTGTCTCCTACTGAGTAAAAAAAATGGGAACGTGGGACGATGCCACATGCAAGGGATGTTAGGAAACCCAAACACAGCACAACACCGATGTGCTTAATTTGGTTTATGAAATGCAATTTCTGTGGAATTCTCTGTTAGTGAAGAGAAGAAAAAGAAAAAAGAGAAGGAAAGAGAGAGAGAAAAGAAAGGAAAAAAGAAAAGAAAAACAAAAAGGGAAGGAAAGACGAAAGGGAGGAAGGGGGGGGAGGAAGGAAGGAAGAAGAAACCCACTTGATTCGCAATATGGAGAGCACTTGATTCGCAATATGGAGAGCACGAGTCCCCGCCCGGACTCCGTCGCCAGGCGGCAGCAGAACCCCTGGCACGTCCCTGAGCTGCTCTCTCCGTTTCCTCGTCTAAAACGCGTGATGGGTAACTGCCCGGCCAACCACACGGGGGGGTACATAAACACACAAGCCGGGAAAAGCGTAACTTCGAAGGTAACTGAAGGCATGTTTATTACCCAAATGGTTTACATTTACTTCTTTTAACCTGAAAAGGTTGTCAGCAGGTATCCTTTGATTTACCCTGAAGCAAGTTAACTTGCCTTCCCTGGAGGGCGGGCAAGGGGTGGGGGTTGGTTATCTCCTGTCCTACGTCTGTCCCAGATCCGTGTCCCATTCTTTTCTTCTGAGAAACAGCTTCACCCACCACCAGCCCAGCATTTCAGACACCGCTGGCCCCTCCCTGGTCCAGAGGGGGACATGTGACACAGGGCTGACTGAGAGCATCAGACCTCCCTGAGCATGGGCATGTGACCCAAGCCAGCCAATCAGAGACAATGAGCTTCAACTCACGGGCTTTTGTGCGAACTCTGCAGAGGTCCCCTCTCTCCACTGGACAGGTTGTCGCCCTCGGGCTTCTAGAAGCCATCTCTCGCCCATCTGGGGGAAACCTGCCTGCGAATGATGCCAACAGAGAGAGAAAGTAGAGCTAGGAGAAGGAGAGAATAAGTGAAGTTCTGGTACCACTTTTGGATCCAGTCATCCCTGAAGCCAGCTCCACCCCTGGACTTGAGTCAATAGATGCCCCTTTCTTCTTTGACACTTTAGGTTGGAATTCTGGTGCCTTCACCTCTAAGGGTCTAGACTGATGCAAACTTCTGACCCTAATGTTTGAGTCTCTACACAAACATGAACCACTGCACCCACATGCAAAACTACAAGAATGAAGAAAACAAGATTTACACTCTATCTTGATGGGGTCCAAGCGGAGCTAGAATTGTTTCCTGGATATATAGACTTCATGGTAGTACCTAGTCGACATGTTGTAATTGAACTGAGACACAAATTACTAAAATAAAGAAATACTTCATTTTATTTTACTCTGTCAGCCATGAGGTCCAAGCAAATGCAAGCTCATGGAAATTAGAAATAATACCAAAATATGGATAAGACCAGCTTTAGAGGTTTCATGGAATCAGCAGAATGTGATTGTCTGCAGTGATTTTTGGCGCTCTCAGTTTGCCAAGCCACGTGTACCATTTTGTCTAGCCCATCCAAGAATTTCGGTGGTAACTGTCCAGGTTGAGGAGAGTTGTCACAGAGTGGTGAAGCCCAAACAACTGAAATGTTCACAGTACACAACGCAAAGCAAGTCAGCATTACTGGGTGATACAGACTATTCATTTATCACTTAACTAGTAAACCCTGTACCAGTGTAAATCTCATTTTACAGCACTACAAATATCCCTTGTCATGCCTTCCTTTGTTCACAGACTCGTTCCTTCATTCAATGATATTGATTAAGCCCCTCGTAGGGATGGACCAGGAGGTGCCCTGGTAAATGCTGGGGTTACAAAGTTAAAGATTAATGCCCACACTCTGTCCTCAAGGAGCTCTGAATCTATCTCACAGAGAGATAAGGAAATGAAGAATGACAATGCATCATGAGAAGCACAGACAGTTAGTTCAAGTCTGTTCGAACTGAGTCCCAAGCGTGGATCCATTCTCCTTCAGGTTCCTTAGCACAGCTAAGTGACACTTCTCCCCCATCTTCAGAATAAGGAATGCTTGACATTGTTTCAATCAGTTCTTCATTTCTGGTGTTACCATGGGGGAGCCACAGCATTACAAGTTGCAACAAACTCAGACATGGTTATGGGGTTCTCACCGCTGAACACACAGGGGACACAGTTGGTCATTGCAGAGCTGGCTGACTGCTTCATTCACTCGAGACCGTTCCTGAGGAGCCACGATGTGCTCACCACTCTCAGAGTCCCTCCCAGCCCGTCTAGGTGAGCTGCTCTGCCCTTGGCATTCATCCTCAAGGTCTGGACCTACTTGGACGGATGCAGATTTGTGGTCTGGAGGGTCTTCAAAGGAAGGCCTTCTCTTTGGCTTTCAAATCTAAGCCTTAACAGGTCAAGGCCCACTTCTTGCTCTGGAACCATTAGCTTTTCCCTTGTCATGTGTGCTTTGGGTGAGAAGGTGGAGTCTGTAGGTCTTGCTTAACAAAGGACTGACTCCTCTCTCGTACAGTGTGCAAACATCCCGCCACCCACATTGAAAGAAGGAGCAAACAGCCTGCACCCTGCCCCCTCTCTTCTCCTCTATCTCAGACCTGTGCTCTCTTCCACAGGCTTAGTGGCAAGAAATGAACTTGAGACGTGAGTTTCAGCTCCCGAGTCAGACTGCACGTATAGCATTTTATGCCGGTAACAATAAAGGGTGGTTGTACAAATGGTCTTTTTAATGCTTTTCACAGATCAGCTTTTGTGGAGGTTTAGTATGAACCAAAGCTCTCCTTCGCATGATCCAACCTTCCATAAATGGTCCCTGAGATACTTCCCCTCCTTGCTTATCCAGCAAAGACAACAATCCGGAATCCAGTGAGGTTTTCCTCCATTTTACTGTTGTTCTAAGGCTTTTCTAATCTGTCTTGATGAATTCATCCCACCTGGAAACGGGCCCACTATGGAATGCCAGTTAGGTTAGCAGCAAGTGTAAAGGCTTTGGCACTGTGAGCAGGGAGGCCCATGGAGAATGGAATTTGAAAACTGAGGTTTTCTGTGTTCACTTAGAGTTAATGCAGATTGCATAGAGAGAGTAAGGCCATTTGATAGAAGCACTTTGCTTAGTTCTCTTAAAAATCAGAGTATCCTTGTTAGTGTTCATTTGTTAACTGAATCTTTACGATCATTATCAATCAAACTTGATAAATGCTATCATGATATAAAATTAGACCGTTCATTCTCTAAAAATAAAATTTAAAAATGAATATGCCCTGATTTTACTTGTTAGTGAATTCCTCATTTAGTGTATTCCCACAAATCACTTACACACAAAGAAAACACAAAACAGAATCTGTGCAAAAATAGAGTTCTCCATTTTCTGTAACACCTTCTCTTTTCTGTAATGACTTTGTTCATGTAAAAAAAAAAGTGTCTACTTGGAAAATTATAAAAACATTGCTACAATGTCATAAGTGCTCTACATTCTCTAGGAAAACATACCTTTGGAAATAGTACAACTATTGGGAATTCTTAAAGAAATTCAAGTCGTGGACGTGCCGCAGATACATTCCACTCAGGGCAACATGGAAACCCTGTCTGTCCTTCCTACCACTTCCAGAAATTGTCTGCGACTCTCACTGAGTGAGGTATCATCCTTCTTTCTTCAAACATCATCATTGATTTCTGTGGATATCCTTAGGGTGACACTCTATTAAAAACAGAAGAAAAAGATTTCAAAGAAGGTTTTATATGCAAACAATGAATCTTGGAATACCACATCAAAAACTAATGATGTACTATATGGTGACTAACATAACACAATTTTTAGAAAAAGAAGAAGAAGGTAAACCGGTGCCAGCAACAGAGGCCCCCCACGCTTCAGATGTGCCCTCACTATGGTTTCGGCAGAGTTTGAACTGGGTCTGAGAATTTTCTTGGTTTTCTATATACTTTTTGCTAAAAATTCATTTGTTTCAGAACGTATGATCTTCGTTGTTGTCAAAGCTGATAAGGTCCCACATCCTCTCTGCCTTGGAAACATTTTTCAACAACAAACTTTGTTTTCAAAAATAAACTTTGTTTATTCAAAGGATGTATTTCCTATTATTTGAACTAGTAAATGAGGCCACCTCAGAAAGCTAATAACCAGGATATATGAACATCCATCCAGGGGACAGAGAACATATGAAAAGCTCATTGTTTGGGAGAGCAGTTAGAGATGCTTTTCTTAGGGAATAAACTAATGTTCTATGGCATGCTCTTAACCCTAATTGTCAGCACTTTATAACATATGAACTGATAAATACCTACCTGGAAATCGTGGATGAATGTTAGGAAGTAGAAAATGAAACCAAAGGCCACTGTCCATTCGCAGATTGCACTCACTACGTGATATATGTAGTCCTAAAAGCAACAATAAAGAAACAGAATTTAGCCAAAATACACTGTATTCCCTGTAATGGGTGTACTGAAACAAGCTGGTCAGAACAGAGAGGAAAGTCGTTGGGTGAGTATAAATCAACCCCTTGAGAAAACACAGTGAGGCAGGCCAGGTGGAGGAACATCAGGGCACCTGCCCACTGGGAACATGACACAATTATCCAAAACGTTCTTGAGGCTCTCTTACACTCTGGTTTTAAGACTTAGTCTATACACTTCAAAAATGCAGAATAAGGGCCACAAAAAGGCTGAGATGGGGAGGCAAATTTGGACTCAAGAGAAGAAAAAATTTTCTATTCAAGGCGTGACTTGCTCTCCCACTGCTAGGAATCCCAAAGTTGAAATGCATGCTTAAAAAAACATCAAGTCAAAAAACAAAACAACAACAACAAAACATCAAGTCAGCTTCTGGGCCTTATTAAAATGAGCGCTCGCACCCAGAGGAGAGTGGCTGTCACCACTGGCTGTTGTGTTTCTCTGTTACTACAGAAAATGTCTTACCAGAACACTGTTCTGCTTACAGCCACAGAGCAGAGGCTAAGGAGACATCGACATGGTATCTGTCTTATTGGGGGCAAAGATGAGAGAATGCAGAGCAAGAGTGGAGGGCTTTCATTGGAGGTTCCTCCCAGGGAGGCCAGAGAATTAATAAAAATAAATGGACTGCCAGTCGCAGAAAGAGAGGAAGAATGGCAAACCCAGTCATCAGTTCAGTTTCATTTTTACCAAGTGGGAAAATATGACCCTGGTGTTGCTTTGAGACATAAAAAAAAAAAAGTCTGTGCGTGGGCATGTGTGTGTGGGAGGGGGGGGGGGGGGGCGGGGTATGAACTCTCCTGATTTTTAAAGGCGGTAAATTACTTCAAAAGCATTTTTAAACACCATCCAAAGGTCGCCTGGGTGGCTCCGTCAGTTAAGTGTTCAACTTTTTTTTTTCATTTATTTTTTATTTTCAGCATAACAGTATTCATTATTTTTGCACCACACCCAGTGCTCCATGCAATCTGTGCCCTCTATAATACCTACCACCTGGTACCCCAACCTCCAACCCCCCGCCCCTTCAAAACCCTCAGATTGTTCAACTCTTGATCTCAGCTCAGGTCTTGATCTAGGGATTGAGAGTTCAAGCCCCAGTTGGGAGTTCCACGTGTGGAACATACTCAACTACAATAAAATAAAACTGTCTGAGACAAACTGCATGTCTGCATTCTGACTTGAGTCCACCTGCCAGATTAGGCCTGTGGACTGTCATCAGTTCTCTGATTTAGAACAGTGACCTGTTTTTTTCCTACTTCACTTTTTGCTCTGCTATAGGTTACATTCATGAATATGCAAATATGCTGGGTTGCAGGTTGGTTCCGTGGTGACGAGTGCTTTCTCTGATCCAGTTTTCGTCCATGATCATTTCATTGTGGTGCCTCAAACTCTCACAGACACTGCTCCTCACTCTCCTCCTGCGTGTCCGCATCCATCCTGGCCCTCATCCAATGCACACTAGGGAGGAACCCCACCACCCTACGCTGGGGGTAGAGAACCGAGGCCCCTCCCTCCTTTTGGTGACCTTACCAGGAGATCCACCTCATCCTTCATCGCCCTCGGACAGTGAAGATGGCTTATAAAGATGGAAACAGAATTGGGAGAGGATTTCTTTGGCATATTTAATGAAAACACACTGAACTTGGAGTGCAGACTCTTCTGCTACAATTGTGGCAACACCACAAGTTGCTTTGTGAAATGAGACAATGATATTAAAATTCTCACCAACACTACCAAGTAAGTTAATGCACAGGAATGTGCCACACAAGCTCCCAAGCACGCCACAGAAGTCTGGGGCAGTACCTAAGCCGTTGTTCCATTCAGTGAATTAATGTAAAGGGTTTTGTGTGCATTCACTGATACTGAGAACAGAAAATAATACAAGAGCAGCATGGTGATTTATGGAGTGAGCAGAAAATGAGGTACTTTTCACATTTTTAAGGTAGAAAATGAAATGAAAAACATTTTTTAATTGGCTGGGGCATATACTTCAAGGAAGCCTTTCCAGCCCCTGGTTGGTTTGATTTGTGGTAGAAGGTCTCCCTCCAGTGGCTGAACTTGTAAAGTACACCCAAAGCCGCCCTGCTGTGAAGTCTTGCTTTCAGAAAGGACTTTTTTTTTTTTTTTTCATTTTATTTTATTTTATTTTATTTTCAGTGTTCCAAAATTCATTGTTTATGCACCACACCCAATGCTCCGTGCAATATGTGACCTCCTTAATACCGACCACCAGGCTCACCCAAACCCCCATCCCCGTCCCCTCCAAAACCCTCAGTTTGTTTCTGAGTCCACAGTCTCTCATGGTTTGTCTCCCCCTCTGATTTTTAAAAAACTTCTGCCTGGATCATTCTCGCACTCACCATCTTCAGTCTCTTCAGAATCTGTCTGTCTGTCTCTCTCTTTAGAGATTTTATTGTTTTACTTGAAACAGAGAGACAGAGCACGAGCATGAGCAGGGGCCAGGAGGCAGAGAGAGAATCAAACTCCCCGCTGAGCAGGGAGCCCAATGCAGGGCTGGATCCCAGGACCCCGAGATCATGACCTGAGCTGAAGACAGGCACTCTACCAACTGATCCCCCAGGCGTCCCCTCTCCGTAGTCTTCCACAGGCTTCCATCACTTGCCAGAATCCTGCTGTGAAAAATCCCCTGATCCCACTGGCCCTCTAGCCACCATGTTGTGTCTCCTCCTCTTCTCACCCCCAAACAGTCACTGAGAGCTGCATGAACGAACCACCCCCTCACCATTTCTTTACCCTCCTGCAATCGTCTTCTAAAGCCAACACTTTACTAAAACCGCTTTCTGAAAAACATCAGTCACACCGTGGCCCCTTGAAAAACCAACTGGTGTTCTCCCACAAGCTCTCCTCTCCTGGGCAACATTCCTTTCCCATATGGCATTTGGAAGTGCCACCACTGGGCATACCTCATGGCATGAGTCCATCTCCATTCCAAACATTCAGCTCCAGGAGTTCTGACGTGAGGGCTGAAATTACCAGTCATGTTACCCTGTGCCCTGAAGGTTCCCAGTGCCCCCACTGGTCTAGTTCCACAAGCAACTGGGCCATTCTCCTTCATGTTTCACTACAGCCTTGGAGTCAACAATTCTAAAACCAAACCCACCCCCCTTCCCTGCATGGAATCATTTATTCCTGTTTGGGACCCTGCTTCTATCTGCTCTTGGGGACAGATTCTTGGCTTCCCCCAAGATAACATTTGGAAGTCCTCTTTGATTCAAGTCTTTCCATTCTCGTGTCGGTCACTTGCGGGCACCTATTAAATATTTCCCCTTCTTACTTCCACCCTAGGCTAATCATTCTTCTTAAAGTTTTCTATTTTAATTTCTGTATAGTTAACATAGAGTGTAATAATATTAGTTTATGTATAGTTAACATACAGTGTGTATGTATGTATGTATAACTATGTATAGTTAACATACAGTGTAATGTTAGTTTCAGGTGTACAATACAGTGATTCAACACCTGCATACATCGCCCTCATCACAGCAGGTGCACGCCTTCATCCCCTTTACCTGTTTCACTCACCCCCTCTCTCACCGCCCCCTCTGGAAACCATCAGTTTGTTCTCTATAAAATTACAAGTCTATTTCTTGGTTTGTCTATCTCTCTCTCTCACTTTTTCCTTTGTCCATTTGTTTTGTTTCTTAAATTCCATATATATATATGGAATTTATATATATATGTGTGTACATATATATATATATAAAATCATACATTTTTTGTCTTTCTCTGACTTATTCGCTTAGCATTATACTCACTAGCTCCAACCATGTTGTTGCAAATGGCAAGATTTCATTCATTTTATGGCTGAATAATATTCCATTGTATATATATACCACATCGTTAACCATTCATCTACTGATGGACACTAGTGTAGCTTCCATCATTTGGCTATTGTAAATAATGCTGCAATAAACATAGGGCTGCATGTATCTCTTTGAGGTAATGTTTTTGTATTTGGGGGGTATTTACCCCCAAATTACTGTGATTACTGGATCGTATGCTAGTTCTATTTTTAACTTTTTGAAAACCTCCATACTGTTTTCCACAGTGGCTGCACCAGTTTGCATTCCCACCTACAGTGCACAAGGGTCCCCTTTCTCCACATCCTTACCAACACTTGTTTCTTGTGTTGTTGATTTTAGCCATTCTGACAGGTATGAGGTGCTATCTCATTGTGGGTTTGATCTGCATTTCCCTGATGATAAGTGATGTTGAACCTTCTAGAAGAATCTTGATTTGAAATCTAAACTAGAAAACTGCCTTCTCCCTGCCACCTAACTCCAGGCTCTCTCCTCAGCCCTTTATCCCAGCACCGCTGCTAATAGCTAACTGCTAATATTTTTTCAATACTTGCCTGTTCAAAGCCTTCAAAAGTTTATCCTGGTCAAGTAGGATCCTCTCTGCCTACCTCTTAAAACTTTGCACAAACTCCCTGCCCACGAAGATAGACCTGACCACGTTTATTCTCCGGTTCATTTTGAAACAAAGTGCCCTCTGTGCTGGAGCGGGTCTCATCCTTTCTGCTTTAACACTCACTGCTTCCTTGGACCTCTGTACACCTTAATTCATATCGGCCCCCTTCTATTAAGTGCCTGACCTCTTTTGATGAGGAAATTCAATTAGGAACTCAAAATTTTGAAAATAATTTTGAGAATAATCCCCAGGAACCAGGTTCAACAATCATATTGAAGATGAGTTAAATTTTACCTTTTCTTTTGGATTCCACTCCAGCTTTGTTATAGAAATTAGTGAAGCACAGGCAATCACTAAAAAAGGGCAATTGTTAAGGAAGGTCCAAAAAACAAAAGCAAAAACAAAAACCCAGGTCTTTTAATGTTAAGACTGTTCTTCTAATCATCATCACAGTGTTAAAATGCTAATACCAACATTTCTGCAATCAGACCAGTTACATCGGCTTTTCATAATCTCAAACCTTAAGTTCGATTGTGACAGCATTTAAATTATATACAGTCATTAAATTATATACAGTCATTCCTTAGCAATACCTTTTCAGCTATGTATAGCCAAATTTTCATCTGTGGCTACATTTTGCTCCACTGTGCTTGTTAAATTTGGTCCAAATGACAGATGGGCGGGTGCCTGGGTGGCTCAGCTGTTAAGTGTCTGCCTTTGGCTAGGGTCATGATCCCAGGTTCCTGGGATCAAGCCCTGCATTGGCTCCCTGCTTGCCAGGAAGCCTGCTTCTCCCTCTCCCACTCCCCCTGTTTGTGTTCCCTTTCTTGCTGTGTCTCTCTCTCTCGAATAAATAAATAAAATCTTAATTTAAAAAAGAACAAAAACAAAAAACAAAATGACAGATGGGTACTTTTTGAGGACTTTTCTCCTAAACAAAAGTTTTGGGGGGGAAAAAAAATACTCTTGCCCTAAGAATCCTATCTTCAAGGCATCAGCTGTAAGGAAAAATTAACATTTCAAAGTACCAAAGCATCGCAAACTACCAAGGTTCTTCTACAAAAACAAGATACAGATTCAAACTACTGTCTTTAAGAAACAGACTTATTCCATCCAGTCATTGAGTATAAGCCAGGGTCCTTCCTTCCCAGCCCATAGTTTACACATCAAAGAGCTACACCCTACCTCTGACCTTAGGGGGTACCCAGAGAGGCCAAACGGTGCCAGGGACTGAGACTAAAGCCTCCGTGTGCTGTCTGCACAGACATTCTGATGGAGCTTAAAAGGCAAAAGAGAAAGCTAGAGATGAGATGCTTTTAAAATGCTTTTGCAAACAGTTACGAATTCAAAGCTTTGAGTCAGTGTCAAGTTCAGAACTTCCTCTAAATTCAGAGTCAGCACCTCTTCTCCCTGCCCCCAATATTTTGCAATTCTTAACACTTAACACTTCTCAGTTTCTCAAAAGAAAAGACTCTTTGGTCGTGTCATTACCATATTTCTGTTTCTAATAGTTTAAAATCCTCTTAATTCTTTGTTCTTGAGTCCTGTCTTCTGCACATCAGGTACCTTGCTGAGGGGAGGGCATGACTACGACTCAGAGGGAAAATTGTGACTTCAGAGTGGAATGGGCTTTGAGGGAGGCTTCACTGAGTTGAGCCTAATGTGAGCTGAGGTTTGAGGAGCTCTCTAGAGCAGTGTCCCCCCAGAAATTAATGCCAGCCATGTGAGTGATGTAAAATATTCTACTATAGGCAGACAGCTTCTCCTCTGCTGCCCTACCTGCTTCTCCCTTGGGGTGTATTCAATAAAGTTCTTAAAAAAAAAAAAAAATCTACTATAGTGGTTACACTAAAGAAAATCTAAAAAGACCCAAATGAGGGGTTCCAGGCTGGCACAGTCAGTAGAACATGTGACTTGATCTCAGAGCTGTCAGGTTAGGCCACATGTTGGGTGTAGAGATTACTTAAAATCTTGGGGCGCCTGGGTGGCTCAGTGGGTTAAAGCCTCTGCCTTCGGCTCAGGTCATGATCTCAGGGTCCTGGGATTGAGTCCCACATTGGGCTCTCTGCTCGGCGGGGAGCCTGCTTCCCCACTCCCCCCCACCACTTGTGATCTCTCTCTGTCAAATAAATAAATTTTTTTTAAAATCTATTTTTTTTTTTTTTTAGATTTTCACTTATTATTTATTTGACAGAGAGAAATCTAAAGTAGACAGGCAGGCAGAGAGAGAGAGGTGGAAGCAGGCTCCCCGCTGAGCAGGGAGCCCCATGCAGGGCTCCATCCCAGGACCTGAGCCAAAGGCAGAGGCTTTAACCCACTGAACCACCCAGGTGTCCCTAAAAAAAAAAAAAATCTTAAAAAAAAAATAAAATAAAATCTTGAGGCACCTGGGTGGCTCAGTTGGTTAAGGGGCTGCCTTCAACTCAGGTTATGATCTCAGGGTCCTGGGATCCAGCCCCGCATTAGGCTCCTTGCTCAGCAGGAAACCTGCTTCTCCCCTGCCTGCCCATTCCCCCTGCTTGTGCTTGCTCTCTGTCTCTCTCACTCAGGCTGTCAAATAAATAAATAAAATCTTTAAATAAATAAAATAAAATCTTAGAAATGAATAAATAGAGCCAAATGAAATTAATTTTAATAATATATCTCATCTAAGAGACTCTTAATCTCAAGAAACAAACTTGAGGGTTGCTGGGGTTGGGGGCGTAGGGAGAGGCTGGCTGAGTTATGGACATTAGGGAGGGGATGTGCTATGGTGAGTGCTGTGAAGTGTGTAAGACTGATGATTCACACACCTGTACCCCTAGGGCAAATAATACATTATGGGTTAATAAAGAAAGAAAGGAAGGAAGGAAGGAATAAAAGAAAGAATATACCTTATCTAACCCAATATATCAAAAATATTATCATGTCAACATGTACTAATATAAAGAACTAGTAATGAGATAGTCTACGTTCTCCTTTTCTTATTACATCTTCGAAACCGGTGTGGTTTTTACACTTAACTGCCCATCTCCATGTGGACCAGCCACATTTCAGGTGTTCGGTAGCCTCATGTGCCTGGCGGCTACTGTATCCAGGTAGAAGAGAATAGGCCAAGGCAGAGAACAGGAAATGGTCAAGTCCAGGGCAGAACATGTTAGAATAAGGTCAGAAAAAGAGGCTGCCTCATAGGGTGCCTGGGTGGCTCAGGCGGTTCAGCTGGGTTTCAGCTCAGGTCATGAACTCAGGGTCGTGAGGTCAAGTCCCCCATAGGGCTCCAAGCATAGCGAGGGGTCCGCTTTAGATTATCTCTCTCTCTCTCTAAAATAAGTAAATCAATAAAATCTTTTAAAAAAATACTCAATAGGCAGGCTCAGACTATGGGTCTCAACCAAAGGAACCTGGGCTTTATGCTGAGAGTGATTTTGTGAAGGCTTGTAAAAGCTTCGGAAGCCAGGTGCAAGATGGACAGGCTTAGAAGCAAGATCCTAACCTCATCTGCGCTTCAGTTTCTTCATGAGTCAAGCGACAATGTTTCATAGAACTACGGCAGTAAGAAGAGACAAAGGCATTTTAAAGATATTAAGAAATCTTTGTAAAGAGACATAAATACCACCCTAATGCTTAGGATAAAAGAGCTTTTCATGTGGATGAATTTGTTTGAGTTAATTAATTAATTTATTTTTTTAAGATGTATTTATTTATTTATTTGACAGGAAAAACAGCAAGAAAGGGAACACAGGAGGAGGAGTGGGAGAGGGGGAGGTAGGCCTCCTGCTGAGCAGGGAGCCTGATGTGGGGTTGGATCCCAGGATTCTGGGACCATGACCTGAGTCCAAGGGGCCCCTTGAGTTAATTTAATACAGGGACATGACCTATTTCTGTTTGGGGAAGCTATCCCTTGGTGGGGCTCCTAAGAACCGCCTAGAAATGGGAACTATTTCTATGTTAAACTCTTGAGGCCTAAAATGCTTATTCTCACTAAAAATTCTCTCTGATTTTAACATCTAGAGATGTGCCTCTCAAGTTGGAAGCAAGAAAAGGTTTCCTACACCAAGAAACTGGCTTTAACACTTCAAACAATGATACTATAAATTTTGCAACTAACACAAGCTAAAAGTTTTAAGTAGATATATTTGGAGAGAAACATGAATGTCTTCAAACCATAAAGAAGGAAATTGCAAATGAACTATCTTTGCAAGAAGCGCATATTTGTTTAAATTTCTCAACAGTAGGATTTGCTTCCTCTGCACTTAGAAATTTTCTAACTAAAAATTTCCTTCCTTAAGACAAAAAAAAACCAAACCCACAACCATTCTTAGACTTCATATTTTGTATAGCTTCTGTTTTAAAAGAGAAACACAAAACTTACTATTTAGAAGCATATGGTACATTTTCACTCAAGCTTGCCCACTTCATACCACAACCCAATCCAGACTAACAAAGTTGCTGCTAATAAAATAGTTGCTATTTTCCTATAGTCTGACAGAATCACCATCTTTCGATGGCTCTGCAGTTTTTCTCTGATAGGACTGCAGATGGTATTGCAAAAGATGGGGAATTTTCCACATCTTGAAGACACAGCTTTTTTTTTTTTCTTCTGTTAAATACCTCTAGAAAGAAAGATCAAGCTTTCATTTCCTTCAAACAAAAACGCCCTAATCAAAAAATTGATATTTTATTTTCACATTGTTGAATTAGAAGATGGAGTGAGATTTCATTTTGAAACTGGAATCAGTGAGAACAAGAGAAGCCTCAATGTATTTCAAATGACTTAGAAATAAATGATAAGAGTTTTTTAAAACCTCTTAACACAGACGAGTAAATTGAACTACCTAATGAATCGCCAGCGTACAGATGAGGGCAGCATAGCGGGCTCTTGGGACTTCACAGGGCAGTTACTTTAAGTACAATATCAATATTTGGTGTCTTTGACCAAGCACTACAAAGAAAAATAAATATTTCCACATGGCTTATGAAACTTTCCCTGTTGGAAAGAAAGTAAACAGACTGAAGTGTTGCCGTAAGTTTCCATGCTTCTTGCACACACTTTTCCCCCAAAGATTGTTTTGATCTAACCAGACAATGTTGAGGTATTTCCTTAACAATGTATACTTTTCTCCCAATTGTTCTTCTGAAGCATGTGGACACCCGCCCGTTAACCTTTTGCTTTTTTTTTCATGCTCTTCTGGGGGAGTGGGAGAAGGGTCAAGCCTGTGAAGACACTGACAAATATGCAAAGGATACTGGGGACCACGGCTGCACAGGAAATGGCAGAGATGGCCAACCGCACATGGCACGTGGACAGGCTGTTCCACTGGGGACATGATTTGTAAGAGATGATGGACTGCAGGAGCGTGTAGACCACACCGCAGACAAAAGCCAAAAGGGCGCCGCCATCGTGGACCACGGGGACAGCTAACTCCTGGAGAGAGAGTCACAAACAGCTGTTACTCTGCGCGAGTCTGCACACAGCAAGACCCACGCCCCCACCCACGCTGGGCTACTCATTGCCACAGTCATCACAGATGCACCCACCTCTCCTTGGAAAATGTGAGAAGATTACCAAGAGAAATGCCTTCCAGACCCTAATGCAAATGCTCTTATTGTTCCACAGCAAATGTGAGCACACTGGACAGGGACAGAGCGATGTCTGCCTCAGAGGTGGGAGAACTGAGTATCGTGGGCTTTGGAGTCTGGCAGAACTGGATGAAAAATTTCCACTCTGCCACTGGGCTCTGTGACCTCAGTTTATAACCTCAATTTCTGTACCTGTAAAATGGGCATAATAATTTCTGCCTTGCCGTTTTGCACTGAAGATTGTATGATGAATTTCATTTGAAAGTATACAACTGGTTCCATGAACACGCCGAGTGTGGCTTAGAGTTTTCAGGCTCCTTGGTCCTCAATAATCTGTCTTCCCCCAGGCAGGCCACATGCACACACAAATCTAAGTAAACACACTGCTCTTGCCATGCAAAGGCAGATTCAAGTCAAGGCCCTGCCCCCCTATCCTCTAACCAGCCATTTCAACCAGAAGGCACCCGTACACCCCGTCTAGGCTCAGAATCTGGTATTGCTTACTACTATGCTCATGATGGACCATTCAAAGAGCTCACTTTAGGCTCCTTCCAAATGTGCAATGGGCACCGACCTTCTGGTAATAACAGTGATGTTGGACTGAACAATGGAGTCTCTGCCCGAACTTGAAAATGTGAGCTTTGCAAGGGGACAAGTTAAAGTATTATCCAAGAGACGCTGGTTTGGGCTCCAGACCCTTACTGAACCCAACTCACTATCCATACCCTGTCCCTCCCAGATTTTCTTTGACCTGAGCCACCCAGGTGTTCTCCATCTGCTCACAAATATCAAATCTTTAATGTCCACAGGGAAAGGAAGATTAAAAAAAAAAAAAAAAAAAACCTTTCAAACTTCTTTCTTTTTTTGTAAGATTTTACTTATTTATCTGACAGAGAGAGAGAAAAAAGAGCACAAACAGGGGGAGCAGCAGGCAAAAGGAGAAGCAGGCTCCCCACTGAGCAAGGAGCCTGAGGCAGGGCTTAATGCCAGGACCAGGGATCATGACCTGAGCTGAAGGCAAACGCTTAACTGATTGAGTCACCCAGCTTGATCCCAGGACCCTGGGTCAAACTTCTTTTCTCTTTTTTTTAATGATTTTACTTATTTTATTTATTTGACAGAGACAGACAGAGCAAGAGAGGGAAATAAGCAGGGGAAGTGGGAGAGGGAGAAGCAGGCCTCCCGCCAAGCAGGGAGCCCGATGCAGGGCTCAATCCCAGGACCCTGAGATCACGAGGGTTGTGGGTTATTGTTAAGCTGTCAAACTTATGTTCTAAGGAAACTTATTTCTGGAATCAAACCTCGCAACAATGGGGAAAATCCACTGCTTGATTTCTGTTCTAATAAAATAAGGCTGTATTAACATTCTACAACATGTAATATCAATTGCTCACTTATTAGGTATAGATTCTGTATTCCCAGGATACTTAACAGGGGCATATAGATTTAGGAAAATTACATATGATAAATAAAATACATTCTATGCCCTTTAAAATATTTGTATGTCTTTAAGTACTTAAGGAGTTAAAAAAAAATCACTGAACTATACACTTAAAAATGGTTAAGATGGCCAATTTATTAAAAAGATATTATTTATGGGTGCCTGGGTGGCTCAGTGGGCCAATTTATTAAAAAGATATTATTTATGGGCGCCTGGGTGGCTCAGTGGGTTCGGCTCGGGTCATGATCTCAGGGTCCTGGGATCGAGTCCCGCGTGGGGCTCTCTGCTCAGCAGGGAGCCTGCTTTTCTCTCTCTCTCTCTCTCTCTCTCTCTCTCTGCCTCTCCGTCTACTTGTGATCTCTGTCAAAAAAATAAAATCTAAAAAAAAGATATTATTTATTTATTGGAGAGTGAGACAGAGTAAGCCTGAGGGTGCGAGGGAAAAGGGTAAGAAGCAGGATTCCTGCTCAGCAGGGAGGCCCACACAGGGCTCGATCCCAGGACCCTGAGCCAAAGGCGGATGCTTAACCAACTGAGCCCCCAGGCACCCCTCCGATGATCAATTTTATGTTATATATGTACTTTACTACAATGAAAAATAGCAATAATTCAAAGGAAATGAAATCACTATCTCAAAAAAACAACTGCACCCCCATGTTCACTACAGCATTATTTACAATAGGCAAGACATAGAAACAACCTGAGTTTCTGTCAAGGGACAACCGGATAATGAAAATGTGAAACACACACACAGATTATTATTCGCCCATGAAAAAGAAAAAAAATCTTGCCATTTGTGACAACATAGGTGGATGCTGAGGGCATTATGCTAAGTGAAATGAGTCAGACAGAGAAAGGCAAATACTGTATGATCTCACTTAGATGTGGAATCTTAAAAAAAAAATGAAAAACTGAACTTATTGATACAAAAAACAGATCAGTGGTTGTCAGAGGTGAGAGGTAGGGGGTGGGGATGGAGAATGTGGGAAAGATCAAAAGACTGAGCTTCCAGATATAAGGTCTGAAGATGTAACATAGAGTGTGGTGACCACAGTTAACAATGCCATATTTTATATTTGAAACTTGGTAAGAGAGTAAATTTTAAAAGTTGTCATCACAAGAAAAAAAAAAACTGTAACTATGTGAGGTGATGTATGTTAATGAGCTTATTGTGATCATTTTGCAATATCTACATGTATCAAATCACTATGTTACATACCTTAGACTAACACAAGTTTATATGTCAAAGACACCTCAGTAAAATGGGGGAAAAATTATTAAGCCAACAGCATTACACCAAATATAAAACCAATATTAAACCAATAAAATAAAAGAATGAAAACACAGATCTTTTCCCCCCCTTTGAATGTTAGGCACATTTGGGCAAAGGAAAAGGAACAAAAGGCAAGGCAACCTCTGCTAATGAGTCATTTTCAGGAATAACGTTCTGAGATTCTTGATGTTTTCCACAGGCTTTTTTTTTTTTTTTACACTAAGTAAATTAACATCCTGAATGTATATACTCTGTTTCCTCCAAATGCACAATCAGGGAATTTGCTTCCTTAACCTTCTCTGATCCAACATACCCTTTAGTATTTCCATCTGCAAATTCACGACCCCCACATTAACCCTGACATTATTGGATCAGAAGGTTCTTGAGTCAGCAGGAGTTGTATTTGCCTGTGCTTTTCCCCTGTATATGCTCTCTCATCATAGATGTCTTTTCGAAGGGAAATGATTCTTAGATCAGACATGAATTTTGGATAGAGGATAAAAATGAAAACCCAGCACCCTTTTTGGATCTTTTTTTCAAAAGTCTGTTAATTTAGAAGATAGTAAAAAGAAACCGAGAGTACTGCAAGGGTTAAACCTTGGAAAACTTCTTGAAGGAAAGTAAAGCATTGAGAAAGGTTGGTGGGGACACACCCAACCAGCTCAGGATACAGCTCTTGGAACATCTGATGAGTGCAATTTGGTCCTACTCAAGAACCACCCCCACCCCCCAACCCCTCACACCCCTCCCCCCACTCCCCTCTCACTCCTCCCCACCCCAAGACAGCCAGAGCTCTCTTGGCCGCACACATCCAGTTCCTGGGAAAGGAACAGCTCAGAGTTGGTTTGCTCAGGGCATGTTGGAAAGGAATTACAGGATATCAAAAAAGGAAGTTGTAAAGATTTATTTATAGGAACAATGACAAGGCAAACACTGTGCTCTCAGGAAAGTTTAAGATCCTATTTCTGGTTTTTGTTAAGATGTAATCACTTCATAGAATCCTTAAAGAGAACCACAAGTTTGATGAATCTGACTTCCAAGTGTTCTTTATAACATCTGCCCTTTCTGGTTTAAAAGCTGACAACTTTTCTGCTCATCCCGCGAGTTATTTGGAGAATAAGGTGATAGGATTTCATGTACCATATACTCTTACCCACTGAATAATTCATATCCACCATCTACAAACAATTATATCGTTCCACGTCTTCCCCTTGCCTCTCCAATTCCATTTTCCTTCCCGCCATGCTTTCCGGTACTAGAACTGTGAATTGTGTACTTGATTTTTTTCTTTCAGAGGTTTCCCCATTCTGGCATTGAAATTAACTCTTTTCCCACAGGTTCTAGACAGATGACTTCAATTCAAGGTCCACTTCTGCCTTTCTGTGCTCATACAATCTTGGGCAAGTATGAAGCCCTCTGGGCCTCCATTTCTCCACTGGCAAATGAGGAAAATACTATCACCTGACTTCTAAGGTCCTTACTGGGATGATAGAAGTTAAAGCATTGAATGTTTTCATAAATTCTGCCCCATAGGAAATTTTCAATAAATTGGTTGTCATGAAAAACCAAATGCATGCAATCATAAAATAGAGAGTCTCCGGCATGTGACCGATGTCACCTGCACCCATGTGTTACAGCCTCTGTCTTATTTCACCATAAAGGGACCATGAGGGTAGGAAAGTGAAATGGAGCCAGAAGCAAATCTATTCTCACAGTGCCCTCCCTGAAGCCCTGTATACTTGCTCCAGGGAGGCTACAACTCTGCCTCTCCCCCTTTCTACCTTTCAGTGTTAACAAGGAAACAGTAATTGTGGATTTATGACATTCAAAAATTAAAACTTGTGGGGCGCCTGGGTGGCTCAGTTGGGACTCTTGATTTAGGCCCAGGTCATGATCTCAGGGTCGTGGGACTGAGCCTTGCCTGGAGCCTGCTTGAGATTTTCTCTCTCCCTCTCCCTCTGCACCACCTGCACCCCCGCACCCAATCTTTCTCCCTGATGAAAAGAAAAGAAGAAAAAGGAGAAAAGAAAAAAAGAAAACCCGTTAGCCCAGAGACCCAAGAGTCCATCCCTGCCCTGTGGGTGGTCCTGGAGAAATGGTGCCCTGTAAGGAACGGTGTCTGCCACATCACCCCACACAACCCGGCACGGAGTTTCCCAGAGACCTGTACTATGTCCCCTATGGACGATGGCAGCCCCCCAGCAAAGGCGATTCTATGAGGGCACATGTGCAGGTGGGACAGACCCTTCTGACAGTGACTCTCCTGACTTCATGCAGGAGGCTTCAGACAGGCACAGGCACTAGCAGCTG
Organism: Mustela putorius furo; assembly: GCF_011764305.1. NCBI lineage: Eukaryota > Metazoa > Chordata > Mammalia > Carnivora > Mustelidae > Mustela > Mustela putorius. Next base: position 4,079,490 of record NW_025421481.1, read on the forward strand.
GATGGAAAGCACATGATACCTGTGGAGGCCCAAGGTTATTACCCTCGCGGATCAATACCAAGTGCAGTGCCCGAGCTGCGGCTTCAGCCAGGGTACCTATGCTCTAGCAGCTGGCTGGCGGCCAAGGAGGACACCTTTTTGTGAAAATAAGCAACACATAAGATCAACCTGCTTCTGGTGGGGAAAAAAGTTACAGGGGTCCTCCTGGGCTGAACCAAAAGTCCTCCTGCTGGAACTCCCTTTGTGCTACCACAAAGAAACAACAGTGGCAGAGAGAGAGAGATGCCTGGTGGCTCAGCTGGTCAAGTCAGCCTTCCGCTCAGGTCAGAATGTCAGGGTCCCCGGATCGAGTCCCGGGTGAGCTCCTTGCTCAGCAGGGAGACTGCTTCTTTCCCGGCTCCTCCCCACTGCTTGTGTGTCTTTCTCTCTCTGACAGATAAATAAAATCTTTAAAAAACAAATAAACAAAAACAAACAAACAAACAACAACAAAAACATAGCAGTAGAGAGAGCAAGACCAGCGCAGTGTTAGCCTGTAATGGTGACGGCCACGGTGGCTGTCACCTATGGCAGTTAGTGATGGTTACTGTGCATCAGCTCCTGGAATCCTCACTAGCCCTAGGAGGGAAGGACTATTATAACTAGTACAAATGTAAAATGCAATAAATATTTTTAAAATATTGAATAATCTCTCCCAAGACAGACAATTCCCATGCTTTCCTGAAAGAGACCTCAGGATGAACAGGAGTCCACTAGTTATAATAAAATACGAGTTAGAATAAAATAAGCACAGTAAGTAAAACCGCACAGTAAGAGTTTATCTGGCAGATTCCACAGGAGTCACCGTAGAAGCTAATTTGCTCCACTGGGGCCCTATTTTGTCCCTGTAATGAATGAGTTGAGTAACGCTGCGTAAACGATTTCACCCCCATTACCTATCTCCTCACCTGCCAAAGGAAGAGATCACATGCCGTTTTGGGAGTTGGTAAAACACACATGCTCATACACACAAATATTTTCACACTTTTTTTTTTTAAAGAATTTTATTTATTTATCTGAGAGAGAAAGAGAGAGAGAGAGTGCGCACTCAAGCGGGGAGAGGAGCAGAGGGAGAGGGACAGAGCTGAGCTGAGCGTGGAGCTCGATGCAGGCTCCGTCTCAGGACTCTTGAGATCATGCCCTGAGCCGAAATCGAGAGTAGAGGCTCAACCCTCTGAGCCACCCAGGTGCCCCAAATGTTTTCACACTTTTAATGAAACAATGACTCAAGTCGCTCTCCCAACCCAACAACCATGTTAATAAACATGGAGCAAAATACACTTTCTCACAACCCTGCAAACATGCACCCCGCCTCTCCCAGTAAGCACTGACTTACAAATGAGAAAGATATGTTTCTAAGAAGCAAACTATCCCAACTTTTCTAAAGGCATCAACTACTTGATACTGACACAGGCATTCCTCTCGTGTTCTTGCTTCTCTCCTCCAGACACACATACTCCGTCATCCCCAAGAACACAACCCACCTCAGGACATACCTGGAAATTGGCTACAATGCCCATTCCAATACATCCCACCAGTCCAAGAACTAGCGACACCAAGTTAAAAACAGGTGTGCTGAAATAGCTGGTTTGGTTTTGCTTCTCTACTATTTTGTATCTTGTGTACATGGTGGCTGCCCCTGAAAAAGAAAGGGACTTTGATGAATTTTTATTATTTGACCTTTTAGAATGAAAACACAGGAAAAGTTTTGCTTTGCTTTTGTAAAGTCTGCATTTCAATTTCCTAACTGCCAAAGTCTCCCACTCACCCACCCAGTCCTTCCTCACTCCTTCTTACTTTCTCCTAAGTGTGATGGACACACACACACACACACACACACACACTCCAACTTGCCCTTTTATCCTTTTCACATAAATGCTACTGTGCATGGATTCTGTGACTTGCTTTTTTTCACATAAAGGAAATCACCATGGAGAGCTTACCATGTCAGTACAAATAAATCTACTTCATTGTTTTTAGGGTTCTCTTCATGGTATACATTTCATCATTTCTCTAATATTGGACTTCTACACTGTCTCTATGTTTTCACTATTACAAACAATGCTCCATGATGAGTACACAAGTCCTTGGCACGCTTTCAGAATGCTTCTGGAAGACAAATCCCTAGAAGTAATATTACTGGAGCAAAAACTATGCACAATCAAAATGCCAAGAAGTATCTACAAATTGTTCCAACACTGTATTGTAGCATTTATACTCTCACAGCAGAGTTGGAAAGCAACTGCTGCATGCCCTTGTCTCTTTAATTATTGCTAATCCAATGAATGAGAAATGGCAACCTGTTGGCTTAATTTGCATTTCTCTGGTGGTTAGTGAGACTGAGCAGCTTTCAGTATGTCTGCTGGTCATCTGCATTTCTTCTTCTGAAAACTGCATTCAAATTTTTTCCGATTTCTCTCGTAAGTTTGTCTATTTGTTTTTAAGTTGCAGTTGTTTGTTTACACATAATGCACATTTGTCTACTGTCTGCTAGAAATATTACAAATTTTCTCCTGGTCCATCTTCAGCTTTGTTTTTGCATGTTTCATCATTTAGAAGTTTTCCATGTTTTTAATCTACTAAATCTGTCAATGCCTTACTGTTTAGCTTCTGGGTTTTGTGTAAGTTTATCCCTCTGCCTCTCCTCCCACTTGTGTGCCTGCACCCTCACACACACACTCTCTCTAATAAATAAATAAATCTTTAAAAAAATTATACACCCCAAGAGCGAACCCTAATGTAAACTATGGACTTTGGGTGATGAGGACATGTAAGTGTAGGCTCATCAGCTGTAACAAATGTACAACTCTGGTGGAGGATGATGATAGTTACGGGGTGGGGGACACTGGGTAGGGGCCAGGGCATATATGAGAGATCTCTACCTTTTGCTCAATTTGGCTGTGAACATAAAACTGTTTTGAAAAATAAAGCCTGCTAAAAAAAATAACAAAAAATTATATACAAACTCCAAACAACACATTTCGCTTCACTTTAGACTACGAATTTTTCATTTATTTATAATTATTATTGTGTACTTACCAAGAAATGCAGAGAAGTTTATCATAAATCCAAAAATCCCACTCTCTGGAGGTGTTGTTCCTGTATCACTGGCAAAGAGAAATGTCCAAATTATTAAAAGGGAATTCTGTTCAGACCCTTGGGAGGCATATATCTGGCAATTTTAATATGATGGTTCTTCTGGGTGTTTAGCCACTCTGAATTCCAAAGACTTGGTCTGATTTTACTCTAACATATTTTCATTTTGGCTCTGAAAAATCTTAAACTCATTTTTCTACCATGAGAAATTATATTTAAATCTTTCCATTGTAAAAAGCTAGGAAATATTTAAAGTGAATGATTGTGGTGTTTCTCAAATGATAGAGCCCAATAAACTTGATGTGTTTATTCTCATTAAGAATTCAGTGTGAGGGGCGCCGGGTGGCTCAGTGGGTTAAGCAGCTGCCTTCGGATCAGATCATGATCTCAGGGTCCTGGGATAGAGCCCTGCATCGGGCTCTCTGCTCAGCGGGGAGCCTGCCCCCCCCCCTCTTTGCCTGCCTCTCCGCCTGCTTGTGATCTCTGTCAAACAAATAAATAAATTCTTAAAAAAAAAAAAATTCAGTGTGATGGGGCACCTGGGTGGCTCAGTCCTTAAGCATGTGCCTTCGGCTCTAGTCATGATCCCAGAGTCCTGGGATCCAGCCCCACATCGGGCTCCCTGAGGGGGGAAGCCTGCTTCTCCCTCTCCCACTCCCCTGCTTGTGTTCCCTCTCTCACTGTGTCTCTCTCTGTGTCAAATAAATAAATAAAACCTTAAAAGAAAGAAAAAGAATTGAATGGGGGGGGGAGTCTAAAAACAAGTTTGAAAAAGCAACTATTTGTTTTTTAAATATACATAGACACATAATTTAATTTTTTTAATAATTTGATTTATCCACAAGAGTTTCCACTGCTGACAATAGGATGGTAGGGAACTGAGCAATACCGTTGATGCCTAGTAGAACTTTATGAAAACAATAGGGTATCAGGTATATGATAAAGTATTTTAACAAGAAATAGTTTCTACAAGACAAGTTTCTGTTGCAGTTAATCAATTCATTAGTTAAATGAGCTGGGAAAAAAAATAATTAAATGAGAAAGTAGTGTTTGATGTGTTGTTTTCTACTCATTCATACCAAGGTTTACATTTTTACATAATCACGTTGCTCCCATAAAGCATTAGTTTAAAGCTGATGGCCAAAGAGTTCTCAATGTGAAACAATTCATACCCGTTCTTAAGTGTTTCCCCATTTTAAAACAGCTCTGAAATTTAAGTATTGAAACACTGATCATGTTGAAGAGGCATACTTCAAGTGATCTCAGGAATTCCATGAGAAGCCCATTGTGCAGAACACAACAGGAGTCTTTTGGTTTTATGTACACTTAATATTTGAAGAGCATAAGGCTGCCCCTTACAGCAAACACTTCTATTCCTATTTCAATCAGTGGCATTTGCACCTGTAAGAATCTGAAGGCCTTCGAATTTCACGTTATCATTTCTCCTACAAATAACCATTTTTCTCCCCAAAGAAGTGTTGAGGAGGAAAAGGCTACACAAGGTGTGGGATGTCTTTCTGAACACAATATGGGGAAGAGGAGGGGACAGGAACCAGAAATGGAGAAAGGCAGAGACAGCTTTTACCCTCAGGAGGAATTTTGCCCAAAGATTAAATCTCACATAGAAATCAAGCCTTCTGTTCTTGGCCTCGGGATATAAAAAGGCAGCTTCCAGGTGAGTCATGCAAGAGTACTTGTGATCACGGGCCCGAGAGCACCTGCCACATGCCAGGGAGATTGTTTGCTTATTTGTGGATAAAGGAAGGAAATGGAAGGGTGAGGATATTTATGGGAACAGGTAAGTAATAGGTAAGTAATTGGAGGGAAGAAGATGCCCTGACAGGAAATAAGCTGACCAGACTCTGAAACTATCTGCCCATGGATAGCAAAGCAGGACATATGTCAAGGGCCCAGATGTACAGTCCCATGACATCAAACATGTGATCTGCAAGCTCGGAATTTTAGGGTCGTGCTTTATTCTTCTTTATCTGTACATTTAAAACCATATAGGGTGCCTGGTTGCCTCAGGCTGGTAAGCATCTGACTTCCACTCAGGTCATGGTCTCAGGGTCCAGGATCTAGACTCAGTTCAGGTTTCCCTGCACAGCGGGGAGTCTGCTTGTCCTTCTCCCTCTACCCCTCCCCCTGCTAATGCTGTCTGTCTCCTTCTCCCTCTCTCTCTCTCAAATAAATAAATAAAATCTTAAAACATAACAATAATAAAAAATTAAAATAAAATAAAACCATGCAGGCAGAATCAAAAATACTTTGTAAATAGCCATTCCATATCTATTTGTTGAATGACTCGGTACTAGCAATTAAAAAAAAGGGGGGCGCCCGGGTGGCTCAGTGGGTTAAGCCGCTGCCTTTGGCTCAGGTCATGATCTCAGGGTCCTGGGATCAAGTCCCGCATCGGGCTCTCTGCTCAGCAGGAAGCCTCCGTCCCTCTATCTCTCTCTCTCTGCTTGCCTCTCCGTCTACTTGTGATCTCTCTCTGTCAAATAAATGAATTAAATATTTAAAAAAAACAAAGCACACCTAGTAATATCAGTTATTGAGCATTTACTACATACCAGGCACTGTTAGGTGGTTACCCTACATCATTTCATTTTACTCTCACAACCTTGAGGACTTATTGCAACCCCATTTTAATAAGGAAGGGAGTGGTAGTAGAGAGGTTACATAATTTGTTCAAGGTCATGGGGTTATTAAAGAGATGAATCAACAGACCCAAAATGGAGTTGCTTAAGCCAAGCTGCAACTCACCAAACTGAGACTTAATGACAGTTCCAGCTCTCCTGGAAATGGAACCTTTAACCAGTCTATCAGGAATCATCTGATCAGCATTAGTTATGTAATCTGTCTGATAGGACCCTGCCCCCTGTAGGGAAAGTAAGCTTGCAGTAATCAGTTGGCTTTTTGCTGAGTACAACTTCTTGCCCTGCTCCCTTTTGCCTATAAAAGTCTTTCATTTTGTACAGTTCCTCAGAGCTCCTTTCTGTCTGTTAGACTGGATGCTGCCCAATTCATGAATCCATGAATAAAGCCAATAAAAATGTTATTTAAAAAGTTAAATTTTGGGGCACCTGGGTGGCTCAGTGGGTTAAGCCTCTGCTTTCGGCTCAGGTCATGGTCCCAGGGTCCTGGGATCGAGCCCCGCATCAGGCTCTCTGCTCAGCAGGAAGCCTGCTTCCTCCTCTCTGCCTGCTTCTCTGCCTACTTGTGATCTCTCTCTCTCTCTCTGTCAAATAAATAAATAAAATCTTAAAAAAAAAAAGTTAAATTTTGTTGTTAACATACTCCAGATATCTGACTCCCTGGCCTCCCTGCCTCTTGTGAGCTCTAAAGAAGGCAAGAACAGAGTAGTTGGAATGACTGTGGGTAGGGTAAGAGAATGAACACTGATGGGCTGCTAAATGTTTAACAGCTAGCTCTGGAGGGAGCCTGATTGGTAGAACAGGCCAATTTCCATGGTGTAAATGCTCCCAACATGTCAAAGCTCAAGCTGCCAACATGTAGGTCGCTGAACACTGAATTGGGAAGAAATGTACAAAGTTGGTTCTCAGCTGCACTTATCAGCTGGCTCCAGCTCAGCATGGCAATGAACCACAACAGTAATGAAAAGAGATCAGCACGCCTTTCTTGTACACCAGTGTACCAGTTTACACCAAAGTGTAAACCAGGCAAGACCTCATAACTCCTCAAATGCCATAACTGAATTGTAAAATATTTTTGATAAATACTGATGATCGTAATAAATCTGATTTTCTTTCAGGCTTAGAGACTACAACACCTACCCTCAGTGCATGAGTACCAATGGGCCTACATTCCTATACTTGGCTATAACATAAGCAGTGACTATACTACAAAAATGGGGGGAAATATTACTGTTCTGCATTCATAACCAGTTGTTGGATTCAATGCAACCATCTTTTAAAAAATTTTTTTATTTGGCTCCACAAATACCATGAAATGTATCTGCCCATCAACAAAATATTTAAGAGCTACCTACTGCTGAATAGGAAGCCCGATGTGGGGCTGGATACCAGGACCCTGGAATCACGACCTGAGCTGAAGGCAGATGTTTAACTAACTGACTGAGCCACCCAGGCACCCCTTCCACAAGGATATTTAAGAAAATTTTCCATGCAGCAAATAAAGATGTGACACTTTTTAGAAGTTCTTACACAGCAAAATTAAACCATTTGAGACTACTCCCAAATAAAAAGCTTTTGCACAGGAAAGGAAACCATCAATAAACCACTTACTGAATGGGATATATCCTGTAAGTAGTTAATATTTCAAAATATATAAAGAATAAATATAAACACAAATACAAATATATATATATATATATAGAGAGAGAGAGAGAGAGAGATTATATAACTCAACACCAAGGGAAAAAAACCTAATTAAAAATGGGCAGAAGACATGAATAGACAGCTTCCCAAGGAAGACATACAAATGGCCAACAAACACATGAAAAGATATTCAACATCCCTTATCATCAGGGAAATGCAAATCAAAACTACAATGAGATATTACTTCACACCTGTCAGAATGACTAGAATTAAAAAGACAAGAAATAAGTGTTGGTAAGGATGTGAAAAAAAGGAAACCCTCTTGCACTATTGGTGGGAATGTAAACTGGTGCAGCCACTGTGGAAAACAATATGGAGGTTCCTCAAAAACTTACAAATAGAATTACCATACAATCCAGTAATTTCATTACTGGGTACTTACCCAAAGAAAACGAAAACACTAATTCGCAAAAATATATGCACCCTATGTTTGTTGCAGCATTATTTACAATTGCCAAGATATGGAAGCAACCCAAGTGTCTACTGATCAGATAAACGAGATATGGGCTACACACACACAGGTGAATATTACTCGGCCATTAAAAGGAATGAGAGCTTGCCATTTGCAACAACACAGATGGACCTAGAAGGTATAATGCTAAGTGACACAAATAAGACAGAGAAAGACACATTCCATATGATTTCATTCATATATAGAATTTAAGAAACAAAGCAAATAAAAAAAAAGAGACAAACCAAACAAAAAACCAGACTCCTAAATACAGAGAAGAAATTGGTGGTTGCCAGAAGGGAGGTAAGTGGGGGGATGGGTGAAATAGATTAAGAGTACACTTATTTTGATAAGCACTGAGTAATGTATAGAATTGTTGAGTCACTAGAGGTGCCTGGGTGGCTCAGTGGGTTAAGCCTCTGCCTTCGGCTCAGGTCACGATCTCAGGGTCCTGGGATCGAGCCCCGCATCCGGCTCTCTGCTCAGCTGGGAGCCTGCTTCCCTCTCTCTCTTTCTGCCTGCCTCTCTGCCTACTTGTGATCTCTGTCAAATAAATAAATAAAATCTTAAAAAAAAAAAAAAAGAACTGTTGAGTCACTATACTGTACACCTGAAACTAGTATGACACTGTATGTTAATACTTTAATTAAAAAAAAAAAAGAATAGCAGTGGTTGCCCATTATCATCAATAAAAACGAAACGGCTCTTTTACCTTAAAATGTTCTTTTAAGTCTTTCAGTCTCTGAGCTAATATGTTACATCATTAATAAATATCACATCACGTCTTCTGCCTGACATTGGATTCCAGATGAGCACAACACCCAGGGGCTACCAAGCTGTAGATAGACTCCTTTTATTTTTATTTTTTAAAGCTCAAACTAAATGATCTCACTGTGCAAAGGCAGAGGTAGTAGTATTTGGTTGGCATAGCTATACTTGGGTGCTTATTCAGGAAACTGGAGAATGAGTAAGAGGTGAAACTAATTGCTTCCCAGCCTTGCAAAAGAGTCTCCCCACCCAACTCCCACCACATGATTCTGTACCATACGGCTTAAGCAACGTGGTTCTGGCCCCGCCCCATCCCCCCCACCCCTGCTACCTCCTCACTTGCCTCCTTATAAATAACACACTTCTTGGAAACTGCAACAGAGATAGGAAGTAATTTTTCATTTGCATGTGTCTCAGAAGCTGTTGAGGCTGTTGTTCATAGACAGTTGTTTCTAGGGTTGGATTGTGTTTAGGAAATCGAATTACATCTGTATTTCCTGCACTTATATATCTACAAACTAAGTTCACCATGGAAAATTCCAAGTTGTCTAACATCCTTCTCCATACTAATTTATGATTTTACACCAGTGCATAATCATTTGATGCTCAAAGGAATGAAAACAATGCAAAGAAGACCTACATGATAATATAAGCTTGATGGAATGCTATTCTCTAAATCACTAGATACAAGTAATTTTATCATTCCAAAGCCTGGAGTCATGGCTTATGGGGGAGGGTGGGTCCGACAAGCTGACAGTATGCAAAATTATCTGCTTGCCCAGACTGAGGTTTTTTAGATTGTCCTAAAATTCTGGACCCATTGCTTGGAAAAATTAATTAGGACTTAGAACCTGAAGACACTGAATGTACCAAAATAAGGGAGACTGTTATTTCCTTTATCTTCACAATATTTACATATAATAAACGGAAGGGAAGAAGTATGATAATAAAAAGCCATTATACTTTATTAGATACTTTTAATTAGGGTTAAGTTTTTGGCAGCTCCATTTGCTGATGACTCTCCTGAAGTGGGAAGCACCATATATATAGCTATATCAACCTTTTTTAAACTTAAACTTAAATAATTTCCCACTCATAAATGCAAACAACTCACTCCATTCTCACCCCACCTATATGCAAATTGCCCCCCCCTTCTATCAGTCCAAGTTCCCTCTTTGTTCACAAAAAGAAAAAAAAAATTGGCAGGGGTGGCAGGTTGGTGGGCAGAGTAAGAGAGAGAATCTCAAGCAGCCTCCACACCCAGCAGGGAGCCCGACACCAGGTTAGGTCCCACAACCCTGAGGTCATGACCCAAGCCAAAATCAAGAGTCAGGTGCTTAATTGACTGAGCCGCCCAGGTGTCCCAACAACTTTTTTTCTTAATTGTTAAGTGTTGGAAACTGTGCCAGGTGATGGGGACACAAAGACAAAAAGACAACTCACTAGCCTTCAAGAAGCTTAATATCTAACACAAAATTCAAGGATCTGTTGACTCAATACATAGTTACTGGCTGCCTTCAACACAACCTAGGCATGGCGAATGTAGTGACAGGTAACACAGAAAAAGCCTCTCCTTCATGGACCTTCTAATCTGTGGAGGGCAATATAAAAAAAGAGTCCAGCATGACGAATGCTGTGAAGAAAAGGTAAGTTGGATACAGGACTCAGAGAAGGGTGAGCCACCCGCTTGAGACAGGGTACTCTGGGAAGTGGACTTGAACAGACATCTGGATGAGGAGGAATATTTGGACCAGGAAATTTACAAGCAGAGGAACAGCAAAGTCAAAGGCCTTAAGGTGGCAATGTATCAGAGGAACTGTAAGGAAGCGGGTGTGGCCGGAGAAGAGTGAGCAAGAGAGAGAGAGAGAGTGTCTTGTGTGTGTATGTGCACGCTCATATGCGCACAGATGGGGAGAGGAGTTCGGGGGAGCCCCAGGGTCATGGTGAGGACTCTGAATGTCATTCTGAGATGATAGGAAGCCGTTGAGGGCTAAGCATTGGGAAGTGATACGAAGTTGATTGATGTTTTTACAGAATGTTGTGAAAAGGCTGTAGAAAGGCAAGCGTGGACCAATGAGAAACGGTTAGGAAGCTATTTCAGTAGTTTGTCAAGAGATGACAGCGGCTGGGGCCACGGTGGTAATGAAGCCGGAGGTGATAAGAGGGCACATTTAGAAAGTTTTCTGAGAGAAGTCTCTAGAAAACCAACCCCGCTTGGACTACGGCTGCTAATATTACAAAAGAAATTTTAAAATTAACATTTCCTCAGCCCTTACGCTCAGCCAGGCACATCTTACTTGGTCTTCACAACTTTGTAAAGCAAGTACTTAGTGTATCTTCATCCTAAAGATGAGGAAATGGAGTCGTAGAAAAGTAATTCGCTCAAGGCCACAGGCTGTACATGGCAAAGCCAATCCACCTAGAGTTGTCTGATTTCAGTGGACACAACTTAGAAACTCTTCCCTGCTGTGCTATTTTACATTTCTTTTTATGAAAACATATTATTTCCATGTGAGTTTGAAGTGCTATGTAACTACAGCCAGGTTCGCATCTGGAACCATAGTAAGATGTCCTGGCAAGAACTGTGTCTATAACACAGATACCTGAGGGACTGAAATGCAATTACTGTCAGGTAAGGAGGACCCCTGAGTAGAGCACTCTTTTTTTTTTTTAAGTTGAAATTAAGACCTTATATTTAAAAACTGTCAGTCTTGCAACAGACTTTTGAGCAATACTCTGTCTTTTTAGAAGTAGGAATAACTGAAGAAAAACATTCCCAATTTTATTTTTCTTGAAAAAAAATTTATGTAATCCAATGACAATGGAAAATTTAAACAGAGGAGAAATTACACATATTTATAGTTGACTCAGAAACCAAATAACACTGCATCTGTCACCTCAATTAATTTTTGAGCTGTGAAAGTTTGGGATCTTCAATTTTCTTATTATGCATTTCTTAGGATTAACTAATTTGGATAATTTTTTTTTTTTTGAAGAAAATGTGAAGCTCTAAATTTTCATTTCAAGGATGATACTTTTCTAGCTAAAAGTTTTTGACGGCAAAGCTCACCTTTTCATCCTTATGATACAGTGGTTTAAAGATACTATGAAGTAATAATCAACCCATTGTAAAGACTGAGGTGTCATTAACGTCATGTCAGAATATGTGACTTTATACACACAGACCCCATTATCTGTTATTTATTATCCTGGACCCCACGGCTTTTTGATTGTTTGTTTTCTTTAATTTTAGGCAGTTAACATACAGTGCAATATTACTGTCTTCTGGAGTAGAATTCAGTGATTGATCACTTACAGACAACGCTCAGTGCTCATCAGAACAAGTGCTCTCCTTATACCCATCCCCCATCCAGCCCCTCTCCCCCCGACCTCCCACCACGAACCCTCAGTTTGTTCTCTATCATTAAGAGTTTCTTATGGTGGGACATTGTCATAATATGGGGGTAAATGATGAAATGCAGGCATCAACACTGTATGTGACATGGTCTTAATAGTATAAAAAATGTTTATCAAAATGCTCACATATAAACTTACATATACCTTACATGAGGTGATAGGTATTATATGAGGGATGAGGTATTATATGGATTGTACCGATGAACCCTGGGCACTTTGTATCCCTGCTCATATATATTAGATATAATTGAGTCACTACGTAAATAGAGTCCAAAACTAAGCAAATCACGCCAATAATATTGGATATAGTTGTAGAAAGTTGAGATTTGAAATACGCATTTTTTGTTTCTGTATTTCTGACCTTTTCTCTATGATTATTACATTTTTATTTTAAAACTGTAAAATATACCTTCACAAGTTATTGTTACTGGAAAACTGCATATTTGTAACAAAACAAACAGAAGTGAAAAAAGTATGATCCAAAATAGATAAGGGGATCGAGAGATACAAAATTCCAGTTACAAAATAAATAAGTCACAGAGATGAAAAGTATAGCACAGGGAATAGAGTCAATAATATTGTAATAATGTTTGGTGACAGATGATGACTACACTTACCTGATGAACATGGGAGTAATATGCAGAATCATTGAATGACTAGATTATACAGCTGAAACTAACGTAACACCTCACTAAATAAATAAATAAATACATACATTTAAAATAATATGTAGGAGTGAACCCAATTTTATAAACACATATATGTAAATACAAACGTGGAAATGTATTAGTATATAAACATGTAAAATTTGTATGAACATGTAAAGAAATAAGAAATCCCTAGGATTCCTAGGATGTTGGGTTCAGGTTTACCATTTATTTCTACACTATAGTTCTTCATTTTCTAAAAAAAAAAAAAAAAAAAAAAGTTTCTTATGGCTTGTTTCCCTCTCTCCTTTTCTTCTTTCCCCTTCCCGTATAATCATCTGCTTTCTTTCTTAAATGCCACATATGAGTGAGATCATATGGTATATTTGTCTTTCTCTGACTGACTTATTTCACTTGGCATAATATACTTCAGCTCCATCTATGTCATTGCAAATGGCAAGATTTCATTCTTTTTGATGGCTGAGTAATTTTCCATTGTGTATATATACTGGATCTTCTTTATCCATTCATCAGTTGATGCATATCTGGGCTGCTTCCATAGTTTGGCTATTGTTGACAATCTGCTATAAATATCTGGACCCCACAATTACGGCTGAAATGGAAGCAAAAATCACAATTGCCTGAAATGCAATGTAGTTAGTAATCAAAAAAGTTGGTTAAGGCAGACGTCATCAAAAATTAGGTGGATACAAAGAAAAATTATGTGGCTACATACACCAACAAGCAAATAAATGTATGCACATTCATTTGCCTACCTGTTGACGGGGCCAAGGCCGTTATGTGAGTACCAGTCCACTGTGTGTCTCCCTGGTATATAAACCACATCTACTTTGAATGATCTCATTTCTAGTTTTGGGTTCTTTAAAGTGGAAGGGAATATTAAAGATACTTTTGAAGCAATCTGAGTGCAGAATCCTTCTAGTTTTTTTAATTGCTTTTTGTTAGTCTTTACATTTGTCATAAACACTGCAATTTTTGACAACGGTCTCTTTTGAATCTTCTTAAAGCATTCAACAGAGTTTTCTTTAAAATTACAATTCTTTTTTTGCATTCACAGATCCACAGTTTATGTACAGTGAGTTAAATCACATAATTACAATTAAAAAAAATACAACTGGCATAAACACATTTGGGAACAAACACAGCTGACACTGGATAAGCGTACAAAGAAACAGGTGAGAGAAGACAGCAAGCAGCCCAGAGTGGCCAGTGCTGGGAGAGGCTGTTAGGGACCACGGGCTTCAGTCAGTGTATTTTTGAGAGAATGAGGTTAGCAGTTAATTCAGCAAGTTGATTGAAACTGATTAAGAAAACTTCTACTGGGACGCCTGGGTGGCTCAGTTGGTTAAGCGGCTGCCTTCGGCTCAGGTCATGATCCCAGCGTCCTCTGCCTTCCATTCTGTCTGCCTGTGCTCGCTCTCACTTGCTCTCTCTCTGACAAATAAATAAATAAAATCTTTAAAAAAAAAAAGAAAAGAAAAGAAAACTTCTACTATAGGGGCACCTGGCTGGCTCGATGGATAGAGCATGAAACTCTTGATCTTGGGGTTGTGAATTCAAGTCCCATTTTGGGTGTAAAGATTACTTAAAAAATAAAATTAAAAAGAAAATTTGTGCTATAATCACAAATAAACTGATTACTTATGAAATTAGCCCTCAACCAAACGTCTTTTCCTACTTAAGCCTAGCATCTATACAGACCAAGGTGGACTGGTCCTTTGATAATACAAATGCTTACAGAGAACTTGTGTTCTTGCACCAGGGTGTGAATGAGTTCTAAGTGAGTTCACACGATAATTCCTGAGGGATGTGCTATCACTGACCCATAGAAAAGCAGAAATAAGTAACCTGCCCAAGGTCCTACAGCGAGGGCACTCGGTGGAATTGTATTCTAACCAAAGTTACCTGCTCCAAAGTTGATACCTTGATTCACCACGATGGATAATATCCAACAATGTAAGTCAAATGGACTACACAGTGAGGCTGCAAATCTCATAAAACATGCAGAATTTCATGAAGCCGACAGGTGGTGTTGGAGAACAGCTGGAACGGGGCAGCCCAAGTTAATGAACAGTGAACCCTGGCAGAATCAGTTAATAACTGACGGGAACCTGACAAGATTAACAGAACACTTAACAAAAGCAGGCCCATCAGGCATAACCTATCTTAGCATTCAACCAATATTTACTAAGCAACTACTAGCTGTCTGGCACGGTCATAAATGCAAGGGATGCAGCAGTGAACACACCCTAAATCTCTAGCCTCATAAAACTTCTCTGTGAGAAACAGACAATAATCAAGATCAATATCCTTACACACAGATTAGGAATGATCATTGGGAAAAGTGAAGCCATATAATATTTCTGCAAAAATGAGCCTCTTCGTATCTCCCTTCACAAGACAAATGCGAAATCAAGGACTTCACATAATCATAAAACTGTCTTGGAAAGTTCCTTCCCTTAAAAAATCCACTTGTCTATCCTAAGAATTTTGTCTTTTCATTTTGCTTTTCATTAAAAGATGTGTTCGTTATAATGAATTTTGTTCAAGGTTGGAACTAGCACTTAATTGTGAAGCTAACCTAAATTTTATGCTTGTTTACCAAATGAAAGATAAAATGATTTCCCTCATTTTCATATTCACTTCTGGAGTTAAAGACCCAGCCTCTTTTACTTTGTTTACTACACCATTTTGGTCTCCATTTTAAGGTGGCTTAATTCTAGGTGACCGAGTTTTTTGTCACCAACCACGGAGCAGGTTTGTGGTCATGAGGAGGAACAATGGGAGTGGCCAAAGATCACAATCTACCCAGTAAACAGTATTTGCACAAAAAATGAGACTAGGTTAATAAAAGCAATCAGGATGCAGAACTGACAAAACTTTAAAAATAAAGGGCCATTGAATATACTGGAAGCATGAGACACAGGCCAAGAAGAAGATACAAAAGGGAGTGGCTTATCAGCTGGGAGGAGTTGATAAGTAAAGCTGATTCAAGATAGCCTCGGAGATTTGGTCACAGAGGGACTATAAGAAACTATAACAAATTAAGTATGATTATACTCAAGAATGTGGGTGTGGCCTTGTAAAAATTAAAATAATCCTTTCAGGTTGACTTTTACTTGTCATTCATTTTGAAAACTTCACGGGCATTAATGGTTTCCTAATACAGAAACATTGCACTATGCTATTCCAGCTTGTTAAATCTAGTGGCTGCTTGAATCGCATGCCTCTAATTTAATTTTTGATAGGAAGTCAGTCAATATGCTACAGGATAACAATGTTATCCTGAAGAAGATATGTGATGAGGAAGCTAAGTTTCAATGTCACATTGGAAAGAGGTCCTCCCAGGATAATGGTTCTTATAAAACGCAATGGCTCTTATTTGAAGTGTTCACATTTGGGAGGCACCCGGGTGGCTCAGTTGGTTAAGCGGCTGACTCTTGATTTTGGCTCAAGTCACAATCTCAGGTCCTAGGACTGAGTGCGGAGGAGGCTCCCCGCTCAGCAGGGAGTCTGCTTAGGGATTCTCTCTCCCTGTGCCCCTCCCCACCATTTCCACGTGAGTGCTCTCACTCTCTCCCAAATAAATAAATCTTTAAAAAATAAAGTGTTCTTCGTTGTTAAAAAAAGGGGGGGGTTAACATTAAGAAATGTCAGAATATCAGATTGGTTGAACAAGGTCATCACATAAAAGGGAAGCATCCTGAATACATCCAAATCACTGATCAGTGACCAATGATCTTATCAAGCCTTCCCTCAAAGGATATGGCCCGAGGGGGAAAAATAACTATATTGAAAATGAGTGCCCAAGAAATATTAATTCAACAAATATTGAAAGCCCTCATGGATCTTATATTCCAGTGAAGGAAGACAGATAAAGTATATAATTTGTTAGAAGATGCTATGGTAAGTAATTAGAATAATTAGACTAGATACGGGGATCGAGAGTGCTCGCCAGCAGTTTTAAATAGGGCGACAGGCCTCACCAATACCTGACAAGAGGTGGTGGTCAGGGAGAAAGCCTGATAATTTCTGGAGGGAGAGCATTCCGGCAGAGGAATAGCCAGGGCAGAGGTCATGAGGAGGTAGCGTTTCTGACAGGCTCAAGACACAGGAAGGAGGCCAGTGCAGTCAGAGGAAAGTGAAGGGAGTGGTGGTCAGGGAGAAGGGGAGGCCATGACAACAGACATGAGTTATAGGAGATAAGGTTAAACATTTCTGGGGCCAAACGGATAAATCTGGCGTTACTCCCATCACTTCCTGGTATCTTGTTCTTAATCTAAATCTTGCCTTTGCTTCTGTGACTTGGTTTTCTAGGCGGGGCGGAGACAATGGAATCCTCCAGCTCCTCAAGTAGGCAGAGAGAGCAAACAACCTAAAAGTCCCCAGCACATGTGGGCAAGCAAAACATGTGTTGTTTAGAGGCTGCTGGCTCATGGCAAGGATGTGACAATCTCCAGCCTTTTTCTCCTTAACTTCTGCTTTTCCGAAAGGCTTCCTTTCCTTGTTAAATTTAATACCTACTCTTTGGACTCTCTGTGATTTGAGCATCTCACCAGTGGTTCATCTCAGCTCATCTCCCCATTTCTGAGTGTCTTCCATTTCAAGTTCGGCCTGTGGTGCTATTAACCACAACTGTATCAGACCCTCCACAAAAATTCAAGCCCTCCTGCCTCTGACACTCTCCACCCTCTCCCGCCACCAATGAGTATCAAATATTATGTGTTCCTGACCTTTAGATCTGGGACAGCTATTATTTTCTCAATAAAAAGCATTGTAGGGAAAGAAACTTGTCCCTTTTATACAAATCTAAGAGGATCTATTAGCTTCAGAATCAAAAGAAGCAAGACAACCCCATGTCAGACTGAGGTGAGCCACTAGAAGCCAAGTCCAGGTTTCGGCAGGGCACAAGGTCTGATGGGAAAGTCTCCGTGATGCCTGGAACAACTCTTGAGTGGGCAAAACCAACACCGCCACTGGTTCTCGGCATTCTTCGCACTGCTCTCTTCCTTGCTTCAAACTCTCGTCTCTTCTTGCCTCACCTTCCCTTCCCCTTCCCTGCCCACAAACTACAGAACATTGCTCACCACACAGCATGGCTGCAAGACGGAGAAGCCCTACAGTCTCTATAATCATAAAGTGGTAACAAAACCTTGGTTGTCACCAACTTTATTATTTCCTCACCAACCAGTGCAGGTCACAGCACTTGGATAAGGATGGATGGTTCTAATGGTTAAGGAACACCCGTTGCCATGGGGCCAGTCACTGAGCTGGAAGCCATTTGAAAAGGACTGAGACGTCCTGGGCACCGATGAAGTGACCCCTCAGGAATGGTGAGGCCAAAACTTATGAAAAAAGAAATGGTGTAATGACAACGCGAGATATGTCATAAGTTACTGACAGTTTGAGGGCTCTGACTTTGTGGGCGCTGTACCCCAAGGGGATCCTGGGAAGCTCCCCCCAGAAGAGCTTAAGCTTAACTCCCAAAGACCTGGAGGTGACACAGTGTCCTTTTGGGTTGGATGGATCTGGGTGTGAATTCTGCTTCCACCATTCCTATCTGTGACAGGAATCAGTGTTACACTGATGAAATTTCAACGACTGCTCATCCTTCGTTTCCTTGCATGAAAAATAAGCCGGACATCCATCACGAGGATGTTGGGAAGTGGAAGCGAAGTATGTGAGCGGTTTTAGCATACACCAGGATCTGCCTCTTACACTCTCAAAAAATGGCATCCATCAGGCCCCAGTGTTTCAGTACCGCCGCTCCAGAAGCATCTTGGAAGGATTGTGTCCCACGGTCCGTCTGAAGTTCTACTGTCTATCCTGAGCACCACCACCACCACCACCACCACCCCGACGGCACTGGGTTCTGTGTTCAATGTCCAGGGTGAAGTCAGAACCGCTCTGGGCTCTGCACCCGCTGCCTCCCTCCGGGTCCTGGCAGGCGGGAGCGCGCGCCCCTCGTCGTCAGATGTGACTCTCCCTGCAAGACAACCCCCGCCGCCGGGTCCGGGCCCTTCCCTCCCCGCGGGCAGCTCTGCCCCCAGGCCCCTCTGCGCGGCCGGGCCTCACCTGATGTAGGGGAGGAAGGGGTTGACGTGCCCGGAGAGCACCGCGACCACGTAGGAGATGATGAAGGCGGCGGACGACCAGGTCACCAGGAGGAAGGGCACGAAGGCCATTCCCCTCAGGAAGCACAGCATCGCGCGGCCGCCGGGAGGGCGCTACGCTCTGCGGGGCCGGGCGCGGGACGCGGGGCGCGGGAGTCGCGCACGTGCTGGCCCGCAGGCGGCGGCCGGACCGGAGGCTCCGCGACGGCTGGGCAGGCCCGGCCCCGGACCGAAGGAAGCGCGGAGAGCGGAGCGAGGCGGCGGGCGGCGAGGCAGGCAGGCGGGAGGGCGGCCGGGGGGTGGGTGGGGCGCGGGCCGCCCGGGCTTGTTGCGAAACCAGTGAAGTCACAAAGCGGCTTGGAGGCGCGCGGCGACCTCCCCGCGGCCGCGAAGTGGGAGCGGCGGGGACGCGGCGCCGGGCTCCTTTCGCTTTTGGTTCGGACTCGGCAGGGGTCTGCAGGGGCGGGCGGGGGTGCCCGGGGGCCGTCCCCGCCCGCCCGGCCGCCCCCGCCCGCCCCGCCGCCCCCCCCGCCCCCGGCTCTTGCGAAACTCGGGACAAACGAACAGCTCCCTCCCCCCCCCCCGGGCCCTCCTTCCCTGGGGGTTTCCGGGGTTTGGGGCCTCGAACCCCGGGGGGCTTCCCTTCCGTGGTCCCACCGGCTGCCCGTCGCGGCTTGAGAGTGTGGCCGCGGCGTGGCGACATCCAGCCCATCCTGCCGCTGCTGCACGGATCCGGACAGAAGTGTGTGGCGACGTTCGCCACCAACTCCTGGGCCACGGACGGGGCACCCACCTCGATGGTGCCCACGAGAAAACCTACTGGGCGTAGGAGCCGGTGGGAGTCGAGATGGGACCGAGTTGCCGCCCAGCCTAGTGGCCCTTCGTGCCCCATAGTTCTGCTTTTCACGAGAGCAGACCTCGAGTTATTTCCTAGAAATTAGATTTCCCTTTCTCCTCTCAGGGATGAGGGTTCGCCCCTGTTGGGAACTGTGCTGTAAGATGAGTAACGGTAACCTCATACATTTCAAACGCAGCAAGAAGGATTTGTGTTCTGGAGGCGCTTGTGAGTATGGGGAGTTTGAGGATGGGTTATATTCTGAGCCCAAGGTATGTGTTGGAAGTCACTGGGTCATCGGTGACCGAATGTGGGCAAACCCTGCTAGGGGACAGGATACAAAGATTAAAGAGTACCAGGGGGCCAGAAGACTGACATATCAAAATTAAATAAAATTATATGGAATATTAGATAGAAATTTAAAAAGTGAAAGTGTTGGCAGGCGGTGGGGGGGGGCAGTGCTCAGGAAAAGGATCAAGGAAGTTTTCCTGACAGATGATATTTGAGATTTTGAAAGTAAATGATTGCTAACCAGGCAAAGAAAGGGGAGACAAGTATTCCAGGCCAAGGAAAAAGAGGAGAAAATGCACAGACCCTGGAGTTGCTTGGTTTCTGGAACAACAAGAATCACTCAAATGTAAGGTAGAGAATAGGCGGGCAAAGAGGACATCCAACAGAAGCCCTGGTCATTGTTTTCAGTTCACTTTTTTTTTTTTTTTAATTTTTGTTTTTTGGTAGTGAGGAAACTATAGGAATATGGACAGATACGTATTTCAAATAGATCATTATGACCGGGGTGGGGGGTGACAACTGACCCCCATAGGGAATACAACAGAGGCTTTATATTAAGGGTTTTTAAAAATGAGAAAAGCTGTCATCCATGTTACATCTGTACCTTGGTTTCGGCATTCTGAAAACCACTCTTTCCCCTGGTCTTCTTCCCTTTCCCTATCCCCTTCTTCTGATTTTTTCCTTCTACTGATTCATCTGTTTTTAAAAACCTCCCCAAGCGGAGAAATTATAACATCGAATGGAGCTCACCTGATCACCATATCCTTTTGTTTCTTATGTAATTCCCTTAAGCAACCCAATTGGCTTATAACTGTTAACACAAACACAATAAAAGTTGTCTGGCTATAATGGTAATAGGTATTTCATTGTTTAAAAGAAGTTTGTACACATCTATATATTTAAAATAGTTCTATAGGGTGGCTGGGTGGCTCAGTTGTTAAACGTCTGCCTTGGGCTCAGGTCATGATCTTAGGGTCCTGGGATTGAGCCTCATCTCGAGCCCCATATCTGGCTGTCTGCTTAGCAGGAAGCCTGCTTCTTCCTCTCGCATTCCCCCTGCCTGTGTTCCCTCTTTCGCTGTATCTCTCTCTGTCAAATAAATACATAAATTTAAAAAAAACTAAAATAGTTCTATAACTATAACTAACCATGTATACTACATATGGGGTGAAGCTGCACTGAGAAGCATAATGCTTTCCCTCCTAAAAGCCTGCCATACCATAGATCACATAATGTGCTCTCTATGGAACAGTAAAGTTCATGATGGTAAGAAAAGCAAAAGTCCTAGAAAACAACCTTACCCGTGAAGGAAACCTGAATATGTCACTTCAAAATATGCCGCTTCGACATAGAATTATGTTGTGCTTCTCCCCTTGAATTAGTTCCTGATTTTCTCTCGGTCAAAGCCATATTGACTCAACATAAGGGTCTAGTTGGGCTGCCCTTCTGAAGATGAGGCATTCTTCCTTGGTGCTCACCATTTACTTACAGGCAAATGTAATCCAAATAAAGTTCATGCCAGGGCTTAGGTATCATCTCCTTTTTATGGCTGAGAAGATAAGGTTCATAAATGAATAAATGAAGATGCAGAGTTTGAATCCAGGTCTATGTGGTTCAAAAGCCTGTAACCCTAACTGTTGTGAGGAACTGTCTCACTCTTTGGATTCCAGAACTCCAGAATTTCAGAAGGAAGGGCCTTAAAATATATTCAGTTATCTTTTCTTTTTATGTATGTATTTATGAATACATCAGGATATGAAAAATTTCAAAAAATTGAACAATATTATCTAAAAATAAAAACATAAAGAAGCATCTATAATTCTCTGCCTACAAGTCAGCTTTCTCAATTTCCTAATTTCCATTTGAATCTTACTCATAGAGATATTCAAAACCAAATTATGATTACAAATTTGTAGCTTTATTATTTTTTAAAAGATTTTTGAAATATATTTGAGAGAGAGCAGGAGCATAGGGACAAGCTGAGCTTGGGGCCTGACTCAGAGCTCTATCCCAGGATCCCAAAATCATGACCTGAAACAAAATCAGGAATTAGAAACTTAACCCTCTGAGCCACCTAGACACCCCTCTTTATTATTTTATGTATTAAATATCTAGCCCATGTTGTTAAAATCTTTGAGTTACTGCTTTTCATTACCCTATATTCATCCACTGAATTAATGAACTATAATCTACCTCACTGCCCCCAGTGCTGAACAGTTATGTTAGTCCAGATACTGCCCTATTTTAAGTAACATTCTACTAACATCTCAGTTGTTTATGTGTTTTCTTTTTCCTTTAGGTAAATTTCCATGAGTGGGATTGCTGTACCAAAGGACAATATGGACATTTTATTTTTTTTTAAGATTTTATTTATTTGACAGAGAGAGATCACAAGTAGGCAGAGCAGCAGGCAGAGAGGGTGGGGGAAGCAGGCTCCCTGCTGAGCAGAGAGCCCAATGTGGGGCTTGATCCCAGGTGCCTGAGATCATGACCTGAACCAAAGGCAGAGGCTTAACCCACTGAGCCACCCAGGTGCCCCCAATATGAACATTTTAAATTCCATAAACATCCTAAATTATTTGAAAGTATTGTATCAGTTTCATTGCTTCTAATAACCTGTGTTCCAGTTTCATTATATATCACCTCTATATATTTTTGAAGATATTTATTTGTTTGTTTATTTATAAATAATCTCTAGGCCCAATGTGGGGCTTGAATTCATGACCCCAACATCAAGAGTCGCATGCTCTGCCAGCTGAGCCAGCCAGATGCCCCTCTGTCTATTTTTAATGTTCTATAAAAGCTATGAAAATACTACTTGAGATTTTAGCATACTTCCTTTTAAAGTTATCAATCCCTTATTTCACTGTGATAGAGACCACTAGCTACCCAGGGCAGCATCCATTTTTTCTTTTCTCCTTAGTAATAAACCCTCACTTTGAAATGGACACATTCTGCCCTTCACAAAGGGATTCGATTTCTCAGCTTCCCTTGCAGCCTGGGGTGGCCACGTGACTTGATTCTGTCCTATGGTATGTAATAAGTGTCATGTGACACTTATAGGGACAAGCTGAGCTTGGGGCCTGACTCAGAGCTCTATCCCAGGATCCCAAAATCATGACCTGTATCATGTATCAAGAAGGATGCTTATAAAGGAAGCTGACTTGCAAACATAATGGGATGGCTGAACTCCAGCAGCCATCATGGATTATGCAGTCATGGACCTTGAAGAGAGGTCTGTGAAAACAGTGGAGCAGAAGATGGATGCCATAGTCTCCTGACATTATGGAGCTGCAGAGGTGTGACCCTGGAAGGTCTAACTCTGTGCTCCTTTTATGTGAAAGAGAGATAAACCTCCATCTTACTTAATCACTATTATTTGGGGAGTTTTCTCTTACAGGTAGCCACAACTAATACTACCTATATTGGTTATCACATCCCCTTTATGATGTCTCTAAATCTTGGGTACCCAGTTGTTTGATGGACCATATTCCTAGAAAACGGAGTATAAATTCGTTTTTCTATACACCACCTTCGGAATACTAGAATGAATCCTCTTGTAAATTACCCCACAATGTATCCCTTTTGTAAACCTGGATTTTCATATGCTAACTTTGCTTAAGAGGCTTGCTTATTTCTTCTACCAGTTAATGATAATTTACAAACTCAAACTGCAGTCTTTCGGTTTCCCTCTTAAAGTGTGTTTTTACATCCCTGGAGTTCTTAAGGCACTGTAGTATGTTGTCCTGGTTGAATATTAGATATATTTTTTGTAAAGTTATTTTTAGAAATTATTTTAGGTCTTGAATGATACCGGCTTTCTCCAGGGAGTATTTTGTTTACTTCTTGCCCGCACCAGGGAAAGTTCCTACTCAGCATTATCTGAACCCCATCTTAGGGCTTGAGGTTTTCTATCCACCCAGATACCTTGAAGCCAGACTTGGGGTGTGTGTGAGGGCTCGTTGTTACTTGTTCACCCTTCCTTCGGCCCCACAACCTTCCAAGACTCATTGTCCTGACCATAACCTATAAGGTAGTTAAAAGCCCTGCTCTGTGGCCTCTCTTGACTTAACAAAAGTCCCTAAGCAAACACAATCCCAGAACTGGGCTCCCTCCTCTGGATTTTTATTCTTTGAGGGGATCTTGGCCCCCAAACTCCTACTTTGGTTAAATCTTTGATACTTTTAAGAAGATGTTTTTATACTTCCCTACGCTTTTCATTTGTCTGAATTTCCTAGTCCATCATTATTTGAAGCAGAAGCTGGGGTACCACATTAAGGCCATTTATTTTACTAGGAATATGCTATATTTCTTGTGAAAGCAACTTTTTAAAAAAGGCACAATTCAGCAATTTGGTCACTTGTCATTGTTCAGCTCTTTAATACTAGATTAAAGAGTATAAAAATTAGCACTGGTTATTCCATTTCTCTCATCATGTCTTTGCTTACTGTATATATTTTTATCCACAGGCAGTTAAAAACTTGAATTATTTCTCCATCCTAAAAGTTGTAGTATCCCCTCTCCTTGAATGTGGACTGAACTTAGTGATGTGCTTTTGAAGCCCAGAGTATGGAAGGGAAATAAAGTATCTCTACAGAGGAGAAATCTGGCAGATATCATGTTAATCAGATGATCAAGGGTAATATCACCATAATAAATTGATACTCTATATATTCATAAAATAAGATACAATAATAGGATATGATGAGCAGGTACATCACCTGTGTGGTATTTTCCCCCAAAACCCATACCTGCAGTGTGGTCTAATCATAAGAAAATGAATCATAAGAAAACGAATTAAAGGCCAATCTATAAAATACCTGATTAGTATCTGCGAAGTGTCATGCGAAGTGTTTTGAAAAATAATAAAAGATTGAGGGGCGCCTGGGTGGCTCAGTGGGTTAAAGCCTCTGCCTTCGGCTCGGGTCATGATCCCAGGGTCCTGGGATCGAGCCCCGCATCGGGCTCTCTGCTCAGCAGGGAGCCTGCTTCCTCCTCCCTCTCTCTCTGCCTGCCTCTCTGCCTACCTGTGATCTCTGTCAAATAAAATAAATTTAAAAAATAATAATAATAATAATAAAAGATTGAAAAACTGTCAATACATTAGAGAGGACAAAGGAGACGTGATGACTAAAATGCAATACGGTATCCCGAACTGGATCCTAGAACAGAAAACCTCAGTGGAAACCCAGTGGGAAAACGGAATGTCTGGACAAAGCCTGTAGCTTAACTGATGCTAATGTAAGATATTACCATTAGGGACAACTGGGGCATGTATCTCCAATTCCATGACATCTTTGCAACTTTTCTATAAATCAAATCATTCCAAAATAAGTTTGCTTTTTAAAGTTAGAGTAATTTAGAGTGCCTGCGTGGCTCGGTCAGTTAAGCACCTGCCTTCAGCTCAGGTCATGATCCCAGGGTCCTGGGATCAAGTCCTGCATAGTGCAGCTTGCTCAGCAGGGAGCCTGCTCCTCAGCTGCTCCTCCCCCTGCCTGTGCTCCCTCGCTTGCTCCCTCTCTTGCTCTCTCTGACAAATACATAAAATCTTTTAAAAAGCAATAAATTATATTATTGAAACAAAACACACATTGTGGCAGAAATGATTAGATAGTCACCTAGAATAAAAGTTCTTGCCTCTTTTTCATTGTGAGGTCTTGCTGGGAAGGAATTTCCCAGACAAGGACTTCATTTCCTTCTGGTGGGATCATACTGGTTCTTGCCAGTGGAAGATGTGAGTCACTCTCCAGGGCAGGTGGTGAAAAAGCCAGTATGTCTTCTCTGCTTTCTCTCCTCCCCCATCAGCTGGCTGGATGCCAGTGCCTATGATGACCTTGGAAGCGACATGTTATGAATGGAGACCATCAACCTAGGTTCCTGAATATCTTTGTGAAACAATGCACTCCTCCCAACCACTCCCTCCACCACCACTGTTAAGAAACTCTCCTTTGAGTCTTTATATAGATGAGAAACTGAAACCTTTATGGTTTCTGGATCTTTCTGCTACAGCAGTTCACATTACCTTAACTAGTATGTAGATCTACTTCACTTGAATCTCTTGCCTTCCCTAACTAAATCAGGTTGATGTTACTTGTTATTTTCAGATTCAGAGAGACTCAGTTTAACAAACATTGGTATGAACAACAATCACAAGAGAAAAGTGAATAAAGATTGTTACAATTCAATACATTTAGAATTAAAATAGTATATTTTTCAGTGAATGGCAGGGTCACAAGGATCTTTCTACCCAGGTGGCATGCCACCATTCTTCTTCCAAGAGTCCTTTGAAAAACTCAAGTAAATTTATCTGAGTGAATGTTATCATAGCTCTGAAAAAAAGGACATACATACTAATGTGTACTACCTCTTTTAAAAGCACTTATATGTACTTTCTATGATCAGGAAGAAATTTAAAATACACTCTTGGGGGAAGGGTTAAGTAGAATCCCTTCCCTGTATTGCTGCTTCTGGCAAAGGGACATTGTCACCATGGGGATGTCATGATACACGGTGTTGGTCATTGTATGAATGGCCCACCCTGTGTATATATGTGTGTGTGTGATATATACATATATATATATTTTTTTTTTATTTTTTTTATTTTTTTTTTTGACAGACAGAGATCACAAGTGGGTAGAGAGGCAGGCAGAGAGAAAGCAGGAAGCAGGCTCCCTGCCAAGCAGAGAACCCGACTCGGGGCTCGATCCCGGGACCCTGGGATCATGACCTGAGCGAAAGGCAGAGGCTTTAACCCACTGAGCCACCCAGGCACCCCTGTGTGTGTATCTTTATTATGGCAGGGACCCCTGACTGGTGAATGGATTTGGGGCCTTGTTCCCGGATGTGGAAATCAGTTACCTGTCTGTATACAAAGGCAGGAAATTTCAACATGTTCTCAACACAACCAAGATTACAAGGCTAGATTTTTCTGGTGCTTAAACTATACTCACTTGTACATAATTATCCTTTAAATATATATGTTTTTTTTCTTTTTAGATTGTTCATCTGGCAAAGTTCCTTCAGGGTATTCTCCTAAAATGTAAATTCTACAAGGACAGGACTTCCTGCTTTTTTCACTGCAACATTCCCAGGCCTGGAGCAGTGTTTGACACAGGTAGCTTAATGAATATCTGATGAATGTATTCACCTCAGCAATGACCTGCTTCTGGAAGTCTTCCCTAATATTCCCAATGTCTGACCTCTGTGTCACTCTTGTACATCCCAAAGCATCCTGGGTTACTTCTACTATGTATTCTATTTTGTGTTCACAATTTTAACTTGTCAACTTACCCACTAGACTCTCAACTTTATGAGCAGGAAATAAATCCCCCACATTGGCATCTCCCATGCCAAGCACTGGCACAAAATAAATGGTTAATAAATGTTTATTGAAAAAATATGCAGGTAAATGCTTTCTACTAGTTTAATAATTACCTAGAGAATCTTTTCTTTATACAATGGTACAGACCAACAGCATATTCGCATCTCTTAAGAAGCCTGTTAATCCCATATTACTGAGTACAGAAGTCAAAGATGCAGCAAAGGTTTAGAAATTTTTGTTACTCGATGGGAGAGAAACCAGAACCCTTTGAGGGAGTGATACCTGTTTGTGAAGATAAACTGATCAGGACAAGTTACTACACATTTGCACAATGTTACCAGATACTTCTTCAGTTTCGTACTATTTTCTGGCAGATGTTTTTATGCTACAAGAGATAAAGGAGAGAGAACACATTTGAGAAATTTGGGAATTTCCATTTTGACAATGAGAGTGAGAATTTCTTGTAAATTTTAAGAGGTTGTTTTTTTCCCCTTCCCCTTACGATACTTTCTAAATGAACTTGCAAATATAGGAACTCATATGATCTGGTTTTCTCAGTTTAACTAATCTTAAATCTCTATTTGTGGCAACAGTTCTATGTAAGGGTTTATTATGAGGTACATTTCATACTCTAGTGACCATTATCTACGGAAAAACTGAGGTCTGATGTTCATGTTTACAATGATCTCATGAATTCATTTCTCTACACAGTAAAGATATTACAGAAGGGTGGGGAAGGTTTTGCCAGCTGTTCTTCTCTTGACAGTCTAGCATAAATTAGACAAGATTTGAAAAAGGCTAGAATAATGACAAGCATCAGGACAGCAGACAATTATTTGCCTCCCTGTCTTAAAAAAAAAAAAAGGTAATTTTCTTGGAGACTTTTTTAAATAATTATTTTACTTACTTACTAATTACGTCTTATTGAACAAACCTTCCAAGATTTGTCCTTAATTCATTCAGCAAACATGGATTGAAGATGTACAATTTGTCAGATGTTGTGCTTTGGGACGAAGGATAAAGAGAACACTCTGTGCCTGAAGTCTGAGTCACACAGTTCAGATGAACTTGGTTTGCTTAGGGGATGAAAAGAGGTCCACTGTGACTGGAACACATGAAGCTAAGGCTGGGTAGATTGTGGTGATGACATTGTGAAAGGCCTTCCACCGATACGCTAAGGAGTTTGGACACAACCTGGAAGCAACCTTTGGGGAGAAAGTGGAAGTTCACAAGTAGGGTGGTATTATTATTGGATTTGTTTTCTCTGGTGAAAACTCCAGCAGGTTTTGGGTGCATGGACCAGAGTTAGCACTGGGGATTAATGACAGGTAAATCTTTCAAAGAAATGCAAATGTAAGGCAGTAGATTGTGGATGGAGAAAAGCAAGGTGATGGACAATTGGATGAATGGAATAAGCAAGAAGAACTGAAGAAGAGATGGATTTAGTTTCCTTCTGGAGAGGCTCAGGACATATTAATCATTAATTGAGCCAGAGGACCCAAAGAGTACAGAGGATTATGAGTTCAGTTTAATGAATAAGATGCTTGTAGGAGACCTAGGTGAAGACAACTGATGAGTAGTTGAAAATTGAGTTGGGAGGCATCAGTGGACAGTGGGTAGGATACCACCAAAACATGGGAGACCAAGGGAGTATATATTGCAGTGAAATCCAACACAAGAAGAGGAGAGATTGGGTTGGGCAGATAATGATTGACAATTTTTATTTAAAAATTTCATTATGGTACAAATAAAAGTTGGACTGCATTGGACTGAGGAGTAAAAACAGTAATTTCAGACTTCTATTCCAAGATGATAGGTTGAGAATTACACAAATACAAAAGGAGGACATGCTCATATTTATGGGTAAAGATAGAATCCTATCCAAGGAAGAATTTGAAGACTTCCTAGTACATTCACGAATCACTTAATTAGGCTAATTAGTCTTCAGATTTACTCAAGTGAATTTTTGTTCTTTAGCAAGGGCGAAACCATGGTTTGCAGTGAAGAGATAAACCAAATGCAAAGGAGGCCTAGCTTCTTGTTTTGAAAGGAGGAAACACCACTCAACAAAGTGCCCCCAGGGACACCTGGGTGGCTCAGTGGGTTGATCCTCTGTCTTCAGCTCAGGTCATGATCCCAGGGTCCTGGGATCCCAGGGTCCAGGCTTTCTGTTTGGCAGGGAGCCTGCTTCCCCCCCACCCCCACCTCTGCCTGCTTCTCTACCTACTTGTGATCTCTCTCTCTGTGTCAAATAAATAAATAATATCTTTTAAAAAACAAAAAGTGCCTCCCAGGCCTGCTCAGAGTGGCTGCAAGTATGGGACAATAGTTGAAGACACAGAAGTAACCTCCTTTGAGGGCTTGGATGGAGCCAAATCTCCCTTCCCTCACACACTTCCAGGAGGAGTGGAAGGTAATTGAGTGGTAACATGCCATGCCTTGGGGTCACTGTGAGTAAGGAGGTGGAGGAGCCAGAAGTGACTGGCAGCCTCTACCTCTGGTCTGACAGAGGTAATGTCCAAGTGCTCTTTAAGTTAGGGCCAAGGGGCGAGGCGAAGTCAGCATTTGTGGACCACTGGGACCCAGTCCAGCCAGAAGTACAGGCCAACAGTCTTTTTAAGCAAACTCTTTTTTTTTTTTTTTTTTTTTTTTTTTAAGATTTTATTTATTTATTTGACAGACAGAGATCACAAGTAGGCAGAGAGACAGGCAGAGAGAGAGGGAGGAAGCAGGCTCCCTGCTGAGCAGAGAGCCTGATGCGGGACTCGATCCCAGGACCCTGAGATCATGACCTGAGCTGAAGGCAGCGGCTTAACCCACTGAGCCACCCAGGCGCCCCAGGCCAACAGTCTTAATTCTGCGCGTCCCAGCAGTGCATGTCCCCAGGGTTCCCAGTGACAGGTATTTCTGGGACATCAATACTGAGTTGAGGAGGGTCCCTGAGGTCCACAAAGGTTTCAAAATGACAGAAAGATCTACTTTTTGATATAAGGACTGCCTCTTCCCACCAGAAGGGTACATGGCTTCTCCTGCGGAACCCAGACATGTTGAAAAGTGGGAGGGAAAAGGAGGATGAAATGGCTTAAAGGTGGAGTTACAGATTAGATCATTGAATATTTACCCAGCAAGAGACAGGTTGTTGTTTTTTTTTTAAAGATTTTTATTTATTTATTTGACAGAGATCACAAGTAGGCAGAGAGGCAGGCAGAGAGAGGGGGGGAAGCAGGCTCCCCGCTGAGCAGAGAGCCCGATGCGGGGCTTGATCCCAGGACCCTGGGATCATGACCTGAGCCGAAGGCAGAGGCCCAGCCCACTGAGCCACCCAGGCGCCCCGCAAGAGACAGTTTTAACTAACACAGACTAAGTTCCTTTCACTTGGCAGGTTTAACTCTGATGGCATCCTTCACTGCTTCCCTTCTCCCTCCAGCCCAGTGGGGTGGAGATTAGTGAGACTATAAATAGGAAGGACCTACTATTATCAGTTGTGGTTTTAAAATTCTTAATCTCAGAATTCTATGAACTTTATGTGAGCTATCTCATTTAATCCTCACAATACCCATATAAAACATAGTTCTACCTATTTTATAGATGAGAAAACAAGGCTTAGAGATAGTAAGAGGGGACCAGCTATCAAATCTACACTGATTGATTCCAGAGACTGTTCCCTTGAGCACTCAGTTTTCTTTTTTCCCCTACAAGTCAAATAGAACATTTAATCAAAGAAGTTTCAGTAATCAACTGATTAGTTGAGGTTATATATACCAAACTAAACCTTTATATCTAGGAAATCCCAACCACCATTTATTCGTACACCAAATATTTTTTGAGGGCTTACTTTGTGTCAATTCCTGTGCTTAGAGATAGTAAGAGTATGCTATCTCTAAACTGCTAAATGCATACTGGTCAAGAAATTGTATTTGATAAAATTGGGGTGGTCACCCAATAGGAAGTCAGGATCTCTTGCCCAGTTCTTGAGCCTGAGTCATACTTCAGAACTACCATCAGCTGACAGGGAGTTCTGACTCTCCCTATTCATCTACCTCTTTCCCCACTCATGCTCTCTCTCCCGCAAATAAATAAAATCTTATAAAAAAAAAAAACACAGCTCCCCCCACCCAAAAAAGAGATATAGCACACATTAACATATATTACTTGCAAATATATTTTCTTAGAATCTAGATTTCTTTGATGTTATATAATACATGTCAAAATAAGGTTTTTATTGGTTTTAGATTTCCTTGAGGAGACCAACTTGGTGACAAGTTGATTTACTTGAGCCCAATAGAAGATAACAGTTTATAAACTGTTTATAGGTACAAAAAAATGGCCACAGGCTGGAGGTAAAAGCAGGAACTGACTTCAAAGGGGCATTGGAATATTCTCCACCATGATTGTGCTGATGGTTACACAAATGTATACTTTATCAAATTCATTTAACTATACATTTTCGAAGGGTGAGGTTTATTGTGTGTAAATTATACTTCAATAGTCCTGACCAAAAAGAAAAAGAAAAAAAAAAAGAAGAGAGAGGAAAGAAAGGAAAAACATCCTTGCCATTGGCTTAATTCAAAAGCATAACACGGGATGCCTGGGTGGCTCAGTTGGTTGGACAACTGCCTTCAGCTCAGGTCATGATCCTGGAGTCTCAAGATCGAGTCCCGCATTGGGCTCCCAGCTCCACAGGGAGTCTGCTTCTCTCTCTGACCTTCTCCTCACTCATGCTCTCTCTCACTGCCTCTCTCTCAAATAAATAAATAAAATCTTAAAAAAAAAAAAAAAGGATAACACATATTAAAGTTACAGGCTAAAATTGAGTGATTGCAGGGAATTTGGAAGTCTATGAAAATGCTATGTTCATATATATTTTGTAGTCGACACACCAGAAGGAAGAGATTTGCTCCATCTCTATAGTAATAACAGAAGTACAAATTAAAACACCAATGAGGTTTTTCAGATGCACCAATTTCCACCTCAGGGCTTTTGCACCTGGTGCCTAAAAGAGCCTTTCCCCAGATTCTGACCAGGCTGCCCCTCACTTTGTTCACATCTGTTCTTAAAAGTCACCTTCCCGCTGACCCTTCCTGATGATGCTAACCCCCTAATGCCTTCATTCTGTATTTCCTCATTATGATTTGTTTTTCTTCAGCACCTTTATCACCACCTAACACTATATTGTATATTAACCTGCCTATTTTTTTTTTTTTTTATTGCCTGCCTGCCCTTAGTGATTACATGCCCAAGAGAAAGAATTGTGTCTTGATTGCTCCTGGATTATCTTTGTGGCCTAGCATGGTGATTGGAACGTTGTGGGCTCTCAATGTGTATTTGTTAAATAATCAATACATGAATAAACAAAAAATGATTTTATATTGTTTTCTTTGCACCAGATATATAAAACTTTAAAAAGAGTATTGTGAGAGATCTAAGAAATCTGATACCCTCATATTCTGTTGGAAGAGTACTGATTGGTGTAGCATTTTTTTGAGGGCAGCTAACCAATATCTATTAAAATGTGTATATCTTTTGACTTAGCAAGTCTACTTCTAGAGTGTTTTGGGCAGAAATACTTATACAGATGCATAAAAATTTAAGAATGAAGATATTTCCTGTGTCATTGGCTATAACAGTGAAAAATTATTTTGAAAGTAAGGGAGTCACAAAGTACATTTCATTAAATTAATTCTGTGGAATATTATGCACCTGTAAAAAAAAGAATAGAGTTCATCATATTCTATTAACAGGGTGATAATACAGAAGAGAGGCAGTTGATAAAAGGTCAGTTTTGGACTCTGGATTTTTACCCCAGCTCTGTCATTTCCAGGCTTTGTGATCCTGGGCAAGACACCTAATTTCTCTATGTCTCATCTTATCTGCAAAGTGAAGATTATAATTGTTCTTACTTTACAGGGTTCAACTAGTTAATATATTTAGAATACTTAGAACAATGTCAAGAATATAGTAGATACAACAAATACTAGATTTTATTGTTACAATAATTATTTTGTTATGAAGTTGTTATATATTGTTATACTACTAATTATTATTATTACTTTGACATTGGAGAGAGTGTCAAAATCTCTATTGGAGTAATCTCCATGATTCAGGGACTGCATTTGTTTTGCTCATCAGTATAACCCCAGTGCCTAGGAAA
Organism: Mustela putorius furo; assembly: GCF_011764305.1. Lineage (NCBI taxonomy): Eukaryota > Metazoa > Chordata > Mammalia > Carnivora > Mustelidae > Mustela > Mustela putorius. The sequence continues at coordinate 4,113,001 of NW_025421481.1, forward strand.
GTATCTCGTACATAGTAAACTCTCAATGAAAAATGTTGACTTGTTGAATGAATGATGATAGATTTATAAGGCAAGCTGTAGATCAACATGCATAAGAGGTTTTTAAAAGACAATTTACTAATGTAACATAGTGTGTCAACCAAACTTCAATAAAAAAGATAAAAGGCAATTTAGTGGTGAAGTATTTAGGGATGATGTATACTATCTCCTCAACTTATTTTGAAGTACATTAAAAAAAAAAAAAAAAAAGATGGGGGGTGTGCCTGTGTGGCTCAGTCGTTAAGCATCTGCCTTTGGCTCAGGTCATGATCCCGGGGTCCTAGGATTGAGCCCCAGGTCAGGCTTCCTGCTGGTGGGAAGCCTGCTTCTCCCTTTCCCACTCCCCCTGCTTGTGTTCCCTCTCTCTCACTCTCTCTCTCTCTCTGTCAAATAATAAATAAATAAAAATTTAAAAAGAAAAGATAGTTGAATGGTAACTGGCATAGACATTGGCCTGTATTTGAATAAATATGTGGCAAAACAATGAAGGTAACATGTTAATAGGTGGTAGGTACATGAGTGTTTTACTGTACAATTCTTTCAGCTTTTCTGTTGAATGAAAAAAGGCTGTGTGTGTGTGTGTGTGTGTGTGTGTGTGTTTAGATTTAGTATGGAAGATATCTTTAGGTTTTCTAAGCAGGAATGCTACTGATATTCCAAGTGGAAAAATGTTTTACCTTGTGGGATGCTCCTAGGCATTCCAGAGTTGTTAGCATCTGAGTACTCTGCCCCCAAGGGCCACAGAGCTTCCTAATCACTAAGACAACCACAAATGTCCTCCCATATTTCCAAACGCCTAAATGTTGACAACCAGAATCCACATCATGACTACTTGTTTGCAGTTTCATTTAAGAGGGGGCGAAGTAAGAGGTGCAAGGTAGGAAATATTTTTTGTATTGTAATTTTAATAAAACATGCTTAAACTTAAAAAAATAAATTAAATCTGCAAAAAATAATGTCAGGGAGAGTATACATCATTATGTTAACAGTGACTACCCCTTGGGAGTAGCAATAGGACCTAGAAGGGAATGAAGTCTTAACTTTTTACTATATACATTTTCCTTGTTTTTATTTTTTAAGCTGATTTATTCTGGAACAATAAAATGTAAAGGTCAATTTGAGAAAGAAGAAAGCTAGTTGAAACATGTACTGAGGGGGCGCCTGGGTGGATTAGTGGGTTAAGCCTCTGCCTTTGACTCAGTCATGATCAGGTCCTGGGATCAAGGCCCGCATCGGATGGGGGGGGTGGGTTTCTGCTCAGTGGGGAGCCTGCTTCCTCCCCCATCTCTCTGCCTGGCTCTCTGCCTACTTGCGATCTCTGTCAGATAAATAAATAAAATCTTTAAAAAAAAAAAACTGAGGAAAAGAACAACAGGAAGAGCTATAAGAGATTTTGTCTTCTTTGGCATATTCTATACTAAGAATATAACACTTTCTTTTTTTAATTTCTATAAAGTTTTATTTTATTAACATATAATGTATTATTTGTTTCAGGGGTAAGGTCTGTGAATCATCAGTCTTATACAATTTACAGGACTCACTATAGCACATACCCTCCCCAATGTCCATCACCCAGTCACCCTATCCCCTCCCCCTCAACCCCCAGCAAACTTCAGTTTGTTTCCTGCGATTATGAGTCTCTTATGGTTTGTCTCCTTCCCGGGTCCTATCTTGTTTCATTTGAATATAACATTTTCATAAGAACTCTGAACTTTAGTTAAAACAAAAAGAATGTTAAAATTCAGAAAAATGCATGATCATAAATATTTGTGAAGCAGACAGTTTTGGTTCTTAACCACATTTGTTAGAAATTATCTGTACAGGGCATCTGGGTGACTCAGCTGATTAAGCCTCTGCCTTTGGCTCAGGTCATGATCCCAGGGTCTTGGGATTGAGACCCACACTGGGCTCCTTGCTCAGAAGGGAGCCTGCTTCTCCCTCTGCCTGCTGCTCTGCCTGTTTGTGCTCTCTCTCTCTCTCATAAATAAATAAATAAAATCTTCAAAAAAATAAAATAAAATAACTTCTGAAAAAAAGAAAAGAAATTATCTGTATAGACAGTAATTCATTGGTAATTCTTCACCAGAAAGAGAACAGTTAGGCTAACAGGTGATGTTCTTATCATACTCTTGTTATGATCATTGAAATCTCAGTGATATGCTTCCTGGAATTGGGCCATTTTGGAAATTATCATTGTGGGTGCTGCCACTTAGTGGTGAAATGTGTTGACTATTTATTGTCAAAATTTGTAATTTGGACAAGGGATTTAGATAAATTTTAAGATCATGTCTGAATCATTTATTCATTTTATGAACACCTGAGTCTCTTAGTTAATAGAACACGGATAAGCACAGAGAGGATCTGAAGAAGTATCAAGAACAGACCCTACCCTAAAAGTGCTTATCATCTGTTCAGAACACAAATACATACTTGAGAATCTCAATACAATCATGATGCAATATTGAGTACCATAAAACCATGAAGTCTCACATTTATAGAGGATCTTAACAGTGGTCTGGTCCAACCCAATGAGATGATTAATGCCACATAAGGGATAGAGACTTTATGAGCAGAAAAGATCATTGACTGAGGACTGTAGTGTTTTCTGAGGTTCCAGCCTGAGAGATCAGGAGAGTAATGGTACCCTTGACAGAGGCACAGAAGTTTAGGTTGCCTATTCTTCATTTGCTCCCAGATTCATTCCCATACCCTTTGCTGACCCCATAGATGGATTTATCCAGCCTCTGCTAACCTCTGGCTTCAACCAATGGGAGGCACCGGTATGAGATTGAAGGGAGGAAACAAATTAAATTTGGGGTATTTCTTTTCTGCTCCCTCACTGCTTGGCTGCATCCCTTCTCACAGTGGCTGCATTTCTTATCAATCTACTACTGTATCTCCTATCAGACAGCACCCCCCCCCCACACTCCAGCTCTTACAGATTCTGATAAGTCTATTTCCTTAAAGACCTTGTTAAATATTTCATTTCCTTTTAGACATTTCCTTAAAAATATTATAATATCATATGGGATAAAATGTAGAAGGAGAATAGCAGAGCATATAGGTCTAGTCAATAGATTAGACCACTTAGAGAGGGCAGGAGGGAGGACTATTACCCAAAAAAAGAGAGTGATCAAAGAGGAATGGGGAGAGGCGCCTGGGTGGCTCAGTTGGTTGAGCGACTGCCTTCCTCGGCTCAGGTCATGGTCCCAGAGTCCCGGGATCGAGTCCCACATCGGGCTCCCAGCTCCATGGGGAGTCTGCTTCTCCCTCTGACCTTCTCCCCTCTCATGCTCTCTCTCTCAAATGAATAAATAAATAATCTTGAAAAGAGGAATGGGGAAAGTATTCTGTTCTGAACACCAAAGTAAGACAACATTTCAAGAAGGGGTTAATGGGGGCTCCTGACTGGCTCAGTCAGTTAAGCATCTGAATCTGGTTTTAGCTCATGATCTGACTCTGGTTTCAGGTCACGATCTCATGCATCAGTGGGATCGAACCCTGCATCAGGCTCTGCACTCAGTAGAGAGTCTGCTTGCAAGACTCTCTACTGAGTGTTACTCTCCCTGTTACTGCCCCCCCAAAATATATCTTTAAAAAAAAAGAGAAAGGTTTAACAAAGACTCTATCAAATACTGCAGTAGTGTCAAGGAGGGGACAAATTTAAAAACACTACTGGGTCTATTAGGACTCATTATCTCAGTGGAATTTCATTATTTCAGAGGGCAGTTTTAATAAGAGTAAGAATAGCAATTAGGTTGTTAAAGGTTAGAGAAGGAATTCAATTTAAAAATAGGCAAAGGGAAGTCACCTGAATGGCTCAGCTGATAGAGCATGTGACTCTTGATTTGAGGTTTATGAGTTTAAGACCCACATTGGGCAGGATAGCTTACTTAAATAAATAGATAGATAGATGGATAGATAGATAGATAGATAATGGGCAAAGGGCTTAAATTTGCCCTTTGCCCTTAGATTTCACCAAAAACGGGTGCCTGGCTGACTCAGCTGGCAGTGTGTACAACTCTTGATCTCAGGATCATGAGTTCGAGCCCAACAGTGGACACAGAGTCTATGTAAAAATTAAAATTCACTAGAGATAAAATACAAATGGCTAATAACGTTGGGGAAAGATGCTAACATCATTGGTCATCAGGGAAATACAAAAAAAAAAATGCATATCAAAACTACACTGAGTGATTATAATTAAAATGACAAGACAATGCCAAGTGTTGGAAAGGATGAGAAGAAACTGGAAACTTCCCTCTTTGCTGGTGGGAATGTAAAATGGTACAGCCACTTTGGAAAATGGCTTGGCAGTTCTTAAAAAGTTAACTACACTGACCATATGACCTAGTAATTTCATTCCTCTGTATTTACCCAAGAGAAATGAAAACATAGGTCCACTCAAAGACGTGTATGTGATTGACTGTTCATAGCAGTATTACACATGATAGTCTCAAACTAAAAACCATCTAAACATCCATCAACCAGTGAATGGATAAACAAAATGTGGTAGGCATACAATGGACTACTACCTTTCAGCAGTGAAAATGAATGAACCACTGATACATGTTACAACATAATGTCTAAACATGCTCAGTGACAGAAGTGAGACACAAGGACTAGATATCACCAATATTGTATGATTCCATTCCATTTTCTAGAAATGTTTAGAAAAGAAAAATTTAGAGAGATGAAAAGCAGATTGGTGGCTGCCTAGGGTTGAAGGTGGGTGTGTGAATTAACTGCAAATGGGTATAAGAAATGGAAATATTCTAAATTTTTTTGAAAGATTTTATTCATTTATTTGACAGAGTGAGAGATCACAAGCAATGGGGAGCAGCAGAGGAAGAGGGAGAAGTGGGCCCCTCGCTGAGCAGGGATTTGATCCCAGAACCCCGAGATCATGACCTGAGCTGAAAGCAGATGCTTAACAGACTGAGCTACCCAGGCGCCCCAGAAATATTCTAAATTTGTACCAGAAATATTCTAAATTCTGTGTTATGATGATGGTAGAATCACCCTACAAACTTACTAAAATCATTGTTGGACCTATGGTATGTAAATTATTTTATGGTATGTAAATTTTTATGTTATGTAAATTATACATTGATCCATTTGGTTTCTTTAACAAGTTAAATAGGAAAGATTCAAGGAAATTGAGGAAAAGGAATTAAGGCAGTGAGTGGAAATAGAAACAAAAACATTATTCCATGATTGCTCACAGACGCAGAGGCTTTGACCATGACTTTTTGTTTGAGATAAATGTCTTAATATGAAAGCATGTTTCTAGTTTAACTAGAGGAAAATTCTCAAATTAGGTAGCAGTGAATTGCACATTGTTTAGTGAAAAGAAAGCTACAAGAATGATTTTACCTGTAGAAACTAGATCAGTAGAACATGAGATGGGAAAAGTGAGTAAAACTAATCTTACCTTATTTGAATTGCAATTTTAGTGCCATTGCTTTAGACATTTTATGGATATATTTATTTTAAAGTGGGCTCCCCGCCCAACGTGAGGCTCTAACTCACAACCCCAAGATAAAGAGTTGCATGCTCTACCAACTGAGCCAGCTAGGTATCCCTAATGCCATTTCTTTAAATTAAGAACTCAGGGGCGCCTGGGTGGCTCAGTTGGTTAAGTGTCTGTCTGCCTTTGGCTCAGGTCATGATCCCAGGGTCCTGGGGTCAAGTCCAGAATCAGGCTCCCTGCTCAGCGGAGAGTCTGCTTCTCCCTCTGCCTCTCCTCCCACTCGTTCTCTCAATATCTCTCTCTCTCAAATAAATAAATAAAATCTGAAAGGAAGGAAGGAAGGAAGAAAGAAAGAAAACTATAAACCAGTAAGAAAAATCATGGAGATCAGAAAATCCCAAAGGCTTGGAGATCAGGAAATTGATCACCCGTCAACTGTTAGGAAAGCTGAACAAAGAGATTTTAGGTTGAATTTGTGGGAAGAACGCCCCAAACCTCAGCCCAACTGAGCTGCCAAGGGGGCTGCCAACTCCGCCACAGTTACAAAGAACAGGGGCAGGACTTTTTTTTTGCAGATGGGGGAAGTCACTTCCAGCTGTGCTGGCTTCAAGACCACACTAAGACCCATTCATCTCATTAGCAAAAACAGGTACCCTTTGCCCTGCCTCTCTCCCCGCTGTCCCTCCCAGAGTAAAACCTTCTGTGAATTCTTTTGATCAGGATGATCTAAATCACATCTGGAACCCTGCTTTCATAGATGTGCCAGGTATCAATTTTTGCTTCTCAGTTCTAAGTTCACCTCTCATCACCAACTCTCTGATACATGACTGGACTCAGGCTTTCACCCTTGTTAAAGGAAAGGAGAACGGAATTGGGGGAAATCAGAGGGGGAGACGAACCATGAGAGACCGTGGACTCTGAAAAACAATCTGAGGGTTTTGGAGGGGCGGGGGATGGGAGGTTGGGTGAGCCTGGTAGTGGGTATTATGGAGGGCATGTATTGCATGGAGCACTCGGTGTGGTGCATAAACAATGAATTCTGGAACACTGAAAAGAAATTTAAAAAATAAATAAAAATTGGAAAAAAAAAAGATGATGTCAATATTGACCAGCAGAGGGCGGTAGAGAGATTTTTTGCAGGAAGAAGAGGGCTCTTGGTTTTTCTTCCACCTGCTGCATGGTGGGTTAGCCTATGAATAGGAGAAGACATCAGTGAAGTTCTGCCCAGCTGGGCACGCCCAGAGAGCACAGATCCTGCCTAGGCACAGTATGGCGGCACCTTATCGTGGTTTTCCTGGTGTGCACTGTGCACATTGTGTCCAAGCCCACACCCACAATGGAGCCCCAGATCCCAATGTGCAGTTGCATTCCATGCGGACATTTATGGGATGCATGTACTAGTACTTAAGGGGAACACTAGTTAGCACTAGTACTTAAGGGGAAGTTTGTAGTTTTAAAACATTAATAAAGAACAATAAAGACTGAAAAGAATTGAGCTCAGTACTAAAGTTGAGAAACTCTTTCAAGACCAACGGAGCAAATTCAGAGAACAAGAGGAAAGGAAATTACGAAGATAAAGGCATAAATCAATAAAATAGAAAACCAGAGAAAAGTAGGATGAGCCGAAGAGTAAGTGAAAAAAAAATTAGGAAAAAACAAAATACAAAGAAGTAATACATAAGATGAAGCAAACAGAAAGTAAATCACAGTAAACATTAACAGAGATTTTAAAACCTAGATGATTTGAGTACATTTCTGGAAATCTCCCATGCCAAAATTATCCGGGTCCAAATAGTTTTCAAAGTGAGTTCTAGCTCAAAATTTAATTTTGTTCTTCATAACATTCTAGTTTCCTTCAATTCAATTTATCAAAACTTTAAGCTCTGTGAGGGCCTTAAACTCACCACCCTGGGATCAAGAGTCACATGCTCTACTGATTGAGCCAGACAGGCACACCTAATTCATCAAAACTTTAATAGTTGCCAACTCTATACTTGGTACTTTTATCAGTAAGTACAAAATATATTGACTCATATGATAAATTTTTATCACTTGGCTAATATCAGCAAGGCACAATGCTATGGCTGTGATATAGTTATAAACAAGATAGGAAAGTCTCTTACCTCTCTGATGCCTATATTCTGTGGCTGAAACATAAAAAAAAACCCACAAGTAAATCTCAAATAAATAGAATAAAGTATGAGAAATAATATTTGTATCACAAAAAATAAACAGTGGGCCATGTTATGTTTTGGCTCTTGAAATTCTATCAGAAACAATTAAATTTCTTAATTATTTTATTCTATTCTCTGTTTTTCAAAAAATTTAAAACTGTCCTGAATTTTTCTTTTATTATTTTTTTCCTGAATTTTTCTTTTAGAACAGAGAAAGAAAGGGATACATTCACTTACAATAGGTCTATGTTTTATGTATATATACCATGTATCCTCAAAGGAGGAAGGGGACAAAAATCAAAACATGTTTCTTGGCAAGAAGCAAGTTTTTCAAGACTGAAGCTTAAAAGTAAAAGGATTTCACAAAGTGAACATTTAATCTTTTTTACCTTGAATAAGGGAAGGACTTAACTAAATACAGACTCATCAGGAGTTATTTTAACTTGGCTTAATCTGTTAGTTAAAGCTCTTTGTTTGTGTTCAATATTCTTATCAGCTCAAGGTAAGGCCTTCCAAGTACACCATCTTTATATACAACGTGTATGTTTTGTACGCCCAAGGCAAAAGTTTCCACTCTGTTCTCTGCATGACCATTTCCTTTTATTGTTCATTTTTCATCAAGCCCAAGCCAAAGGAGACTCAAGCAAGGATGGTTGATGTTTTAGGGCCCAATATGTGAAAGCATTCTCCTTGTCTCAAGTTTTGAACCAAATGAGAAAGCCGTGCAAGAATCAGACAGCTAGAAGGACACCTGGGTGGCTCAGTAGGTGAAGCATCTGCCTTCAGCTCAGGTCATGATCCCAGGGTCCTGGGATGGAGTCTCACATCTGGCTCACTGCTCAGTGGGGAGTCTGCATCTTCCTCTCCCCATCCACTTGTGGCATGCAAGTGCTCTCTCTATCTCTCTTTCTGTTTCTCAAATAAATAAAATCTTAAAAAAAAAAAAAAAAAGAATCAGACAGCTAGAGATCAAAGTGTTAGCTTTAGTACTTAAAGTGTTAGCTTTAGTACTTAACAAAGTTAATTGGACAGTGTTGTTTTACGTCAGTGGACAAGGGGGCACCCAATATTTCATCCCTGAATGAGACAGAGTTTTTAGGTCCTTGCTCAGGCCCTGGCACAGATACTCCCATGCTTGGCAGAGAGTGGATCAGAACTCGTGTCTCTGGCAGATCAGTTCAATTCCCTTGCAACCTCACTGTCAGTTACATTCCTCCTTTCCTGGGGTGGGGGGAGGGAAGGGAGACCAGGAGTATCAATAAAATGTTGGTGGGGGGGAGTATGTCTTGAAATGAAAGACAGTTATTGAAAACACCTTGAGACATAAGCTCTCTGGTTTTATTCTATCATATGATACTGTCCAAAACCCCTTTTCTGAAAAATGCACTGAAGACACACCACAGTTTAATCTTTGTCTCAAGTGAACAATTAAAATTTCTGATGATCTCTTGTAGCATTCTAACTGATTTGGATAAGATTCTGCCCATTCCAGGATTTATCCCTTAGGAGTAAGGCACTCACAAGTACACAGGGATAGGGAGAGGAGAGAATAAATCTTGCGTAATCGATCTTACCTTGGTTTTAATCTTACCAAAATCCAAACTATTAGTCACCAGTCTGTCACTCTAATTTGTGCATTTCATACTCAAGTGCCAGGTAGGTAGTATCATTGAGGCAGCTAACTTAACCGTGTAACTCAGGCTAATATCTTTATTTCTACACATACACAAAACCTCCCCCCCCCTTTTATTTGAATCATGTGGCTCTCTCTACCTTCTGTTTACCACGTTTGATAAAGATGTGTGTGCAAAGAAATCTTTCCCGCGTGTAAAATAAGCTGTAGTGAAAGGCTACAATAAAGGTCACTGGACTCTGAGCCTCAGGGCTGGGGAAATGAAAGGGAGACACGGACCTGGTGAGCGCATGCTCCGAGAAAAGGAGGCAGGCAGTCCCCACTTAGCCACAGCTGATCACTGTCATGCAAAATGGTGGCCAGAGTGGGGCCAGATTTGTTCATTTATTCAAAATAAACTAGAAATTACAATTAAGGTTGGTCAGTGAAATCTCACAGTTTTAAAGCATTTTTTTAAAAAGATTTTTTATTTATTCATTTGACAGAGAGAAATCACAAGTAGATGGAGAGACAGGCAGAGAGAGAGGGAAGCAGGCTCCCTGCTGAGCAGAGAGCCCAATGCGGGACTCGATCCCAGGACCCTGAGATCATGACCTGAGCTGAAGGCAGCGCTTAACCCACTGAGCCACCCAGGCGCCCTTAAAGCATTTTTTAAAACTTGCAGGTTAAATAAAACTTACCTGCATGCCATAGGTTGATCATGTGTGATGTGATTAAATTACTCTTACGCCCTAGAAAAAAGATTGGCTAGTTTTTTGTTGGTGGTGGTGGTTTTTGTTTTGTTTTGTTTTGTTTGTTTTTAACTCAGAGAGGCTTTTATGATGTTTGAAGTTTTCATCTTACTGTTTAAAAAAAAAAATACTGGGAAAAGAACATACTGAAAAATAAAAATAAGGGCACCTCGGTGGCTCAGTCAATTAAGCACGGACTCTCTGTTCAGGCTCTGGTCAAGATCTCAGGGTTGTAAAGATTGAGCCCCTGTCACGTTCCTGGCTCATTGCAGAGTCTGCTGGAGATTCTCTCCCTCGCTCGCTCTCCATCTGCTCTCGCCCACTGCTGTCTCTCTCTCAAATAAAATAAATAAATAAAATCTTATTTTTTTAAATGAAAAACAATAGCTTTCTTGATTTTATGATGGATCTTGTGGTTAGAAAAATTAGAAAAGTGCCCCAGTGAAAAGAACACAGTGATGATTTATCTATTATTTTGGGAATGAGGTGATCCATTTATGCAAACTTCTTGGTTTATCAGGGCCTAAGATATTAAATCCCATTTTTCCCTGTTATCGGTAATTGTTCCATTTTGGAAATATATTTAAAATACGTATTGCCTGCCCACTCTTCCTCTGGTGTTCCCAGTCTGGAGGACCAGCACTCAGCAGTCCGACCTACCACATTCAATCAATCTACCAAGATTACAGGATTTTTTCCTCCACTGGTGCCCACAGTTCTTGGTCACTCCACTTCACAAAATGAAGACGTAGACTGAACAGAGTGGTGGACAGCAAAGCAAGATTTATTGAGCAATAGTAAAGTGATAGTACAAAGTTCCCAAAGAAGGAGGCGATCCAAAAGGATTGCGGTTGGAGTTCTTAAATCTAGCAGGTTTTATGGGCTTTGTTGGTCGGCTGCTTTAATCTGATTAACCCTCCCTGTGCCTGTTATCCAATCAGGTTTTTCCTCACCTATCTATCTCTTGGGAAAGGGTAAAAGGGCTTCTTCCAGGGTGGTGTAAAATCCTTTTTAAAGGTGGTTTCAGGGGCGCCTGGGTGGCTCGGTGGATTGGGCCGCTGCCTTCGGCTCAGGTCATGATCCAGGTCCTGGGATCGAGCCCCGCATCGGGCTCTTTGCTCAGCGGGAGCCTGCTTCTCTCTCTCTCTCTCTGCCTGACTCTCCACCGACTTGTGATCTCTCTCTCTCTGTCAAATAAATAAATAAAATCTTTAAAAAAAAAAAAAAAAAAAAAAAAATAAAGGTGGTTTCATCTTAGCGGCAGGGGCGTGTCCCTGTCTGCCTGCCTTCCGACCATCCTTCATCACCAAATCCTGGCAGTTTCACTTACTAAATATACCTGGGATTCCTTTCCTTGTTATTATTCTGACCTTCCGCCCAGCCACTAGTGCCCCTTCCCTGGATGCTCTAGTAGTTTCTCACCTAGGGTTGCCAGACTTGGCAAATAAAAATACAGGGTGCCCAGTTACTATGAATTTCAGATAAACAACAAATAATTTTTTTAGTATAAGTCAGTCCCAGACTGACTTTTAACTTTTAGTTAAAAAATTATTCATTGTTAATCTGAAATCAAAGTTAACTAGGTGTTCTATATTTTATCTGACAGGTCTACTCCCACTGCTATCACTTCAACTCCTTGGGTCACCTCCAATATATTTTCCACACCACAGTTAATGATTCTTAAAATTCCCACCTAATCATGTCACTTTTTGGTTTTTATTAAAATTTCTTGTTATTTTTAAGATTAATCTTCATTATGATATTTTCTTTTGGGGGATTTTTTAAAATTTATTTTTTATTTTTAGCATAACAGTATTCATTATTTTTGCACCACACCCAGGGCTCCATGCAATCCGTGCCCTCTCTAATACTCACCACATGGTACCCCGACCTTCCACCCCCCCCTTCAAAACCCTCAGATTGTTTTTCAGAGTCCATAGTCTCTCATGGTTCACCTCCCCTTCCAATTTTCCCCAACTCATTATGATATTTTCAAATTTATTTTATTTTTTAAAAGATTTTATTTATTTATTTGCCAGAGAGAGAGAGAAAGCACCCACACATGCAAGCAGGGGGAGGGAGCGGCAAGCAGAGGGAGAAGCAGGCTCCCCACTGAGCAAGGAGCCAGATGCAGGACTCAATACCAGGATCCTAGGATCATGACCTGAGTTGAAGGCAGAGGCTTAACTGAACGAACCACCCAAGCATCCCAAGTCCTTGTTTTTTTATTTTATTTTATTTTTTTATTTTAAAGATTTTATTCATTTATTTGACACACACACACACACACACAGAGCACAAGCAGGGGAGCAGCAGGCAGAGGGAGAGGAAGAGGGAGAAGCAGGTTCTCCACCAAGCAAGGAGCCTGATGCGGGACTCAATCCCAGGACCCTGGGATCATGACCCAAGCTGAAGGTACACATATAACCTACTGAGCCACCCAGGTGTCTCTTAAATGATTTTATTTTATTTTTTTTTTAATATTTTATTTATTTATTTGACAGAGAGAAATCACAAGTAGATGGAGAGGCAGGCATAGAGAGAGAGGGAAGCAGGCTCTCTGCTCAGCAGAGAGCCCGATGCGGGACTCGATCCCAGGACTCTGAGATCATGACCTGAGCCGAAGGCAGCGGCTTAACCCACTGAGCCACCCAGGCGCCCAAATGATTTTATTTTTAAGCCCACCCACTGTGGGGCTCAAACTCACAACCTTGAGATCAAGAGTCGCATACTTTTATGACAGCCAGCTGTGTGCCCCAAGTCCTTTGTTCTTAACATAGCCCTCAAGTCCCTGCCAAACTTTCCGACTCCATCTCATTCCATCTCCATCCTCTCCAGCTTTAGACTAGACCCTTCAACATGCGCATCCTGCCTGGATTGCACTTCCCTTCTCACCCTCCCATCTTCAGCCCTCAAGTCTTGGTGTCAGCTCCTCCAGGAAGCCTTCCCTGATCTTCTAGGCTAAGTTAGCTCCCCTCACAATACTAACTTAATACATGTTTGTCCTTCTAGAGTGTAAATTCCAGGAATCTCTACTAGATGCCCTGAGGGGCTGGTAAAATGTCTAGCACAGAGCTTTCGTTGATAAATGATGAATAAACAAGCACTAAACATTTCTTGAAATTTTCTCAAAGATTGGCTTCACCACTTTACCACCCATTATCCTACTGTACTGGAGACACTGGTCTGTTCTTGCCTCTATTTACATTATTGGCCCCAACATGGTTATATTTTTTTAATCAGTTTGACTTCTTTTTAAAAAAGTATTTTTTTCTCTCCTTTTTCTTTAAATATCATCTGCTAAAGTCACCTTTTCCTTGGGAGAAGACAAGAAATGAACTCTTAATTTTTTTTCTTTCCCTCATCTGCCAGAAACTGAGACCCCAGACAACAAAGTTTGTCAGAATTGTATTTATTAGATTTTGAAAGGACTGAGAGATTTGTTTAAAAGCAAAACTCATGGATTTCGGGTTCCTGGTAGTCTTTTTGCTTTCTTGTTTTTTCTGGCTTTTTTAGGTTGCCAGATTTTTGAGATAAATGAGATGCCGTTGTGTATTTTTTTCCCACTGTTCAGAAGCTGATAGTTTAAAATCATTTCCACAAATTTCATGCTGCTAGATTAATCTTCTGGAAGATAATTAATTAGATCATTCTCATGGTGAGAAGCCTCACTGCTTATTAGAACAAAGCTAAATATTCTTAACTTTTCTTATTTTGTAATTTTTTCTTAACTATTTAACTTTTATTTCTTTTCTTAACGTAAAATATCCCAGGCACTGGGGCACCTGGGTGGCTCAGTTGGTTGGACGACTGCCTTCGGCTCAGGTCATGATCCCGGAATTCCGGGATCGAGTCCCGCATCAGGCGCCCAGCTCCATGGGGAGTCTGCTTCTCCCTCTGACTTTCTCCTCACTCATGCTCTTTCTCACTGTCTCTCTCTCAAATAAATAAATTAAAAAATATATATATATCCCAGGCACTTAAGTGCTTTCATGCATTATCTTATTTAACTCCCTAATATCTCTTTAAGGTAGTTACTTGACATGTATCATTTTATACCCCCATTTATTTTTCTCAGGTTCAACGACACTGGCTCAGGAAGGAGAGAGCAAGTAAGAGTGAGTTCTCCAGAAAAAAGGGCTTCAACAAAACTTCTGACACCCTTGAAGCTCTCTGGTTGGTGCATAAAGAGGCAGAAGAAAAAAAAAAGCAAACAACAAAGCAGACTCTCTCAGACACAGAGCTTCTAGGTAGGGCCAGGACTAGGGGCCAGGGCTAGCAGAGTGAGGCACTTGCCTTGGGTGCAATTTAAGGGAAAGTCCAAAACTCACTAAACAAGATGAATCACATTTTAATGCTATTTTTTTTTAAGATTTTATTTATTCATTTGTCAGAGAGAGAGAGAAAGCACAAGAGCGAGCACAGGCAGACAGAGTGGCAGGCAGAGGTAGAGGGAGAAGCAAGCTCCCCACCGAGCAAGTAGCCCGATGTGGGACTTGATCCCAGGACTCTGGGATCATGACCTGAGCGAAAGGCAGCCGCTTAACCAACTGAGCCACCCAGGCGTCCCATTTTAATGCTATTTTTTTTAAAAAAGATTTTATTTATTTATTTGACAGAGAGAGAGAGAGAGATCACAAGTACACAGGCAGAGAGAGGAGGAAGCAGGCTCCCTGCTGAGCAGAGAGCCTGATGTGGGGCTCGATCCCAGGACCCTGAGATCATGACCTGAGCCGAAGGCAGAGGCTTAACCCACTGAGCCACCCAGGTGCCCCTTTAATGCTATTTTTAAAAAAGCTCAAAATTAATACAAAATATCCACCAAGAACAAAATATCAAAATCTTAAACAATCTTTCTTGCCCTTGCCCTTGCAGGACAACTCACTTCCCCTTACCCTCAGCTGTGTTTTGGAGCCAAGTTACACTGTTCAAATGTCAATTCTGTCACACACTGGTTGAGTGAGTTTAGACAGTTATTTAACTTCAATTTCTTCATCTCTAGAATGAGGATAATAACATTATGTCCCTCACAAGGTTGTTGTGAGGAATAGGGGAACCCCTGCCTACAGTAGATTCTAAGTAAATGCTGGCCATCATTATTGTGGAAACAAACACTGCAATAGAGTTCTGTTGAATGCTAGATGGTTTTATATCTGTTACCGTGCTTGAAAAGCCCTCAGAACTGTGTTTCACACTACTGCCATAATGTGTCATGTATGTGGAGCATGTAATCAGCTTTTCCTAAAGAGGGATTAAAAGAATTGACTAAAAAGTGTAAATGCCTTACCTTGGATTGATCTGTTCATTTCATCTGGCCACCTAATTAAGGGCATATTTTGAGTATTTCCTTAAGCTGCTTCTGAAGATAATTCTAAAGATGCTATGAATGATGGCGAGATAGGCTATGTGTACTGTTTTCCAGGGTGACTACATCAAGGCAAAAATCATAGTCACTAGAGTCTATTGGGAGAAAATGAAAACGTCTCCCAAATAAGAGGAGAGGAGGCCCTTCCGGAAATCACCTGGTGCCGAAGTAGAATTGACACCGCCGCCTTGGCTCCCCTCCTATACTTGGCACTCTTTCTGTCTTAACTTTGTTTGTACTTAGTGTTTTGCGCCAGCCAGACTCTGGCTACAGCTGCCAGGTCTAGTTCATTTTTTAATACCCAACACCAAGCACTTGCCAGGCCCCGGACACTCACCACACATTCAAGGACTACATGAATGAATTGAATTTGGGTTTGGGTACTTTTAGCCTAAAGGTTTCCTCTTTCAAACAACATAGTTAAAGAGACAGAGGGTAAAGGAGCCTCCTAGAGCATCCCCTCTTGGCGCTGAAAAAAAAAAAACGATTTACCACAACTTTTCATTTACTGTAAATGCATAAACAGTTTTGTGCACACAAGTACTCATAAGGCCGTCTGTGGCACAGCGACCTTCCAAGGTCGGGTGCGCTCCCAGTGCGACCCCAACTCACTAGGCAGATGCCGGCCGAAGCGAGAGGCCGCCGCGCACGCGCGGATGGGAAGGGCGCGCGCCGGCCCTCCGCTCCTCCTCCCCTCCGCCCGCCAGGTGGCGCTGGCTGCCCCGCTGCCACCGTCGCCGCCGTCTCTCACCGGGCCCAACCGGGGCGGCGCCCGCCGCCTCGCGGGCCGCGGGTCCGCCTCCGCCGCGCCGAGGGCGTGGGCTCCCGGCTCCCGGAAGCGGCGGCCGCGGCGCGGAGCCGAGCGGGCGTCGATCCTCGGAGCAGCAATGCTTGGCGGCCGCCTCCTGTGACCTGAGCGCGGCGGCCGGGCAGGGGCCGCTGAATGGCGGCTCGCTGAGGCGGCGGCGGCTGTGGCTGCTCGGGGCGTGGCGCGGCGCGGCGCGGCGGAGGCCTGATGCTGCTTAAGCTCTTACAGAGACAGACCTATACCTGTCTATCCCACAGGTATGGGCTCTACGTCTGTTTCGTGGGCGTCGTGGTCACCATCGTCTCTGCCTTCCAGTTCGGAGAGGTGAGTAGCGGAGCGGGTGCCCCGGCCGGGACGCCCCGGACCGGTACGACTCCGCGGCGCCCCGAGCCCCTGCCCACTCGAGCCCCGCGGCGCCCCGAGCCCCGGCGTGCTTGCCTCTTCCCTCCCCATCCTCGCCGCAGCTGCGGGGACAAGTCCCAGAGCCTGCATCCCCCCCCGCCGACCCCCCGCCCCGGAGGCTCCTAGAACTCAGATGTCCCCGAGCTCTGGTTTCACATCTGGGATCCAGATCTCGTCCTCCCGACGGTTTGAGGGAATGGGCGCTCGTTCAGCCAGTTCCCTTTGCCTCCAGGTGTTTTCTTGCGGCTCCCCAAGTCGTTCGGTTTTTCTCCCTCAGGCCTGTCCTCCTCCACGAAGCCGCCTCCCAGCAGCCAGAGTCGGTGTCTTTTCCCATTCCTAAATCCTCCAAAATTCTCATTCCTTGCCCCTCTTACAGGTTTTTTTTTTTTCGTTCCTGTTGTCACCCTCCTGATCTTCTCTCTTATGACAAAGGCACTTTGTCTTCATAATCTGGTTTCAAAACTTTCTCCAAGGGGTGTAGGTTTCTTCGTACGTGAATTTGAAGTGAGGACAGGGTACCGGCTCCAAATTTAAAGACTTACTTGTAAAAGCCCCCCCCCCCGCCCTTCTGCTCTGTTATTGAGAACAACACCAGTTATCCTGTAGAGGCTCTCCTGGTAGAGGTGTACACACGGATGTGAGAGATGTGTTGGCAGCTACAGACATTCTTCCCTATCTCGAGATCCGCTGAGGCTAGGGCCCCTTCATCTGACTAGGAAGCCTTGTCTTGCACTCCAGCACCCAACCTCTTGGGCCCTAGGACAAGCCCTTCGGTCATGGGTTATGCTGATAATTTAGACTCTGGATCACACAAGGCCGGCCTTTCTTGATCTGCTCTTAGTTAATGTGCAATAAAGTAGTTTGGTTAGACTCTAAACTCTTTAGAGGGTCCACACAACAGGTTTGGGGAGGTGGCGACACCCAGGTTTAATAGATTTTTATGCCTCGCTGGGTAATAGACTAAACATTTTCTTGAATGAAATACCCTTTGTTTTAGGTTGGGTAGTTATTATATTATTGATAGTCTTATATGGTATTTATCATAAACGAGTTTACAGAGGCTGGGTAGGTCAGAACTGGAAGAGTACATGTATATGATTTTAGAGAACACATTTGAAATAAGTAGCAACTTGGAGAAGAGTTGTATTTTGAAATTGTTAGATGTCTATTTCCTTGTTTTAGTATTTCCTTTTTTTCTTTCTTTTTTTTTTTTTTTTTTTTTTTGGTAGGAGGTTGCAGAAGGTTTTAAAATTAAGAGAACAGTTTTTAGAAATGCCACAGTATCCATTTGCTTAGTCTGTACCCGTGCTGCATTATAAACTTCATAGGAGAGGGTGTTCTTTGTTTAACTACTGTAATCCTGACCCAAGCACTGTTCCAGGTACTCCAGCATAGGCAGTCTAAATATTTGTTTAATGAGTGAATGAATTAATTGTGTGGCATGCTTTCCAAGTGTACACTTCTAATAGTTCTCGTTCTAGGGGCAAATGAAAATAAGTCTTACAAGTCAGAGTGAGAAAGTGCCCCAGACGTGTAAATGTGGAATATGTACCTAGTATTATACCACAGCTCTTCTTTCATATACTGCAGTTTAATACAGTGAATGTATCTGTGTACAGTTAAGTGTCTTATTCTTGGTGGAAGATTTTTTTTTTGTCCCTGATTAATTTTAAGTTAGCTGTTTACTAACATCTCTGCAGTGTGAAGGTGACTTAAAGGCAATCAGTTGCTAGAATTTTTCACTTTATATATTCCATGTCTGGTTTTTTACCAAAAGAAAGACATTTGTCAGCTTTGAAATGCGCCACAAATGTTAAAGTTTGGAACATACAAAAGAAATAATAGGTGAAGAATGTCAACACGTGAATTGGGAGGTAGAGACAGCAGGCTCAGTGCCGCTCATATTGCCTGTAGTAGAACTTCTTTCTTCCTTTTTTTTTTTTTCTTTTAAGTAGGTTCCACAACCAAAGTGGGGTTTGAACTGATGACCTTGGAGGTCTGAGAGTTGTGCAGTCTACGGACTGAGACAGCCAGGCACCTGCCGTAGTACAATTTCTGCAGCACAATGAAAAAAAGGAGCCGTGGGATTGGGCAGATCAGGGTTTGAATGCTGGTGCCAGTATTAGTAATATCAGCTAATCTATAGGGCTTACCAGATACTAGGCACTCTCTTAACTGCATTACATATATTAACTCATTGAATCTTCACAACAGCACCCCTATGAGGTGGGTACTATTGTTATACCCATTTTATAGTGATGAAATTAAAGCACTTGCACAGAGTAATCCAGCTAGTTACTAGCTGGGGGTGGGGGGGGTGCTTTCAACCAAGGCATTGTATGGTTCCAGAGCTGTAAGCACACATCTTCATGGTTTCTCACACAGTCTGTGCTGTCTTTTGTATGATCTTGGAAAAGATACTTAACCTTTTGAACCCCAGCTTCCTTATCTTTGAAACTGAGATACGATTAAATAGATCTCTTTTGCAAGGCACCATTCAAGGTTCTTGGCACGTATAACAGACTTTCATTAAATGGTAGTAGGTGCTGCTACTGTGTTATCATCAACTATTTTATGCCCTTGTCTGAATTCTGAAATAAACCCTTGAAGTAGAATACTCCTGCCATACAGTTAATGTTATCAACTTGTTAATAACTTCACTAATTGCAGTGGATAAAAGAAAGGACTAAGAAGGGCCTTGTTAACTGTGAATTCATTAATATTCCCCCCGCCCCTCAGTATAAGTGGTATTGGCTGCTACCTTTTGATAAGCCCTTTGTATACTCATCCACATTTTGAGGAAGAAAAACAAAACTGAGGGAGGGAAGTATTAACACATAGCATTTTAAAAAATTTCCCTTTAAGCTGCTGGGGTAGTTTCTGGAGAGCTCTTTTTTGGAACTCTGGTCAAACAAAAGCAGAGCTCCTTCCAAATGCACAGGGAGAGCCCTCAGGGTGGGTACTAATAGCTACTGAAGTATACCGCCTTGGGGTGAGGGTAGGAGATAGAAGCTTATCTAATGTAAACTAGTTGATTGGACAAATCCTGTGCCCTCTGGGAGCCTCAGTTCCCACACCTGCAAACGAGAGCACTAGACTACTATGCTCCTAAAATCAATTTTAGCGCCAAAATTTCTGCTTTTAAATATTTGTTCTCTGTTGGTTGATTTTTTTTTTTTTTTTTAAAGATTTCACTTATTTATTTGACACAGAGAGAGACATCACAAGTAGGCAGAGAGGCAGGCAGAGAGAGAATGGGAAGCAGGCTCCCGCTGAGCAGAGAGCCTGATGGGGGGCTGGATTCCAGAACCCTGGCATCCTGACCTGAGCCGAAGGCAGAGGCTTACCCCACTGAGCCATCCAGGCATCCCCTCCCCCCTTTTTAAAAGATTGGTTGATATTATATAAACTTTAAAACGTGTGTTTTTGAAGTAAAATTTTATTACTTAAGGGCCATCATTATTTAGTTGAACCATTTGTATACAAATCCACAATCCCTTCTCTGAAAATTCTACTGAATTAACCTTATCATCAAACGTGAGTATCTATTACAGTGAAACATAGGAGTATTCTCACTCATTTAGGAAATGAAGACTATAGGGAGTGCCTGGATGGCTCAGTGGGTTAAAGCCTCTGCCTTCGGTTCAGGTCATGATCCCAGGGTCCTGGGATCGAGCCCCACATAGGGCTCTCTGCTCAGCGGGGAGCCTGCTTCCTCCTCTCTCTCTTTGCCTGCCTCTCTGCCTACTTGCCTACTTGTGATCTGTCAAATAAATAAATAAAATCTTAAAAAAAAAAAAAGGAAATGAAGCCTATAAATAGTTTGCAATTAGTTGTAGGCCAAGTTTTGCCACCAAATGAGTTCAGGTGGTCAGGTTTTGTTGCCAAATAAGGTACAAAAAGGTCTTCAGTGTTGAGAACTTTCTTGATTTCAGGATTGCGAATAGAAAATTGTAAATCACTGCTGGGTGTATATGTGTGTATCAGCACGTATGGAAACAAGTACGCCAAAGTTAACTTCCATGAGGAAGCAGATTTAGGAAGAATATACCCATACTGGGTGGTAACTTGTCCCTGGACTCCCTGCTCCCTTTTGGTTGCCTGCCTTCTGCCATTTTGGATTAATGAGATGTTTTTGTTAAGTGAAGAGGAAAGTTGAAAACTGGATCCAGCCAAAGTCATGCTCAGCCTTGGTGACCAGTTTCTGATCCTGGCTCAGTTGGAAGAAAGAAATTAGTTACTATGTTTGTATTTGTTTAATTCTTTCATTAAACAGATATGTTTTGAGTGTGTTCCTTGTCAAAGGCAACATGTAGGTAGAGTAGAGGGACCTGGTCTGAGAATTGTGAGACAGCCTCTGGCCTGGTTCTAGTTCCAACGTAAACTGTGACCTTCAGTGCTTTCCATGCTGTGTTAGTATTCCCAGCTGCCTTCTAGCCTGTGGGCAGCCACTCTTATCTGTTATCTCATGTAGATTTCTTTTGGGGTGAGGAAAGCTTTCTTTATTAAAAATAATGTTTTAAAAAGTCGAGATTTCTAAGACCCCCCATTTTAGTTTTAATGTTCTGTGAATATACATTTATTGTTTCATATGAGAAAGCATGAACCATAATGTAATGTTGTTTGGACTAGAAAGAAAATGCCAGTGGCCACACAGAGCCTTTTTTAAATGGTCTCTTTCTTTTGCGGGGTTTGGGAAAGATACACAGCCCCGCTAACTGTCAGATCAAAGCAGGGACCTAGTCTTAGTCTCTCCTGCATTCTTAGCACCTAGGAAGTGCTTGGTACCCAGTTGGTGCCAGATAAATACTTGATATGGATGGGTGAATGCATGAGTTAATTGGTATGATCTTAATAAACATCCCTTCAAGCTCATTTCCAAAAAAAAAGTTTAGATTTCTACCCCGATGCAGACCCATCTTTAGGTACCTTTGATTTCTCAGACACCATTGGTCTGATTGTACTTTGTATGGTAAAAAAGGTGTTAGTGGATATACGATTTATAGCTCATTTTTGGCCATCTTTGTCTAGTTGAGGTGAAGCCATAGTATATACATGTGAGTACCAATACAAGGAATAAGTAATTGAATGAATAGGTACACAGTAATTGCTTAGAAAATCAGAGGGAAAGAAAATTATGGGTTGAGGCATCCCAGAAGAAGTTGAGATTTTTATAAAGGAGGCAGGAACTTTGCTTTTGAACTGTTAGCGGTTTAAAGTTGCGGCTAGGATCAGCAGCACTTTGGTGCAATTGACAGAATCCAGCTCAGACACAGCCTTAAGAGAAACGTAGTTTTTTGACTCATGTACTTGACAAACAGGGTGAAACTTCTCACAGGGTTAAATAGAGGTGCTCAGATGATGTCATCAGGAATCTCTTTTTGTCCCTCTTCTCCAGCTCTCTTGGTTTAGTACTCAGGTTAGTACTCAGTGCCCAGATGGGAGGAGATTGCTGCCAGCAATTCCAGCTTCTAGTCTGTCAGTCGAGTAACTCCAGCAAAAAGAGTTTCTTTCTCGTTAGTGCCAGCTAGGCCCAGGGTGGCCTGCCCAGCCACGGAATGAGTGTCCTTGCTATGCCCTCATTAACTGCCTGGACCATCTCCAGAGCTAGGATTGTGGGTGGTGCTGTCATTCTCAAGCATATGAATTGAGGGGGTTCCCCAGAAGGAAATCACGAGGCTGTTATCAAGGGAAGGGCCAGAGCAACAGATGACCTAGACAGAGCCTTCAGCCAAAACCCATTTCCTTTCCTGGGCCTTACTGTTGTCATTGTCACTGTGATAGCTCTTAGCCCTCTACCTTCTTCTAAAAGATGTAAAAGTTATTTCCATTTTGATTAATTATTCTGTCTGTGAAATTGTATTCTTAGTTGGGTATTTTTTTTTTTTTTTTTAAGGTGGCTGTGTTACTACACAGTTCTTGTGCCTTTACATCTTTCAGCAATGATTCCTTTGAATATGGTGAATTGATAGTTACAGTTTTAGCCATGGGGTATTGTTAACTTTATTAATGAAATTTAGCATGTTGTGTGATAAAAAAACTTAACCTTTTTGCAGCACCTGGCCCACCAGTGTGTTTGAATAGTCTCACTCCCTCTTTCTTCACAGAGACTACCCTCTCTCTTCTGCTTGCCCATTCACTGTTCTCTCTCAGTCTTGAATGTTGAGATTCCCCAGGCTTTGCTCTTTGGCCATCTTCTCTTATAGGGGATGTTCTGTTTCAGACTCCCATCCATTTGTCTGACTTCCTATCCCCAGCTGCTTTGATGAACTAAGATCCACACTTCTGCCTGTCTGCAGTGCAGACCTTACTACTCTGCCTTTCTGACAGACAGTGCTCATTCATCACGGTGCTCTTTCCACTGCACCCAGACCTGGATTCAGAGTTTTTTTGTTTTTTTTTAACAGCTTTTTTTTTTGTTTTGACAGACAGAGATCACAAGTAGGCAGAGCAGCAGGCGGAGAGAGAGAGGAGAAAGCAGGCTCCCTGCTGAGCAGAGAGCCCGATGTGGGGCTCCATCCCAGGACCCTGGGATCATGACCTGAGCTGAAGGCAGAGGCTTTAACCCATTGAGCCACCCAGGAGCCCCCCGCTTCAGAGTTTTAACAACGTGGGATTCCTCTAGCTCCTGAGAGTTCTCCCAGAAAGTAGAGGAAGAACTTCACCCAAGACCTCAGCAAACCTTTCCAGGAATTGGATCATAGAGCCATTCCTAAAAACACGCCCTGAAAGGAGGAAGAGGTTGCTTTTTGACCACTCTGATCCATTCCTGAACTTAGGGCCTGTCTTGTGAACATTTGTGTTATGTGGGTACAGAGTTGTATTAGGAAAGAATAGGTAAGTGGTACTGGTATAGGTCATGGCTATAATAAGTGTCGTGTTCAGTAAGCACAACTTGTGGGATGTGTAGCAGTTGTCGTATTAAATAAGCACAACTGACGTGTAGCAAGTGTCTTTCTCTCCCACTGGCCCTTTAATATCAGTTTGTAGGGTTAGTTCTACCTCTGCCTCTGAGTGAAAACTCAGGTGGGCTTAAGGCTTTTCTTGTCACTCCTAAGTAATAAAAAGTCTCTCTTTTTTTTTTTTTGAGATTTTATTTATGTATTTGTCAGAGAGAGAAAGAGCATGCATGCAGACAAGCAGAAGGAGCAGCAGGCAGAGTGAGGAAGAAACCCCCTGAGCAGGGAGCCCGATGTGGGCCTCCATCTTAGGACCCTGGGATCATGACCTGAGCCGAAGGCACACACTTAACTGACTGAGCCACCCAGGTGTCCTGATAATAAAAAGTCTTGTGGTCACTTCAAATTTTAAAACATAATGACATTTCAGCATCTACAAGCCTGTCGAATTTGAAGCCTCTTACCTTCCCAGCTCAGGCCTGCCCTAGGCAGAAAGCTTGCAGTTGAGGAAGGAAGGTTGGGAACAGAGGGCTACTTTTCTCTTTATTCATCCCATGCTTCTCCTCCTCCTCCATAGCTTGTTTCTGCCCCTTTCTAGGGGCCAGCACCCTAGGAGGTTGGAGCACCTAGAAGAAGGAAGGGAAGCGAGGGCAGGAACGTCCTTCCAATAGGAGTGCTGGAGCTCTCCGGAATTTGCCGGTGTCAAAGCTTGTTCTCTTGAATGCTTTCAAAGGGCCTCCTTCAGAGACTACACCCTGAGAGCCATGGCTTGCTTTTAACCCTGATGAGAGCAAATGCCTCTTCATTTAGGCTGGTTGCTTGCTCCTTCCTTGGTCCCTAGGAGTATGATGAGACCATGAGAATCTCATTTCAGTCTCTTTGCTTTTCTTTTGGGGGGCCCTGGACCTGATCTAAGATGACCCTCCTTAGGTATTCTCTTGTGCATGGCACACATCTGGTGCATGAAAGACCAATCTGCTCTGCTTTGTAAGAGAGAAAGTTTATCTTTTTCTTCTACTCTTCTAAGTTCTTGGCTGGGGCCTCTGTAACAAAAGACAGATTGATAAGAGAAAAGCATACATGTTTATTTGATATAAGTGTTACATGATGTGGGAGCCTAGGAAATAAAGACTCCAAAAAGTAGTTAAACCTGAGTATTTTTATTGAAGGTTTGATGAAGAGTGGAGTTTGGGAAAATTGTGATAGGATAAAAACAAGAATGAGCTAAGTGTAGTTAGCTTGGGAAACACAAGGCCTGTTCTTTAAGATTCCTTTTGGAAATACTTGTCCTTTGGAGATAAGGATAATCTTTTCTTCCTGGTGTAGGAAGGGCACCTCTTACAGACAGTCTAGGGGTAAGGTCAGAAACTTCTTCCTGCACCTGCTGTTTCTCAGATTTCTTCAGCTTGAAATATTCAGTAAGCCCCTTAAGGTGCTGTATTTTGGGGTGGTGTATCCTGAACCCTTTCAGCTCAAAGCGGGGGAATGTGGGCTGATTCCAGCATAGCAGCAACCTCTCCTTTGTCCTCAGAGCAGTTAGCCAGCCCACCCTTCTGTTTTGTGGGTGTGAGACAGTTGTGGCATCCAGCCACCTGCATGGTCCTGTTGTGGGCTGTCTTGGTGGTCCCACTGAGCCTTTTTCCTGGTGTGGGGAAAATGGAAAGAGATTTCCATCCCTCCCCTTTAAAGAAAATCAAGTGCATATGCAGAATGCCAGCAGCTTCCTAAACCCTTCTGCCATGATTTGGATGAGTTTTCAACCATCTCCTGAGGAAACTTTGCCTCTCGTTTCAAATTCACTTTGGAATGTGACATCTGGTCTTTTGGTGCCTCACAAGAAACTTACTTCTACATGCATGTTTTCTTGGAGCAGTTAACTGAGTTTTGCCCATGAGACAAAACCTCTTTGCCATTTCTGTACTCAGCATCATGAACACAGAGACACTGCCTCTCTTGTCTTGGGGTCCCTGCACTTAGCAGAACACCAGAATCATTCTTCTGACAGAACATTCTTTGTTTGAGCACAGTGCCCGGCCTCTGGGCAGAGAGCAGAGAGCCAAGTAGGCTGTTCCTGCAGAGGAGGAGTTTATATTCTGGTTGTACAGTCGGACATTAAATGCTTCTTAATGACAGTCATGAGCAGTGCTACAAAGAAGGAGAGGCTGTTGTGGGAGAGACGAGCAGTGTTCTTTCTGGTGCCTGCGTCGGGAGAGGCTTTCTTAATGTAATTGGAGCTCAGCTTTGAAGGGTCAGAAATGCCAAGGCAGAGGACAGAGCAGAGCAAGTGTGCTCTCTAGGCCATTGCTTCAGGGCAAGTGTGCTCTCTAGGCCATTTCTTCTCAACCGGGGTGATTTTGCCCCCAGAGGCATTTGGCAGTGTCTACAGATGGGGCACAGGGTGGGGTTGGTGCTACTGGCATTCAGTGGGTGGAGGCCAGAGATTCTGCTAGACATTCTACAATACAAGTACAGGCCCCACAGTAAAGATTATCCAGCCCCAAATATCAGTAGTGTTCAGATTCTGGAACCAGCTTGAAGGTCTTGAAGTTGGGGTACATTTGAGAAGGTGAACACAGGCCCATGTGGCTGGATGCTAGAGAGCAAGAGAAAGTGAGGGTCTAGGGGAGACTAGTGCAGTTGGTGGTACCCACTTCCCAGCACTTGGTAGATTAGGTGTTCAGGATTTGGGTGTTTGTCCTGAGAACAATGGGATGCCATTCAAGGTTCTTAGGTACTGTCTTTTTTAGTGAGTGGACACCAGGGATGCTGATGAACTTTCTGTAGTGCGCAGGACAGCCCCTATAACAATGTTTTCAGGTATTAAATGCCAATAGTGCCAAAGTGAAAAAACCTGAATTAGAGGGAGAGCAGGAATGGCAGCAGGCCCTCAATTAGGAACCTTGGACTAGGCTGATAGAAGGGTATGTTAAGAGAAGTGGATAGATTTGAGAGATTTAGGCGGCAAAAACATTGGTCTTTATGTTCCATATTGTGCCAGACACTCAGCTGACATCTTGGGATACAAAAATGAGCAAGATAGATGAGTTCGTTTGCTCTACCAGATGATAACTATAGATGTTAAGTGAATGAATAGGTGCTTTGTTGAATGATTGCTTCTCGGCCTTTTGGCTAAGATCAAGGGTAGGTGCTTTGTTGAATGAATAATTATAAAAAATTATTTTTATTCATTGGTTGTGATTGAGCCTTAGTGAGGAAAGATGGTTTATAAATGCTAAATACATGCCATGTGTCCTGTCCCAGGACCGTTCCATTGGCCAAGATGCTCAATGAAGAGAACAGCAGGAGACCAACCTTCTGGTCTGGTGCCCAGGGTCACAATTGAAGAGTACATTAATCATTCCTTAGATTAATTAATCTTTCCTTAGAGACAGAGCTGAAAGGTTTGCAATGATTTCTTTACCTGAGTGTGCTTTGTTAATGGTTGATATGATAACAGAGGCAGTAAGTGCATTAATTTAACACAGGCTGTGCTATAGTGTATGTTATTCTAGTTCCTTCTAAAATATAACAAGTATAGCTGTAATAAGTTCTGCATATTCACCATATATCTCATAGTAATCTTACTGTCCTTTAGATTGATTGTTCCAGTCTTGTGATCCACATGCAATATCTTTAGCAGGTGATTAGTCAGCCTGTGTGTGATTCATACTTGCACTAAATTAAGCAGGGGGAAAAAAGTGATCTTTGAAAAATGTTACAGACTAAGTCACATTTGTGCAGGGAGAGCCATTTGCATTCTACCATCAGACTAAAAACCATATTGCCCACTTTAAAATTGCTTCCTAAAATTGTTTCTCCTTTAGGTTCTAGTTTATCCCCCCCCAATATATCTTCTATTCCCCCTTCACTACCTCATTCTATTACCTTCATTTTTTTTTTCTTTAAGATTTTATTTATTTGGGAGAGAGAGAGAGAGAGAGAGCAAGCACAGAGGGAGAGTGAGAGGGAGAAGCAGACTCCCTGCTGAGCAGAGAGCCCGACTGGGGGTGAGGGGGGCTTGATCCCAGAACCCTAAGATCTTGACTTGACCTGAGCTGAAGGCAGATGCTCAACCAACTGAGCCACCCAGGTGCCCCCATTAGCTTCATTTCTGTCTCTGATTAATTCCAAACTGGATAGAACTTCTTTACCAAATTTGCAGAAGCTGTTCATTCAGCAGATTTACGGAGGTGCTTACTCTGGGCCAGGTACTCTGCTGCTAGTAGAGACACAAAAATAGTTCAGTTTCTTCCTGCTCTCTAGGAGCTCACTCTAGACGGAGATAGGCAAGCAAATAGAGAAAACGCATTGTGGTAAATTAAGTTGAAGCACAGGCATGGGTGTTTCTCAGCCGTTAGGAGTGACATTTGAACTTGATCTTGAAGAAGATAGAATAGGTGGCCCCATGGAAGGAAGGGAAACCTCTCCCGCATTAACACCACTTTTCAATAGGGAAAGATGCCGTAGGTGTAAAGGCATAGGTCTAAGAGGTATTATTATTTTTCAGGAACAAAAGTAGTTCTGAAGGGGTGTGGCACACTGAGGATGGAAGCTGGAGAGGCACCTAGTAGCCAATTTAGGACTTGGCTGTTGAATGATATGAAAGAAATTTGGATTCATCCTGAAGAAAATAGAGGCCATTCAGATGATTACTATTTTGGGACCTTTATAAAAAAAAAATTTGCCAGTCCCTTGGCTTAAAATTACATTCATTCTGGGGCACTTGGGTGGCTCAGTCAGTTAAGTGTCTACCTTCTGTTCAAGTCATAATCCCAGGGTCCTGGGATTGAGTCTTGCGTTGAACTAGCTCCTTCCTCTCCCTCTGCCCCCTGCCCTTGCTTATGCTCTCTCTCTCTTTTTCAAATAAATAAAAATCTTTTTAAAAACGACATTTATTCCCTTGATGTGCAAGACACATGGGAGCTGGCTCATCTGGGTGGGTTTTGGTTGGCTCTGCTACACCTATCTTTCATCCTGCTGGGACCAGTGGGCCAGCCTACACATGTTCTTTTTATTTATTTATTTATTTATTTATTTATTTATTTCACAGATAGAGATCATAAGTAGGCAGAGAGGCAGGCAGAGTTGGGGGGGGGCAGGCTCCCTGCTGAGCAGAGAGCCTGATATGGGGCTCGATCCCAGGACCCCGAGATCATGACCCAAGCTGAAGGCAGAGGCTTAACAGTGGGTTAACACTGAGCCCCCCATACGCCCCCAGTCTACACATGTTCTTCTCAAGACAGTGGTGAAGGCACAGAAAATCAGGTAGATACTTGTAAACCTACCTTAGATTTAGAACTGGTGTATTCACTGTCTTTTTATTCCTTTTTTTTTTTTTTTAAAGATTTTATTTATTTATTTGTAAGAGAGAGAGAGAGTGAGAGCGAGCACAGGCAGACAGAGTCAGAGGGAGAAGCAGGCTCCCTGCGGAGCAAGTAGCCCGATGTGGGACTCGATCCCAGGACGCTGGGATCATGACCTGAGCCGAAGGCAGCTGCTTAACCAACTGAGCCACCCAGGCGTCCCTGTCTTTTTATTCCTTGAACCATCAAATTTGTTTCTGCTTTAGGAGCTTTACATTATCTGTCCCATCAGCCTGGAGACAGCTGCTTCCAAGACGGTCATGTAATGAGCTCCTTGTCTTACAGGCTTCAGCTCAGTATCACCTTTTTAGATGGGTTTTCCCCACCACCCAAAGACCTACCTAAAGAGACTACCTAAAGTAGTCTCTTTTAGCAAGCCATTCCTTATTATAGTCCCTTTCTTCTTCTTTTCTTAATAGTACTTAGTCTGAAAATGTGTGTGTATGCTTATATTTAATGTCTTCTCCCTCTTCACCAAAATGTAAGCTCTGGCAACAGGATTTCTGTCTTATCCAGCCTTTCTGTCTTATTCACCACTGTATCCTCAGCCCCTAGAATAGAGCCTGGCACTAAGTTCAGTGCAGACATAATTTGTGCTAGTATCTAAATATAGAAAGGTCACCTGTAGTGATCAGTTTCTAAATTCAACCTTAGTAGAAAGTAGATAGGTTTAGTTGATAGACTAAACCCTAATTATATTAGGGTTCTTCAGAGAAACAGAATCAGTAGAATGTGTATCTATATGTGTATGGAAATAGATTTATTACATAGAACTGGCTCACGTGATTATGGAGACTGACAGGTCTCCAAGATCTACATTTAGCAAGGCTAGAGACCTAGGAGAGCCAGTTGACTTAGATTAATTCTAATCTAAGTCTAAAGGCCTGAAACTCAGAAAAGCTTAGTATAGTTCCTGTCTTAAAATTGGCAGACTTGAGAGCCAGGAAAAGCTGTTGTTTCAGTTCAGATCCAAAGGAAGGAAAAACGATGTTCCAGCTCAAGGCAGTCAGGTCAGAAGCAGTTCTCTCTCACTCAGCCTTTTTATTTTATTTAGGCCTTCAACTGAGGCACTGAGGCCCATCCACAATAGGAGAACAAATGCTTTACTCAGTCTACTAATTCAAATGTTAATTTATCCAGAAACACTGCCTGACACATCCAAAATGATGTTTGATCAAATATCTGGATACCCCCCGCCCCGACTTACTCAAATTGACACATAAAATTAACCATCATGAAAATGTAATAGGTTTTATTTTATTATAGCAGCTTTAAGTTAATGGAAAAAATTGCATGGGAAGTGCAGAGATTTTGCGTTTACCTCATCTCTCCCAGCATACTTTCCCCTACTTTTAACGCTTTGCTTCAGTGTGGTACATTTTTTAAAAAATATTATTTATTTATTTATTTGACAGACAGAGATCACAAGCAGGCAGAAGGCCCAATGCGGGACTCAATCCCAGGACCCTGAGATCATGACCTGAGCCGAAGGCAGAGGCTTAACCCAATCAGCCACCCAGGCGCCCCAGTGTAGTACATTTTTATAATTGATGAACCAATATTGATAGATTTTTATTAACTAAGAATATATTGAACATTAGGATCCATTTTTTGTACTGTACAGTTCTATGAATTTTGACAAATGCATACTATTAGTTATATCATGTATCTGCCATTACAGTATCACACAGTTTAGTTTCATTGCCCTGATAATACCCTTGTCCTGCACTATACCTAGTCCTTGCTTCCCTCCCCACTGGCAATGGATGATTTGGGGTATTTTATTTGATTTTTTATTTAAGTAGTTTCCACGCCCAGTGTGGAGCCCAACGTAGGGATTGAACTCATGACCCTGAGATCAAGACCTTAGCTAAGAACCGGACACTTAACTGACTGAGCCACCCAGGTGCCTTTGATTTTTTTTTTTTTTAAACTATGTATATAGTTATGTTTTTTCCAAATTGTCATATAGTTCGTTGCTGGTATTTAGGAAAGCAGTTGACTTTTGTGTGTTACTTTTGTGTGCTACAACCTTGTATCCTGCAACTGCTTGTTTATTAGTTTCAGGAATTTTGTTTTGGGGGTTTTTTGGGTCAGTTCTGTGAAGTTTTATATATAATCGTGTCATCTGTCAACAAAATAGTTTTATTTTCTCCTTCCCAATCTGTATAGCTTTTATTTCCTTTTTGTGTGTTACCACACTAATTAGGACTTCAATGTGTAGCAGTAGTGAGAGATGGTATCCTTTCCTTGTTCCTGAAATTAGTGGGAAAGCCTTGAGTTTCTCACCATCAAGCATAATGTTAACTGTAGGTTTTTTGTAAATACTACTTTTAAATTGAGGAAGTTTCCTTCTATTCCTAAGTTTACTGACAGTTTTTTTTTTTTAAATCAAAAATAGGTGTTGGAATTTGTTAAATGCTTTTTTAATGCACCTATTATATAAGAGCTTTTTTTTTAAGATTTTATTTATTTGACAGAGAGGGAGAGGTCACAAGTAGGCAGAGAGGCAGGCGGAGAGAGAGGGAGAAACAGGCTCCCTGCCGAGCCCAGCAGAGAGCCTGGGCTCAATCCCAGGACCCTGAGGCCATGACCTGAGCCGAAAGCAGAGGCTTAACCCACAGAGCCACCCAGGCGCCCCTTATGCACCTATTGTAATCATATGATTGTGTGTGTGTGTGTGTGCGCGCGCCTGTTGATGTGATGGATTACATTAACTGGTTTTGGAATGTTGAACCAGGATTCAGAAATTCATATCTAGAAAATATACCACTTTGCTCTGGTAAATGATTCTTTCTATACATTGTTAGATTTGATTTGATAACATTTTATTGAGGATTTTTACATCTCTTCACGAGAAATATTGTTTGTAATATTTTTCTTCATAGAATGAATTAGGAAGTTTGTTTTCTGGAAGAGATTGTAGAGAATTGGTATTATTTCTTCCTTAAATGTTTGATAGAAATCATTAGTGAACCCATCTGGGGCTGGTGCTTTCTGTTTGGAATATAATTAATTATTGGGCCAAATTCTTTTTTTTTTTTTTTTTAAGATTTTATTTATTTATTTGACAGAGAGAGGGATCACAAGTAGGCAGAGAGGCAGGCAGAGAGAGAGACGAGGAAGCAGGCTCCCTGCTGAGCAGAGAGCCCGATGTGGGACTCCATCCCAGGACCCTGAGATCACGACCCTAGCCAAAGGCAGCGGCCCAACCCACTGAGCCACCCAGGCACCCTGGGCCAAATTCTTTAATAGGTATATGCTAATTCAGGTTATCTGTTTCTCGTTTGAGCTTTGGTAGATTGTATCTGTCAAGGAATTGGTCCATTTTATTTAAGCTGTGAACCTGTAGTCTTAGAGTTGTTCATAATGTTCCTTTATTACTCTTTTGGGAAGAATATTGTAGTGACTTACTTCTCTTTTGAGTTATTGTTGTAAAACTCAAATAACATAAAATTTGTCATTTTTAACAATTTTTAAGTGCACAACTCAGTGGCATTAATTACATTTTCATTGTTGTGCAACCATTGCCACTATCTATTTCCAAAACTTTTTCATCACCCTAAGCAGAAACTCTGTAACCATTAAGCAATAACCCCATTCACCCGTTGGGACCTGGTAACCTCTGTCCATACAGATTTGACCATTCTGAATATTTTATATCATGAGCATTTCGTATAATACTTCTTTACTTGTTCTGGCAGTTTCTGCTTGTTTTTCAGTGCTTCTTAGGCGGGTGGGGGGATGAGAGATTAGAATTGCTTACTCTGCCATTTTGATGACATCTTGCTTCAGACTGATAAGTTTTGATAATTGCTTTTTTCACATAATATTTTATCAAACACTTTATCCTTTTTTTTTTTTTTTTAAAGATTTTATTCATCCATCAGAGAGAGAGAGGGGGAGAGAGCGAGCATAGGCAGACAGAATGGCAGGCAGAGGCAGAGGGAGAAGCAGGCTCCCCGCCGAACAAGGAGCCCGATGTGGGACTCGATCCCAGGACGCTGGGATCATGACCTGAGCCGGAGGCAGCTGCTTAACCAACTGAGCCACCCAGGTGTCCCAAACACTTTATCCTTTAATATTCTTTATGCTCCACAAAGGAAGATACTTTGTTTTGGCCATTGCTGAATCCTCAGAGTCTAGAATGGTACCACATAATATTTATTGAGTTACTGAATTAAGTAACTAATTTTTAATAATTATTTGAAAATAAGATTTTTTTAAAAAATTTCCATTTATTTGATGAGAGAGGGAGAGAGGGAGAGAGCAAGCTCACAAGCAGGGGGAGAGGCAGGGAGAGGGAGAGGAAGAAGCAGGCTCCCTGCTGAGCGAGGAGCCTGATGGATGTGGGGCTTAATCCCAGAACCCTGGGATCATGACCTGAGCTAAGAAACACACTTAACCGACTGAGCCACCTAGGTGCCCTGAAAATAAGACTTTTTTTTAATAGCTTTGTAATATTTGTTTGACTGTACTTTATTTTCCTGATTACCTATTGTTTAATTATTAGATACTATTTTCAGGTTTTATTTTTATAACTAATAATGGACATTATTGTATTTACGCAGGTCTTTGGGTACATCTGTGATGATTTCCTTGGCATGTATAAATCAGAAGTAGAGATAGCCAGAACAAAAGACATTTTGTTTGGTCCTTTGATACATAATGCTAACTGCCTTTCAGGAAAGGGGAGATTTTTTTAAAATGACTTTGCAGCTATTTACAAATCTATAACATACTTTTCAACTAATTTATGATTTTTATGCACTTGTGGCTCATAAAAAAGAGATCTCTTCTCGGTGTATTTAAAAAAATGTTTTCATCTAGTGAATAAATAGTATGAGATAAAATTTGTTGATAGCAGTGAGTGGAGTATCACAAGCAGATGTTTTGTAAAACTATCTTATTTCACTAAACTTATTTATTTATTTGAAATATATAGTTCCTTTTTTTTTAAGATTTTATTTATTTATTTGACAGAGATCATAAGTAGACAGAGAGGAAGGCAGAGAGAGAGAGAGAGAGAGAAGCAGGCTCCCTGCTGAGCAGAGAGCCTGATGTGGGGGCTCAATCCCAGGACCCCCGGATCATGACCTGAGCTGAAGGCAGAGGCTTTAACCCAATGAGCCATCCAGGCACTCTTAAATTTTTTTATTTAAATTAAATTTTTATTTAATGAAATTTACCAAAATAAAATTAAAAAGGAAACCTTCATTTGACTAGTTTTTGTTCCTGGTTTAATAGTTAGAGTGGAAATAGCAGGTTCAACTACACTTTTATTCATATTTTGGTTATATTTTTCACATGATATATTGTAATTATTTGTCTTATATTTGTCTTCCCAGCAAACTGTGAGCCCTTTGAGAGGCTAAATAAATAAGGTCAGTGTGTTTTCATAGTCTTAATATCTCATATTTTCTGTTGTACTTTGTGGTTGTCAGAATATTTGGATATATATTTGCTCACTTGTTTTTTTTTAACAACCCCTTGTAGGATAAGGTATTTCTTAAATTTTACATTTGGCACTTATGTTTAAATGACTTGTCTAAGATCACAAAACTGGGGGCTCCTGGGTGGCTCAGTTGGTTAAGCAACTGCCTTCTGCTCAGGTCATGATCCTGGAGTCTGGGATCGGGTCCCACATGAGGCTCTCTGATTGCCAGAGAGTCTGTTTCTCCCACTGTCCTCTCTCCTCTCATGCTCTCTCTCTCTAATAAATAAATAAAATCTTAAAAAAAAAAATAAAATCACAAAACTGGGGCTTCCTTGTATGACTCTTGCTTAACTTTAAGGATTGTATAACCATAACATGATCCAGGGGAAGTTTGTGCAGTGATGAAAGTATTCTCTAATTCTGAACTGTCCCAAACAGTAGCGACTAACCGTGTGAGTGCTTGAAATGTGGCTGGTGTGACTAAAGTACTGAGCTTTTTATTTAATTTTATTTAGTCTTTTTTTTAAATTTAAGATTTATTTAACAGAGACACAACAAGAGAGGGAACACAAGCAGGGGGAGTGGAAGAGGGAGAAGCAAGTCCTCTGCTGAGCAGGGAGCTTGTTGGGGTCCTGTCCCAGGACTCTGGGATCATGACCTGAGCTGAAGGCAGACGCTCAATGACTGAGCCACCCAGGCACCCCTATTTAGTCTTAATTTAGATAACCATAGTGGCTAGGGTATACCATTTTGGACAGGTCTAAACTCATAGGTAAAGAAACTTTACCATGACGTTATAGCAGAGATTGAGACATTGGCTTGCAGAGTAGAGTACTGGATTTAAAGTCCATCCTATACAATTCTGTGATTCTATAAACTCTGACCAGTAAAACTCTGACCAGAGTTTTATAAACGCTGGCCAGTAAAACAAGTAAATCTATGTATACCCAAAAAGTCTGCTTGAATACATTTTGAAAATATCTTTGGTAGGCTTTTTTTGTTGTTGTTTTGTTTTACTTTTACTTTTATTTAAGTGTGGTTACAGGAGTTTTTTTTGTCCCCCCCCCTCGAAATAATTTTTTTTACAATGAACTGTCAAAGGTTTAACGTTTTTAATTCTACTTTTTAGTATGATTTCCTTCATTATTTTGCTCCCACCCCCACTATCCCTCTGGCAAACAATTCTCTCCCTTTCTCTGCTCCTTTTTTTTTTTTTTTTTTTTTAGGATTTTTAAAAATTTATTTGTTTGACAAGCAGAGAGGCGGCAGAGAGAGGAGAGAGGAGGAAGCAGGCTCCCTGCTGAGCAGAGAGCCTGATGCGGGGCTCGATCCCAGGACCCTGGGATCATGACCTGAGCTGAAGGCAGAGGCTTTAACCCACTGAGCCACCCAGGTGCCCCTCTCTCCTCCTTTATTTCCTTAAAAATCTCAGTTTTGTGTCCTGGGAAAAGGAGAGAGATTTTATTAAGCTGTCATGATTAACCCTGTCCTTGACTATTATTTTTCCTGTGAGTCATCTCTTTTATTCTGTACTCATTTGGAAGCTGAACAGTAGATATTCCTTAATCATTTTATACTAGTAAATAGTCCTTAACATGGGTATCAGCTCCTTGAGGACAGAGGCCTGATTTCCCTTTTGTGCTCTTTTAAATGTTCAGCAAATACATGATGTGTGTCTAATTGTCTGAAGGATTCAAAGAACGTAGGAATGGTCTAGAAAAGTGTTTTTGAGTTTAATTAATGTTTGAATAAATAGTGGTCATGCATCTTTTTGGATCATTTCCTTTATGTGAAATGGGGGAAATCAACCCAGTTTTAATAACCATTCAACTCCTAATAAGAAATGGGTTAATTACTTATTTTAGTCACTTTGCTAAATGCTATAGACTGAATGGTTGTGTCCTCTCAAAATTTATATGTTGAACCTTATCTCCAGTGTGACGGTGTTAGCAGCTGGGGGAGGGGATTAGGTCACGAGGTTGAAAATTAGTGCCCTTATAAAGAGACCCCAGAGAGCCTCTTTACCCTCCTGCCATGTAAGATGACACAAGGAGAAGGCAGTCTGAAACAAAGTAGGCTCTCAGCAGACACCCAGTCTGCTGGTACCTCGATCTTGGTCTTCCAGTCTCCAGAATTGTGAGACATATATTCCTATTGTTTACCAGTCTATGATACTTTGTCATAGTAGCCCGGATGATGATGATGATCTTCATCATCATTGACTTCCTGATTGGTATCAAGAAGAGGAGAGTTAGTAGAAAAGATAAAGCCTAGAACATCTGTAAGATATCTTGGTCTCTCTTGTAATGCCTCTTAATGAAAATTTTGTTTTCAGAAACTATGAAGAACATGTTGTAATCTAGGACTATTTTAAACTTCTTTTTTGGGGGAATATTATAAACTCGAGTATCATTATTAGTGTGTGAAAAGCTCTGTCATTGCTACTTAGGGTTCTTACTGTGAGGTTGGAAATTTTTATAGTACCCTGTGAAACAGTACAGGGTGCCAATGTCACATTCTTTTTTTTTCACCTGATTTTTTTTTTTTTTTCTTTAGAGTAGGCTCAACACCTAGCATGGAGCCCTGAACTCAAAACCTTTAGATCAAGAGTCAGTCACTTAACTGACTGAGCTACCCACATATCCTGCATGTCTCATTTCTACACTTGGAAAATTGAAAAAGGGCATTTGCTTTTACAGAGAGTTTTATACCCTTGTGTGCTTAGCCTCCTGTTGTCTCTTTATTAACTCTAGCCTTTAGCTTTTACCTTGAGTATCCTGGAATGAATCCAAAAGCAGAAAGTCCTGGAAAGAAACCATTTCGTGTCAGCTGTTCCAGAATGTTTGCCTTATGAAACTGGTAGCCATATTTATTCAATTTAGAAGGTTTATTGGTTTTGTGCTAGGCACTGTGCAAGGTTCTGGGAATAAAGATTAGAGATCAAGTTTTTGGCTTTGAGTTGTTCAAAGAGGTTTAGACTGATACATAAACAGGTAAAGATATTGCAGGATGAACACGTGAACAGCTTGCATGGAAGTATTGCTGTACAGCCCTGTATGATCTGCACATCTTATTTATTCATCAGAATAATTATGTAATATACATGGCATTCCTACCTTCATTCTACAAGGGAAGAAGCTGAGAATCAACACATGCCCTAGGTCATTTATTGATAACCGTCAGATTGAAACTTATGTCTTCTGATTGTAAATCTTGTGATCATTGCACTGTACACCAGTTCTCTTCTGATAATTACCTTCTTCTTTTCCTTAAGTGGGGAATTCTTCGGATACAAACGATTATGAGGCTTGTGTTTCAGTAACTGTTATTCTTACACAGGCATGCATTTGAACTTGTTCTAGGATTGTAAAAATCTTCAGCCAATGCATGTACCAGTTTTATAATTTTAGAAGTTTATCATCCACAATTTTTAGTATTTGTTTGCACGAGCCAGTTAAAGAAAGGATTGTTAGACATTCTAAAAATACTGGGGGCAAAACAAATTTATTATGGACTATGGTCATTTATAAACATGCCAGGGAAAGAGATCTAGGTCATTGAATTAAGGATGATAAACATAACCAGTTTTGGTATTGGTTGAATGACCACGTTTATAAATGTACATTTGACAAAGCTGGCTCTGTGTAAGCAAGCATCAGAGGAGCTCAGCCTGGATGAAGTTAAACAGGAACACGAGCTCTGGGGTTAGGTCGATTCACATCTCAGCCCCATTACACACTGCTATGTGGCCTGGGGCTTCTCTTTGGGCAATGACCCATTGCAGTGCCTGCCCCACAGCTAGTACCTTGTTGCAGGGATTCAGTGGGGAGGAGAGGAGCACCTGGCATGAGCACCTTCACTTGGTGAAGGTGGGAATGTGCCCCTTCTCTGTGATCAACACATTAAGACTGGCTGCAATTTGTAAAAAAAAAAAAAAAAAAAAAAAGAAAGAAGAAAAAGAAAAGATAGAAACAAAGAAAGAAAACAGAAAAAAAAAGACAAAAGACCAAAAATTGATCTTGAATGCTTTGAATGCCATGATTATTAAAAATGGAGTCGTAAAAGTGATAGATATTTTAAACTAGTAGAGTAAACTACCTTTAGATGATTTTTATATATTTGTCAGAGAGCGAGCACAAGCAGAGGGAGAAGCTGGCTTCCTGCCAAGCAAGGAGTCTTATGTGGGACTCGATCCCAGGATCCTGAGATCATGACCTGAGCTGAAGGCAGACATTTAACCAACTGAGCCACCCAGGCATCCCTAGATGATTTTTATAATTGTTAATAATATATTGCTTATGTGGTATTTCAGAGTTCATACAGTATTTTAGTAAATAGTATTCTAGTTCATGTGTCTTAAGTTTTACCATCAAACCACTTTTAATAAATGGCAGAAAAAAATAAATACTCTGAAAGAGAATAGTGTAGAGAGGTGTGTGTGGAAGGGGTGGGAAGGATAGTGCAAAATGGCAAGTAGGAAAAATTTTTTTTTTAAGATTTTATTTATTTATTTATTTGACAGAGATCACAAGTAGGCAGAGAGAGAGGAAGGGAAGCAGGCTCCCTGCTGAGCAGAAAGCCCGCTTCGGGGCTTGATCCCAGGACCCTGGGATTATGACCTGAGCTGAAAGTAGAGGCTTTAACCCACTGAGCCACCCCGGCACCCCAAAGAATAGTGTAGAGAGGTGCGTGTGGAAGGGGTGGGAGGGATGGCGCAAAATAGCAAGTAGGACATTTTTTAAAGGCCAGCGTTTTGTCTATAAAAATCACATCAGTTTTCTGGTTTTTTCCATAAACATGTTGCAGTACTATCAGTGTAATATTTTAAATGTTTTGCCATTATAAATGATGGTTCAGGAAGATATGCTTTGTTTACTCCTGTGTTAGACTTTTTTTTTTTATGCATGTCAAGGGAGAATCACTGTCCTACTGGAGCAACACAACAGACTGATGAACTACATTTTGTACTTAGTTCATAGTTGAGGAAATTGAGTACCCACAGTTACACAGCTACTAAATAGAAGAACTGGGAGGTTCTCTATCGGAGGTATCCCGTGTCCCAAGTCTCTAAACCCAGTCTTTTTTTTCTTTAAGAGTTTATTTATTTGGAGAAGATAAAGTGTTTACATGAGCAGGGGAAGGGGTAGAAGGAGAGGAAGGAGCAGATTCCCCACTGAGAAGGGAGCCCAGAGGATGCAGGCTCAATCCCAGTGCCCTGGGATCATGTCCTAAGCCAAAGGCAGATGCTTAGTCAACTGAGCCACCCAGGTGCCCCTCCCCCAAATCCAGTCTTAATGCTACTCCTGCTGTAACCAGATAATACTTACGAACAAGAAGATGGTATATAATGAATAGTGCCGGGTATGAGTTGATGATAAGTAGAATTGTAAGTAGTTCTGTATCCCCAAGCAGTTTATAACTTAATTGGTCTGACAAGATGCTTCCATGAAGGGGAAAGTAAGTAATGATAAAAAAGCGAAGGGATGCAAGGCAAGAAATGTTAGAGGGCCATGAGTAATTGATTTCCAAATAAGCAGTAGAGATGAAAGTTAAGTTCTGAGGAGGAAGCGTTTGGGTTGGGCTGAAGAATATGGAAAGGCTTTGTGGACAGAAAGGGGCTTGATTTTATAGTAGGTAGTATTTCTCTAACCTTTTTCTTCTGGTCTTTTGTTTATTGCTAATAATGGCTGAAAACAATATCTCATTGTAAGCTTAGGCCTATTTTGGCTTTTTTGTTGTTTGAAAGTTATTTATATTTATATAGTTTACCCCAGAGTAATTTCATAATGG
The DNA here is from genome assembly GCF_011764305.1 of Mustela putorius furo. Classification (NCBI taxonomy): domain Eukaryota; kingdom Metazoa; phylum Chordata; class Mammalia; order Carnivora; family Mustelidae; genus Mustela; species Mustela putorius. The sequence goes on from NW_025421481.1 coordinate 4,153,115, forward strand.
CTCATTCAAATTTCTACTCTTTCCTATGCTATCCTTGATAGTGTAAGAAAATGATCTGGCACTTGTGCTCAGATGATTTTTCATTTCATTTACAAGGTTCCTTTTTGATCCCCCCTATAGCTAGCACATTACTTATTTACTTAAAGAGTTTAGCAAGACTTCCCTAATAGGGTATAGTTGACAGTTGGGATTAAGCAGAAAGGGCAAACGGTTGTAAAGGAAGAAGATCATGTTTCATTGTTGATGGGTTAAGGACCAGGTATAAGAGACCCAGAGGAGGCTTGAAGACAGGAGAAGAGACATGGTGTCCCAGTGCAGTTGATATGTGGGTTCAGGGAAGAAACTGTGCCTGTCATGGTGCCAGCTGTACAGCCCTGCACCTCCTTCTGTCATATACTCTTAGGGGTGGAAAGGATTTCAAGGAAATTTGGTCAGACCCCATTCATAAAATGTAAAACAGATATAGAAACAACCTAAACAGACTAGAGAACTTACATAAGGTCTCATAAAAGTGACAGAGCTGGGATGAAACCCTGTGTCTCCTGAATCATAACCAAGCATTCCTACTACTTTCTCTGAAGTGTGCAAAACTCTTGGCTGATAGGAGAGGAGAACATTCCTAAATGTGATAGATAAGGACCCTTTGCTGCTGCTATTCTTTCTAATACACGAAAGTTGTTTAGAGATGGTGAGATTAATTTATCTGATGAAGGAAAGCACATTGTGTCAACGTACAGTACATCAGCATTTCTCAGCCATTTGTGAAGTATGCCCTTTCTGATATCTTCCCGTCTTCTGGATAGCACTATGAGCCAAGAACAATGATACTGAACTTTATTTATTGTGGTTTTTTTATTTTTTATTTTTTTTTTTAAGATTTTATTTATTTATTTGACAGAGATCACAAGTAGGCAGAGAGGCAGGCAGAGAGAGAGAGGAGGAAGCAGGCTCCCTGCTGAGCAGAGAGCCCGATGCGGGACTTGATCCCAGGACCCTGAGATCATGACCTGAGCCGAAGTCAGTGGCTTAACCCACTGAGCCACCCAGCCACCCCTATTGTGGTTTTTTTAAATAAAAATAATGTACTAGTTGTCCTTTTGCAGCTACATAGGGATATTGATGGAGAATCACTTCTGTTCTGAATTCAGTAAGTTGATCCAAGTCAATACAATATGTTATTAAAATAAATATACTTTATTTAGCAAAGATGGTATTTTATAGCTATATGTCTGCCATGGGGTTTGGTGTTATGTGTGATACTGCCATAGAGCTCATTCCCCTGTTCTTTTGGAATTTCCAGTCCAGTTGGGAGGCCAGTTATATGCACACACAGCCTCAAATCTACCATGACTAAAATGGTAATCCCACCAGTGCTCATCCCCACTACACCTGTTCCTACTGTGTCATTAAGTGGCCCCACTGTCTCTTCAGTCACTCATATTAGAAATACTGGAAACCTAACATCACCTCGCCTCTCTTCCCCTTCTTCACTCCCTCACCTAGTCTGGTAGCAGATCCCTCTAACACACCCTTGGTACCCCAGCTGAACTGTCAGCAGACATCTGTTCATCCTTTAATACTACTAACATTGCTTCTTGAGGAGAATCTTTAAGTGTCTTCCTAGATGAGGTGCTCTTTCTTCAGTGCAGTTGTTGGCAGTAAACTTCTCTGTTAATCATTGGCTGTATAGTTTGTTCAAGTCAAGGAACTTACTTTATTTCTCTTTAAAAATCCAGTACAAGGTATATTAGACCCTCAGTTTTTATTTATTTTTTATTTTTTTAAAGATTTTATTTATTTATTTGACAGAGAGAGATTACAAGTAGGCAGAGAGAGAGAGGAGGAAGCAGGCTCCCTGCTGAGCAGAGAGCCCGATGCGGGACTCGATCCCAGGACCCTGAGATCATGACCCGAGCCGAAGGCAGTGGCTTAACCCACTGAGCCACCCAGCCACCCCTATTGTGGTTTTTTTAAATAAAAATAATGTACTAGTTGTCCTTTTGCAGCTACATAGGGATATTGATGGAGAATCACTTCTGTTCTGAATTCAGTAAGTTGATCCAAGTCAATACAATATGTTATTAAAATAAATATACTTTATTTAGCAAAGATGGTATTTTATAGCTATATGTCTGCCATGGGGTTTGGTGTTATGTGTGATACTGCCATAGAGCTCATTCCCCTGTTCTTTTGGAATTTCCAGTCCAGTTGGGAGGCCAGTTATATGCACACACAGCCTCAAATCTACCATGACTAAAATGGTAATCCCACCAGTGCTCATCCCCACTACACCTGTTCCTACTGTGTCATTAAGTGGCCCCACTGTCTCTTCAGTCACTCATATTAGAAATACTGGAAACCTAACATCACCTCGCCTCTCTTCCCCTTCTTCACTCCCTCACCTAGTCTGGTAGCAGATCCCTCTAACACACCCTTGGTACCCCAGCTGAACTGTCAGCAGACATCTGTTCATCCTTTAATACTACTAACATTGCTTCTTGAGGAGAATCTTTAAGTGTCTTCCTAGATGAGGTGCTCTTTCTTCAGTGCAGTTGTTGGCAGTAAACTTCTCTGTTAATCATTGGCTGTATAGTTTGTTCAAGTCAAGGAACTTACTTTATTTCTCTTTAAAAATCCAGTACAAGGTATATTAGACCCTCAGTTTTTATTTATTTTTTATTTTTTTAAAGATTTTATTTATTTATTTGACAGAGAGAGATTACAAGTAGGCAGAGAGAGAGAGGAGGAAGCAGGCTCCCTGCTGAGCAGAGAGCCCGATGCGGGACTCGATCCCAGGACCCTGAGATCATGACCCGAGCCGAAGGCAGTGGCTTAACCCACTGAGCCACCCAGGCGCCCTAGACCCTCAGTTTTTAAATCAGTACATTGAGTGATGGGAGGATTATTAGTTGAATTTGGGGTGTTTATAAAGCATTCCAGCGAAGTAAGGTTGTCAGGATAGACAGAGTTTAGATATTGAAAACCTGAATGCTGTGCAAAGAAAAGAGCAGTTATAGCTGAGCACATGGGTCCACATGGCCTCCCCTGTAGCCACATGTCATCACGTGACTGCATTCTGGCCATTGAAAACAGAAGTGGTAGGTGCCCCTTCCAAGAAGGTTCCCTAATGGAGGGGCATATCATTCCCTAGCTCACCTTTCTGCTGGCTGGAATGAAATCTAAATGATGGGCATTCCCATGGTCATCTGAATGTACCCCGGGCCATGCATCCTATGGTTTGCACAGTAGGAAGCTAGAAGTCTTGCCAGGAAGGGGCATTCCAGGAAGAGGAATGAAATGAAAGGATGCATTTGAAAGTCAGATAGAAAAAGATGACCTGGAAAAGGAGATTGAAAAGGAGTCACCAGAGTGATGGGAGGAAAGCTAGGGAAGTGGTTCAGTAAAGAGGAACTGGGTAGCAGCTACCCAGTTGAGTAAGAGAGAGATGGGGAACAGGTCAGTGGATTCCACAACATGGAGGCCTTGGTAAGACCCCAGACATGGTAAGGGCAGAAATGGTTTTGGAATGGCTGAAGGGTAAATGGAGCATAGAAGAAGTCTCTAAAGAAATTTGCCCTTGAAAGAGAATTTCAAATAGAAGGAACAACTGGCAGAGGGTGTGGAGTGAAGGGAAGGTTTTTCTGAGAGTACTGTAATAAGCTGATGAAAATAGTCCTATTGTGAGGAAATGAGAGAACAGACCAGGTCTTGAGACAGGTTGAGGAGATCCAGAGCAAATGGACAGAGATGGGGGTGTTTGCAAGGAGGAAGGACACTTCACCTCTGGTGAAGGGAATGAAGAAGAATATGGGGCACATGTGTTGGTGGGTTTACAGACTTGGGGTGCAGACATGAGGGAGCTCCTATCTGGAGCTTTCCATTCTCTCCTTTATTTAGCAAGGTCATCAGCTGAAACTTGGTAGACAGTAAGGCCATCACTCCAATATCTCCTTATAGCTTTCAGTCTCTTCCTTATAGTTTTGTTCTGTGCTGTGAGGAGACTCTCCCAAGGTTTGGATGGACCATGTAGCTGCCTGAAAATCCTGTAGTGCCTCTGCTTCCCATGGTACATAGGGCACAATAGTTAAGACACTGTTTCCCTTCTCAGCCCCATTCTCTCCACTTATTAGCTATGCTCCTACCAAAGCCAGCTGCCCTGTTGCCCTGAAACCACTCACCCTTGCTGCTTTTCAGCCTTTGAACATGCTCTTGCAGCTCTGTCCCTTTCTCCCTACCTTGTGAACTCATTTTGTAAGACCTAATTCTCATATTGGGTCCTTTAAAATTTTTTTTTTAAAGATTTTATTTATTTATTTGACAGAGAGAGATCACAAGTAGGCAGAGAGGCAGGCAGAGAGAGAGGAGGAAGCAGGCTCCCTGCTGAGCAGAGAGCCCAATGCGGAGCTTGATCCCAGGACCCTGGGATCATGACCTGAGCCGAAAGCAGAGGCTTTAACCCACTGAGCCACGCAGGTGCCCCTAAATTTTTTTTTTTAAGATTTTATTTATTTATTTGACAGATAGAGATCATAAGTAGGCAGAGGGGCAGACAGAGAGAGATGTCAAAGCAGGCTCCCTGCGGAGCAGAGAGCCCGATGCAGGGCTGGATTCCAGGACCCCTCAGATCATGACCAGAGCCCAAGGCAGAGGCTTAACCCACTGAGCCACCCAGGGGCCCCCCTTTTAAATTTCTTTGATGCCCCTCCTCCCACAGGCCATTAACTATAGCTTTTATTTCTATATCTGTATAACTATCCTTCTATTGTAGTTTTTATATCTGGACTGAGCACAGTGTATGGTGTATATATATATATATGGTAGGCAGTGGGTGAATGGATGAATTTTGATTTCTTTTCCTGTTCCTTTAGTGATTCTTAAGGAAATTAAAATGAAACAAAAATTCTTAGTATTTGATGCAGGGTAAACATTTTTTCCTTTTTTTTTTCCAGGTGGTTCTGGAATGGAGCCGGGATCAATACCACGTTTTGTTTGATTCCTACAGAGACAATATTGCTGGAAAGTCCTTTCAGAATCGGTAAGAAGAGATCAGTTTCGGAGAGCTGCTTCTTTGGACTTGAAGTGATGAGTCATGAGATCACCCTTGTTTTAAATATAGGATTTGAAGTTGAAGGGATTTTTCCAAGTGTAGATAGGGTTTAACCTATTCAAGACCACTTCTATCTGAAGGAATCCTCATATTTTATGACTGAAAAATCCGATTCCCAAAGAATAGTCCTGCCTTGCAGAGTTAGTTACATGATCTCATTATCATTGCCCCAGTTCTGTGAAGTAAAGGTAATTCCATCCCTCTGCAGGATGAGGAACCCAAGTGGCTCCCCTGGCCAGTATTATTCTTTTCCAAGTCCCGGCCTGTATTCTTCTGTTGACATCTTCTTTGACTCTGTTAACCAGGGCCAGTCCCATGGAAGCCACCAGACTAACCCCTCACCCAGCCCTATGATCACCACATCTTGCTGTTCACTGTGAGGAACAACAAATAACCTCATAGGTTGGGTCTTTTTCTCTTTAATGCCAAGAGGCTTCTTGGTGCAGCCACTCTTGGATGCTACCTTCAACCTTTCTTTTCCTTGGAGATTTTTTTCCACCCTCAAAAAAACAGACCTCAGAGTGGAATCAATCTTTTCTTACATCCTCTTTTCTTCCTGCAGCTAAAATGAACTGCAGTCTCCTTTTTGTTTTAATTATTACTTATATTGTTTTATATAATAAAAGCAGTTTATGTCAGTGGTTGAAAACAGAAAAATAAAAGTTTATGCTTCTGTCTGTTCCATTTTTAATTTACCCTGATCTAGAGGAAGCATTATTAATGAATTTTGATTGTAGATTCTTTGGGTAATCATCATTCTAACTTTAAAAAATAAATGGAGTTCTCTCCTTTTTCATTTACTCATTTTATGCAGTACTTATTGACTCTTTTCCGTTCTAACAGTGCACAGTGAATCATTACAGGGCAAGGAGCCATAGGTGACCAGAACAAATGTGGGGCAGCTCACAAGGGTAGCTAACCCCACAAAAGTCTAAATGTCAAAATCCTCCTTGATCCTGACTGTCCATTTCCCCCTGAGGATAGTTCTCATAAATCTTGCCCTGTGCTCTCACTGAACTGGAAAACCTAATGAAACTATAAGTGACTACAGTTGGTATCAGTTGGCACACCCTGACAGTTTCCTGAGAACCTCCAGACTACATCACCAGTTGCTCTGGAGCCCTTCCCCACTGCTTGGAAGCACTTCCGTGTCCCTCTCTTCACTCTATATGAGTGCCTTGTGGTTTCTATCGAATAAGTGGGTTTTTAATTTACTGTACTAATTGGATGTATGTACTGTTACAGTCATGAGTATCTTAGGGAGGAAGGGCTAAGGGATTTTTTGATTGATGTTAAGCTTTACTCTTTGCTTTGTGCCTTATGTGTGAATGACATCCCAAGACTTTGCTCCTTTAACATGAAATGAGTCTTTGAGTCTTCCTCTCTTTTAGTCACTGAGATATAACTCTGCAGTAAAGAATTGTGTAGTCCAGTGGGGAGAATGGCATGTTAAGCAAATAATTCGTGAAGTAGGGAAACTAGGCTTTTCTCTTAGGATGTCTCTCTCTTTCTTTTTTAAAGATTTTATTTATCACTTGAGAGAGAGAGCATGAGCAGGGCGTGAGGCAAAGGGAGAGGGAGAAACAGATTCCCACTGAGTAGGGGAGTCTGACACGAGGCTTGATTCCAGGACCCAGAGATCATGACCTGACCCAAGGGCAGACACCTAACCATTTGAGCCACCAGGCAACCCTTTTAATAGCTCTTAAAAACAGTTTTCAAAGACACTAGGGATCTGCAAAATCAAAACTATTTTTTATAACAATACTAATGTCTTATTTGCTTTTTTTTACTGTGTTGACATTTGCACTGATCGTGTAAAAGCATTGATGGGTAAAACTGCCACACCTTAGCATGAGTCACTATATTCTTTACTACCCCACATTTACATGGGTAGGATAAAAGCTAGCTTCACTTAAAAGTGTTCACGATGAAGCAGTAAAAGTTACTAATTTGATTATATCTTGATCCTTTGACCACACATCTTTTTAATGTTCTTTGTAATGAAATGCACCTGACTGTTTGGTGATTATCTTGAGGAAAAGCCCTGTGTGATTGTTTGAGTTGCAACCTGGACTAGCTGTTCTGTTTCATGGAACACCATTGTCATAACTTGAAAGGACAGATGGCAGTATTATTACTCAGACTTGGTCATTTGGCAGATATTTCTTGACAGTGAACAAAGCAATTCTGTCTCTTGAAGGAAGAGTAGTGGTATTCGTTGCCAGTGATAAAATTTGAGCTTTCAGGTGAAAATAAGAATTTGGGAAATCTTGTTTCTACTATTGTGGGCTTAACAGCTTCACAGTATCATAAAGACTTATCTCTTTAGATCTGTGGCATTGTCCAAAAAAATCACAGTTGTTAATATTGTAGAAAAAAAAATGAAAGAAATACGGCACCATTTAGCAGATCTGCATTAACTCAGTGAGCTCTTATTTTCCAGAGAACCAATACATTGTTATAGGATTATTGTTACAGAGGTTACAGAATCTCGCATGGGTAAAAAAGCCATTCAAAGTGCAAGAAGGACCAATGGATTTCAGTGGAAAAGCACAAAAAGCTCATTAATGTAGCTTCATATTCCACATTGCCACTAATTTTTAAGCAACTACCAGTTACTTTGGTGTAGGACCAGAGAGGAAAACCCACTATTACCTGAAAAAGCTATTACTACTTTTTTGAAGATTTTTATTTATTTGAGAAAGAGAGAGTGAGCAGGTGGATAGGGCAGAGGGAGAGGGAGAAGCAGGCTCCCCGCTGAGCAGGGAACCCAACGCAGGGCTTGATCCCAGAACCTTGGGATCATGACCTGAGCCAAAGGCAGATAGATGCTTAACAAACTGAGCTTCCCAAGGGGCCCCCATGAAAAGGCTAAAATACAACTTTCCTTTCCAGCTAAATATCTGTATGAGCCTGGGTTTTCATTATATAGTTCAACCAAAACAACACGTGGGAGTAGATTGAACATGGAAGATCTGAGGTGCTCGCTCTCTTCTACTAAGTCATTAAGAGATTGGCAGAAATGTTAAACAGTGCTTCTCTTCTCGCTAAATTTTTTTTTGTTGTTTTGGAAAATATTGTTATTTTCATTTAAAAAGTTGTTCATGGGGTGCCTGGGTGGTTCAGCCCTTAAGCATCTGCCTTTGACTCAGGTCATGATCTCAGGGTCCTGGGATCTAGCCTCATGTCAGACTCTCTGCTCAGTGGGGAGTCTGCTTCTCTTTCTCCCTCATCCTCTCTGTTCTCCCTCTCTCTCTCAAATAAATAAATAAAATCTTTTTAAAAAGTTAATCTTGTTAACATGTGAGGAGGTTTTTTGTTTTAAAATGAATATTATAGGGAAGGCTGGGTGGCTCAGTTGGTTAAGCGACTGCCTTCGGCTCTGGTCATGATCCTGGAGTCCCGGGATTGAGTCCCATATCAGGCTCCCTGCTCGACAGGGAGTCTGCTTCTCCCTCTGACCCCCCCCCCAGTTCTTATGCTCATTCTCTCTCTCACACTCTCTCTCAAATAAATAAATAAGTAAAATCTTTAAAAAAAAATGAATATTTTTAATGTGTTTTATTTTCAAATATAGCAAATATGAATAGTTACAACCTATAAACAAAAGCCTTTTGGGTTCTTAATAATTATTAAGTGTGAAATGAATAATTATTAAGTGTTCTTTAACATAGCAGTTCCCAAAACTTCAGTGTGCAGCAGAATCCCATGGAAAGCTTCAGAAAATGCATTCCAGCCCCTGCCCCACCTCCCCACCCCCTGCTGGGTTTCTGAGTCTGGAGGTCTCAGAGGGGCCCACAGAATTTTCATTTTAACAAGTTCACTGGTGACACTGAAGCTGCTGGTCTGGTGACTACACTTTGAGAACAATTCATTCGTGGATTCTTAATGAAATCCAGTTTTCCTACTTTGTTTTCATTTTAGCCAGTTTTCCTAAGAAAAGCTCAAAATGGCTTTTTTTTTTAATTGTCTTTTTTTAATCAAATATTTATCAAGCACCTACTCAACCTACTGTGCCTTATGCTGGGCTCATGCTGACGGTGCACACTTGCAGAAATCACTGTCCTGAAGGAGCTTCAAAACTTTAGAAGGAAAAGTAGCTGTAGAAAATTCACATATGGAGGTCAGCAGTTTTAATCAAACATTCTTGTTCTCTTTCTGAAAAATTTTGTGTATGTGTGTTAAATATTTCTCCTCCTAATTTTAGACTGCATTAAAATATAGTTTGAGTTTTATATAAGGATATTTCGAAATTACCTAATTTTGAAGATGACAAGTAAATGCATCATATATAACATCACGTGTTCTGATATATTTTTAAAATACCATAATATTTATAGGAAATTTTCATTATTTTGCTAGTTTCTCTGCAAGTCTTTTTAATATTATTAGAAATGTTTAAAACAAAGTTCTATATGTCATTAAGAAGTAAATATGTAAATGATCTATTGCTACTAATTTTGTGAGGCATTAAGTCAGTCTGGGACTAGTCTAGTCATCTCTAAAATGTAGGTATTAGATTAATTAAGTATAAAATCTTTTCCAACTCTTTGGATCTAAGGTACCATTTAAGTTTTCTTATCTATTTTATAAAATGTAGAAGTAAGGGGCTACATTCATAGTGTCGTTTATATGTCATAGCGCCTGTATACTCACTTAAACTAAACTGATTAAAATAAAAGCTGTATTACTGTCACTGTGGCTTTGGTTCTGAGTCATAGGTGACTTATTTAGTCTTCAGCTCTAAGATAAAGGCTTTCTTTTCATCTGGAAACTAAGATATAGTGGTCTCGTGGTTAGAAAGAAAGACTCAAACTCACTGTGGCTATGTCTAATAGTAGAAAAACAACTGACTCACTGACCTCGGGCAGATCACACGATCTCCTAGTTTGTTTAACACCAGAGAATTAAATTGATCATATAATACAAGCTTACTAGAGCCAGTACATAAAACCATTATATACTTAATTTTTTCCCCATTTGAACATGTATGGATATTTCCTCATTCTATTAAAAAATTTCTAATAGCAGGTAATTGCTTGAAATTGCTTGTACAGGATAGCTTTGGAATGTGCAATCCTTTTTTTTTTTAATCTTCGGGAAAAAAACCCTTAAAAAATATGTCACCAAAGTAGTTTTTTCAGATTAATTTTTGGTCGAAGCTATTGGGAGTGAGATGACCTTGGATAATTTCGGTGTGAGCAATGCAAGACATTTCTTTTTAATGGAAAAGACTGATATATATGTTGAGGGAATGAACTTTATTTAGCCAACAAGTATATGTTAAATCCCACTCATGTACCAGACCTTATTCCTAGGCATCTTGTGATGACCAAGAGGAACTCGTTTACCCTCATACAGAACTGGCACTTTAGTGGGGAAGGTTTGTTTTTTTTTTTTTTAACTTAAGCATGTGAACTACAACCTGTATATAAACAAAACAGTTATCATTGTGGATTTCTGGACTGGCAGTATTGCTGTATCTGGGAACTTGTTAGATATGCAAGTTCTGGGGCCCCACACCAGACCTAATGGGTCAGAAACTCTGGGTTGGAGCCTAACAATCTGTTTTACAAGCCATAAGGTGATTCTGATGCCTACTAATGTTTGAGAACCATTGGTATAATAACTGCATAAAAGACCTAGCTGAGAAAGCTTTCACTTACTGTTAGGGTGAGGAGAGAGAACCTGAAAATATAGGAAAGAGAGGAAGTTTTTTTGTTTTTTTTTTTTTAATTTAATTTTATTTAATTTTGTGTGTGTGTGTTCCAAAATTCATTGTTTAGAGGAAGAGAGGAAGTTATTAATGCAACAGCGCACAAAATTTATGGTACCACATCTGCTCTAGAAATAGTCTATCTAGTGGAAGATAGACATGCATAAAAACTAGTACAACATAGCGTGCTAAGGATTCATTAGAGTACAGAGTATAATGGAAGCTGCATGGGAAGCAGTACATTCTCTTTGTGGGAGGTGAGGGAAGAGGGCGATCGGGGAAGGAGGAAGTGGTTCAACAAAGCATGAAAAAAAGAGGATATTTTAGGCAGAGGGAGAGGCATGTTTAAAGGCACAAAACCTTGCAAGTCTTACTTTATTGGGGTAAATGATCGGAGTGTTTAAAGCACAAGGTGTAGATTATGACATGGTTTAGATGTCATTCTGCAGACAGTGGTAAACATTGTCAGGAGGGTTGCTAAATGTTCAGTTTTCACATATAGCTGAGTATTAGGTGACTCCTCATTTTTCCCATGAAGCTCTGGGTCCCTGGTTCTCCTTTGACCTTCATCTTCTCTTTTGCTCCTCCCTTTTTCCCCTTGTCTCTGCCACTCTGGCCTTTAGCCCCTTGAACATGCCAGTTAGGTATCTATTTCAGAGCATTTACACGTGGTGTTCCCATTCTCTGAACCTTTCGTCCCCCAGTTATCCACATGGCTTGCTCTCTCACTTCCTTCACATCTTTTTTTTTTTTTTTTAAGATTTTATTTATTTATTTGACAGAGAGAGATCACAAGTAGGTAGAGAGGCAGGCAGAGAGAGAGAGGAAGGCAGGCTCCCTGCTGAGCAGAGAGCCTGATGTGGGACTTGATCCCAGGAGCTGCTCTGTGTGCTCAGCACTTTTCTAATCGATTGGGTACTTTAGGGAACAAAACAGAAAGCTTCCTGCCTTCTTGGAGCTTACATTCTGGAGGAAGGACACACACAGTTACCAATGTAGGTAACAAGTCAATTATTTAATATGTTAGAAAGGTGGTCAGTGCTATGAAGACAAGAAAAAGCAGGGCAGGGGAAGGAGAGGGCTGGGCTGGGAGGGGCAGGACTTGGGGCAGCGGGGAATAAGGAGTGCTGCGGCATAAAACAGGGCTGGGAAAATAGAACTGGGTCATCGTTAGGGAATGTTGGATAATTCCCTTTTTGGTAATTTTATTTAGCTTCTAATTTCTTTTCTGTTTGGCTACATTTGTATCTCAGCACCCTTGTTTGCTAAACTGAGCATGTAGGAGTATAAACTGAGTTTCCAAGATCTCCTGACAATCTTAAAGTGGAGTGATGGCAGCCTCTTCACGGGGTGGTTGTGAGGAGTAAATGGTGCAGAACTGCATAGAGATCTGCATGCATCTTGCAGAGAAAGTTCTCAACAAATAGTCTCCTAGCACCAGTTTGAAACATGCAATTTTATGATATGGTTGGCTGGTTTGATTACCTTTTCATTGTTTCGGGGTTTTTTTCCATAACCTTTGAGTTTAAACCCTTTTATACTCTTATTCCCAAATGTATTGGAAAAATGCATGTAAGCGGAAGACCTGTGGGTTTGCCCTAGGCTCTGTCTGCCGATGCCGATCGATGTGGTTTATACCTGGGTGAATGGCACAGATCTTGAACTACTGAAGGAACTACAGCAAGTCAGAGAACAGATGGAGGAGGAGCAGAAAGCAATGAGGTAAAACTGATTCCTTAAAAACAAAACACACACTGTTCTGAGTACAAGTAACAGTGCATTTCAGAAGGAAAGGTGATGTTCACAATGCTGTCCAAACAAAAATCTGGTAACATTGCTAGCCCCTCTCAAATTCGTGCCATTAGAAGATGTTGTCAGTCATGTATCCAACCCTTGTTTCTTGGTGCCCAAGGAGAACTCAGCCACTTTAGTGGCATCCTGGCCTCACTTTGTAAGATGGCCATTTTATGACTGTGCCACTCTAGTGATGCCTTGCTCTCTGAGAGCCCTAAAGGGAAAGGAGCCTCCCAAGAAAGCCCTGGACTTCTGCTTACTCAGGCTGAGTCCCAGGTGTCATACCTTCAGGAAATAAGGTGTTTGTTATTCAGCATAACTACAAGAGCTGTTAATTCCCTGGGAAAGGTACAATGCCCTTGAATGGAGAGCCTTTAGAGCTAGGGATCTGGCTGATTTTTCTTCCTTTCTGATTCCTTAGCAGTATTTGTTGAGAATTTCTCCATTCATTTCTTTGTAAATGTTAATGGGTGCTTCCCAGTTGCAGGTAATTGGCCAAGTTATACTGCAACAAATTGTCTCTTTCTCTTTGCATTAGAGGAATTTTATACCTTCCCAGTGCATGAAAATGACTTTGGCAACCTGATTTTACTAGTAAAATGTAGAAGCTTGTATGTCAACTTTTTCAGTTATTGTGGAAGGTATGTGATGGTAATAACTTCAGTATATTTAATTGAAACTTAAAATTTTATATATCTTACATGTTGTAAGCATTATATTTCTTAACCTACTGGTTAGTTCCAGGGGAGTAACCAAGAAAATCAATGTTGTCAGTAACCTCTTGTTCACATTTAGGGCTAGTACTAGCCTATGCATATGTAATGAAATATATTTGCTTTCATTAGAGAAATCCTTGGGAAGAACACAACAGAACCAACTAAGAAGAGGTAAGTGTGTTGATTCTCTTCTGAGGAATAGAGGTTGAAATGTTGAAGTAAAACTTCCAGGTTCTAACTTGTTTTTGTTGAATACACAGTATTTTATATTTATTGTCCCTCTTCAATCCCTCATCTGCTAGTTTTTGACCCCCAAATTAAGTGCTTCCATTAGATGGAAAATCTAACAGTGCCAAAGGCATAGTTGATTGAGAACTCTTATCCAGGTTGTACCTAATCAAAGCTTTATCGTTTCTGATAGATTAGTTTTCTGGATGTTAAGGTTTTTCTTCTCTGTCGTTTTCATTAATCTCTCTGGGTTTTCTTTTCTCTTGGTACACTTAAAGTATGATTTAGACCCAGTGTTTTCACTAATTTATTTCCTTGAAAAAGCTGTCATAATGTGGCTATTGTGATTTAAATTGTAACTGATTCTGAATAGCCCTAAAAACAAGATTGCCTCACTGACCAGCAGAAATCTCTGTTAACTGCACTCCCCCCACTTAATTGTTAGACTTATAAGAGTTATTTTATAGAAATGAGCCTGAGGAATTTAGAGATCTTGAAGTGCCCTCTGAATCATTTTTTTATGTTATGTATATTCATTTATAAAATAGTACTGTACTGTATATACTACTGTTAATACCACTGTTAATTTTTTTTAATTTTTAAAATACCGATATTTTTAAAATAAGTACATTTTTAAAGTAGTCAAAGTAATAGTGCCACATTACAGAAAGGTTGAGAGGACAGTGAAAAAAATAGGCTCGCATAATTCTATGGTCTCATTCAGCTGTGATCATTATATTATTCCCTTTTCATGCATGTGTTTATAGTCGTTATTTATAATCTTTTTTTTATAATTTATAACCCATGTACAATTTTGTATCATTTTAAAATTTATATAGTCTATACATATCTGTTGATAAATTATCTTGGTGCTTCTTCTCAGTTGTAATAGTTAATAATATTCCATAAAATAACTACTGTAATTTACTAAATGTTGGGCACTTCTGTATTTCACTATTGTAAATATTTTGTGATCTTATATTTGGGTCTGTCACATTTTCTGTGTGTGTGTGTGTGTGTGTGTGTGTATGTATGTATGTATGTGTTTTCCCTGTTTTGTTTCTCTTCTTCTGCTTGGACTAGATTCCTGAAAGTAAACTACTGAGGAAGAAGCATATGTATAAATTTTTATGGGTCTGAATAAGGACACATGCAAATGCTATAAAATTAATTCTCCAGAGAGGAAATGGGAAATACCCCCCTGCAGTGACACCAGCAGTGTTTGAGAGGAATAGGTGTACTGTGCTTGCACTAACACTGAGTCCCTTTTTTTGAGGGATGCTAATTTAGTAAACAAAATGTGATACCTCATTGTTTCCTTTTGCATTTCTTTAAATATTACTGTGGTTGGACAGTTTTACATATTAACTAGTCACAGCTCCCACTTTGTGAGTTCCCCAGCTGTGTTTTGTCCATTGTTTATTTAGGTATTATGTTTATTCTAGGTATTCCTTTCGTTTAGATAGAAATATCTGAAACATTCATCTTAGAACCTTGTTGCATTTGCTTTTATTTACATTAGTGTCATGTCTTTCCAGTGTATTTGTGAATTGGTAAGTTGTATCTGGTAGGCTGACACTCTGTGAACAGAATTTATCTACTTCCTAATCTGCCTAATGATAGATTTCATTGGAATTATGAAAAATATTTAAAATGGTAGTGAAATGCTTAATTTCTTGTGTACCTTTGAGTTAGTAAATTTTGGTGGCAATTATATTAATAGGAGTTTGAAAGCACTTTCTAAAGCTCTAAAGCTACCCTTGTTTAAAATAATTTTATATCATACTTGCTATCTTTATATTCCTGACAAGATTTGTGTTTATTAAATGTGATTTTTATAGGATATAGAAAAACATCTAGAAAATTTAATGTACAAACAAGCTTTTCAATGTTGATTAATTTTTCAAGAATGTTTTTGAGCATGTTGGTGTCTGTTTCCAGTGAGAAGCAGTTGGAGTGTTTGCTGACACATTGCATCAAGGTGCCAATGCTTGTCCTGGATCCAGCTCTGCCAGCCAACATCACATTGAAGGAACTGCCATCTCTTTATCCATCTTTTCATTCTGCCAGTGACATAGTCAATGTTGCAAAACCAAAAAACCCTTCCACTAATGTCTCAGTTGTTGTTTTCGACAGTGCTAAGAATGGTAAGATCTCCTATGGGTATTTTAAACTCATGTCATCATTGATGGTTTGAATAACAAAATTCTAAATGGAACAGACATGATTCAGTTTTTAAAGAAGTACTTGATAAACTAAAAACATAAAAGGAGAAGCAAAAGAGCTGCCACTGTATTTCAGCCCTAACTTCAGAAAGGGATTCCATATATCTTACTCCCTGTTATACACTTGCCTTTCTGTGCTGTGGTCAGGACCTTAAATTTGATACCTTATTTCGCTTGGCTCTGAGTTATTGTGGAGGCTTATTACTATTATTATTTTTTGCCATATAACTCTTCAGCAAGTTATTTTCTCCAGTTTGAACAGAGCATACTGGAGGATTCTTATTTTACATTCTGAATTATCTGATTATACAGTTTGTTGGTCAGATAATAGAACTGAAATTGT
This sequence comes from Mustela putorius furo, assembly GCF_011764305.1. Lineage (NCBI taxonomy): Eukaryota > Metazoa > Chordata > Mammalia > Carnivora > Mustelidae > Mustela > Mustela putorius. The sequence continues at coordinate 4,169,247 of NW_025421481.1, forward strand.
AATTTCTGGATAGAATAATACACACATTCGAGATCCTGTCCTCCCACTTGGCCACTGAGCTGGTGAGCCTGTGTCTACTCTGGTCTGTTGTCTCTCATGCTTCTGTCCTGAGCCTCTCTCCTTGAAGCCTACATGTGTTTCACCTGTATAAAATGAAAACGGTCATGTCCCTTTTACAGCATTGAGTCCTGTTCTTAAGTTCCCATTCTTTCTGTGTCATACCTCCCAGCTTAAATCTTTGAAATATCTTTGATGTGTTCTTCCTTTTTACCTTCATCACTAATAATTTATCTCACCCTGTTACTTGCTTTTGTTTTTCACAAATGATTCCCTCCTTTACTTATCTCACTTTGTCTACACCAGACTGAATTCCTTCACATAGGCCCCGGTGATAGCCGCCTAGCTGCTCTGCCTACCTGTAAAGTTTCTCTCCCATCTCCCTGGCACGCAATCTGAATAAATCAGAAATCTCGGATTTTATTGGTTTGCCTCCTTTTTGAAGACGATAATACAGTAGTATGTATTTGTTTTCTGCATGGATACAGATTCCTCCTCCTGGTGTTCAGGACTCAGCCTTGATTCTGCACTTAGTTCCTCGTTCCCTGCCCTGCTGCATCTCCTTGAGGCTGCCCGTGTCTTCACACATGTGTGGTGCTGTTCTCCTGGTCCTCCTCCTCTCCCAGCCTGCCTCCTGTTCTTTCCAGCCCCACCTCTGTCTCCTTGAAGATCGTGGACAGTACACTCACAATGATTTCATTTATTTTTACTTTCTGTCTCCCTTTTGTACTTGTAATGTGACTCACAACTTAGGTTTCTGTGTGTGTGTGTGTGTGTGTGTGTGTTTAAGATTTACTTATTTTTTAGAAGGGGCAGGCAGAGAGAGAATATGCAAGCAGACTTCATGCTGAGTGCAGAGCCCGATGTGAGGCTCCATCTCATGAGCCTGAGATCATGACCTGAGGCAAAATCAAGAGTCAGATGCTTAACTGACTGTGCCAGCCAGGTGCACCAAAACGTAGTTTTTGATTACACAGGAGTTTATGGTGTCCTCATCTAATTTCTTAATCGAGCACAGAGACCTTATTACTCACCAATTTGTGTCCTGAACAGTGTCTAACATCATGCTTTCTTTCTGACACTTAAGTTATTTGTAATTTGAAAGAAAATTGTAACCTTTCTAAGTGCAGGTATCGCCACCTTTACACTGTAGATTTGTTTCTGAATTATTTTGTATAAATAACATTTTTGTATTTGAGTTATAGTTAAATATATAGGAAAAGTAAAGGGATAACCTTTGACAAATTACAGCAAATTATCTTGATTTCTTGTTTTGCTAAATTTAGCTTTGTTTTTTAAAATTAGTTAAGGTACTTTGATAATGTTTTACCTGAGGAGAAGAAAGAATGACATTATGTTAAGAATTATAACTCAGTTACAACATCTGTGGAGAGAATCTTGGATTTTTCCTCTAATTTTATAACATAATAAAGACTTATGAGGTTGTGAGTTTTGATATAAATAAATTTTATATTAAACTATAGTCTTCTAAGCACTGTTTTTGAATTCCTACTTGGGCTTCTGTTTGACTGCCCTACTTAATCATTTGTTCAGTAAAGATTTGTGGAGCAACTGCTCTGTTTTGGTTGTTGTTCCAGGTAACAGAGAAATAGCAAAGAACAAAAGACAGATCCTGGCCATCAGGGAGCTTATACTTCTAGTGGACCACAGACTCCCTCTTTATTCTCCTCAGTTATCTAGATCAGGGATTGCCAAATTCTTTCTTAAAGAACCAGAGAATACATATTTTAAGGCTTTGTGGGCCAAGAGGCAACATGGAGGATATTATGTAGATATTTTGGATAAGTATTTAACATTTAGCCATTTTAAAATGTCAAAACCGTTCTTAGCTTGGGGCCATACTAAAATAAGCAGTGGCTAAATTTTGGCCCTAGAATGCCAACCCCTGATACAGATAAAAAATTTGTATCCACATTTGATGTTCCATTTATCTCATTTAACCTTTTTCAAGTTCATCATCAAGTGCTGTTGGCTTTTTTCTCTTTCTGAAATGTGTCCTTTCTGCCCCTCCGATTCTGTGTCACTGTACTTGTGGTCTAGGCTCTGTAGAGTAGACAGGACTTCAGCAGTTGCACAGTCTAGTCCTGCAGCCTGGGCCTGGATTGCTCAGCAAAGTGGTTTTTCCGGTCAAGCTTATCCCCTTTGATTTATAGGAAACGAATTTTCTCCTGTGAGAATTCATTTTGCCTTTGGACTACATTGACCTTTACAAGGAATTATGGAGTGCTTCCTTACAGCTTTCTCACACTGGTTAAATTGTACCCGTTGGGATCTTCCAGAACTAATGTAATCTCTTTCCCATGTGACATTTCTTTTCATTCCTATTCTTTTAGCTGTCTCTTAGGGGCTTATCTGTGTCCTAGTTTATTCTTCTCAGAGTGAGCTTTGGTTTCATTTGCTTTTATTTATTTTTTTATTTTTATAGATTTATTTATTTTAGAGAAAGAGAGTGAGCATGGGGGAGGGGCGGAAGGAGAGAGAGAGAAAGAGTTTCAAGCAGACTCCACACCAAGCAAGGAGCCTGATGTGGGGCTCCATGTCATGACCCTGAGATCATGACCTGCGCTGAAACCAAGAGTCAGAAGCTCATCCGATTATACTACCCAGGCGCCCCATGGTTTCTGTTACTTTTAAAGTGTGTCAGCTGGAATAGAACATTTTTTTCAGGTGGTTCATTTGCAGAGAGAGCAGGACTGTTTGTTATTTTTTTAATGTATACCATGTGCCAAGTACTGTTCTCAGAGCTGAAAGTGCAACAGTGAAGAAATGGACAGAAATCTTTGCCTGCATTGAGTTTACATCTCAACAGAGGGAGACACAATAAATACAGAATACAAGTAAAAAGACAAGTGGTGTAGAGAAAAATTGAGCAGAGGAAACTGGGTGATAAAGGCAGACTTACCAAGAAGGTGACTTCCAAGTGAAAATTTCAAGAATATGAGAGGGCCAGCAGTGTGAATATATGGACAAGGAGTGATTCAGTTAAGTGGATGAGCCAGTGCAAAGACCCTGAGTCAGGGGTGTGTTTGGCATATTTCAAGAAGAGCAGAAAGGCCTCTGTGACTGGGCTTTCTATGCCCATGAGTGAACAAGGGAAGGGGGCAAAAGATGAGCCTAGAGAAGTAATGGGAAAACTGGTGGGATCGGCCCTGGCAGCCATGACAAGGACTTTGGCTTTAACTCAGAATGTGATGAGCAGGGGCGCCTGGTGGCTCAGTCTAGGTTAAGTGTCTGCCTGCGGCTCAGGTCATGACCCCAGGGTTCTGGGATCGAGCCCCATGTAGGGCTCCCTGCTCAGCAGTCTGCTTCTCTCTCCCCCCTCTGCTGTTCCTCCTGCTTGTGTGCTTATTCTCTCTCTGTCAAATAAATAAAATCTTTTTTAAAAAAACGCAGTGAGCAGTTATTGTAGGGTTTTGAGTATAGGAGTGATGTGATTGAACTCATGTTCCAAAAGGATCAGTCTGGCTGCTGTGGTGGGAATAAACTGAGGAGGGGCAAAGGTTGTAACAATTCAGGTAAGGGGGAGGGTGGCGTGGATCAGAGTAGTGGTGAGGAGAGGTTGGATTCTGGGCATTTTGAAGGTCAGCCCAACAGGATTTACTCATGGGTTGGTGTTGGGGAATACCACTTTTCTTATCCTAAGTCCTCCAGTTCAAAAGCACAGAATTACAGTGGAAATTCAGTATGGCCATAGTACATTGTTGACATACTGACCTCGCCCTGGACTTAAAACTCCTAAGTCTTTTTTAAAAAACTTAATAAAGGGATGTCTGGTTGGCTCAGTTGGTAGAGCATGTAAGTCTTGATCTTAAAGTTGTGGGTTCAAGACCCATGATGAGGAAGATGAAAAAGAGAAGAAAAAAGAAACAATACACGCTAATGCTCAAATACTTGCCAATTTATGCTTACATAGTTGGTTTTTGGTGCCAAGTTAAAGGTCTTTGTAGGAGGTTTCATTTTGCTAGGTTTGACTTGTTGTTCCAAATAGTAAGAACTTTGGGGAACTCCTAGTACATTATTCAGAATAATTACTTCTCTGTCTGCTTCGTGTAAATCCACACATTCTTCAAGCATGTCTTCTGTGTCTTCTAAAACTTTGATGGATCATTGAACAAGACAGAACCTATGGCAGACCTCTAAATCCTCTCTTTACGTTGATAGTAGTTTTATGATTTCATTCTTTAGTCAGAATTGGTTTATTCTCCACCAAACTTGAGATCTAGGCTAAGTCTCTGTTATATCCGTAAAGATGACATGAGATGTCATTAGTTACCTTTGCTGAGATTATTTACAGATAGCTAAACCACATCTATTAGAATGCTCTGATCGACCAGTGCAGAACCTCCCATGTCAGTGGGGGTTGGGGGGAGCCAGGGAGGTGCATATCTGATAAATAATGAACTCCTACTCTTAATGCTCAATGCTTCCCTTAAAGATTAACAGTATACTGCAAAAGCTTTCATTTTTTTTATTGCTCACCAATTTTGTTTTTTACAATACATCTGAGACTCTTGCCCAGAACTGACAGCCATCTTGCCAGGCTGGACCCTGCTTTTTTCTATGACCATTTTGCAGATTATAGCCCTCTGACCTCTCTTCTGTTTTCTAAGATCTGGGATCTCCATATGTGAGGATCAAGTTGCTGATTTTATTTGTCCCTCTCATTTAGGAACTCTCTCCCAGTTGGGCTGTGTCATTGGCCCTCTCCATCCTTAACTTAATCTGCTCTATTCAGCCTTACCAGATGAATATTAGGAATTCCTTGTGACCGTTGGGGAACCCTAGAATTTAAAGTCACTCCCCGCTGTTAATCTAGATGCCTTTGGCCTGGCTGTCAAGAGCTCCCTTCTGGTTACCCTTCTTGTACTCACCACTCCCAAATGTTTTATTCTATCCAGGGTTGTTTTTTTTTTTTTTTTTTTAAATTAAATATGTTTGCTCTGACATCTGTGATTCTGTCATTCTATCATTTTCATGTTTCTGCTGCCTATATGAACTTCCTCTTCAGTACCGCAGAATTTAACATTTAATTGTGCACTGGTATTACATCATTCCCCTTTTGTTGGATGGGTTGAACTTGTCTCCCCCAACCACCTGTTTTTGAGACCATGTATTTTACTGCTATAACAGCTCTCAAAATATTGTGTAGTGTTTTTGGCAGGTATCATAGTTAAGTATTCATTGAAAACATGCTTGCTTATTGTATTCTTTATTGTAGTTGAAGATGCCCAGAGTGAAATATTTAAAGGAAACAGCAGACATACAGTTTGGAGGGGCTATTTGGTATGTTATTTTAAATTAACTGTATTTATGCAGTAGACTAGAATAAAAGTATAAGTAGTAAAGCTGTTTTACCTTGAAAGGCTAATTAATGTATACTTTTTCTCTGAGCCTGGCTTATAAGTATTAATGAATGCTGATTTAAGTAATCTTAATATTCTGATTTTGAGGCTATAAGTTTTCACCAGCCTTATGATGTGGAAAGTGAGTTGTGTTTTCCCCCTCTTATTTTAGACCACAGATAAAGAAGTCCCTGGGTTAGTGCTAATGCAAGATTTGGCTTTTCTGAGTGGATTTCCACTGACATTCAAGGAAACAAATCAACTAAAAACAAAATTGCCAGAAAATCTTTCTTCTAAAATAAAACTGGTAAGAGCATAGGAAACAGAGCAACGAGTATAGCACATTTCATTTAATGCATGACTCTTCTCTTGTGGTCCATTTCGTTATAGTAGAGCTGACAGTCATATGCACAGAGGGTCTCTTCTGCCACAGGATTGTCATGAAGATGGCTCTTTCTTTACAGAAGATCCTTACTCTTTACTTTTTATTTGGGCAAAAATTTAAGAGTCTTGGTTTGCTGGTTTCTCAGACAGAAACATGATTCATTTGTTTAACAATGCAACCTGTGTATTTATTAAGAGCCTTCACTCATAAAGGGAGTATGCTTCAGATATTTGGAATGGTTGATAATGTGAAACCTTTATTCATAAATAGCTAATCAAGCCACTAATGTATTTGGGGATTTATACCTATTAACTCTTCACACTTTGATGCCATTAGTTAGAGTTGACTTTGGAGGCTGCCCCTGAGACATGCCTTTACCTTAACATTTATTGTTTTTAGACCCACTTGCCCTGTTGTATGGTGTTCTTTCCTTCTGACCTTATGTCAAGATACCTGTAGTTCTGTCAGAAGCATTGCAGATTGTAAAACGTGAATACTTTTCTTCTAGAACAGAAGGCATAAAGATCTGGGCTCAGAATTTTTTAGGGTCTGGTTTTCTTCATTAAAGAACAAGGAAACATTCTTTGAATTTTGCCACATTGATCAGGTTCCTGACTCTTACTTCCTTCTGTTGGTGTCAGTTAACAATTGGAGGTGCAAGATGGAGATGGCAGGGCAGTGGTAATGGAGAGCCTTGTTCGGAGAGTTCTTACCTAGTTCCTGTCTTGACCATGTTTTTTAATGCCCTGCCCCATCCACAACGTTCCCTTTAACTTGTCAGAGAGTGCACAAGTGGGGGAGCAGCAGGCAGAGGGAGAAGCAGGCCCCCCCACTGAGCAGTGAGCCTGATGCAGGACCCTGGGATCATGACCCCAGCTGAAGGCAGCTGCTTAACCAACTGAGCCACCCAGGCATCCCAAGAATGACATTCTTGAATCTGTTTATATGATTGCAACTGTAATATGGTTTTTAAAAAAAATTCTAATTAATTATTTATTTATTTGAGAGAGAATGAGAGAGAGAGAGCATGAGAAGGGGGAGGGTCAGAGGGAGAAGCAGACCTCCCGCTGAGCAGGGAGCCCAACCTGGGACTCGATCCCGGAACTCCAGGATCATGCCCTGAGCCAAAGGCAGTTGCTTAACCAACTGAGTCACCCAGGCGCCCTGTAATATGTTTTTAAAGGAAAGAAGGTTCGTGACGTATCTCTGTTCCCCAGTCAAGTTTGACTTTTCTTTGCCTGCTGCAGCTGCTTCCCAGTGTTTGCTGACACACACACGGGTGGGTGCTGCCAAAGAATGCCAGTCCAAGTAGTTGTTGATCCTTCAGCAAACTGTTTTTGGGTGGTATGGAGTGTGGTGTGTGCGTAGAGGTAGGGTGGGGTAATAACTTGATTTGGATGAGGAGTACCAACAGGCTCTGCGCACAGTGATGTGCCCCCTTGTACTGTTCATTCACTGTCCAGAGATTTATTTGGATTCCCAGACTTGTCTTTGTGGACGCTAGCACCTCCTCAGAGGGTCAAGCTAATTAGCCATAACATTCATTACAGGTCATTTTCATGATGCTAACACCTGCAATGAACTTCAGGGATTAGAAATTCTGGTTTGGGGAGATTAGAGAGAAAATGAGAAAGGGGAAGAATAGAAGGGGAGTGGATCAGCATTTAAAGCTAATCCTTCAAGTGACTGACTTTCTGTAGGTTCCTCTTCCTGGTTTTATTTTGAATACCTTGAGAAAGAAGTTTCCTGTCATTGGATTCCCAGGCCATTTAGAGTATGAGCTTTTAGTAAATGTCTGCTTTGTGCCGGGACTGTGTTAAGGATCACTGAGTGAATAAAGCATTTACATAATTTTGGGGCACGATCACTTCCAAGTAAGTGTTTATACGAAGTGGTGTAAGCATACCTGGGTTTTAGGTGTACTGGTGCACGGAAGGCTTTGTAGAATACAAGACATTTTAGCTGGGCCCTGGACACAGCAGCCATTCTCCCAGCAGAGAAGGGGGTGGGAAAGACCATTCCTGCAAGAGGGAACAGCCTGAGCAAAGGGCTGGAGGTTTGCAAGTCAGTGGTTTCCAGAAAACCAAGGCAGCTATTTTTGGCAGACAGCCACCAGACGGGGATTTTCCTGGTGCTGAGATTGGGAAAAGAGATTGAGGCCAGATTGGGAAAGATCTGATAAGGAGCCTAACTTTATCCTGGAGGCAAGGGGCATCCTTAGGAGGAGCCCTTGATCTGTTTCTAAGGAACATAGTAGGTGAAGGTATGGTGGTAGGGATTAAGCAAGATGAGCCTGGGCAGAAAACCAGTTTAGCCACTGCAGCCATAGCCCAGCAAGATGTTCAGGTTCAGCAACTGTCCTGGAAGTGGTGCCAGTAAAGAAAATGGTTCTAAAAACATCTGCGAGAAACACTCAGCATGACCCTGTGACTTATTAGCTGTTGGGGAGAGGGAAGGAAAAATGAAAGGGGAAGTGGATGTTAGTAGTGAAGATGGAAGTGATGGCTTTAACCACATTCCTAGCCTCAGTAGGAGAAGCAGATTTTTTGGGAAGGAAACTGAGAGCTCAGTTTGGGGTATGTTGTTAGAGGTACTTTGTGGCATGTGGGAGGAAGGGGTTATTAGACACTGGACTTTAGGACCTGAATGGGGTAGACTGTCTTGCTCTCCCAAGGTTCTTCAGGAGGCCTTGGCCTAGGTCTGTGGCCTCCACCCAGTGCTCAGTTCTGCTCTGGAGGCCCTGCCTGGGTACGAGCAACACAAGATGGATATTACTTGCTCACCTGTGTACCCCTAATGATTACCATACGGCTTTGCACTTAGAATCATGTTTTGGAGGCAATATGTGTGCATGTCAAGTATTCAAGTAGCAAAGTAAGATAGGTGAGTTAGCAAGGAGAGTAGTACAGACCTCCAAAGTTGGCATGTAGAGGCAGGTAAAGTCTGTGTAGATCAGAGACATGGGGGAGGTTCCCATAGAGAAAGAGGCTACATGGATCCTTGAAGGCTGCCCAGGGTGTTGACTCTGGCAGGAAGGACAGTGCTGGGGGAACGGGAGCGCATATTGTCCTTCCTGAACTTGGTTACCTCCGACTTCTGTTCAGGGCACATTCAAGGTAACAGATAATTGTAATAACTGTATTAATGCCCCTTTTAGTGACTTGCCTGAAACTGTGTTACATGCCTGCTCTTATAAAGTATGGTACCCTTTGTTTTGGTTTTACTCCTAAAATAGACACTTCCCATAGATTAAAGCAACTCTGGAACTGACTTAAGTTTTAGAAAACTCTTGAGTTGTCAAGTTACTGGAATGAGTTTGTTTTCACTTGTATTAGAGGCATGTTTTTTTCCCTAACCTTATGCTACCATGTATAGGTGTATCGATCCATTATGCTAGATAATGCTCTAGTAACACATACCCTGAAATCTCTGGCTTAAAAGTAGCAGACCTTTACTTCTCAGTCATCTTGCCTGTTGTGGGCCTTCAGTGGGTGGGTGTAGTTTTTCTCTTTGAGAAATTTATAATTTAAAGAATTTAGGTAAACTTACTAATTCCATGTAAGAAGCTGTGAATGGAAGCAGCTGCCCAAGCTAATCCAGCATTCAGTATTTACTACACCCACTTTTCCTTGCCACCGCCTCTCTTCCTGCAGATGTCCATGACTAGGGTGCCACCTAGTGGCTAGCGGAGGATACTTCTCCCTGCCCTTTTCACCACTCACAACTTGGTTGATTATGGTGGCAGAAAAGGTTTTTCAACATAGAAATATTCCCTTAAGCTCTTTAGTTTTCATGGCTCTAGTCAGGAAAATGTCTATGAAATTTCAAAGTATTTGTATAGAAGATATTAATATAAGGGTATCTGCCCAATAAAATTTAAATTTGAGTATTAAAGTACTACATTCATTAAAAATTTAGTGATTGTTCTGTTTCACGGAGCTCTCCGAGGTGCTGTGGGAGCCACTGTGGGAGGGAAGGATGGAGCAGGGGAAGGCTGGGGCAGGCAGTGAGACTCAGTACATAGTCGGATAGAAGAATGTTTGTCCTGCCTCCCACCTGCCCCCCACACACTGAGGCAGGATAACAGCAGTGAGAGCTGACCTTCAGTGAGTGCTCAGTATATACCAGGTGCTGTCAGGGTGAAGGAAAGTAATCAGTCAGGAAGATAGTACACACCTTCGCATGTATGCACCCAAACACCCACATGCAGTTTGTGATAAGGGGGAAAATATAAATGAAATTTCAACTTGAACTTCTCATTTTTGACATCATAAACTCAGGAAACTTGGAAAGATGAGCTAAATTTAGTCAGGTAGCATATATGAGAGCTCAGGAGGAGCTCATAATTATTTGCATTTGCTCTGCAATTAATTAATTAACTAATTAATTAAGAATCCGGCCCTGTTAGGAGAGTCAGTTCAGCAGAAGGAGTTCTCACCCCCATCTTTTTAAGCGGATCTGGTAGTGGTAGAAAGCCTATTTGTAAAACATGATGTTTGTAGTCATCTTAGACTGATGACTTCTTTGAAAGCTCTGCCCCAGAAGGTGCTTTTCCTATGGAGACTGTTCAAGCATCCCTGTCAGAGACATTCCTCTTAGACGTGACTCACAAAAGTTTGGAGACTGTGCTTGCAGGCTTGTTTCTACCAATCCCAGCAATGTTACATCGCAGGGTTTCCTCCAGTATAAGCAGTTGGTGATATTCTAGAACAGAGGTCACAGCTGGTGACCAGTTGTGTTTTGTTTGAAAGCAGGACAATTGAAAACATTTGAGCCAGCATTGAAAATGGGGAGATTTCATAGAACACGTGGGGATTCTGGCCTTTTAGGAGATCTTGCTGCACTTGTCAATATTGAGTATTGACTGCGGCTTTTGGGTTCGGCCTGAAATGTCCCATGTGCCAGAACTCCACCACTCCCTCTGTTTTACATTACCTGGGTTCTTCCACTCATTTGGAAAGTGTGTCTGGCCTGTTTACATCTTCTTTTGGTGATCATAAGCTTACTAGTTCATAATCTATATAGAGAGCCAGAATTAAACTTTAAACATACATAATATAGATTTAAGTATGCATTATACGTGTTATATACATTTAAAGATTAAAAATCAAACTGGGAATTTAGAGGTGTCTCTTTTTTGAGGCTCAGTTTTTCTACATGTAACCTTTTGTTATTTTACAGTTACAGTTATATTCAGAAGCCAGTGTAGCACTTCTAAAACTGAATAACCCAAAAGAGTTCCAAGAACTGAATAAGCAGACTAAGAAGAACATGACTATTGATGGAAAAGAACTGACTATAAGTCCTGCATATTTATTATGGGACCTGAGTGCAATTAGCCAGGTAAGGGAAGCAGAGATCCTTTCTAAACCCTAATCAAGGGTTTAGATTTATGGATTTATAAGTCATTATATTTGAAGGAGGAAGAGGACTTACAGAGAGTTGAGTTGATTGGAACTTTTCTAATTTTCTAGTCATTGCCATTGGTTAATATTAACTGAAGTGCCCTAGAATCAGATCCAAGAACCTTCTCTTTAAAAAAGTACAAAAGAAGTGTTGGGTATTTTTGTTGTTTTAAATATGCTTAGTGTTTTGCATTTTTTGTGATGTTCAAATGTAGGACTCAGTCTTTAGAAGTCTGCCAGAGCACCCTGAGAGCAGATCTGGCAGAGGGGACAACCAGGAGGAAAGGTGTGACTTAAGCAGTATTTTACATTTTCACATGTGAAATGTTCTTTTCAGTCTAAGCAGGATGAAGATGTTTCTGCCAGCCGTTTTGAAGATAACGAAGAACTGAGATATTCACTGCGATCCATTGAGAGGCATGCTCCGTGGGTTCGGAATATTTTCATTGTCACCAATGGACAGATTCCATCTTGGCTGAACCTTGATAATCCTCGAGTGACAATAGTCACACACCAGGTCCATGACTTTCCATGTCATCACAAGGCTGTGGTTTCCTTTTCGGTCCTTCACCTATCCCTAATTTTATTCCCTTTTCCCTCATCCTCCCCACCTCCATCCCCTTTGACTGTTCTACTTATCTCCCTTCCTTCCTTCCAAAAAGGAAAACAAAATGAAATAATTCTCATCCACCCTCTTTTTCTCTTGCCTTTGTTGTTGTTTGCTTAAAGGATGTTTTTAGAAACTTGAGCCACTTGCCTACCTTTAGTTCACCTGCTATTGAAAGTCACATTCATCGCATTGAAGGGCTGTCCCAGAAGTTTATTTATCTGAACGATGATGTCATGTTTGGGAAGGATGTTTGGCCGGATGATTTTTATAGTCACTCCAAAGGCCAGAAGGTGAGTGCCTGAGAGGAAAGGATGCCTAGCTTAGAAGTCATTTAGAAGTTATAAACAGATCAGGAAAACAGTATACATACTACTCTATATACCGTTTGGGTCAAATAAGCATTTTTGAGTGCTAAACTCAGGAGAGTTAACAATTTGGGAGGACAAAAAATGTTCCTTAGTAGTTTTTTGCTTCCCTACATTGTCAGACACCCAGACCGCACCTCCTGTATTTTCTACTACAGCAATAGCAGAGAAAGCAAAACCACTATGAAATACAAAATCATCATTAGAACATTAGCAAAATGGCCAAGATAAAAAGTGAGTTCAATTTTCCACTTACGGACATGGGTGTAATTTCATGTAGGGCAGCAGTCTCCCTTGACGTTGAGAGGTATGACTGAGAAGTCGTTATGAGCACAGACGGAGGGGCCGATAATTGAGGATGGTCCTGGGCAATGATTACGTGTGTTTCCTGTCTGCATACTGGGGACACTAGGAATACCCCTGTGGCCCTGTTAGGATTCAGTGAAAAGTTGGAGAATTACTACCATAAACTTTAAAGTTACAGAATCCTGCAACTGGAAATGCTAATTGCACAAAACTACTTTTCCTCTTGCTGTTTATGCCACCCCAGTGTGCCCCTTCTCTCCGTCCCTGTTCAGTTGCCTCCTCTGTGTTTGTAGGGCTGACAGGGTGAGCTGTGGCTTGGCAGGAGAGACAGACAAAATCAGTAACTAGGAACAGTGATTTCGATGTTGGCAGGTGTGCCCTCAGTGGGAAGGCATGGCTGCCCAGGAGTTTGAAACCAGACAGGGCTAGATTCCCATCTGAATTGAGTGAACTTTGAAGAACAAGTAAGAGTTAACTAGATGAAGAAAGGCATTCCAAATAGATGGAGCATGCAGAGGCATGGGGTGTATTTTTTAAATTAATTTATTTTAAAAGGTTACCACATACCATGTCACTCCCTTTAAAAGGCGAGTTCACAACTTAGAACACTGCGCTAACATCATTTATTGCAGGACCTATGCACGGAGATAAGAGTATTGAGAGTTCATCTGACAAGATCATGGGTAAACACATTGAGGAATTACATTTAGGAATTAATGACAGTTGTCACAGAAAAGCAGTGAATGTGTGATATACTTTCTACCTGCTTTGGCACACATTTGTACTTATCTTTAAGTCTGATGTGTTGCTTTTTTTTTATTTCAAGATAGATTATAAACCAATCCATGAGTTGAGTCCTTGTCTGCTTTCCTTGAGTCATGAAAAAGAGCAGATGTGCTCAGTAAGAGTCATTGACGTAGCAGGACTCTGTAAACTGCTGCAGCAAACAGTGTAAAAATACACCACGGGGATGCGGGTGGCCGGCCCAGGGAGAATCGTAACCTTTACTGGAGGCTCCGTTTCTTTCCTTTTTTTTTTTTTTTTTTTAAAAGGAATCCTAATTTGAAATTAGAAAGTGTCTATATTATTTTCTTTTTGGCTCTGTCATAGGTTTATTTGACATGGCCTGTGCCAAATTGTGCTGAGGGCTGCCCGGGTTCCTGGATTAAAGACGGCTATTGTGACAAGGCTTGCAATAATTCAGCCTGTGACTGGGATGGTGGTGACTGCTCTGGTAATGATGTGCTCACATGTAATTTATTCATGTTTACTGACTTTTTTTCATTCATATCATCACTGAATAGGTATAGTGAGTTAAACATTCTTCCTGTGTTAAAACAATACATAGAGTAATCCATAGATTGTGGATGTAATGACTCACATTCCCGGTGGCTCGGTTTTTCATATTCTCCATTGTTGAGGGCATATTCCCAGGCTGGCCCTGCACTTGAAAATGCCTTTTATTATGTGAAATTAAAAAATCAGGAATATCTTTAATTATGTAATCTCAAAAGCAAGAATCACTCTACCTGGTTCCTAGGAGCTCAAGGCTGGTGGCTTTCAGCAGCAGCTTTCTGTCAGTGATCTCTTCAGCATCTTCTCTCTCTTACATGGTTATATCTGTATTTGTTTATAATAGCATGTTTTTACATTTATTGATTGCCTTTCAGTTTATCAAGCATTTGAGTTTATAATGCATTTTCCTTTACCCACTTGAATTTCTCAGTCACCTAAGAAGGAGACAGTATGTGCACAGATATTATCATCCCTATATTCCATTTACAGAAACAGATTTGAAAAAGTGCGAAGTAATAGAAGAAACAAAGCTTTAAGTTGTGTTCTGTCTGATGCACTTTTGAAAAATGTAAGCAGCCTCAGTGAGAGAACACAGACATGCCAAGAAGATCCGTGCAGTCCAGAGACGTCAGCCCCTAATAGAACGTTAAGGTTCGATGATGAGGCTGGCACCCCATATTAGACACGTTTTGGCAGTTCTGACGGTCCGTCTTTAGAATAATCTCCTCCTGTTTCTCTGCTCCTCCACATGCACCTCCACATACCCCTGTAGGCCAGTTTGTACTTCAAGGTTGCACAGCTCTAAGTGCCAAGGCCTGGTCATCCCATGCCCAGTCCCCTGTCAAGTGATTTTTCCCTTTTCAGTTTGTTTTCTTCTTAAGATACATGAAAATTTCTGCTAAAGAATGGGGTGAGCCTTTTCTGACTGAAATGCAGGCATCAACCTTGATAGCACTACTGAGAAAGAAGGAACAGTCCTTTTCCAAGATAATAAGCACAGCAAGATTCTGTCTTCCTCCTCCCCCTACAGGTAACAATGGTGGGAGTCGCTATGCTGCAGGAGGCGGGGGTACCGGCAGTATTGGAATTGGACAGCCCTGGCAGTTTGGCGGAGGACTAAATAGTGTCTCTTACTGTAATCAAGGATGTGCGAATTCCTGGCTTGCTGATAAGTTCTGTGACCAAGCTTGCAATGTCTTGTCCTGTGGGTTTGATGCTGGCGACTGTGGGCAAGGTATATTTAATCACGTAAAAAGATACTTAGAGTAAGGGGATCAAAATCCTTGATAAGTAAAGGGAGGTGTGTATTGTTGTTACTTAAAGTAATTATTCTCTATGAATCCGTTGCCCATCATTGCATCCAGACGACCAGGTGTAAGTGAAAAGAGAGGACACAGATCTTTTTTTCGTTTTCTTTTTTTTTTTTTAAGATTTATTTATTTATTTATTTGACAGAGATCACAAGTAGGCAGAGGCAGACAGAGAGAAAGGGGGAAAGCAGACTCCCTGCCAAGCAGAGAGCCCTATGCGGGGCTCAATCCCAGGACCCTGAGACCACAGCCTGAGCCGAAGGCAGAGGCCTTAACCCACTGAGCCACCTAGGCGCCCCGAGGACACAGATCTTTAAAAAACAGTACACACTAGAGCTGCATCTTTGCCTGTTATTGCTCCAGTCTGACTTATTTTGTACGAGGCAGATGCACCTTCATTGAAAATATATGGCAAAGGTTTGATTTAGAAACAATAGAAAGAGACCAGTAATACACTAAGTAAGAATGGTTTGAACTCTGGATCTTGATAGCTTTTCCCTGGAGGTCATTTTGGCAGAAGGTTCTATTTCCTCAAATGGATACAAAGATGAGAGTTGATCAGTGGAATTTACCCTCTCTCTTTAGTCAGTTAGACTCAGCATTCCACGTTGATAATAGTGATTGCTTCGGATAATAAAGTGAGCCCCCATACCAACAGCTCTTGTGTTAAAATGTTTGATTATTCCGAAGTCAATGTAAAGTCATTCTTAGAAAGTGAAAATCCAAACCCTAAGAATTAAAGGAAACGGAGGTGGAAATTCCTCATTTTTAAAGTCATGTTTGTGTTTTTTCCTCTAGATCATTTTCATGAATTGTATAAAGTAACTCTTCTCCCAAACCAGACTCACTATGTTATTCCAAAAGGTGAATGCCTGCCTTATTTCAGCTTTGCAGAAATAGCCAAAAGAGGAATCGAAGGTGCCTATAGTGACAACCCAATAATTCGACATGCTTCTATTGCCAATAAGTGGAAAACCATCCACCTCATAATGCACAGTGGAATGAATGCGACCACAATACATTTTAATCTCACATTTCAAAATACAAATGATGAAGAGTTCAAAATCCAGATAACAGTAGAGGTTGACACAAGAGAGGAACCCAAAGTGAATTCTACGACCCAGAAGTCTTACCAAAATTTGGTTAGTCCCACAACACTTCTTCCAGAGGCGGAAATACTGTTTGAGGATATTCCTGAAGAGAAACGCTTTCCAAAGTTCAAAAGACATGATGTTAACACAACAGGAAGATTCCAGGTAGAGGTGGAAATTCCCTTGGTAAATATTTCACTCCTTCCCAAAGAGGCTCAATTGAGTCTCAGTAACTTGGATTTGCAGCTAGAACGTGGAGACATCACTGTGAAAGGATACAACCTGTCCAAGTCAGCATTGCTGAGATCATTTCTGAGGAGCTCACCAGGTGCTGAAGTAAAAATAAATCAAGCTTTAATAACAGATGAAAGAAATGACAGTGTAGAGGCCCCACTGGAAAAACAGGTTCACAAAAGCATCTTGCCGAAAAGCTTGGGAACATCTGAAAGATTACAGAGGTCGACGTTTTCAGCAGTGACAATGAAAGTGAATGGTCACTACCAGAGTCAGAATCCACCCCCGGACTTAGAAATCGAAGAAAAATTTAAATCTGAAATTCTGATCCAAAAAGTAAGAGGTGGAAGTGTATCAACAGAAAAACTCTCATCTCGGATTGTTCCACTGGAAAAGCAGATTACAAAAGAAAAGAAAATCACAGGGAAAGAACGAGAGAAAACCAGAATGGAGGAAAATGCAAACAACTACGTAGATGTTAATGAAGTACTACCTGGAAGAAAACTGCAGCATTATACAGACAGTTACCTGGGCTTTTTGCCATGGGAGAAAAAAAAGTATTTCCAGGATCTTCTCGACGTAAGTTATATCCAGCTTTCATCTTTCCCATGCTCAGAAAAATAAATAACCTTGTAAGGGGTAATTATATAATAATAGGTACTGTTTATTCAGGACTTCCTGTGCCAGTCACTGAACTAAATGCTTTTTCTTACATGCTTTTATTGCCCCAACACCCCTAACAATAAAAATACCTTATAAGGTTATCTACTAGTATGATCCTCATGTCACAGTTTAGGAAACAGCTTAAGCTAATGTGAATGAGTAAGGGAGTAAGCTGGGGGCATGCCCTGAGAAAGTAGTAGAACAGGGATGGTATCTTCACTTGACATATTCTGATTTCAAAAAAAATGCTTCTGCATATACTGTGTGAGTCAGATCTGATTATTTTTCTAATTTTACTGATTAAAAAAAAAGAAACCCAGGGTGCAGATAAATTAATTAGTTTCCAGTGTGAGCCAAGCCTCAGGGTTCAAGTGCTCACTCTCCTGTACCATGGTCTCCATGGTGCCATGCTGTCATCTGTCCATCTGCCAAGTGCTGTCACTGTGTTCACTGCAGGGGAATGCAAGACTATTAGAACACAGCTAGGAGGACAGATTTGTGAGTAAATAATTGTAGCGACGTGACGGAGGTCTCCCGAGGTTGCGCAAGGAGTCCAAAAGGAAAATTTCTTACTTTGCCTAGAGGTATTAGAGAAGGCATCCATGAGGAGCTATCCTCCTGAACTATTTGTGAGGATAGTTCCTGTCAACTATGTGGGAATTGACAGACCACCCTGTCTGTGGTCAAGGCTGGATCATGAACAGAGCACAGCCATGAGTAGGTGTCAGGCTGGTAAAAAAGAGGCTGAAGAGGGGAACTTCCCTCACTGTCTTTGGAGAGTATCTTATCCCTACAGTAGTCATTTACCAATTGAGTGAAGGACTGCAAAGTTCTTACCTGTGATAATATCCCTTTCATTACTTAAATTAAAAAATATTATAGACTAGTGGCAAAAATTGTAAGCAATCCAAAAAATATACAGTAAAAAAGGGAAAGATCTTCCTCCTTTCTTCCTTTATTTTCTTACTTGAAATAATCACTAGGAATAGTTTGGTGGGTATTTTTCCAGTATTTTTATATAGATATGCAAATAAACAAACTATATTAATACGTCTTTTGCAGCAGTGTTTTGTTTTTTTGTTTGTTTGTTTGTTTGTTTGCAGCAGTGTTTTGCAGCAGTGAACTAGCACTACACATACTGCTCTGTGGTTGCCTCTTGATCCGGTAGTATGGGAGCAAACCCATGCGAGTGTCACTGTGTTTTTTAAGAGCTGTTTGTTTTGCAATTACAAGTAGTGTTGCAGTAGATATTCTTGTACGTATAGCCTATTTTTGAGGAAGTTTCTACTTATGTAGGTGGAATTTCTAGGTTAAAGTTAATTTTTTTTTTACTGTGTCCTTCTAGAATGCCATACCACTTCATACTGCCACAGTATACAAAAGTGCTAGTTTCTCCACAGGCTAACCAACAACAGTATCAATCGATATTTTTTCACCAGATTGAGAAGCAAAAATATCCCATCTTCGTAAAGTGTATTCATATATTCTCTTAATATTCTTTGCCCATTAGTTTTGCCTCTTACTGATTTTGATTTTGACAGGGTTCCATCTTTGTATTTTATAATATTAACACTGTTATATGGTGAAACAATCCTTTTTTTGGTCCTTCTGTTCAGAACTCAAGTGCTTACTGCTTAGATGTCACCAGTAGAAATAACTTGATATTGAAAGTGCTATTAAATTGATCAGTTAGTTAATTTTTATTTTTAAAGTAGGCTTCAATGTGAGGCCTGAACTTAACAACCTGAGATCAAGACCTGGGCCAAGATCAAGAGTCAGATGTTCAATCAACTGACCACCCAGATGCCCCTGTCAAACTTACTTTCAAATAAATTTTTTAAATACTGCACTGAATTGGCTATGAAATTTCATGCTTGGTGACTAGTCCTTGAAAAATACCCTATAAATAGACCTCCTTTGCCCAACTGTTGTTCATAGACCAGTGCTGGTGAAACTTTCACTGAAATTGAGTTTAGTCCTACTCTTAGGATCCTTAAAGTGATCTGCTGGTGCTCATTTATTTGTCACAGTTCCTGGCTAGGTATATAAAATACTACTTAAACAAAGTACACCTGTGCAGTAAACATAATGCTATGTTACATGGAATTCTCTTTTCAGGAAGAAGAGTCATTGAAGACACAACTGGCATACTACACTGATAGCAAACACACTGGAAGGAAGTTGAAAGATACATTTGCAGATTCCCTTCGATACGTAAATAAAATTCTAAACAGCAAGTTTGGATTCACATCTCGGAAAGTCCCTGCACACATGCCTCACATGATTGACCGAATCGTTATGCAAGAACTTCAAGATATGTAAGTCTTGCTTATTGTGTGAGTTGCTTGCACGTGCTCAGAGTTAAGTCTGCTTACAGTGGACGTCTTTGTGGTGCTTGATGTATGGCTCTTAACACGTGACAACTGGTATGTTGAAGGTATCAGCGAAAGAAATGGGAAAGAAGATTCTAACTCCACAAATGTTGGAATATATTTGAATACAGATTAATGTCTATATATACTTCAAGTATCCAGAGCTCAGCTCACTGTATGTTATGTTTGGACAGGTTCCCTGAAGAATTTGACAAGACGTCATTTCACAAAGTGCGCCATTCGGAGGATATGCAGTTTGCCTTTTCATATTTTTACTATCTCATGAGTGCTGTTCAGCCACTGAATATATCTCAGGTTTTTGATGAAGTTGATACAGACCAGTCTGGTGTCTTATCTGACAGAGAAATCCGAACACTGGCTACCAGAATTCACGACCTGCCTTTAAGTTTGCAGGTGTGTTTTGTTTTATTTTTCTCTTCTGAACCTTCTCTTTTCTTTCACATATTTTGTTGTAGTGCAAGTAAGAGTAATTCTTAATATTTAACAGAGGTATTCACAACTAGTCCATTTTTAGTGCCAGAATTAAAGCCAAATTTGAGGTTCATATTTTATAAGAGTACATTTTTAGGCCTGAAGTAGGTGTTCTGCTATTATATTATGTGGAAAAGAGCCAGACCATCCCTGCATATAAGATTCTCGTGACAGGTTCTTTCAGGAGCTTCAGGTGTGGCCCACTGGATTGTTGTCTCAGCCAGGCCTGGGTTGTTGCACAGTCCCCTTGGTCACAGCATCCTGTAGTCCTAGGAGTAGACGACTTGTTAGTGGAGAGTGCCAAGATGAACCTGACTGCAGGACCTCCCATCTGACTAAAAAGTGCCTCATAAGCCAGTATGTTCTACTTTGAGATGAAGATGAAATATTTGTGTTTGTATTATCTCATTCTGTTCTTTTGGGGATGTTTTTATTTTAGGAGTCATGTAATCAAACTCCCCTTGAAGATAGCATTTAAAGAAATTTTGGAGACTTTCACATAATTTTTATTTTTAAAACCACAGTTATTACTTGTACATATAAGGTTTATCCTTTTATTTTGCTTTATTAGGATTTAACAGGTCTGGAACACATGCTAATAAATTGCTCGAAAATGCTCCCTGTTAATATCACTCTGCTAAATAGTGTTCCACCAACTCAGGAAGCATACTATGATCCCAATTTGGTAAGTGGCATGAGTTCCTTTGTGTAACAAGGAAGTATGTCCTTATCAAGTATTATCTGTACCGGTTTTGTATAGCATTTCAAACATATGAAGTAGACTCTATATTTATCTCTTTGGTAGACAGCAGAAGTTCAGATAATCCGGAATCATTCATATCTTTTCTTTCTCCTATCTAGTGGATGTTAAGCTAATATTGAGATTAGTTGCTAATATTCTATAATCAGACATCTGTTCATTAAGGACAGCAGAGGATAGCCAATGAGAATACTTCAGAGAGTTTTGCTGGTGTTCACTCTCACTCAAGACTTCTGTTTCCCCCACCTGTACTTTCATTTCTGTCCTTCACTGTCTTTTCTCCTCCCCTTTCCTAGCTTTCTCTTATAAACTTTGTGTTCCTAGTAAGACTTCACAGTTACCAGGCCCCTGCGTTTACACAGAACTTGCAGAAATGTGTTCCTCCCTAAGGAAGGTGATTTATACTAGCTTTCTGGCATGAGATTTAGAATCAGCAAATACCCTTTTAAGAATTAAGTAAAGGCTGTTTGCTAATGTTAATAAGTTAGGCTTGAGGTTCATACAAATAAACTACTTGGAACATGAATACTAACAGCATTTGTTAGCATTACTCGAATGAACTCTTAGCAAGGTGTTGGCTTCATTACTGTAATTAACTGTGATTATACCTAGGATAAAGTATTTCCCAATTAGGTTAAGAATGACAAGTTAGCTTATGAGTATGACATAGACCAGTTCATTACAATTTATGTTAGAAATTTATTCTGCCAGTAACTTACAAGACTATTTTAACAGTGTATAGCAATGTGTGATTAAAATAAAAATTTATTTACAAAAACAGGCAATTAGCCTGGAGGTTATTTCATGCCAATTTGACTTTTTCAAATACTGCATTAAAGTATTTGTCTTGATTAGGAGTCTTTGGTCCCTCCTTAAATTTTGCCCTGAAGTTAGTGCTTCAACCTATCCCACCCAGGTCTTGGCCTGATGCATTGTTTGTATTTTCTCTAGCCACCAGTCACTAAGAGTCTAGTAACCAACTGTAAACCAGTAACTGATAAAATCCACAAAGCATATAAGGACAAAAACAAATATAGGTAAGTTGTACATACATTTTCTCTGTTTAAGAATAATTGTAGGAGTCTGGCATTTTCATAATTTTTACAATAGTTTATCTCCTGAGCCCCCTTTTAAAATTTATATGAGGTGGTTTTGTTTAGTAACACCAAAAGAGTAAGTCATTCTCAGGATATTGACTGTTAAAGTTTTATAAAATACTTTTCTTATTTAAATTCTGTTTTTATTTCCATGTAAATATTTATACTCTTTAAAATATGTTTTGATAATTAGGTTTGAAATCATGGGAGAAGAAGAAATTGCTTTTAAAATGATCCGTACCAATGTTTCTCATGTGGTTGGCCAGTTGGATGATATAAGAAAAAACCCCAGGTACTTTTTTCTTAACTGGTAAACTTTACTTTTTTGAGTACTTTTAGGTTCATGGCAAAATTGAACAGAAAATACAGAGAATTCCCATAACTTTAAAAAATGATCTTTCTTTTTTAAAATTTTTTATTAACATATAAGATCTTATTTGCCCCAGGGTTACAGGTCTGTCAATCATCAGGCTTACACATTTCACAGCACTCACCAGAGCACATACCCTCCCCAATGTCCATAACCCTTTAAAAAAAATTTTTTTTTTTTTAGGAGAGAGCGTGTATGCACAAGCTAGTGGGGGAGGGGAGAGGCAGAGGGAGAAGCAGACTCCCTGCTGAGAATGGAGCCCGATGTGGGGCTCGAGCTCAGGGTCCCAGGATCATGACCTGAGCTAAAGGCTGACACTTAACCAACTAAGCCACCCAGACACCCCCAAAAATGATCTTTAATTATGCAAATAGACATGATAAAAGGTGACTCAAGAGAAGGAAGTGGCTTATTTAGTTTGGAGCAGATGGAATGCAGAGCAGGCAGAGGGAGCCAAGCAAGGAGCCCAATGTGGAACTCAATCCCAGGACTCTGGGATCATGACCTGAGCTGAAGGCAGAAGCTTAACTGACTGAGCCACCCAGCCGTCCCAACCATTATGATTAATAATCACTCAGCTTGTAGCTTTCTCTTCCTGTTATGCCCTCTGACTGGAATGCCCTGCTTTAATTTTTTAAAATATCTTAAAAAAAAAAAAAATTTCAGTCCTTGCTTTTTGCTTCCCCCATTTTGTTGATGTGCCCTCCCAGTCATTTTGTGGTGTGTAAGAATACCACGTGAGAATTTGTAGTTTTCAGTTGTACCTTATACCTTTATGTCTTTGTGCCCGTTTGAAAGTTTTGGGGTAAGAGAATTCATAGACCTTTATGGTACTTAAACGGACAGGGATTTCCTAAAAGGACACGTGGTAAGCCAGGCTTAGTACCTGCCAGGCCCTTGTGATCTTGAACAGATCTTATTTTTAACTGTTGTTTTACTTTTTTAAGTGCTCATTTTTAAGTCAGGAATGGAAAACCAGTGTTCTTACTGACTGAAGTTTTAAGGACAGGTTTGCCCCCATTAACGAGGAGTCTGGACTAGGCAGAATCCAGGCTTTGTTTTTCCCTCAGGCCTGTTCCTCTCTGTTGCCCTCCTGCTTTTGTTGGCTTCATCTTCAGGCTGGAGATAGGGGAGCCACAGCAATTCTAGATGTCTCTGAAAATGGAGCTATGCTCTGAGACAAAGGGATTGCCCCTTTGTATGTAGGGTATGCTGTCTCTCCATTCATTCATCATTCATTCTTTTTTTTTTTTTTTAGATTTGATTTATTTTAGAGAGCAGAAAGATTGCACGTTGCAGGGAGGGGTGCACAGAGGGACAAGTATACTCCCCACTGAGCACAGACCACCCCCCAGCCCTATGAGGAGCTCCATCCATGACCCTGAGATCATGACTTGAGCAGAAATCAAGAATCAGACACTTAACCAATTGAGTCATCCCGGCGCCCCAGACCCCCATTCTAATATCAGTCACTGTGAAAAGGATTCACATACACAGGAGCTGTCTCTGGGATGGAGTAGGCTTGCCTCCCATTGAGTCAGCTCATGGGGAGAGAAATACTGAGCAAAATGCAAACTCCTTTTAGAAGAAAGGGGATGATGTTTTCTAGGCACCCAGCAGGGTCTAATTTAGTTGTTGTCCACACATACCCTTTGTCTCGTGCATATACTTTCTTTAATTTCTCCCAACGTTACGAAAAATTTTGGAGATAAAGGAAAATGGAAAAAAATACTACAATAAATCCCATAAATATTTAACCCAGATTTTAAAATGTCAGCGTTTTATTATACTTATTGATCTGTCTATACACACACACAAAACAGGTTTTGTTTTTATTTTGTTGTTGCTGTTTGCTGAACCATTTGAAATTTAGTTTCAGGCATCCATACATTTCACCGGTAATTATTCTAGTACATATCTTCTAAAACAAAATCATTCTCCTTTATACTAAAGACAGTTAACACATAACTAACACACAATCTGATAACACTAAGCAATACCATCTAATAGATAATCCATATTCATATTTCCCTAGTTGCATCCAAATGCCCTGTATAGCTATTTTTTTTTTAAATGCAGGATCTAGTCAAGGCTTATGCATTGTATTTGGTTGATATCTCTTGAGTATCCTTTAATTTGATACAGTCCCCAAGAGAGTAGATAGGATAATGAATTTTTACCCACCACCCATCTTCAATAAGAAGTGATTGTTAGAAGTTGTTCTTCTTTCATCTACACACATCCAGTCCTTTACTACCTCTTTCTGATTATTTGTATGTAAAGCTCAGACATTGTTTCATTTTATCTCTAGATATTTAAAATATATTTCTCTATAACAGCTCTTTCAAAATAACCGCCATATCATTATTTTATTCCTTAATATGATAGCCATCTGGTCAATATACCTGTTTCCCTAGTTGTCTTTTCTAAGCATTTACATTTTTTATTGGTTTGAAGTATCAAGTAAATTCACTGCACTTAAGTCTGTCAGTTTTTCCTCAATCTCTCTTTTTTAAACATACAATTTTGTATGTGTATATGAAGAAATCTCTGTACTTTGGACTACTTTGATTGTATCTCATGTTCCCACTTTTTCTTATAAATTGGTAGTTGGATCTGAGGGCTTTATTAGATTTAAGTTTGGTGAGGGTTTTTTTGTGTTTTTTTTGGTCTCTTTTAAATTTTAGTAATTTTAAATTTTAGTAAAATTTACTTCAAAAGTGGTGTTATCCCTGCCTGCTGTTTTAATGGGCCCTCAGTTTAGTGAGTTTGCCTTGAAGGGAACTTGAAACAGTAGGGGGAAGCATGACAGTAAGGTGCCAGAACTCTAGTACCTTAGTTGGAGACATATTAAGAAAAGTCATCAAACTCATAGAATCTATAGCTGTAAGGCACTATCTTTATATTAATTGTCTATATCACTATTCTTAGTAATATAACCATAATAGAACTTGGTTTTAGGTGTTCACCAGTTTCTTCTCTGGCTGCCAACAAAATGCTCTAATCAGTAAACTGTATTTATTAAACACTTAATTGGGGCCATGTTAAACAGAAATCATTAAATTAACTTATTCCAACAACTAGAAGCACTTTTAAGATTATCTTCCCTAGTTCTCTTCGTTTTACAGATGAGGAAAATCCAAAGAAAAACTCTATAGAACATTCCTCCCCCAGAGAATCGTATCAGCACATATAACAGCTTGGAACATGAGTCTGTTTAAAATATATTTGGAATCTACATTTCTTGTTTTATTGTATCAGGCTCATTCTCATGATAGCCAATAACCCTGAATCTCTATTTTTCTAGGAAGTTTGTTTGCCTGAATGACAACATAGACCATAATCATAAAGATGCCCAGACAGTGAAAGCTGTTCTCAGGGACTTCTACGAATCCATGTTCCCCATACCATCCCAGTTTGAGCTGCCAAGGGAGTATCGAAACCGTTTCCTTCATATGCATGAGCTGCAGGAGTGGTGGGTCTCATGTTCACGTGTGTGTGTGTGTGTGTGTGTGTATTGACAAGTGATGAAATTCCTTTAATGTACTATTTGATCTATAATTACTTTGTAAAAATACACTTAAAAGATTTTATTGAGCTTACTGGCCAAGCACCTCTGCTGAGTATCATTCATTGCCATCAGAATAGCTACCTTGTTTCTTGAGAATCTGCTATATGGCAGGAGAACATGGTAATAGAAGCTGCATGATTTGCTCAAGGTGAAGTAGCTGATAAGTGGTAAATCCCGCCTGATTCCCACCCAGCCTTCCATATGTTCCACTGTAATCCAAAGCTGCTTTATAATGTTTCCTTCATGTCTTATTTTACTACTGTTTACCCCATGCCAGGTGCTGGGAATACACAGATGAAAGGAGTAGGGTACCCGGTTTTGAGGCCCTCAGTCCCTGCAGGGAGACAGGCTGCAGGCAGACAGTTGTGGTATCTAGTGCTCTGACAGGGTTCAGTGCTACTGGAGTATGAACGAGGGAGCAGCCAGTTCTCTTAGGGGAAGGCACCCTTTGGACTTGGTTTTGAATTATGAAAAGGACTTTCCCAAGTAGAAAAGACATTCCTGGTAGAAGAAATGGCACGTACAAGGCACAGGAGTGTAAAAGAGGGTTTCTGGAGAGCAAAAGGAGAGATTGTGAAGGGCTCTATATGAATTGACTTTTTTCTTTAGAGAATGGGGTTTCCCAAGAGACATTTTTTTAGATGTTTGTAGTGATCAGACTTGGATGATCACAATCCAAATCCACATGATTTTTGAAAAGGTAACTGGTGAGGCAGTGTTATCTGGAAACTGAAAGCAGGGAGACAAGTATTAATTATTTCAGGAGCTCTGAAACAGGGTGTGAACCAAGGACCACAGCTCAGGGAATAGAGAGAAAGCAGAAGACAGAATTGGAAGAGATTGTAGGGAGGAAATTAGCAGCCTTGGCAACTAGAACTCTTTGGTGTATTGGAGTTGGATATTGAGCCCATTAACATGTATATTGCTAATAGCTGTGTATTTTTATTTCCAGAAGGAGAAGTTACTACTAAATTGTGGTTCTTACCTTCTAGGAATGGTTTCTCATTTTTACTTTCTTTTATTTAGCTCAGAGGAAAAAGATCTTTGGATGGTTTCAAGTGTTAATTCCCCAAATCCAGTTTGTGACTACATTTATCTTCAAGGGCCCAACTGAATAAGAATAATTTGAGAGGACTTTGATTTCTGTGTTACACAAATAAGGATGAATCAGTTGGAATTCTCTGAACTGGGGGGCTTCATTTTCTTCATCCTGTTCAGCATCTGTGTCTTTTCTTACTGCTGGGCCTCCACTACCACCTTGCCTTCTAGAAACTTCACTTTTTCTTTCCTTTCATGACATTGTGGTTGAGTCCCCTGTCACCTTTCTCTTTAGGCTTTCTTCCTGTTCTCCTTCCTTGGGTATAACACTTTCTACACTGTACAGTAGTCTGTTTGGTGCGTTTGCCCCTCCTGATTGACTATAAGCTCTCTTCATGGGCAGAGATGGTGTCTTACTCTTCTCTGAGTGCACAGTGCCTTTCTAGCACATAATACATGCTCAGTGGATGAATGGCTGAGGGAACCTCCAGCTATTATCAGATTCTCTGGTTGCTGGGACAGCTTAACTGTATTAGAGCTTCTGGCTTCTTATCTCTCTAAATTACATATCAATTCTGAATGACACCATAGACATTAGAACTAACTGCACTAGTTGTGATCCTGTTATGAGACATAGGAAATTCAGGAGAAAATTAGAGGTACTATTATCAATATGGGACTTGAAGTAGAGACATCTACACAAGATACGCTGTAAAAGAGAATCTGGAACTCAGCACAGAGGCCTGCATTGATGGCTATTAGAATATCTTCTAAGACTTATGTTAAGCATATGTTTAGTCTTCATAATAAATTATTACTTCCACAGTACAGATGAGGAAACTTCTCTACTGCCTCTAATCCCAATAACCTATCTTCAAGTCCAGTTGATTCTACTCTTAGATTATCTCTTCTGTTGCTTGTTTTCTTTCTCCCACTTGTCTTCATTTTGTTTTCATACCCAGACTAACACAACTGGCTGCCTGGTCACCTCTGGTCACCGGACATGCATCCTTCAGATGGCCACCATTTTTATTCCAGTTGTCACACATACACCCATACCTGCCATTTCATACACTTTCCCACTAGAGTATTATGTCCAAACCCCATTGCATATTTTTCCAGAATACCTGCAGTTTATGCCCACCTGCCTTGCCATGGCTTTAGCTCTCTTCCTGATGTCCCCAGGCCAGACTTCACTCATTTCTACAGGACTCAGCCTGCTCCTCTATGATGCTCACTGCCTTACTCCGTTAAATGCTTTCATTTAAGGTCCCCCACCCCGCTGCAAGGCTTAAATGAAATATTACCGGATCTGAGTGCTTTCCTCATTTCTCTGTTTTTCCATAAGACTTTGCTTTTGATACTACATTTTTTGTTCCATTTTGTGTGATGGCTAGCCATCTGCATGTCAGTGACTCCCCACGCTTACAGTTTAGAGCAAGAACTTCTTGTTTATCTGTCTACATCCACAGAAAGTGTTGATTAAGTGACTGTGAAGAAATGGATAGGAATGAAAGTGTACTTTTGTTTAAATGCTAAAAGTAATTTTCTTTTGAAGTCCTATCCTCTGCCTGGGTAACTTTTATAATTCAAATATAATATTTACTCTGATGTAATGAAAAATCTGATCTAAGGTGGAAATATACATTGTATTAACATTTTCAAATTGTCTCCAGACAATGTTTTTGTGTTTCACAACTTAGGCTAAACTAGTATATAATTAATTCTGATATAGTGGGACTATGCACAGAACTACATATTTGCTTTCTTCTTTCTCTGAACAGGAGAGCATATCGAGACAAATTGAAGTTTTGGACTCACTGTGTGCTGGCAACATTGATTATGTTTACTATATTCTCATTTTTTGCTGAACAGGTAAGTCTTACATATTTTATGTGAGGATCAAACATTATTTATTATGTATGTATGTATGTATGGATGGATGGATGGATTTAAATATTTTTATGTATTTACTTGACACAAAGAGAGATCACAAGTAGGCAGGCAGAGAGAGAAGGGGAAGCAGGCTCCTTGCTGAACAGAGAGCCTGATGCAGGGCTCGATCCCAGGACCCTGAGATCATGACCTGAGCTGAAGGTAGAGGCTTAACCCATTGAGCTACCCAGGTGCCCCCAAACATTTTTTAGTATAAGAATATCTGATTCTTTAAAAAGTGATATGAATTCACAGGAAAATTTTAACTTTTTCTTTTAGCTTCTAACTCAGATATTAATATGTCAAACAGATTTCATAATATTCAGGCAGCAAACATAATAGCCTTTTATTCATTAATCTTCTAGATGCACTTTCAGTATTCTTTTTACCTGGAACTCAGTAGATTAACTTGTAGACATCAAGGTAAAACTGAAAACCTCTATTTCTAACCAAAAGACCCACCTAGAATCCTCATCTGATACTGATTTTGTATGGTTTTTTGATTTTTCTTTTCTTACAACCTTTCTAAAAGTGACCGCAGTGACTTATTATCTACTCTTCTGTGGACAGTGCCCATTTGTGCTCACATTTCTCCCAATTACATTTCCTTTGAATTGCTGGAATTTCTCTCCGTGCAGGCACATGTACATAGCCTTCTTCAAGTGAAGTCCCATGAGTAGAAGGGAGGTTAGTGAGGTAAAAAGAAAGGGACCATAGAATCCTTACTTGGTGTAGGCATGAAATGGTCTTAAGAGAAAGGGAGTGGTGTCTGGGCTGACCTGACTTACCTGGGTTAAGTAGACCTCACCTCAGCCTCCACCTGAGGTGACTGTTGAGTGGAGCCTTTCTAGCTGTCAATTATGGGAAACTTGCACTGAGTTTACTTAAACTGGGAAGGAGGAGGCTGAAGTATTGAGAACGTTAGAAATAAACAGTGCCTGGGCTTCTTACCATAAATGGAAGGAAATAAAAAGAGGGGAGATTGGGTAGGTAAGCAGGACTGCAGTTTAAATCTTCATCTACTTCCTAGCAGTATCAGTTCTGTTCTGATTGCCGTTATTCTGGGCTAGTAAAACTCTCCCTGCTCTAGAACAGAGGTCACTGAGGAATTAGGAGTCAGCAGTGTGCCTGCCTGCAATGAGGAGAAAAGACAGGTTGGCTGGAAGGAGCAGCTGACAGCAGTGGGAAGGAACAGGAGTGCCAGTCTTTCATCTGTGTCACTTATACCCATAGAGAAGAGGGAAACAGAGAGGCAAGGAGGGAGAAAAGAGGGGAAGAATCAATCCTCTTTTCTCTCTGCTCCGTTGTTCTCAAAAGTCTCAGTGACAAAGAGTAAATCCTGAAAGCATCTTGGGACAAGAGGTCTGTAACCTACAATGGTAGAAAATGTTAGATTGGCAGCAGACCTCTCCGCAGAGACCTGGCAGGCCGGAAAGGACCGGCATGATATATTCAGGCACTAAATGAGAAAAATATGCAGCCAAGAATACTATATCCAGGTAGGCTGTCATTGAAAATAGAAGGAGAGGTAAAAAGCTTCCAGGACAAACAGAAGCTAAAAGAATTTGCAAACACCAAACCACCCCTACAGGAAATACTGAAATGGGTCCTCGAAGCAAAGAGAGCCTAAAAGTAACAGACCAGAAAGGATCAGAGACAATATATAGTAACAGTTACCTTACAGGCAGTACAATGGCACTAAATTCTTATATTTCAGTAGTTACTCTGAATGTAAATGGGCTAAATGCCCCAATTAAAAGACACAGGGTATCAGGATGGATAAAAAAAACAAAGACCCATCTATATGCCATCTACAAGAAACTCATTTTAGAACCAAAGACGCCTCCAGATTTAAAATGAGTGGGTAGAAAACAATTTACCATGCTAATGGACATCAAAAGAAAGCTGGGGTGGCAAGCCTTACATCAGCCAAAGACTATAATAAGAGATGAGGAAGGACACTATATCATACTTAAAGGGTCTGTCCAACAAGAAGATCTAACAATTTTAAATATCTATGCCCCTAACATGGGAGTAGCCAGTTATAAAACCAATTAACAACAAAATCAAAATCAAAGAAACACATCAACTATAATACAATAATAGTAGAACACTTGAACACCCCCCCCTCACTGAAATGGAGGGACTATCTAAGCAAAAGATTAACAAGGAAATAAAGGCTTTAAATGATATACTGGATCCGATGGACATCACAGATATATTGACAACATTCCACCCCAAAGCAACAGAATACACCTTCTTTTCTAGTGCACATGGAACATTCTGCAGAATAGATCCCAACCTGGCTTACAAATCAGGTCTCAATCAGTGTCAAAAGACTGGGATCATTCCCTGCATATTTTCAGACCACAGTGCTTTGAAACTAGAATTCAACCACAAGAGGGAAGTTGGAAAGAAAAACACATGGATGCTAAAGAGCATCCTAATAAAGAATGAATGGGTCAACCAGGAAATTAAAGAAGAATTTAAAAAATGCATGGAAACAAAAGAAAATGAAAACACAACTGTTCAAAATCTTTGGGATACAGCAAAGGCGGTCCTGAGAGAAAGCATATAGCCATACAAACCTTTCTCAAGAAACAAGAAAGGTCTCAAAACACAACCTAACCCTACACCTAAAAGAGCTGGAAAAGAGCAAAGAAACCCTGAACCCAGCAGGAGAAGAGAAATAATAAAGACCAGAGAAGAAATCAATGAAATAGAAACCAAAAGAACAGTAGAACAGATCAATGAAACTGGGAGCTGGTTCTTTGAAGTAATAAGATCGATAAACTCCTGGCCAGACTTAACCAAGAAGAAAAGAGAAAGGACCCAAATTAATAAAATAATGAATGAAAGAGGAGAAATCACAACCAACACCAAAGAAACACAGATAATTATAAGAACATATTATGAGCAACTATACATCAGCAAATTTGACAATCTGGAATAAATGGATGCATTCCTGGAGACACATAAACTACCAAAACTGAACCAGGAAGAAACAGAAAACCTGAACAGATCTATAATCAGTAAGGAGACTGAAGCAGTTATCAAAAATCTCCCAACAGGGGCACCTGGGTGGCTCAGTGGGTTAAGCCTCTGCCTTTGGCTCAGGTCATGGTCTCAGGGTCCTGGGATCGAGCCCTGCATTGGCCTCTCTGCTTAGCAGGGAGCCTGCTTCCCTTCCTCTCTCTCTCTCTGCCTACTTGTGATCTCTGTCCATCAAATAAATAAATAAATAAAATCTTTTAAAAAAATCTCCCAACAAAGAGCCCAGGGCCAGATGGCTTCCCACAGGAATTCTACCAAACATTTAAAGAAGAATTAACACCTATTCTCCTGAAACTGTTCCAAAAAATAGAAATGGAAGGAAAACTTCCAAACTCATTTTATGAGGCCAGCATTACCTTGATCCCCAAACCAAAGACCCCATCAAAAAGGTGAATTACAGACCAATATCCCTGATGAACATGGATGCAAAAATTCTTAGCAAAATACTAGCCAGTAGGATCCAACAGTACATTAAAAGGATTATTCACCACAACCATGTGGGATTTATTCCTGGATTGCAAGTTTGGTTCAATATCCAATCAATGTGATATAAGACATTAATAAAAAAGAACAGGAACGATATGATACCCTCAGTAGATGCTGAAAAAGCATTTGGCAAAGTACAGCAACCTTCCCTGATCAAAACTCTTCACAGTTGGCGCGCCTGGGTGGCTCAGTGGGTTAAAGTCTCTGCCTTCGGCTCAGGTCATGATCTCAGGGTCCTGGGATCGAGCCCTGCATCGGGCTCTCTGCTCAGCAGGGAGCCTGCTTCTCTCTCTCTCTCAGCCTGCCTCTCTGCCTGCTTGTGATCTCTGTCTGTCAGATAAATAAATAAAATCTTAAAAAAAAAAAAAAAACTCTTCACAGTGTAGGGATAGATAGTACATATCTCAATATTATCAAAGCCATCTATGAAAACCCACAGTGAATATCATTCTCAATGTTGAAAAACTGAAAGCTTTTCCTCTGAGGGCAGGAACACAGCAGGGCTGTCCACTTTCACCACTGCTATTCGACATAGTACTAGAAGTCCTAGCCTCAGCAGTCAGACAACAAAAAGAAATAAAAGGCTTCCAAATCAGCAAAAATTAATTAAACTCTTACTGTGCCGATGATATACTTTATGTGGAAAACTCAAAAGACTCCACTCCAACACTGCTAGAACTCAGGATAAAAAAGTAAAGTGTCAGGATATAAAATTTACACAAATCAGTTGCATTTCTATACATAACAAGGCAGAAGGAAGAGAAATTAAGGAGTTGATCCCATTTACAGTTGCACCCAAAACCATAAGATACCTAGGAATAAACCTAACCAAAGAGGCAAAGAATCTATACTCAGAAATTGAAGAAGACAGAAATAAATGGAAAAACATTCCATGTTCATGGATTGGAAGAACAAATATTGTGAAAATGTTTATGCTGCATAGAGCTATCTACACGTTTAATGCAGTCCCTATCAAAATACTGTCAACTTGATTCAAAGAAATGGAACAAATAATCCTAAAATTTATATGGAATCAGAAAAGACCCTGAATAGCCCGAGGAATGTTGTAAAAGAAAACCAAAGTGGGTGGCATCACGATTGCAGACCTCAAGCTGTAATACAAAGCTGTAATTATCCAGACAGTAATGTACTGGCCTAAAAATAGACACATAGATAAATGGAACAGAATAGAGAGCCCAAAAATGGACCCTCAACTCTATGGTCAACTAATCTTTGACAAAGCAGGAAAGAATTTCCAGTGGAAAAAAGACCGTCTCTTCAATAAATGGTGTTGGGAAAATTGGACAACCACATGCAGAATGAAAGTGGACCATTTTCCTTACACCACACACAAAAACAGACCTCAAATGGATGAAAGACCTCAATATGAGACAGGAATCCATCAAAATCCTTGAGAAGAACACAGGGAGCAACCTTTTAGACCTCAGCTGCAGCAACTTCTTCCTAGAAACATTGACAAAGGCAAGGGAAGGAAGGGTAAAAATGAACTATTGAGACTTCATCCTGATCAAAAGCTTTTGCACACCAAAGGAAACAGTCAACAAAACCAAAAGACAGCCAGCATAATGGGAGAAGGTATTTGCAAATGACATACCAGATAAAGAGCTAGTATCTAAAATCTATTAAGAACTTATAAAACTCATAGGGGCACCTGGGTGGCTCAGTAGGTTAAACCTCTGCCTTCTGCTCAGCAGGGAGCCTGCTTCCCCCACCCTGCTCTGTGCCTGCCTCTCTGACTGCTTGTTATCTCTCTCTGTCAAATAAATAAATAAAATCTTAAAAAAAAACCCAACTTATAAAACTCAACACCCAAAGAACAAATAATCAAATCAAGAAATGGGCAGAAGACATCAACAGACATTTCTGCAAAGAAGACATCCAAATGGCCAGTAGACACATAAAAAGTGCTCCAGATCACTTGGCATCAGGGAAATACAAATCAAAACCACAATGAGATACCACCTCACACCAGTCAGAGTGGCTAAAATTAACCAGTCAGGAAACGGCAGGTTTTTGGTGAGGATACAGATAAAGGGGAACCCGCCTACATTACTGGTGGGAATGCCAGCTGGTGCAGCCACCCTGGAAAATACACCAGTATGGGGTTTCCTCAAACAGTTGAAAATAGAGCTACCCTACGACCCAGCAATTACACTACTGGGTATTTACCCTGAAGATACAAATGTAGTGATCTGAAGGGGCATGTGCACCCGAATGTTTATAGCAGCAGTGTCCACAATAGCAAGACTATGGAAAGAGCCTAGATGTTCATTAATAGATGAATCAATAAAGAAGTGGTATATATCTACAATGGAATACGATGCAGCCATCAAAACCCCTGAAATCTTGCCATTTGCAACAATGACATGGATGGAACTAGAGGCTGTTACCCTAAGCGAAATAAGACAGTCAGAGAAAGACAATTATCATGATCTCTCTGATATGAGAAATTTGAGGGACAGGGTGGGGGTTATGGGGGGGAAGGGAGGGAAAAAGTGAAACAAGATGGGACCGGGAAGGAAGACAAATCATAAGAGACTCTTAATCTCAGGAAACAAATTGAGGGTTGCTGGGGGCAGGAGAAGGGGGGAGGGATAGAGTCACTGGATTAAGGACATTGGGAGGGTATGTGCTCAGTGAGTGCGGTGAATTTTATAAAACTGATCATTCACAGACCTGTACCCCTGAAACAATTATTACATTATATGTTAATAAAAAGTAAATATGTTTGGTAATCACTGTGTAAAAATATGTAGTTAAAAGGTCTTTATGGGCCAAAATAATTTTAGTCCTTGTGTGTTCAAATATTTTGTGGGCATATATTTAGGCATATTGACCCTATAATGAAAGTAGTAGTTGGTTTTATTTGGGGGAGGAATGATGAAGACTTGTTTGCTCTATTTTTTGTGTGTTGTTTTTGTTTTTGGTTTTTTTTTTTTTTTTTTTTAATGTAGAAGACTGTGGAAATGATAGAGGTCATAGGATTCTAAGTTTAAAATTTGTCAACATGGAGAATTAAAATATATTTTCTGTGTTTGATATTCTAGTTAATTGCACTTAAGCGGAAGATATTTCCCAGGAGGAGGATACAGAAAGAAGCTAGTCCTGATCGAATCAGGGTATAGAAGATCTTCGTTTGAAAATCATCTACCTCAGCATTCACTGAGCATTTTGAAACTCGGCATCATAGAGATGTCTTCGTGATGTGATGCTTACCCAGCCTGACTTGAAGAAGGAAAAGCATCCAGTACAATACTTGTTTTGTGGCATGAATGTAGCCTACTGACCAGGAGTTGTTTAACCAAGACATGGAAAACTTGTGTGTTGAGCAGCTCTGACCTGGTTTTACTTTTAAAGCATTTGCTATGGACCCATCATTCTTTTTATGAAAAATCTGACAAGATAAAGCTGCCAAGTTCCCATAGCAACTATTTCCAACTAACTTTCACATGAGAAGCCTAGGCAAGCTTGGGAACCATTGCTAAGCGATCCCAGTCTTTGCATTCTAAAGCCTTTTGCTGCAGTTTTACATTTTTGTTTTTTCCATTTCTTGTTTTTTAAAATAAGTAGCTACTAAGTTAACTAGTTAACCCTTACTTCTGAAAATAATGAATTGGGATATCTAAACATGTTTTTATCTATGTTATTTAAATAATACAACAATATCACCTTCTATTGGCAATACCTAAATTATGGATTCTATTAACATTTAAGACCATAAGTGGTCAAACTACTGATGAGATCAATGACTGACAGCTGAAGTACTTTGTGCTTGTTTACTTCAGCCCCTAAGAATGTGATTTCATGCAGAGGCCTAATTACAAAGGGCTAGAGTTAAGTAGCAGAGCTACCTTCCAGATGTAATTATGTTTCGGAAATGTACATATTCAAACAGAAGTGCCTCATTTTAGAAATGAGTAGTGCTGATGGTACTGGCACATTACAGTGGTGTTTTTTTAAATGCTCCCTATATTCTAGTAGCTAGCTCTTTCAGCTGGTTTCGAGTAATGCAGAGGTCAGCAAACTTTCTGTAAAAAGTCACATAGTAAATATTTGCAGGCCACAGGGGTCTCTGTTGCATATTCTTTATTGTTTAGTTTTAGTGTTTTTTTTTTAACTTAAAAATGTCAAAAAACCATGTTTAGCTTGCAGCTGTACAAAAACAGGCCACCAGCTGGATTTGGCCCACAGGCCATTGTTTGCTGACCACTGGGATAGAGAATTCGTATTTTTATGTATGAGTAAGCCCTGATGTTCAGCTTTTATTTATATCACCATATGGTGGATTTCTGGAGATTAGATTCCATAAGTCCCTTTTGAACTCTAACAGGTATTTTAAGATCATGATCTTGAACAGTATTCTTTCAACACATATTTTGTAAAAAGAACTTGTGATGTAAATAGTGTGTTTGTGCTATGTTATGTATTTCAAAATGTGAAGTCTCATAAAAACTTACATTTTGTCTGATGCTTTGATTTTTAAACTTTTGAGGAATGAGTTTATTGTTATCCAGATTCTGCAGTCACTTGAGGGCTTGTACAGTATATCAGCATCTGTGCTGAACATAACTGAACATAAATGAAAAGTGATGTAAGGAGAGAGTAGTACTATAACATACTGGGGAGTGTCATGTTATAGGAGACATAAATTCTAAATGGGATTTATCCTGTGGTAGAAGTTGAGGAGGTATCTGGGTATCATTCTAAAAGTGAAGAATTTATTATAGAAAAATTATAGAGAAATTAACATTTGGGTGTGTTTGTTGGACATTTCTGTGGTTAGATCTAATTTAGAGC
The DNA here is from genome assembly GCF_011764305.1 of Mustela putorius furo. NCBI lineage: Eukaryota > Metazoa > Chordata > Mammalia > Carnivora > Mustelidae > Mustela > Mustela putorius. The sequence goes on from NW_025421481.1 coordinate 4,206,325, forward strand.
TTAATAGCTTAATTGGATAGAAAATAGAATCATAGAATATTTGTAGAATCATTCATCTAAATGACTCTGTAGTGATTCTGTAGAATCATTGGAACAAAAGAATCTCAGAAGTTGAAGAGTAGTCAGATGGTTTCAAAATTTTAAAGCCTCAGGGGCGCCTGGGTGGCTCAGTGGGTTAAGCCGCTGCCTTCGGCTCAGGTCATGATCTCAGGGTCCTGGGATCGAGTCCCACATCGGGCTCTCTGCTTGGCGGGGAGCCTGCTTCCTTCTCTCTCTCTCTGCCTGCCTCTCTGTCTACTGTGATCTCTCTCTGTCAAATAAATAAATCTTTAAAAAAAAAATTTTTTTAAAGCCTCAGAACCATTAAATGAAATTCTATAAAAGGCCAATATGTAATATAGAAGAAGGAAAAGCTCCTTGTCCTGCTTGACCCCAGGTGATGCCTCCAAACTCCGAGGCCTGACAGGTAGAGTTTCAAAATAACTTCCTGGACAACACCCTGCATTCTGTCATCAAAGACACAAGGGCAAGGAAGATGATGTGATTTTTCTAAGATCTCACAGCCAGTTAGAGGCAGAGGTAGGTTGGAGCCCTGATTAGGTCTCTTTTCCCATCCCTGCCAGGCTGTGCTGCCTCTCCATGACATACAGGCATGAATGGGTGAAGAGCATACACTTCGCAGTCAGACTTCTGGAGTTTGAGTCCAAGATCCTGGACATTGTTTGACTTTCTCCTAAAATGTGGGAGGCAGTAACTGGTGTCTACTGATAGGCATACGGTGATGATGAAAGGAAATGATATATGTAATACATCTAGCACAGTGTCTGGGAAGTTATTTCTGCCTGGTAATGTCAGTAGTGATGAAAGTTTGTGGGTAAAGGATTGCTGTCCAGACCACGGGTGAGGTTTTTAGTGTAGTCATTAGGATGAAATGTTTACTTTTGCACTTAGCTAAGAAAGTTACACATATTCTCATTTTTTTGTTTTTTTGCCTACTTTCTTGAAATATTTTAAAAATTATTTCTACATATACAAAAAAGTATGCAGTCTAGTGAATAACAGCTCAAGGATTTAAAAGGAAAGTGTAATTATAACTGAGGTCAAATTACTTAAGGAAGAAATAGCATCAATCCCACAAAAATTCCTCCAGAGTGTAGAAAACAAAGAAACACACCATCTAATTCATCCATCGAGGTGAACACAGCCCCACACCAAAGGTTGGCACAGTTACAATTAGAGAGGGAAACCACAGGCCATCTGTCTCAAGAATCCCATATGAAAACTAATAAGCCAGATTCTTATATCCTTCAAAGGAACAACTCTTTTTTTTTTTTTAAAGATTTTATTTATTTATTTGACAGAAATCACAAGTAGGCAGAGAGGCAGGCAGAGAGAGAGGAGGAAGCAGGCTCCCTGCTGAGCAGAGAGCCCGATGCGGGGCTCGATCCCAGAACCCTGAGATCATGACCCAAGCTGAAGGCAGCAGCTTAACCACTGAGCCACCCAGGCGCCCCGGAATAACTCTTTTTTGATCAAACTACATCTACTGTAGGAATGCAAGGTGGATCCAACCTTTGAAAATCAATGCTGTTTATATCAGCAGTACTGAAAAGAGAAACTGCATGATATTCTCAAGGAAACTTTCTTCAAAAAAGATTATAAAAAATTTAAAAGTAGAGTCTAGCACAGTGACTCTGCTTAACTGTTATCAAGATTTGGCACATCTTTTGCTCTATTCTTTATTTCTCTTTGTTCATATATTTTAAAGTAAATCCCAATTTCATGGAGACAGGAGTACAAAGTTTCAGTTGTTAAGGGGAGGTAAACGGGCTTCTTGTCATTCTAACTGCTCCTTCTTCCACCTGCCCTACATCTTAGTGAACACGTTGTGTGCGCTAAATGACTTAGACCCATAATCCCATTTCGTTCTCACCACATTCCCACTTTACCACTGGGGCCTAACTAGTTTAAGTGGCAATTCCAGCTTTTGACCCAAATGTCTCCAGAATTAACTCTTAGCCACTAAGATACACTCAGAATACAAGGGACAAAAAGAAAAACAAGGGTGGAGGAGGCAGATACATTGCACGACTGTTGCTCAACACAGCCCATCCCTGCCTCCGTATGTCAGCTTTTCTCCCCACAGTGGCGCTGTGGCAGCTTCTGACTCTCATCTCTCAGAGACGCAGGAAGCTGGTAGAGATGAATTAATGTGATTTGTGCCCACTTTTATAGCCAGGGAGATGGAGACTTTTACCAAAAGAAGGAGGGAAGGAGAGGAGTTCTGGCCTGACAAAAACATGAGCTTCACATAATAAAGTTTGGGTTAATGTGGAAGACGAAGTTCTTGGATTAAATACTTAAATTGAAGGGAAGCTGCCATACTTGGAAAAAAAAAATTAGAAAAATCAAATTTGTTCATTAGGATACTTTACAAATTTTTCATTATTGAAAAGATTCAAAGAAATGTTTGCAAAGCATCAGTACAGTACCTGGCACATAATAAATGCTCCATCAATGGTTCACAATTATGGTTATTATAGTTCACAATGGGTCCCAAGTTGTCTCTCTGACTGATCCTCCTTATACTTTTCCTCCCCTGCCAGTCTCACCCATGGCCACACACTGTGGCCACACTGCATTTCCCGAAACGTGTTACATACTTTTATCCCTCTGTGTCCTCGTAGATGCTATTCTTACTGGTTGACCTGACTTTTCCTTGCTTATAATCCATTAAACTCACTGATACCTCAAGGTGTGAGTCCATCATTAGTTCATCTACTAGAAAGTTTTCTAAGAGACTATCACCTTAGTTCTTTGAAACAATAAGCAAAGAAGGAATGTGGTATTTAGGCCTTCAAATGATCTTGACAAGATTCTACACCACTGGTTACTAAAGAAAATGAGAGGACATTTTGTCAGGAATCCAGGTAACAGAGTAAATGAGCAAATATGGAGGAGTATTAATGTCTTCCAAGAATCAGCACTGAGTTCATTTAAGCATTATTTATAATAGCCAAGATAATGGAAACCTAACTGTTGATGGATGGATACAGATAATGTGGTATATATATATTTTCCAATTTTTTTCCAAGTTTTTCTTTAATTCAAGTTAACATCCAGTGTCACGTTGGTTTCAGGAATAGAATTTAGTAATTTATCACTTAAATGTAACACCCAGGGCTCATCACAAGTGCCCTCCTTCGTGCCTATACATTTAGCACATCCTCCCACCCACTGCCCCTTCAGCAACCCTCAGTTTGTTCTCTGTAGTTAAAAGCAACTCTTATGGTTTGCCTTCCTCTCTGTTTTCATCTTATTTTTCGTTCCTTTCCACTATGTTCATCTCTTTTGTTTCTTCAATTCCACACAAGAGAAATCCTATGGTATTTGTCTTTCTCTGACTTACTTCGCTTAGCATAATACACTCTAGTTCCATCCAGGTTGTTGCAAATGGCAAGATTTCATTCTTTTTGATGGCTAAACAACATTCCATTTTATATGTATACACACACACACACACACACCTTTGTCCATTCATCAGTCAGTGAACACTTGGGCTCTTTCCAGAGTTTGGCTATTATTGATAATGCTGTTTTCAACATCAGGGTGCATGTATTCCTTTGAATATGTGTTTCTGTATCCTTTGAGTAAAAACTTAATAGTGCAATTGCTGGGTCATAGGGTAGTTCTATTTTTAACTTTTTGAGGAACCTCCATACTGTTTTGATGATGTGGTACATTTACACAATGGAATACTACTCAGCCATAAAAAGGAGATCTTGCCATGGATGGACATTACGAGTATGAGGCTAAATGAGATAAGTCAGAGAAAGATAAATCCCATATGATGTTACTTGTATACTGAATGTGGAAAAAAAGCCCTCATAGGTACAGAGAACAGACTGGTGGTTATCAGAGGGGAAGTGGGTTGGGTATGTGAAAGGGTGAATTGAATCAATTATATGGTGACAGTAACTAGACTTACTGTGTTGATCTGGGCGGCTCAGTGGGTTAAAGCCTCTGCCTTCGGCTCAGGTCATGATCCCAGGGTCCTGGGATCGAGCCCCATATGAGGTTCTCTGCTCGGCAGGGAGCCTGCTTCCTCCTCTCTCCCTATCTGCCTCTCTGCCTACTTGTGATCTCTGTCAAATAAATAAAATCTTTAAAAAAAAAAAAAAAGGAAAAAACTGGGACACATGGGTAGCTGAGTCAGTTAAGTATCTGACTCTTGATTTTGGCTAAGGTCATGATCGCAGGGTCATGAGATCGAACCCTGCATTGGGATCCATACTGGGCATGAAGGCTGCTTAAGACTCCTCTATTCCTCTCCCTCTGGCACACATGCCCCCTCCCCCACCGGCTCTCACTCTTAAGAAAAGGAAAAGAATTGCAGAGCTGGTAGCAAATTAAGTCAAGTACAAAGTGAAAAAATATTTTCAAATTATTCAGTGGAAAAATCCATTCATGCACAGAAAAAATGAAATAATACCCCAAATTTAACTATTATATCTTGGTAGTGAGATTATGAGTGAACTTCATTTCCTTCATTAATTATTTATCTTCTACAAATTGTTTTACAATGAATAATTATTACCTTAACTAAGATAACAATTTAACAATACATTTTAGATAAAATTATAAGGACCCATGTTAAATTTTTAGGGGAAAGTAGAATGCTTTTTATTAGCTAAACAAGGGAAAGCTAACTTTGAAAATCCATAAGATGTCCTTGGTTCCATTTTAAGAGACTTCATGTGATGAAACAGTTATTTCAATTCTTGTGTTTTTATTTAGTTGGATAAGGATTAAAACTTGAAACTTACGAATAAAGATGAGTTTTCATTTGGAGCTAGAAAAGCCAAAAGATAACATAATCTAATCTTGATTACTCATGGGGCAGATAGATCATTCATATCTTCTGTTTCTTATTTCCTTTCTGTTTTTCATATTTTTAAGTTAACTAACATTTGAGAAAATAAGGCATTGGTGTTAGTATGTCACCAGATGGAGATGTTGAGCTGTTCTTGTTAATGGAGCAAATCAAGTTAGTGGTTCCAAATTTTAGTCAGTATGAGCATGACATGGAGAATTATTTAAAATGCAGATTCCCAGTCCTTACCCACAGAATTAATTTGGCAGGACTACCATGGGGCCTAGGAATCTGCTTTAACACCTTTTTCCCCTCCCCCCAACCCACATTTCCCCACTTTATCTTCTGCTAGTGATCCTGATACATGCTGGTCCATGAACCACACTTTGAGAAACTCTTGTATTTGAAGCCATGTATATTTGAAAACACTTAGAGAAAGAATACAAATTGAGAACTAAGTAAAACAAGTCCTGGAGAACTCCAACATCTGACGGTCCACTGAAGAAGGAAGAGTTAACAAACGTACTAAGAAACTGTCAGAATAAGAGATTATCAAGAGAATCTGTAGGTACAGAAGCCAAAGGAAGACAGAATGAAGGAGGGGGAATAAATGGTTAACAGTTTGACTTGCTGAAAGTCAAATGAGATTAGGACCAGAGAACATGCATTTGATTTAGCAATATGGAGGTCACTGGTCACTTTAGAGTGAGTACAATTTTAAAGTAGAAAGGACCAAAGGTGGTTTAGTGTGGTTTACAGGGTATTTGGAAGGAAAGGAAATTGAGGCAACAAGCTTAGATATTTCTTTCTAGAATTTTGATGGCTAAGAGGAAGACATAGGGGAGTAATTGTTTGGAATTAAGGTCCAGGAATATTTAAAGTGTGAGATATTAGAATATTTGTAAATGTTAATGGGGAGGGATAGAACAGAGGAAGGGAGAGAAAGAATGAATAATGTAAGATTCTTAGAAGACAAGGACTCAGACCCAGGTAGGCTATAGCTCTGATGGCAGAAGTTTTGGGGGTTTCAGTGTGAATTACTCCCTGGGGGGGGGGGTGGAATGGGATTGTTAAATACTAAGTGTGAAGGGAAAGTGTTAGTGTTCAAGGTTGGATAGAGTAGAAAGGGCTGGGGGCAATGAGTTGCCACAGGGGAAATGGGAGAATTTAGGGCAAAGCTGAGGGCCCAACTGAGGCTAGAACTCAAAATAAAAGTGCCACAAATTTGTTCCTTTGGATGGTTTTCTTCAGAGGCACCAGAGTGAGGGTAGGTAGCACAGAGGAAGATAGTTGAGTGTTTGCAGAAATAACATTTTGCCAGACAAATGCAGTGAAAGTACAGGTTGTTATTTGCATGACACTGACTGAAATAATGGAATTTGAATCAAAGACAAGAGGGCGGTTCATGGAGAAAGGAAAAGTTAAAACAGTAATGGACTGAAGGTCTGGAGAAGATTGGCATGTATTTATAGTGTGAACAGATGAGACTGAGCTGGAAAGGTGGGACGTGGTGGTTTGAGAGTAGGGTATCTGACAGGGGAATTACGAGGGTGGAGCAGCTTCAGGCGTGGCCATACGAGTTAGAGGACTTTAAATGGAGTGCAGGGGCAGGTCATTTTAGATGAGGACCTTAAGAAACTGAGAGATCAAAAGACGAGGGCAAGAGTTGGGGTGAGAAGACTGTGCCAAATGCCACTGTGTTCAGTAAGTGAACAGGGGGAGACCAAGAAGGAGATGTTAAGGATGCTTGGGACAACTGTCTAGAAAATTAACTTTCTAAGTTATACTTTTTTTCTGTGATTGCAAAAATATCAACTAAGTTATGTATAATCTTGTCCCTTTCAAACTTCTTTTTTTTTTCCCCCTTTTCCTTTCAAAACTTCTAACGACGCTCCTTTGTTTTGGTGACTGGAAGTGTAAGGTGGATACAACAGGAGCACGAGAAAGTTATGTTGTTTACAAAAGAGAGTAATAGAGTAACCCAAAAAGGGAAGATCCAGGGCAACAGGGAAGAGGTATATTGGAGAAGCCAGGAAGAGAGGTAGTGGGAGAGAACTGGCAGCTGCCATGAGGCTCTTTTAAGGGCACTTGAAAGGAAAGAGCTCCCTGGTTAAAAAGGATGTCTACAAAGTTCTGTTTGATGTGCAGTGTGTCACCCCACTAAACTTAATAAAATCATATAATTTGCCTATTACAGACAGAATTGGATGGGACAACATGTGAGAGACTGGCCTCAAAACTCTGAGAGCAGTGACCACCACAGAGTCCTTCTAAACCAGTCTATGCAAGCAGTCTTCTTTTTGACTGAATAGCTGTGGACTTCTTAGATCTTTTTTGAGAAATACCTCCTTAAAGACTCAAAGATGCCTTGTGACATTTTATATCTTCTGAATGACTCTCAGTTTTTAAAAAAAAACATGTTTTCCATCCCTAAATCTGCACTTGTTAATAAAATAGAATTCTAATTTTTATTAATAAAATTTTAAATTTCTATATTATTTAATATGTCTGCCACTGGTAGCATTCATGTTTGATATTCAGGAAATGGTATACCAATGATTCAACAAATAACCATCATGATATTAGTAATGTTGATAACTTATATTTACTGAGTACTTTCTATATGCTATTGAGTGACTACTAAGAGTTTTTATGCCTTATTTCACTTTTTAAAATCCAAATTTCTAAGAGATAAATACCATTACACCCCTTACATTAGTGAAGAAAGAAACAGAGGCTTAGAAAGGTCAAGTGATTTGCCCAAGGTCTCACAGTTTATAAGTGGCAGAGCATAATTTAATTTTGTTCTAAATTTTCATTTCATGTTTTACACCATTTTTATGAGTTTCTCCTTGAATAACATTGTACCTGCTGTTAGGTGTCTACATGCGATTGAGTTTCTAGGTGATAAAATGTGAGCAGAAATAATGTGTGTCACTTAAACCTCTTACCTGTGCTCCTTCATATTCTTTTCCCATCTAGCTGGCTGGGACAGAGACCACTTCTTTGGCAACTTTGGAACCCGTAAGTTGAAGATGGCAGAGTTTCCATCAGCCTGGGTCCTTATGTGACTGCACACTAAAAGTTCTCTGAGGACCTATTTACTTTCCCAGTACTGTTAGAGAAGAAACAAAAAAAATTTTTTTTGAGTCATTATACATGCTTGGTTTTATTTGTTGCAGTAACAGTCTACCCTAGCTAATGCAAAGAGGGTAAGAAAAATTTCAGCTGTACTTCTCTATCATTCACAATTGTATTTGTTTGCATTTCACATAGTGACTTAACCAAGTATAATTGCCCACACTATAGCAGAGATACAGAGAGATGCAAAATATAAAAGAGGTTTGTGATAACTTATTTGCAGAGATGGCTACAATAATTCCCCTGTCTCTGTATGTACATACCTATGCTGTTCCGCCCATCAAGTAGAATTTGGGGTGCTTGAGTGGCTCAGTCTGTTAAACACTTGCCTTTAGTCAGGTCATGATCCTGGGGTCCTGGAATCAAGTCCCACATCAGGCTCCCTACTTCTTCCTCTGTCCCTCCCCCTGCTTGTGCTTTCTCTCTCTTTCTCAAATAAATTTTAAAAATCTTAAAAAAAAAAAAAAGATTGAATTTATTTTTTCACTCTCTGAAGCAGGGCTTGGCTATTTGAATAACTTTGGTACATAGGACAAATGCAGAGGTTTGAAAATGGTCATTCTTTGGGGTTTGCTTTCTTCTGGCTTTAGTTGGAACCCAGAAACCGTGATGTGGATGGGTTTGAAGTAGCTTCCTGGAGAACCCACTTTGAGGAAAACTGAAACACCCTGACCAACAGCCTACATGCCCCAAATATTATACAATAAAACAAAACTGGATATGCACCATGGGGTACACATGAAATATAAAAGGATGTAGGAAGTCTAAAAGTAAACACATGAGAAAAGATATCCTAGGTAAACACTAAACAAAAGAAACACATGGAAATTTTATTAATATAAAAAAATAGAATTTAAGACAAAAAGCATTATTAAAGTAACTACTTAATGATTAGAGTTTCAACTGACTAAAAGTTGAATAAATTCTAAATATATATATTTTTAAAGATTTTATTTATTTGACAGAGAGAGATCACTAGTAGGCAGAGAGGCAGGCAAAGAGAGAGGGGGAAGCCCTTCCGGCTGAGCAGAGAGCCCAACGCAGGGCTCCATCCCAGGACACTGAGATCATGACCTGAGCCAAAGGCAGAGACTTAACCCACTGAGCCACTCAGATACCCTTTAAAAGTTGACTAAATTCTAAACTTGTATGTACCTAACTAGTTTCAAAATACAAAAATCAAAACTTGATAGCACTATAAGGTAACACATACAAATCCACTACCGGAATAGAAGACTTTAAGCACATAACCAGTAACTCCTCAGTTATCCCTAGGCCAATAAGACAAAGATATCAGCCAAGTCTTAAAGGATCTGAATGATACAATTAGTAAACTTAATTAGATGGACATATTTAGAATGAAAGACCTCCCAATCAGAGCTTACCCATTCTTATCAAGTACACATAGAATAAATTTTTTTTTAAAGATTTTGTTTATTTATTTGACAGAAAGAGATCACAAGTGGACAGAGAGGCAGACAGAGAGATGGGGGGAAGCAGGCTCCCCGCCAAGCAGAAAGCCCGATTTGGGGCTTGATCTCAGGATCCCAGGATCATGACCCGAGCCGAAGGCAGAGGCTTTAACCCACTGAGCCACCCAGGTGCCCCCACATAGAATAAATTTTTTAAATGGCCCTTGTGCTAAATCATAAAACAAGTGGTAACACATTTAATATCACAGGTATGATCCAGATTACAGGGTACTGAGTTAGAGTATTTCAATTAAAAAATAAAATTGAACTACATTTGTTTCAAACATTTGTTTGAAAGTCTAAAAACATATTAAATAATTCAGGAGTCAAAGAAAAACTCATAATGGAAATTTATTTATTTATTTTTTTTTTTTTAAAGATTTTTATTTATTTATTTGACAGAGAGAAATTACAAGTACACTGAGAGGCAGGCAGAGAGAGAGAGAAGGAAGCAGGCTCCCTGCTGAGCAGAGAGCCCGATGCGGGACTCGATCCCAGGACCCTGAGATCATGACCTGAGCCGAAGGCAGCGGCTTAACCCACTGAGCCACCCAGGCGCCCCTCATAATGGAAATTTAAAAATACTTAGAACTTGATAGTAATGACAATGTTGCATATCACAGCTAGTGGGATTCAGTCAAAGGGAGGGTACATAGAAATTTATCATCCCAAACGAATATCTTAGAAAAGAAAAAAGACTGAAAATAAACAATAATCCAACATAAAAAGTTAGAAAAAGAACAAAAGAAAATAGAAAGAAATAATAAATAGCAAAAACTGATGAAAGAGAAAACTTAGGTTTAATAGAAAAGATCAGTAAATTATAAAAGTCATTAAAAAATTAATAGCAAAGATACACCTCTGGTGGTACTTAAAAAAAACAAACAAACAAGGAAAGACTCGAGGGAGAATCTGGCACATGGATGTTAATGGTGACCCCCCTGAATCTGAATCTCTCCACACATCTTCTCTGAGAACCATAAAATAACAAAAGCAAAAATAAAATCATACATAATCCATGCCTTCAGCATTACTAGGAGACAGAGCATACAATGAACTTCTCTAAGAAGAAGACAACAAATTTTAACAGAGCTTGTGCCATTGCTGCATCCACAGGCTCACAGAACCCAGGTTCCCAACTTTTGTGTAATTAAGAAGCATTTTAGTGGTGCCTGCTGGCTCAGTCAGTTAAGCATCTGCCCTCAGCTCAGGTCATGATCTCCAGGTCTAGGGATCAAGCCCTGTGTTGGACTGAGCTTTTCCCTCTCCCTCTGCCTCTCCCCCTGCTTGTGTTAGCTCATGTGCTCTCTGTCTCAAATTAAAAAAAATATATATATACTGGAACTTTCTTGGAACATTTTAACATCATTAAGATGTCATTTTTTTCTAAGTAAATTTATAAATTTAATGAGATCCCAATAAAAAGTCAAGGTTTCTCTGAAACAGGAAGAAATAGAAAACTTGAACAGACCAGTAACAAGCAAAGAAATTGAATCAGCAATCAAAAAATTCCCCAAACACAAAAAGCCCAGGGCCAAATGACTTCACAGGTGAATTCTACCAAACAGTTAAAGAAAGTTAAATACCAACTCTTCTCAAACTATTTCAAAAAATAGAAAAGGGAGGAAAACTTCCAAATTCATTCTATGAGGCCAGCATTACTCTATGCCAAAACCAGGCAAAGACTCCACTAAAAAAGAGAACTACAGGCCAAATCCCTGATGAACATGGATGCAAAAATTCTCAATAAAATACTAGCAAACTGAATCCAACAATACATTAAAATAATCATTTACCATTGATCAAGTGGGATTTATTCGTGGTTGCAAGGATGGTTCAATATTCACAAATCAATCAATATGATACACCGCATTAATAAAGGATAAGAACAATATGATCATTCAATAGATGCAAAGAAAAAAAGCATCTGACAAAATACAACATCCATTCATGATAAAACCCCTTAATAAAATAAGTTTAGAGGGAACATACCTCAACACAATAAAGGTCATATATGAAAAACCCACAGCTAATATCATCCTCAATGGGGAAAAACTGAGAGGTTTTCCTGAATGGTTAGGAACAAGACAGGGATGTCCACTCCCACCACTGTTATTGAACACAGTCCTGGAAGTCCTAGCCACAGCAATCAGACAACAAAGAGAAATAAAAGGCATCGAAATCAGCAAGGAATAAATAAAACCTTCACTACCTGTAAGTGACATGGTACTCTATATAGGAAACCCAAAAGACTCCACCAAAGAAACTGCTAGAACTGATACATGAATGGAGTGTAGTTGTAGCATACAAAATCAATGTATAGAAATCTGTTGTACTTCTAGTGGTGCCTGGGTGGCTCAGTTGGTTAAGTCTCTGCCTTTGGCTTGGGTCATGATCTCAGGGTCCTGGAATGGAACCCTGCATCAGGCTCCCTGCTCAGCAGGGAGTCTGCTTCTCCCTTTTCCTCTCCTTCTGCCCTAACCCTGTTTATGCTCTCCCTCTCTGTTAAAATAAATAAGATCTTTTCTTTTTTTAAAAGAATCTGTTGCATTTCTATACAACAATAAGGAAGTGGCAGAAAGAGAAATTAAGCAATCAATCCCACTTACAATTGCATCAAAATAGTAAGATATCTAGGAATAAACCTAACCAAAGAGGTGAAAGATTTGTACACTCTGAAAACTGTAAAACAATGATGAAAGAAATTAAAGACAACACAAAGAAATAGAAAAACATTCCAAATTCATGGGTTGGAAAATCTGTACCCCACCCCAGCTAATGCTCTCTCTCAAATAAATAAATAAAATCTTTAAAAACAAACAAACAAACAAACAAACCCTACAATGAAAAACCACCTTACACCTGTCAGAATGGCTAAAATCAACACAAGAAACAGCAAGTGTTGGCAATGATGTAGAAAAGGGCAAACTCTTGCACTGCTTGTGGGAATGCAAACTTGTGTGGACACTCTGGAAAACAGTATAGAGGTTCCTCGAAAAGTTAACACAGAACTACCTTCTATCTACAATCCAGCAATTGCACTACTAGGTATGTAGAATACCAAAATACTATTTCAAAGGTGTATATGCACTCAGACGTTTATAGCAGCATTGTATATAATAACCAAATTATGGAAACAGCCCAACTGTCCATCAACTGATGAATGGATAAAGAAAATGTGGTATATAGAGAATGGAATATTACTCAGCCATAAAATGAATGAAATCTTGCCATGTGCAATGACAGGAATGGAGCTAGAAAGAATCATGCTAAGCAAAATAAGTCAGTCATAGAAAGACAAATAGCAACGATTTCACTCATATGTGGAATTTAAGAAACAAAACAATGAGCAAAGAGGAAAAAAAGAGGGAGGCAATGGTGGCCCCCTTAACTAATGGTGACTCTTAACTATAGAGAACAAACTGCTAGTTACTAGAGGGGAGGCAGGTGGAGGGATGGGTAAAACAGGAGATGGGGATTAAGGAGTGCACTTGCTATGATGAGCACCTGATGTTGTATGGAAATGCTGAATCACTATATTATATACCTGAAACTAATATTACACTGTATGTACACTAACGAACTGGAATTTAAATGAAAACTTCTAAAAAGTCAAGGTTTTTCTTCTTAGAGAGACACAAGATGATGCTAAAAGTCACATTTCTAAAAATGCAAAGGGGCACCTGGGTGGCTCAGTAGGTTAAGTGTCTGCCTCCAGTTTAGGTAATGATCCCAGGGTCCTGAGATTGAGTCTTGCATCGGGCTCACTGCTCAGTGGGGAATCCGCTTCTCCTTCTCCCTTTGCCTCTCCATGCTTGCTCCTTCTCCTTCTCTCTCTCTCTCTCAAATAAATAAAATCTTTTTAAAAATGCAAGAATAGGGGCGCCTGGGTGGCTCAGTGGTTTAAGCCGCTGCCTTCGGCTCAGGTCATGATCTCAGGGTCCTGGGATCGGGTCCCGCATCGGGCTCTCTGCTCAGCAGAGAGCCTGCTTCCCTCTCTCTCTCTCTGCCTGCCTCTCCATCTACTTGTGATTTCTCTCTGTCAAATAAATAAATAAAATCTTAAAAAAAAAAACAACCCCCCCCCAAAAAAAAATAAAAATGCAAGAATAGCTAGGAAATTCCTGAAAAAATTAACTATCATGGAAAGTAGCCTATCAAATATTAAAATAAGCTCATGGGGCACCTGGCTGGTACAATTGGTTAAGCTTCCGACTCTTGGTTTTGGCTCAGGTGTGATCTCACTGTGGTGAGGTTGAGCCCCACATGGGGATCCCCACTAAGTAGGAAGTCTGCCTGAGATTCCCTCTCTGTGTGCACTCTTGTTCTTTCTTTAAAATAAATAAGTAAATCTTTTATTTATACACACACACTTGTAAGTGTCTATAATTCACTGTGGTACTGGTACATCAATGATAGGTCAGTGGAATGCAACAAAATCCAGAAGTTAACCCACTCTTTATGGAAATCTAGTGTATAATAAAGGTAGTATTTTTTTAAGACTTTATTTATTTATTTGACAGAGAGAGAGAGAGAGAAATCACAAGTAGGCAGAGAGTGAGGGGGAAGCAGGCTTCCCACTGAACAGAGAGCCCGATGCAGTGCTCGCTCGATCCAGGACCCTGAGATCATGACCTGAGCTGAAGGCAGAAGCTTAACCCACTGAGCCACCCAGGCGCCTGTAAAGGTAGTATTTTGAAGGGGGGGGGGGGCAAAGGTTGATGTTTTAGTAAATGTTGTTGGGATAATTGGATAGATATTTGGAAAAAGATGAAATTAAATCTGTTCCTCACACTATATACAATCCTGTCTGCCCTTCAGAGTTTACATTCTAAAGGGCCTGGGGGAGACAATAAAGTAAATAAATTACACGTATAATAAAAAATGTTAAGTGCTAGGAGAAAGGTACATGGTGAAGAAGAATAGATAAGAGAAAGTAAGGTTCAAAGTTTGCATTTACAATATTTAAAAGTAGGTAGGGGCAGAAAAGTCCTCACTGATATGAATACTAGCATTTGAATGAAGACTTGATAACATGGAACAAGCCATGTACATAGACTTCATTCCAAACTAGGTAAGAGCAGAAAATTAAATGCCAATCTCATTCATGAAAATTGACACAAAATACTGTATAAACCAAATATAGCAATGTGCTTACAAAATTAATGTATCATGATCAACTTGCGTTTATCACAGGAATGTAGGTTTGGTTTAACATTAGAAAAACATATTAATCTTATTCACCACATCAACAGAATAAAGAGAAAAGATAATTTTGATATAAAAATAATTAAATAAAATGCAGCATTCATTCATGATTTAAAACAGAATAACAGGACAAACATAGCAAACAAAAAACTTACTGAACCACAAATAGAAGCTACATTTGTAAAAAGAGCAACTGTCTACATACAGCATCATCATTGTTAGTAGAAACCTTAGAAACATGACCTTTAAAATAGGAGAGAATGTTCAGTATTGATGCTTCTACTCATCTCTAAACCTTCTCATGAGTACAGTCAGAAAAGAAAGGGAAAAAAAAGCCTAAGAATTAGAAACAAAAATGTCATTATTCACAGATGATATGAGTATACCATCTTAGCCTTTACAAATTATTATATCCAGCTGGGTATAAGAACAAGATCAGTATCAGAAACCAACTGGATTTTTATATACCAGCAATCAGGAAAAAAATGATATAATTTATAAATAAATCTGATAACAGTGAAACCCCTGTAAACAGAAAAAAAGGACTAATTTTATTGACTGATATTAAATAAGTTCTAAATAAATGGGAAATATGTATATTCAAGACTAGGAAGACTTCGGGACGCC
The DNA here is from genome assembly GCF_011764305.1 of Mustela putorius furo. Classification (NCBI taxonomy): domain Eukaryota; kingdom Metazoa; phylum Chordata; class Mammalia; order Carnivora; family Mustelidae; genus Mustela; species Mustela putorius. Next base: position 4,221,646 of record NW_025421481.1, read on the forward strand.
TGGGTGGCTCAGTTGGTTAAGCAGCTGCCTTCGGCTCAGGTCATGATCCCAGCGTCCTGGGATGGAGTCCCACATCGGGCTCCTTGCTCGGCAGGGAGTCTGCTTCTCCCTCTGCCTCTGTCTGCTATTCTTTCTGCCTGTGTTCGCTCTCTCTCCCTCTCTCTCTCTCTGACAAATAAATAAAAAAATCTTAAAAAAAAAAAAAAAAGACTAAGAAGCCTTCATTTCCTCAAACTGAGGTCTGGATTCAGTGCAATTCCAATCAAAATCCAAGAGAGTTTTTTTTTTCGTGGAATTTAGAAAACAGATTCTAAAATTTACATGAAAAGAAAAAGTTCAAAAATAACAGAATACTCCTGAAGAAAATAAGGTATGAGACTTGCCCTATTAAATACTAAAGACAGCAACCCCATCGGTTGCCCTCCCTCCTTGGGAGCTTTGTACTGTCACTTTGCCATTGCTCAATAAACCTTGCTTTGCTGCTCACCTTCCCCCCCCCCAAAAAAGGATACCAAAGATATAATAAGGCTGGAATGATGAAAACTATGGTTTTGGCACAGGGACACTCAGACTGGCCAGTGGAATACGTTAAAGAAGCAAACTCAAAAACATGTAGAAACATCATACAAAGAAACATAGAACTGTTAGAGGGAAAGCACAAACTATTGAAGAAATTGGGTTCCATACATGGCAAAAAAAGTAACTGGATCCTACCTTGACACTGAGCACAAAAATTGATTCTAGATGAACAAAGACTTAAAAAATAAAACCTTAAAACCTTTATATTTTTATGACTTCAGAATAAAGATGTTTCTTTGAAAACATACAGAAAAAGTCATAAAGATTAATATCCAGCATACATAAAGGCTTATAAATCAACAAAAACCAAACAAATATATATTTTAAGGAAAAGAAAATGCAAATAGCCAATAAGCATAATAAGAGTTTAATCTTCTGAGTGACAGGAGAAATATAAAGCACACCCAAAGTAGTATCATTTTATACCTGATAGAATGGCAAAATTAATAATATACTAAACAGGGGCACCCGGGTGGTTCAGTGGATTAAAGCCTCTGCCTTCGGCTCAGGTGGTGATCCTGGGGTCCTGGGATCGAGCCCCACATCGGGCTCTCTGCTCGGTGGGGAGCCTGCTTCCTCCTCTCTCTCTCTGCCTGCCTCTCTGCCTACTTGTGATCTCTCTCTGTCAAAAAAATAAATAAAATCTTAATAAAAAACAAAAAGAATAGACTAAACAATGGGAACTCACTCTGTCAGTGGGGACTAAATTGGAAACCAGTTCACTTACTTATTATCATCCAGTTTATGACCTAGCAACTTCACACCTAGATTCTCTGCAAAAGCTTTAGCACATATGCATGAGATCAGAATTCATAGTGGCATTGTTTATATAGGTTATGCTCTGGAAGCAACCCACATGTGCATGGCCAGAAAACTCAATGAATAAATTGTGGAAAGGAGGAACGATAAAATATTATACGGCAGTGAACATGAAAGAACTATGGCTACACCTGATAATATAGATTTTCTTAGTGACGGGTAAAGTAAAAAGTGAGTGGAAGGATATTACAAAGAATATGGTATTTGGGGGGGGATACTATCCACGCACAAAAACCAAGCAAGGTTAAGGATACTTGTATGTGGAAACAAAACTTAGAACATGTGAGCGACGATGATTTACACAGAATTCAGGATAAGTGAGAAAATATCTCTGACCGGGGAATTGGGGGCGGGAAAGGAATGGGATGGAAGCAATTTCCTGACAAAATGCCAAGGGTAATTCTGGTAAAATTCTGCTTCACAAATTAGGTCGTGTGTTCCTCGTGTTTCGTAACTTTATATTCTGCACTTTTCAAGTACTACACAAGTTTAAAAAAACAAACAAACAAAAAAACCAAAGCAGGAACATACCTCAAGAGCCCTAATACCCGCAGGCCACAGCCCGCAAGGCACTCTGGGTCAGCAGTCTCGTGGTCAGTCGCTCGTGGGGGCGGAGACTGTGGGTCTTCTATACGCACGCGCACAGCCCACCAGCCAATCAGAGACGCCTTCGTGCCAGGCGGCTCTGGCTTTTCTCCCGCGGGAATTCTGAGTTGCCTCAGAGGAGCGTCGCGCTGGCCAAGCGGACAGGAACCTCAGGTGAGGGGCTGGGGCCGTGGAAGCTGGAGTGGCAGCGACACTGTCTGGAGACCTATAGCTCTGGTCTTTGGCCATTGGGGTTTTTTTCACGCGGGAGGAGGGGAGGATTTTTTCTAGCGCGGGCATCCGAGCTAGAGGCTTTTCTGGATCTGTGAGGTAAATCTTTCCGACTGGCTCTACTAGGGGCCTCTGACAGAAAAATGAAGTCAGTGAACTTCACTGAGCGCAGGGCCTGGATCAGGCGAGGACAGGTGGAAAGCTGCGGGATGAAAGGGGGTCTCACTGGTCGCGATGCCCTGGGCAAGTTTATATCCGGGGAGCAGAGTGGGCCTTCGTCTGTCTGCATGTCTCTCCCTCGCGCCCGCCCTAAACCTGTCAGAAACAGGCTGAACTAAGGTCTTCTCTTCCTTTGTCCTCAATGTCTGTGTTGTGAACATCTTAGGCGGAATTGTTATTTCTCAAGGCACACATTGCAGAACGTTTTTTATTTTATCTTTATTTTGCTGTAAACTTATTTTGGGGCATGATCACAGGATCGAACCTGTCAACAACTACAGTTTCACTTTGTGACGGAAATGCACAAACTAGATTCTAGCCCGAATTTAGCCGGAATCTGACAGAGGCGGGACTGAAATTCAGATCGCATAGCCCTCAGATGCTAGGCTCTCCGTCGCCTCACACCTGGAATCAGGGTCGATGCTGTCATTATCTTCTTTGTTAATTTGGGCCAACAAAATAAGTGAGGAGTTTCCTCTTTATTTGATATAGTTAATTTTGAAATTTACCAGTTTACTTAAATGGTGTCTTTGGATTCAGAAGGTTTGAGAGATTTATTTACTTATTTATTTTTAAATCAGAAAACATCTAAATATGGTGCCCTCTGGAAGAAAACATACAGGGAAATCTGGGAAGACATCAATGGAGGATCAGGTTGTAAGAGCCTATGACTTTGAGAAGGAAGATAAAAAAGATCTGAGTGGTTCAGAGGAGGATGTTACCGAAGGTACAGTGTATCTACTGTTGTTGGGCAGTGACCCTGTCCTGTAGTTCATTCCTTCCGGATGCACTACATTTTAGACTATAATAAAACTTTATTCATGTACTTCGTGTTTCTCATTTGGAGCTTGAAAAGTGTACACAGCATCTCTTTCCTTTACAGTCATTTTCTCCAGATGTCTGTTTGTAAATAAATAAATGAGTTTTGTATAGCATAAATATCTGTATTATATAAAAATAAATAAAAACCTGGCCTACTATGACATTAACACAGGAAGGCTTGCAAAACTGTTCCTATAAAATGGCCCTAGATCCTGATTTAATTCTATCTAAACTGCAGAGCAAGTACTGTATTTATATGTCTGCTTTAAAAAGTTACATTGGCAAAACAACCCTAAAAGCCTCTAGATAGTTCATCATTAAAAATTACCAAAATGGAATAGGTTCAAAAATATTTTTCTTTTTTATTGTCAATGCAGGGAAGACTCCAGTAATTGAGAAGCATGGGAAGAAAAGGACTTCTGCAGCAGTGTTTGAAGATATGGGGTGATGTGCTGAAAATAATTTTTGCGTGTTACATAAACTACTTTAAGAAAAGTCTACTTTGGGGGGCGCCTGGGTGGCTCAGTGGGTTAAGCCGCTGCCTTCGGCTCAGGTCATGATCTTGGGGTCCTGGGATCGAGTCCTGCATCGGGCTCTCTGCCTGCCTCTCCATCTACTTGTGATTAAAAAAAAAAAAAAAAGTCTACTTTGGTTGTCCAATGAATATTGTATGTAAAACACATTGTGTAATATTTCAATCCTTAATTTAAAAATTTCTAATGTAATTTCACAGGGGTGAAGTACAAAATATGCTGGAAAGATTTGGAGGTATGTTTTAAGAGATATTTTTCTTTTAAGATAATTATTTTAAACCATATAACATATATAGGATTTAAACCATGTAACATATATAGGAAATGTTAATCAGTGAACTATAAGATTGTTAATCTAATGCTTGTCCTCATATATAAGATTTTCCCTAAGTATGTGTGATTCAACTATATAGATTTCCTTACCTAATCTCCAGTTGTCAGTGCGAAGAGTAAGAATGGTGTTTTTATTTTATATATGTGTGAATTTAATGGACTGTGCAATTTTAGAACAAAAATGGAAGGGGAAAGTCTCTAATCCTGTTTATATGATCTTCCACAAACTCACAAAGCAAGTGTTAAAAACACACATATCTGTATATATTTCAGTTTTTCATTTTCTCAATTTAGTTATTTTCTATGACATTGCTGTGTTCTTTCCTTAGGAGCAGTATAAACTGAACACTTTAAAATACCTCTTTATTGTTATTTTTTACTTTATTAAACTATGTCATTTAGAAAGGTAACCCTGCTAGCTAGTGAGAAATATATAATCAGATAAAAAGTTTATAAACCTTAAATGGTATATTTAATATTTAGTTACATTAACTGTGTTAGGGGATAGTGTTCTTTTTTTTTAAAGATTTTATTTATTTGAGAGAGAGAGAGAGAGCGCACATGCATGAGCCAGGGGAGGGGCCACAGGGAGAGGGAGAGAGAAGCAGACTCCTTGCTGAGCAGGAAGCCCAACACAATGTGGCCTAGATCCCAGGTCCTGGAGATTGACCTGAGCCAAAGGGGACATTTAACCAACTGAGCATCCAGGTGCCCCAGGGAATAGTATTCTTAAGAAAGAACAATATTTGGTTCCTCTATATGGATTATGTACTCAGTCAAGTCTTTTTTGAAAGCATTGCTCTATTTGGTGGTAGAAAAATGTTTGTTTTATAATCTGTCTTCTAAATTTATCATAGGTATATACTGGAAATATGAAATATTTGTATAATAATACAGATCCATCACGATTACTGAAAAAAATAATTATTGATGGTAGATTCATATGCAAGTATTTAGCAAAACAGTTTTATAGGACAAAAATGTCTTATTAAAAGCTCCAGAAATCATTGTCATAAATCTGAAACTAATCTATAACATTGTGTGTCAACTATACTTCAGTAAGAAAAAAATTTTCTTTTAGTAAGTCCAGGGGAAAAAAAAAGATTCCATGGAAATATTTAAAAGGGTACTTGAGTGAATTTATCAAGATACTTACTTAAATTAAGGTTTTTCTATGCTTGGTTTTTATCTCTTTTGGTAAAAATTTTATTTGAAAGTATCACAGATTATATTTTTTAAAAAATAATTTTCTTAACTGTTTTTATCCTTTTTGGATTCTTTTTAGATTTTTAAATTTATTTATTTGTGTGAGAGAGAGAACAAAAGGGGAAGGGAAGATGGCAGAGAGAGAAACAGACTCCCCACTCAGCAGGGAGCTGTGATGCAGGACTCCATCCCAGGACCCTGTGATCATGACCTGAGCCCAAGGCAGACATTTGACTGAGCCACTGACCCTTTTTTTTATTCTTTTAAAATTTGTGTGTTTCATATGATGAGTTCTAGCAATAACTCATATAAATGAGTTCTTTCAGTTTTTTTAATTTAGAAAAATTTAGCCTTTATTAGTGTTTTCTCCTGAGGAAGTTAAAGGTCTGTCTTTGAGACGCCCCTTTCTTTTTTCATGTTTAGTTTTTTTCAATCATCTCTAAATTAAAAAATTAGCTCTAGGAAAATCAAAGTAGGGATACTAATTGCCAAAAGCTTTCTTAGGAAAAAAGCAAATAATGTTGGCTTTTTAATATTATACCTACTTTAAGATTTAATTTATATTTTTTTAAGATTTTATTTATTTGTCAGAGAAAGAGAGAGATTGAGAGAGAGAGCACAAGCAGGTAGAGCAGCAGGCAATTAGCAAGGAGCCTCAATACAGGACTCAATCCCAGGATCATGACCTGAGCTGAACGCAGAGGTTTAACCTACTGAGCCACCCAGGCATCCCCAAGATTTATTTTTAAATGTCTTTCCAAAACTGTTGAACCACCTGTATCCCTATTTAATTTAAATATGTGGGAACAAAATAATTTCCAATATTAAGTTTTAATGAATGTTTATTTTCAATAAAGCTGACATTAACAAGGCTCTTCTTGCCAAGAGAAAAAGACTAGAATTATATACCAAAGCGTCTCTCAAAACTAGTAACCAGAAAATTGAACATGTTTGGAAAACCCAGCAAGAGCAAAGGTAAGGTTGTTGGTTTTTTTCACAGCCATGACATTGTATCATTTCTTAGTATTCATTTCAAATTATGAAAAATACTGTCATCTTCTATTTGCCAAGGTCTCTACTAAAATATATATTTGGCTTGATTTTCCTTTAAGTCCTTTAGTTCTATAACCTTCTTCATAGACTTGAGATATATTTCTTAGAAATCAATGCAGGTTATCTTTTCCTCCATTTAAATAACAACTGAATTTTTTTAAAGGTTATTCATATTCATTCTAGAAATACTCCAACTGAATAAAAATTGTCATATAAATTATTAGCCTTATGAGAGTTCCCTATTTAACAATGTAGAAAAAGATCCATCTTATTGTAAATACTACATCTGTGTGTTTTAGCTGAATTGACTTAATTGCTCTTTTGTACAAAATCATTCTTGTACCAAAATGGGGAAAAATTAAGTGGAATATTTCTATTTGGAAATCTTAACATGATAAACATAATAACTTCACTGAATCTATTTATCATATCAGAACATACATTTGGTTGGCAAAAATAAAAAATCTTCTTGGAGATGAAATGGACCTTTCTGGAAAAATTATGCGTATAGTAAAACTTCCATAGTTTTTAAGAACTGACTCATTTGAGAGGGCTTTTCTGTTAGCTGATTAGAAAAAGAAATACTTCCAAAATCTGAAATTTTACTTTTTGGTTTCATATTTGAAAATTTAAGATGCCATTATTTCCTTCTATAGTATTTATAAAGTATGTCAAATTTTGTTTTGAATGTTTTGGTATAAAATATGAAAAATTCACTGTTATGTTTTACAGGCAGAAGCTTAACCAAGAATATTCTCAGCAATTTCTGACTTTGTTTCAGCAGTGGGATATAGATGTGCAGAAAGCTGAGGAACAAGAAGAAAAACTAGCTGTTAGTATCATGCTTAATTTTAGAATCAATTACAACCAAGTGTCAAGTAGAAATGGAGAGCCTAGCTATGTGGTAGATCTGTGATAGTCAGTTTAGTTCCATTTCCCATGCTGGCTATGTGTTTTGGTCCTGCTGAATGGTAAGCCAGAGAATTATGGGCACATACCCTACTTACAAAAGCTGTTGGCCTTTGCTTCCAATATTGGTTGTGATTCTTGCAGTTCCAAGTGATGGAAATTGTGAAAGTACAAAGGAAGGATTATTAGTTTATATAAAAGAAGTCCAGGGGTAGTTTAGCTTCAGGCATAGCTGAATGGGTATAAGGAAGCTCTGCTTATATAGTGTCTTTGGGCTCTGTCTCCAGTCCTTCATAGGCTCTTTCAATATGGTAAGCAAGATAGCTTCTTGCAATTTAAACTTGCTACAAGCTTAGTAACTGGGTTTTTATCAAAAACTGGCAGAAAGAAAAGTCCTGCAGAGGAATATCACTGATCTAGTTTGCATCATTTGCCCATTCCTGAACCAGTCATTATGGTCAAACCATGGTTTACTCTTACTGGCCAGACTTGAGTTTCATGCCCATCTCCATGGGAGGTGGAAGTGAGCCCCACCCATATATATGCAACTACATTAACTATCCTTTTATTTCATTCTTTAATTTATAAAATTATCACACATTTCTTATTTAAGAGCTCAGGTACTATTCAAATTAAATGATTTTAGGGGTTGTTTGGTCAGCTCAGCTTTGGAAATGTTAATATGAAACATGCAAGGGGATGTGTTGAGTAGGCCATTGGTATAGGTGTCTGGAGTTCTGGAAAGAGATATGAATTGAACATACAAAGTTGGGAATTCATAAAGACAGCATTTAAGCCATGAGTTTGGTTGAGATCACCAAGGGAGTGATTGTAAATGTAAAAGGAGGTCTAAGGACTGAGCTCTGGAATAAGTACTTCAATGTTTAGAGTTCAAGAAGATGAGAGAGAACCAGTAAAAGAGACTGAGAATGAGTGGTCTATAATAGGTTGGGGGGTAAAATGACTCCAAGTGAAGTCAAGAAAGCCTTTTAAGAGGGAGAGAGGATTAGCTTTGTCATATGCTCCTTTTGGGTGAAATAGGAGGGGATTTGGCAATGTGAAGGTTGTTGGTGTTCTTGAGCAGAATTATTTTGGTAGAAAAGGGAGTGCAAAAACTTGATTAGAATGCATGTAAGAGGGGCGCCTGGGTGGCTCAGTGGGTTGAACATTTGCCTTCTGCTCAGGTCACGATCTCAGGGTCCTGCAATCAAGCCCTGTATCAGGCTCTCCCCCTTCCCCTCTACCTGCCTCTCTGCCTACTTGTGATCTATCAAATAAACAAAAATCTTAAAAAAAAAAAAAAAAAGAATGCATGTAAGAGAGAATAGGAAAAAAAGAAACAGAGTTGTTGGCCTGAGTAGAAAAGGAATAGTGTGTCGTTTTGTTTATGAATGGAGAAAGAGCAACATGTTTGTGTGCAACAAGAATAATCTTGAGGGAAAAATAAAAAGTAATGCAAAGAGGAAGACAGTTGTTGAATTCTTAAGAATGGTTGGAACATGTGAAGAAATTGGTGGTAGCAGAGAACAGGGATAGTTCATCCTTAAAAACAGGGAAGAAGGTGGAGTATGTGAGCACAGGTGTAGGTGCATAGGTAGAAATAGTGATGGATACTCAAAGTTCTCTTTGGATTACTTGTATTTAGTGAAATAATTAAGGTCCTTGGATGATAGAAAACATGTTGCTTTTTGAGGTCAAATGAGAAGGTATAAAATATTTTCCTGAGTGGATCAGCAAATGGACTAGGGAAATATAATTAAGGATCAAATTTAGGCTTGTGATCACAGTGATCATAATTTAAAGTGAGGCGTGTCAGCATGATTGTGGGGTTTTCTCCAGTCATGACCAGCTGCAGGAATGTATGCAGAATAGCTGGAGCATTGAATTTTTCAGTATTGGGGTTTAGCCAAACAAGTGTGACAGAGTAAAAATTGGGCAGGATATATATACTCCTTTTATTTGAAAGGAGTAATTATGATTGACCATATAATTTAAGCCGGGAAGGAAGAAAGCGAGGACATAGGAATATGGATAGGGGATAGTGAAAACTAGGTATAGGATGAGTGGATTTTACGTATTGATAGAAATTATTGAGTTGTAGTACTAAGAGTGTGCCAAGTACTAAGTATGAAGAGTATTTGGTAAGCAAGTAGTGGTTAGATAGTGGGCTATATGGAGAAACAGCATGAATAATGGTTAGATTTGGATTCTGGAAACATACTGTGGAATTATCCTGGTATGACCAAACACTGGCTGTGAAACTGGAAAAATTATCTATGTGCCTCACTTTCCTTATCTATGAAAGGGGAGTAATAATACCTATCTTATAGAATTGTTTCAAGGATAAAATTAGTTCATACATAATATGTTCAAGAGTTCAAGTGTTATCTAACAGAGTTAATATGACATTTTCTATTATTAGTACTATGTAGAAGTTGTAGTTATTGGCAGTGATAAAATCTAGGATATAAGCATGTATGTGAATGGCTGAAGTAGGATGGGGACAAAAACCTTTGGTGGAAAGTAGGAAAGAACTGAAACATCAGCATTATTGGAAGGTTCATTATGTGTTGATATGGAAAGCACCAAGAATTAAAACATATTTTGAGTATTGTTGGGTTGCCTGGGTGGCTCAATCCGGTAAGCGTCTGACTCTTCTTTTTTGGGGGAGGGTGTAAGACTTCATTTATTCATCAGAGAGTGAGCAAGAAAGCACAAGCAGGGGCACATGCCGGTGGAGATGCAGGCAGAGGCAGAAGTAGACTCCCTGCTAAGCAAGGAGCCCAATGCAGAACTCCATTCAAGGACCTTGGGATCATGACCCAGGCTGAAGGCCATCACTTAACCAACTGAGCCACTCAGGTGTCCCTAAGCATCTAACTCTTGATTTCAGGGTTGTGAGTTCACATGGAGCCTACATTTAAAAACAAAACCAAAACAACATTAAGTGTTCCTACTCAGTGACTGGTAGGATTATTACTGTTGTGTATTAGTGGTGAACTTGGTCATAATAGTTAAAACTGTTGACTTTTGCATTCCTTTTGCCATCCTTTTGTTTAATGTAGAATTATTTTTTTTACTAAATTTTAAATTATACCTAAATTGTTATAATTTTTTCTTTTACATTTGTAGAACATGTTCCGACAGCAACAAAAGGTTTTTCAACAATCTAGAATTGTTCAGAGCCAGAGACTGAAAACAATTAGACAGTTATATGAGCAGTTCATAAAGGTCTGTTGTATTTGGTTATGTAATACCTTCTTATATAACATTATATTTGGAAGTAGAAGATAATTTTTTCCTATTAAGGGGAAAAACATTTTGCTCATACATTTTAAATTCTTACCTACTTTCCATTTTGATTTAAATGTTGAATATATTTTTACAATTCTAATGTTTTTATGGGGAGTCTTCAAACAGGAAATGGTAAATTGGAAATTTTACCTAAATGTACATAATGTGCATAAAATTCATACTTTAATAGTTCTATCTTAACTGAAAATAGAAAGTTTGTAAGTCATTTCTAGGTAGTCTTTTACTTGTCTTTGCACTTGATCTTAGCCTTTACTTGTCTTTGTATCTCCAGTGTTTGCTAAATAGAAAGTACCCAATTGAAAATGAAGAAATTTTTATTTTCTAATGTAATATATATGTATTTTATGGCATATTTCCTTTTAGGATTATTACAGTGACTAAACGTGGCTTTATATGGCATCTTATAATCATAAAGCCAGATGATTAAAAACTTGTGGATTAAGAATTATCTGACATATTTTAGCAAATATTAACATATTAGCAAATAATGGTTTGTGGCATTGACCTCTTACTCATGCAGATATATTATTTTTTAGTAACTGTTCATAGTTCATTGTAATCCTACACATACTTTTTTCTTTCTCTTTTTTTTGATGTGGGGATTCTTTTAGATAATCTTGTTCAAATGTTAAAATGTCACCCTTTTAAAGGAATCAGGATGCTCTGAGTAAACTAGTAGTTATAGACCAATTATTTTTAAAGAACTTTAATATGTATTTATATCAAAGTTACTTTTAAAAGTGTTCCCAGTCAGCTTGCTCTAAGGCTGCCTAAAAACCATTTAATTGGTGTTAAGATTGATGAAGTACTAAAGATTTCTTCTAAATTTTATCACTAAATGTTACCACTTAGGCTAGGAACTTTAGTATTGTATTTGACTTCTCCATCTCCCTTATTCTTCATACCCAGGTATTAGTAGGTCCAGTCATTTTTACTTCTGCTGTGGTTCCTTTTTTTAATTCCCAGAGCTATTTTCCTAGTTTACAACCACATCATTCTTTGCTTATCCTATTAAACCTCAGCTGATTTTTTTTTTTGTTCTCCAAACTACCTTCATAGGTCTGTCATATTACTTTCCTAAAACGTCTCTTCTGAAAAAGTCAGTTTCTCATTTTCAGTTCTTATTTATTCAAGTTCCCTCCCATAATACGATTTTCTCTATGCTTCAATTGTTATATTTGTCTGGTAATCCTCACACCTCCAGATAACTGCTTTCTCTAAACTCACTGTGTACTTCCATGTTTTTGCTTATGCTCTTGCTCTAAAATATTTTTAATAACTTTTTCTTTATTGAATCTTACTCTTTTGCCAAATAAATTGGAGTTAATCGCTATTTTCTACTATATAGCTACAAGTTGCATTTCCATTCCTACTATAAAATTTTGTGTTATTTTTGTTCTTTACTGGAATAAGGGAGTGATCATGTATTAATATTTTTTATTTTCTCTACAACACTTAATAATATAATACATTTTATATAGTAGGAGTTAAGATCACTATTTGTTAGATGAAAAGGATTTATAATGTAATTTTTTTCATAAATTGAAAAGAGGTATATTACACATCATTTTATTTCTCCTTATGAATTCCCATCACACTATTAGTCATAATAACATAACTACCTGATATTTAGAATGCTTACTAGAAATTTTAAAAATTAAGGTATTCTTTTTTTTGTTCTTTTTTGACCTTAGCAGCTCATTAACCCAATATTTCGAGCAAAATACACTACTGTTATATCTCCTATAATAATATTTGATCCATGTCTGATGCTTTTATTCCTTTAATGGGTATTTTGGTTTCCAGTATTCAAATATTTTCATTTGAAATAAAGACTGCACATTATTTGAATACTAAAAAGTTCATATTTTGAAAATTAATTCTTTAAGTTTAGAATCTGAGATGAAAAGTGGTAGTTGTAACTGAACTAGCCTTTTGTGTTTTAGAGTATGGAGGACTTGGAGAAGAATCACGATAGTCTACTTACTGGTGCACAAAATGAACTTAGAAAAGAAATGGCTATGTTGCAAAAAAAAATTATGATGGAAACTGTAAGTCATTACATTTTGAATTGAAAAAAAAGGAGTAATGCAAGCATTGAAATATTTTATTTGCTGAAATATGTATAACACTTATCTAAAAATTAAACAAATGTTTAATATTTCCTTTCATGTAACAGCAGCAGCAAGAGATGGCAAGTGTTCGAAAGTCTCTTCAGTCCATGTTATTCTGATGACTCTTTGAAGGAAGAACTTGAACCTAAGTAATATGATACAATTACAACATTAGCTAAGAGGCATGTAATTCTTTTAGAGTGGTTTAAAAATTCTAGTTTAAAACAATACGAAGTGTTAATTGTTAGCTTAAGTGCAAGACCCTTCCTTCTGTTAACCTTCAGATAAAGCTGAACAGTTATGTGAGTCCAGATCTTTAATAGTAATAGTGAATTTTTCTCTTTAACACTTGTTAATTAACTTTTAGCAATAAAGATGATTTAATTTCAGCTTTTGGCTTCTGTGTATTTGTATTAGTCCCAAAAGTTAGAAAGCACAAGTATAAAAGGTTACATTGTTTTTCTTTAAGGAAAAATATACAAAACTATGTTCTATGTACATTCCACTGTATATACTGAAGTTACAGCCAATTCCAATGAAAATGCGGTTTTAAAAGAAAATCTATTCTACTGACTTACATAATTTATTAAAAGCAACCCAAGTTTGTGTTCTGAAATAAATAAAACTGCTAAAAACCATTAAGAAAACCAAAAAAGATATATAACTATTAGTTTTAAGACATGATTGGTGAATATGTCATTTTCATAAAGACATCAAAAAGCCATTTAATTGGCCTTGGTCCATAATTAAATGACACATGCCCTTAGTAATTATTAAGATCATATCATTAACATACCTAATTACTTATGGTTTAAATATTTCACATCCGTCTTTAATACCTAGTAAATATTTTGTTTGAAAATATTGTTTGTTTTAATATTCAGTAAATATATGAATTTTGATTATATTCCTTTCCAAACTTGAACAATTGACTTCATACCTTGTCACTAAAAATTTGCATTTTTTTAAACAGAAAAACATATGAAGCACTGGGATTTAGTAAATATTAAACTGTTTCAGCATTTGTTTGAAATATGTCAGCTAAACTTACTATCTTTTGCTGGAATTGCTTTCATTAAATCATTCAAAATGAAAAATATCACCATTAGAAGGAGAAGATTGATTTTCTCCTGTTTTTTCATGTTTTAAACTTTAATTTTTGCCCCATAACCCACTTTACCTTAGTTTTAAGGTGTTCCAAGTTTTAAAAAGCAAGTCCATACTGATCCTCTTTTTTTTTTTTTTAACTATGATAGCTTATATAGGAAGAAATTAATGATTATCTAATATTAAGGAGCCAGTTTCTAAATTTTGTAAAGGACTTATTTTAAGTCAAAATTTATGCTGGAATCTATTTTTTTTTTTTTAAGATTTTACTTATTTATTTGACAGAGACACAGAGAAAGAGGGTACACAAGCAGGGGGAGCAGGAGAGGGAGAAGCAGGCTTCCCGCCAAGCAGGGAGCCCAATGTGGGCCTAAATCCCTGGACCCTGGGATCATGACTTGAGCCAAAGGTAGCCACTTAACAACTGAGCCGCCCAGGCACCCTTGGTATCTAAATCTTAAGTACCATTCAAACACCTTAAAAAGTCCTACTTGAGTTTGAGTAAAAGTTAGAAGCAAAATAAGCACTCCAGAGTGGTTTCTATGTACTTAATTCACGTATTTTTCCCTTTCAAGGAATATCAACTTTCACTATTTTTTCAGTATACCTTTTTATTGCTTAATATATAGTCTGTGTTCATTACTCCTTTATTTTTTTGATTATTTCATCATATGCCTTATGGGCTACAGAACTGTTGGGCAAAATTAAAAATAAGGTAAGATGGGGAGTCAGTCACAATGAGCAACATAAACTTTTAAGTGAGAGTGGAAAAATCAGTACATTATCTATTTAGTGATGGGATGACTGATAATTACATTATCCCCCTTTCCTCATGAGTCATCCATTTGAGGCAACTTTGGTTGTTACTCGAAAGGGAAGATATTTTTGCCATGTTGCCATAAATTACTAATTTTTTTCTTTTTAGAGATTTATTAGAGAGAGTGAGAGAGAGAGAGCGAGAGGATGAGTTGGTGGGGGTGGAGGGAGAGTAAAGGGAGAAGGAGAAGCAGGCTTCCAGCTGAGCAGGGAACCTGGTGACTAGGGGCTGATTCCAGGACTCAGGGATCATGACCTGAGCAGAAGGCAGACGCTTCACTGACTGAGCCACCCAGGAGCCCCATAAATCACTAATTTTTTTATATCAACCTTGTTTTAGCTACTTTATGTTTCACAAAAGGGGATCTTTAACGTCCACTTTTTTTATGACAATGAAATTTTAACTTAGAATATCAAGGAATGATGTATAAAAATCCATTTGCTTTTCTGAACTGGTAAGACAAATTCCTCTTACTAAAAAAAATTATAGGAAAATTCTGGTAGCCCCTTTAAATTCTAGTTGTAAAGCAAGTATTTCCTTTTATACAATAGTAATTAATATAACTTGAAAAACTGCTAATTAAAAAATACCATTTCTTATAACATCATTTGTTTCAGTAACTACAATATTACAATCCATGCATTTATGCAGTATTATGAACTTGTCAAATTTTTGCAATTGAAGTAAGCATCACCCTTAAGAGGGCTAAAATCCTTTAAGCCCTGAATTTTTATGTAATCCTTTAGCAATGAAAACCCCAAGTATCTGACAAAGACTTTTGAGACAGAGACTGATCTTTAGAACGACAGTGGTTTACTTTCTTGTCCTCAGAAAATTGAAATATATTTCTTTGATTTTGTTTCTAAGTAAAAGTTAGAAGCAAAATAAGCACTCCAGAGTGGTTTCTATGTACTTAATTCACGTATTTTTCCCTTTCAAGGAATATCAACTTTCACTATTTTTTCAGTATACCTTTTTATTGCTTAATATATAGTCTGTGTTCATTACTCCTTTATTTTTTTGATTATTTCATCATATGCCATATGATAATACTCTGATAATACCTGTGATCAAAATGTTGATATACAATGAGGACTTCACAACTGAAATAAACAATGGAATCTACAAGACTTAGAGTTTTATATTCAAATATAACCTTATTTATTGTATACTAGCCTCCTGCAAAGGGGAATTTCCTTCACTCATAGGTTCCCCTAACTGCTTCTCCTCTTTTCCTTGGGCTATTAGTCAATATGCTTGTGAACCTGTTCAGGTGCTTCATGATATGAAGTCTTGAAGATATTTAGATGAAGGTGTCTTGAAATTTGCAGGCACAAAGCACTAAAGTACATCATCATATCAAATGAAGAAACGACCTTTAGAAGCAAAAAAAAAAATCAAATCTATTACCGTCTATTCTTCCTGAAGCAGCAGATATTTTTCTGTTCCCCCTTCCCACCCACCTGGATCTCACACCTTAATCTAAAATTCCTCAATGGAAATACTACATTTTAGAGTACTTTCATATATTTCATATTTGGATTTCACTATAATCCTCTGGAACATGCAATGTATTTCACAGTTATAAGAACTGAGGCTCAGAGTGGTAAAACTCCTAGACAAAAATACAAAAGCTGGAAGGTAACAAAATTGGTCTTCTGACTCCACATTCTTTAAATTTTCTGCTGTGCAACAAAGCCTAAATTTTCTATTAGAAGGGTTGCCAGTCACTATTAATAAAATCATTCCATCATATACATTTCTTTTTCCTTTGAGATGGTTGTAAAGTAAAGGCCTGGAAAAGACCTAGTTGAGGGGAGGCATATACAAAATTGTGTTGAATACAAAATTAAAGAGGAAGGCACACTCTAAAAAGTCTACCAAAGACCAGGAGGAAATGCTTCCTTTCAGAGAGGGAGGCTCACAGCTTTACCAGTGGAGGGGGAATTCTCACCTATGAGGGGAAAAATCTCCCATATCATTTACTTGAAAAGCTCTATCTGATCCTTTTCTCTCTGAAGTAAGAAGCTTTTGTGTAAGGATGCTAAAGGGCACATGTGTTTTTGTTTGGGCCACATAAGTGTTTTCTGTTGTTTTAAATTGTGGTCCACATAGTGTTTTAGAGAAAAATTCAATTTGTCTTCCTCACCATAATCTCTACCACTGGCATAAACCAGGTCAACTCACTCACTATAAGACAGATGCTTGAATTTTTAATACCTGGTGTTTTAATTATGTTAAACATAAATTGATAATATATATGCAAGCTTAGTAAAAGTAACCCTACATTCAATTTTTGGATATTCTGCATAATCACCTCTATTTCTTAGATTGTTTTGGAGCCCTAAAAATACGTATACTGGATAGAAAGTTAAAGGAAATTATTCTGATTTTCAAACACTTTTTAGACTATTTCCTGAAAAAGTTCCAAGGATTAAGATTTATATCTCATCACCATTTGAAGAATGAAACACTTCTGAATTGCCATGAATGGATATTAAACTATTTACTCCAGAAAAAAGAATAATACTATAGAACCTAGTATAAAGAATCATCAGATGTACTCCTGTGGTCTGTGTGCAGAACAGATATATTTTAATGCCTAAGTCTAATAGGGTACATTATTCAAACTATCAAGAGATTCACTGAAGGATTTCTTTTAGCACACTTTAATATGTATTTATCTATCACTAACAATTAGATGCAAGGTCCAAAGGTAGGGGAAAACAGAGCAAAATTGTTCAGAACCATCATTAATTGAAGACCATAAAGATAATGTCTCAATTTAAAAAAACTGAATAATGCTCCCTTTATCCATGTTTGTGATTACGGTGTTGCCAACAGTGATTTTTTTCTTCCTCAGAGCTAGAGCTCTCTTAAGTGCAGAATTTTGTGTTTTATAATAATTTTGAGTAGAAACTAATAAATTATCTCTACCACTTTCTTAAGCTGGACATATTCAATGAGAATTTAACCTTTGCTTGATGAGCCATCATTATTGATATAAGTTATGCACTGTCCTCAAGAGCCAAACAGATATATCAAGTTGCTTACTTCTAGAACAAAATGGTCCCAGAATCCTATAATTGGTAGTACTGTTTTTTTTTTCTGTTTTGTGTCTTCAATATTAGCCAACAGTTCTTGATGCAGTAAGGGCCCACATATTCTAACCCTAATTCCATTTAATTTACCTGTTACTTGCTATAAGCTCAAAAGCTTGATTAAATAAAAGTCAGACACCTAAAAAAGTATTTGCCATTCTCTGGGCAGAGTGAGGTGATTTTTGACATCTTTGTATTGTTTTTGGTGGGGGAGAAAGATCTGTTTTTAAGGTATACAATTGGGTTTTTAAGGATTTAAGTTGTTGAAAGCCTAATCTCCAGATAATCTGGGCCATTCCTATACACACACACAAAACACAATTCACAGCTTAAAAGGAGTTAATTTTAAATATTCAGAAACATTTACAATATAGACTAGATAGTAAGACTATCTGCTATCTCACTGAAATGACTCTTAAGCATAGAGTTATCTGACATCTATTAAAAATAAATAAAAACCTTAGCAGGAAAGAACTTACCATTGCTATCCAAAGAACAACATACTCGTCTACAAAATTATTAAAGTACTGGTCTAAAAACAAAAGACCTGGGCCAAAAAAGACAGTGTCTTGAAGATACAGTTCACTTTTGGTCATGTGAGCTATCTATAAAAAAGTAAACAAAATAATTTCACTATTAAATTTTAAATATTTTAGCTTTTATTTTTCAGGAAACAATTATAACTTTAATTCACTGTTAAGACAAAAATAGAGACCATTTTTCTCACATTTAATATGGAAATGCTAATTCTAAATTTTCTCAAATTCATAACTGGGTAGCTCAGTAAAGTTCCCAATATTTAAATTCCTTGATATCAGAAAGCTATAGTTGACAATATAGCTAAACAGCTAATTAAAAGAACTTAGCATACAGAAAAGAAACTATCTCCCTGAATATAACATTAACCCATTCACAGTTTTAGGTTGGAGCACAAATAGCTACTTATTATAATGATAACGCCATTGAAAACCTACCCGTTTTATGAAATAGTTTCCAGCCTTGTATTTGAGGATCAAGTACATTATTTATACCAGGAAATATAAATAAAAGAGTTTCTTACCACCAATTTTTGTGAAATTTTAGCAAAGACACATCCAAACATAAGGGTATAAAGACAAGGATGCTTTTCAAACACATTAGTTGCTGACTTTTTATAGATCATTATTGCCAGTATAATAATTATTCCTATGTGGAGTCCAGGTGACAAGACACTAGTGCCCTAAGGGATAAATCAGAAAATCAGTATCATATTTTAACATTGCATTTATCACACTGCAAACATTTTCTGAACATCTATTTTGTGTTAGGAATTAAACACCTAAAGAAGAATATAACGAAGTGTATGGACTAAAGGAGTATGTAGACCTTAACTGTGCCTTCAAACTTCCATAAAACCCTAGGGTTACACAGAGGTAATATGGTGCCACAGATGTGTGATTTCAATTTTATATATACACCTATTTTAAACTACCACTAAAAAATATGACTCATTCTACACCAAATTTTACTATGCTGAAAGCCATCGATATTTGATTGTCAAGTTAACATATTTTTGTGCAGATATCGAAATAAAGCTTTAACCTGCCAATTTTTTTACTTATTTTTTTAAATTATATTTTTAACTAATCTTTACACCCAAAGTGGGGCTTGAACTTATAACCCCGAGATCAAGAGTCACATGCTCTATCAACTAAGCCTGCCAGGCACCCCAACCTCCCAATTTTATAAAATACATTAATGTTACACTGATAGGAAAAGTTTAATTCTGCCCTAGTCTCCCTATATATCAATACCCCTCACCCTTGCCTTTTTTGGGTTTAGACTGCAAATGCTCTCTTGCGTAACACTGTAAATCCAACCCATTACATTTTTATCCATGTTAATCAGATTCTCTCAGTACTGCTTATCCCAAACAAAATACTGAAATAAATTTGGTATTAAGGTTTACTAAATCTAGAACTACCAATTTAAATATACTCATTAAAATAGCATTATTGTTTATTGTTTATATGTTATATTAGAATTTACTAGTAAATTTATATAACATATTTATTTATATAAATTTATATAACATAAATTTACTAGTAAATTCTATAATTTAGAATTTACTAGAATAATTATTAGAATAATTACTGCTAGAATACTACCAGAATTACAGTAGTAAGATTATAAACACAATACTATTATACAAACTATGCATAATAAAATATGTCTACTACATATATAGTATACATATGTATATGATACATATAATAAAATATACATATTACATATAATAAAATATGTATATGTTAATAAGTTATAAAAATTTAGACTAACAGTGCTTTTATCTGTATTATGGTTTTGTAGATTTTTTTCAAGAAAATCTGCTGCTGAGGATCCTGGGTGGCTCAGTTGGTTAAGCAACTGCTTTTGGTTTAGGTCATGATCCTGGAGTCCCCGGATTGAGTCCCACATCAGGCTCCCTGCTCAACAGGGAGTCTGCTTCTCCCTCTGACCTCTCCCTTCTCATGCTCTCTCTCTAATAAATAAATAAAGTCTTTTAAAAAAAAATAGATACTATGTTTAGAAGTTGGCAAGAATTCTGACTTTTTCCCACATAAAAGTATTGAAGAAGTTTAAAAAAAATAAATATATATATAGATGAATAAATACAAAAGTATTATAGCATGAGCAAAGTGTAAAAAAAAAAAAAAACCCAGAAACACAAGGTGTACCTATTCAACATAAGAATTAAGGTTTAAAATTTCACCTTTTAAAATATAAGAATAATTTTTAAAATATATTCCAGTGAAATGTCTGTAACATTTATTTCTTGAGTAATAAATTGCCCTGTATGTGAAACCATGCATGACCTTTGGCAACTTTCTTGCTATTAAATAAGGAACTCTTTCCTCTTCTCCTCTCCCCTATTAGTGTAAGGCACAAGAAAACAAATGGCCACTCAGAGTTGTACAGTAATGAGACAGTGGATGATAAACAGGATGTCAGAAAAGTCTTAAGAAAAAGGCTGTAGAAAGGAAAAATGCTTGGGGCGCCTGGGTGACTCAGTGGGTTAAGCCTCTGCTTTTGGCTCAGGTCATGATCCCAGGGTCCTGGGATCAAGCCCCACATCAGGCTCTCTGCTCAGCAGGGAGCCTGCTTCCTCCTCTCTCTCTGCCTCTCTGCCTACTTGTGATCTCTGTCTGTCAAGTAAATAAATAAAATCTTTAAAAAAAAAAAAAAGAAAGGAAAAATGCTTTATCAGTCAAAACTTTTTTTTTTTTTTTTAAAGATTTTATTTGAGAGAGAGCATGCAAAGGAGAGAGCACAAGCAGAGGGAGCAGCAGCAGGAAGAGGGAGAGGGAGAAGCAGACTCCCTACTTAGCAGGGAGCCCAATGTGAGTCTCCATGCCAGGACCCTGGGATCACGTCCTGAGCAGAAGGCAGCTGCTTAACCACTGAGCCACCCCAAGCACCCCCAGTACAAACTTTTTAAAATACTTCTTGTATTATGTGCGGTTCCCTTCCCCATTCTTGGAACATTGGAATGTTTTTAGTATCTCTGTATCTGATAATAATAAAACTTGTAATAAAATTAATACTAAGTGATGATGAAATTAGTATCTTACTGCTATAGTGGATCCATTCTTCCCAACACCACCATGGAGGATAACATGGAAATAATTTGAACAGGAAAATATTGCGCCACCTACTACTCCAAGAACTGGAAAGATCTTCAATTTTATTTCTAGAATGGGTATCTTTAGGGGTAGAGGAAAGAAATAAATCGTTAAGAAAATAAGAATTTCTTTTCCTATTAAATAGTAAAGAAACATTATAATATGACATTATATGATAAGCTATCCTTTTTCTTATAATCAAATCTTAACTCCTG
This sequence comes from Mustela putorius furo, assembly GCF_011764305.1. Classification (NCBI taxonomy): domain Eukaryota; kingdom Metazoa; phylum Chordata; class Mammalia; order Carnivora; family Mustelidae; genus Mustela; species Mustela putorius. The sequence goes on from NW_025421481.1 coordinate 4,243,266, forward strand.
AATATAGCCTACAGTAGTAACTTTTCTTTTAATGGTTTTATCTAGTAAGTGAAAAATGAATCCACCAAATTCAGGGAAGTCTACATAACCGTGATGATATATTTAATCTCATAAACCTTCATCTGACTTAAACATGAAAAAGGATAGTTCCCTTGAATTTAGTACCTCTAAAAGACTGCATCACAGGAAAAGTCAGACACCATGATCTGCATCATGAATGTGACAAATATCACAATGTGTGTGCATGTAAGACTTTTGTGTAGTTAATATCCAGGATTAAATCTCTAGCAATATATTTACCTGTTGGTCAATTTGCTCTTCAAGAAAACTTCCCAAGGCAGCAAAGGATTTAAAAAACAGTAATAATAAGTTGCCAAAAGGTATAGGCTAATGCACTTCGAAACAGGCTATGAAATATTTTACCAACATTTGTGGAAACTACAGATTAACATATTTAGAAAATCTACATCTAAAATAAGTATTCTTGTTGGTAAAAATAAACAGGTGTGCTTTCCTCCTATGGTATTACCAAAACATTGAATGAAATGATTTTAAGATTAAATTCTTTCCCAATATAAATAAATCAATTAAATTTAAGACAACAACATCTGACTTAATAACCTAACGGCCTCTAGGTCAACATTCACCTTTTTTGGGAACCAACTGAGCAGCTAACATAGAAGACACATCATATCCCTCTAGTGTATTTTAGAGGCCTACAGTAGCATATCTTTGATTCTATTATTCTTCTAGGACGAGAAGGAATATGAATGTCTCAGGAAATGTACCACTACTTAAAAATATGCTTCAAGTCTGAGCCAGTGATATGAACTGTAATTGGTAATTCTGAAACTATACCACAGGGAAATTTTACTATTATTTAATAGACTTAATTTTTAGAGCAATTTTGGACTCATGACCAAACTGTATGGAAAATACATAAACTCCCTATATACTCCCTACCTCTGCCTCCCAATGCCTTCCTCCCCATCAACATGTCCCACCAGAATGTTACATTTGTTGTAATACATGAACCTACACCAATATATCATTATTATCACCCAAAAGCTATAGTTCACATAATAGCTTACTCTTGGTGATACGTACTTTCTATGAGTTTAGACAAATGCATAATGACAAGTTTCCATCATTATAGTATATCATACAGAATAGTTTCACTGCCCTAAAAATACGCTGGGCTTTGTCTCTTATTCCTCCATTCCCCATAACCTTTGGTAACTGCTGATCTTTTCACTGTCTCCATTATTTTGCCTTTTCCAGAATGTTATATAGCTGGAATCATATAATATATGTAGTCGCCTTTTCAAATTGGTTTCTTTCACTAAGTAGTATGTATATAAGATCCCTCCATGTCTTTTTATGTCTTGATAGAGCTTTCTTTTCAACACTGAATAATATTCCATTGCGTGCATGTGGCATAATTCATCCATTCACCTACTGAAGGACATCTTGGTTGCTTCCAAGTTTTGGCAATTATGAATAAAGCCGCTGTAAACATCCGAGTTCAGGTTTTTGTGTGGACATAAGTTTTCTGCTTATATGGGTAAATATCAAAGAGCACGGTCGCTGGATCCTATGGTAAGAGTATGTTTAGTTTTGTATCTCTTACTATTTTTACTGGAGGTATATATCTGAGTGATTAAAAACACAGAATCTGGAATCTGTCTTCTTAATTCCAGTACTTACTAGCCATGTGTCCTTGGACAAATTACTTAATTATTCTAAGACTTACTTATAAAACAGAATAATTGGGACGCCTGGGTGGCTCAGTTGGTTAAGCGGCTGCCTTCGGCTCAGGTCATGATCCCAGCGTCCTGGGATCGAGTCCCACATCGGGCTCCTTGCTCAGCAGGGAGCCTGCTTCTCCCTCTGCCTCTGCCTGCCTCTCTGTCTGCCTGTGCTTGCTCGCTCTCTCTCCCTCTATCACTGACAAATAAATAATCTTAAAAAAATAAATAAATAAATAAATAAATAAAACAGAATAATTATAGTATCTATTTCATAGAATTGTTCTGAGGGTCAGATAAAACAGTGATGGTAAACTGTGGGAACATAAGGTGTTTGTTCAATAAATGTTAGTTGTTGGCTATTGATATTATCCTTATTATTCTTATATCTATGGGCAGGAGGTTGTGAGTCAGCAAGTGTTATGGACTTGGGTCATAGAGACAGAATAATTTATTTCTTTATAAATTCTCTTTCTATGCAAACCATGGATATGTAACAGTGGCCTCCCAAGAATTAACTTTTGTCAGAATACTGAGGCCAACGGGGCAGAAAGTAAAAACACTCCTTAATATGGGCAACTTTACCTCATTGTAGATTATTTAAAAATGCAAATTATTAACTTTTCTTTCCTAATATTGAGGGACAAGTTTCAAAAGTAAAATATTTTACTGAGTTTACTTTTTTATATATCTATTTTATGAGATAGATTTTGGCCTGGAAAAGGTAGTTCAACTAGTGTGTTAAAATTTTGTATTAGGGTAATGGGGTCATTTTCTTCTATGTGGTAATATATTCATGCATAGGGGAAAGTGCCAAAATAAGGTATATAAGATAATAAAATTATAAAATGAAGAACAAAGGTTAAGAAGTGGTATGATCATTAAAAACAATGCCAAGAATTTCTGAAGAAAATTAACAATGCATTTTTTCCTAAATATTTGTTAAGTACTGAAATGTAAATTTAAATATTCAGATTTACCGTATAGTCCCACATTGTTGCTCCTCCAAATGTAGACAACACGAAGACCATCACTAAAGCTAACTGAATTTCAGTTACATCCACTCTAAAAAGAGAGAAAAAAGAATAGAAAAGGTATTTGTAAATAAAATTCATAAATGTGAAAGTCAGTTAACCATAGGTTAAATATCAAAGATAGAAGAATCTTTTCAGGCTTAGCTTATTGTACCTTCTGTTCCATCACTGAATTATCGATTTACATGATTAAATGAAAAGCCCACTGAACAACATGGGCTCACAGAGAGGTAAACATTAGGATATGCACAGGTTGGGATGGGGTAAGCTTGTACAGCATGTATAAAATTGCTGAGAGCAGTTATCATTGAGATTACAGAAGGATTTTACTTTCTGCTTTATGTACTTCTGTAAAGTTTGAATTTTTAAATAACAATCATGTATTACTCTTGTAATGAGGAAAAATTATAATAATATAAAAACAACCAGATGACTTAAGACAAATTGAAAACACTCCCAAGTGAATTTCACTTGAAGAGTAGGGAAAGTTAAAATAGCTTTATTAGGTTATTAACAGTCACTACAGCTTTTTGGTTTCCATAGACATTTTCCCCTAATATATGAACATAGTTAAGTTCATTTTTTAAAAAAACCCACTAAAACAACATCAGTCTCCAGTCTGCATTGCCTGAAGCTATTGACTGACTCCTCTATCTCCTTTGCTCCATACACAGGCTAACTGAAATGTAGTCCATATTTGTAATTTCCTCTTCTTCATATTTGCTGCTTAATCCACTGTAGTCTGGTCTTTGGCCCCATTCTACTAAAACTGTTTAAGGTAAACAGTGACTTCCAATTTATCAAATCTAAGGGATATATTTCAGTTAATACCTTGGCTAATTTCTCTGCAATACTTAAAATGCTGATCATTCCCTCTTTCTTAAAATGTTTTGCTATGTTATTTATTCCATGCTCTCTCCTGATTCACCTACCTTATTGGAAGCTCTTCTCAGGCTCCCTCCTAGACTGCTGCTTCTTCCACATCTTAAATGCTACTACTTCCAGAATTCCATCTTTTCTCCTTTTAGATTTTCTGAACAATTCTATCTAAGACTACCATCTGTAGGCTAAGGACATCAAAATCCCTATCTCCAAATCCACATCTTTTTTTCCTGCTGAGCTCCAGATTTTTTATGTCTATCTACTTTACATCTCTGCATGGATGCCCTGGAGTCTTTGGATGCTAGAGGAATACTTATTGCTCTGCAAATACAAGATATGCAGCAATTATATGACAAAATAAAACCAGACAGGGAATAAAAGACTTCTAGACTAAGCTACTTAGGGGGCAGTTAGTAGGAGGTGAACTGAACATTAACCCACAAATAAAAAGAAAACGTAAAAAATGATACCCAGTATTTGTAAGACCAGTAACAGGTAAACCAAGGCCTCCAGCAGGAAGTTAGTTGAAAAAAGTAAACATAATAATATAACAAGTAGTACTTTGTAGAGAAAAAGGAAGAAAGGTTTAACATCTACTGAACATCTATTATGAGTCTAATCAGCTATAAATTATTCTGATAAATTTTTTGGAGAGGGAAACTTAAATGATTTTCCATGCCTACACTGGAACAGCTGAATATTTATTGCCATAGGAAAATGCCTCAGAGCCAGCACTTTTCCTACTACACTTATGAGTCATTATCAGAGTTTTGTGCTCTTTTTCCAGTAACAAAAGTAGAATTATATTTAATTATCCATAATTTTTCTAGGTTATGACTAGTGACCAGTAGCAACTAGGAAAGCTGGTAGGAAACAGAACAAGCTTTCTCTCAATGAACTAAGTAACCCAAATAAGGATCGGGAAATCCATACCAGCCAACAGACAATTGATACTGACACAGTGTGTTAAGTTTTGCCAAAGGCATGGTTGATATCCTATATGCAGATCCTTCTTGTAATGTTAAACTAAACCATCAATCTACTTACTCAATGCTCCATGACATTTTTACTTTGACAAAGTAAAAAAATATACTAGTTATACTAGTGTACTATATCCTATACTATATCCTAGTTATACTAGGATCTCTGCCATTCAGTGTTACTATTTTTAATTTAAATTTTGGGGCAAGAGAATCTTAAGCAGGTTCCACACCCAGTGTGGAGCCCATGCAGGGCTCAATCTCACAAACAGACCTTGACCAGAGCCAAAATCAAGAGTCAGACATGGAAGCTTAACTGACTGAGTCACCCAGGCACCCCACAGTGTTAGTATTTTAAAAGGCTGCCTAGCCCCAGCACTGTAGGGTCTCCTCCTGCCCCTATGTGCTGGAGCCCCAATCACAATAGTCATTTTCCTAATGTTCTCAGTACTTTCTTTCCTCATGCTTCTCCCTAGTGCTTCTACTCCAATTTGTCTGGCATAGTCCATTCATAAGAAACTCATCTTTGTATCTCCAGTTCTAGGCACGCATTAGGCTCTCAATCAACAGCAAATGAGTGTAAAATTTACAACTAGGCCAGGATGAACGAATTCATTTTAGAAAGATTTTTAATGAAGTTAGAAGCCAAAAAGGTAAAATGTTAGTCATTAAATAGTGACACCAATAATAATTAACCAGAACACTGCATTATTACATTACTCTAGTTTACCATAGCAAGTTCAGCAAATTAAAAAGCCGTAGATTTTGTAAAGCTACTTTTCTATTTTAGCATATCTTAATTTATAAAAAGATACAGATTCTAAACTTCACATAGTTGCCTTGAATTTTAAGGCAGGCTTTTTGACACTTGGGCTCTTGATCAGTAGATAAGGAATCACCTAGACTCACATTTTCCATAAAAGCTTTCTTAAGCTAATTCAGACTACAGAGCCCTTCCCCTTACTTAGGATTTCTTCAGTGCTTAAGGAAACCTAGAGCAAGTTATTTTACACTTGGTGATGGACTACATTAACTGTGTCACAGAAGTATTATCTCTTTCCTTTAATACAGTATACCAAAAATCCCTAAAACAGGAATTTTTAAAGAATGCATTTTTGTATCCTTCTACAGAATCTAACACATTGCTGATCTCATAGAACTGAATAGCAGTCACTAAGAGTATGGAGTTTGGAATCAAACAGACTTGAGTTTTAACCCTGGCTCTATACTTATTAGCAGTACAAGAACATTACAGAATCTCTGCTTCATTTGTACAGAGGAGGTTAATGTGAGGAAAAAATGAGATAATGCATGTAAAGTACTTAGTATAGTGCCTGCAACATGCAAGTGCTCTAGATGGTAGCTGCAATTATCCCATTATTTAGGAATCAATGTGATGTGTTGCCTAAGGCTTTCTCTCTGTTACATGATCCACAGATTTGAGCTTCTCTCATTTTTATCATCATCAGAGGTTTTGGGTTTGTTTTTTGTTGTTGTTGGTTTTTTGGGTTTTTTTTTCCAGAGCTGTTTCTCCTATGTAGCAATAAAAGAGGGGCCAAAAAGAATCAGTAGACATGGGAAGGCAGAGTCGAGAATGAGCCAATGGCAGATAGTTCCTAAAGGATCAGGCAGAGAAGGAGCTAATGGGAAACAGGAAGAGTACTGGGCTCCTGCTTCATGCACTACTTCCTGGTGTCCAAGAAAGAGGCATCAGAGGTTTATCATCTAATGTTTAGCTCTAACATTTTCAAGGTATTTTTACATTAGCTCATCAACTGCCTACCACAACTGAAGAGTCTCACAATTACCTGTTGATGGTGACTGTTGTAACAGGTGGCCCCTTGTTGGGCACTGAAGATTTGACCAAAAAGGACATTTACATTCTGTATTTCATTATTTTATTATATAAATCAAATGCTGTTTACAGTTACTGCATATTTTTTTTCTATATTATCCAGGCCCCTTATTTTTCTCTTTCTCCTGTATAATGTAAGCTTGGGTTAGTAAGTTATTAAAGTGGAAAAAGGGGGAAAAATAAAATTATTATTGAATATATAACTATTTATGATGCAGAATACCTAACAAGACTTAACGTGTAGCATTTATGGATGTGCCAATAAATTAAAAGATAATTTAAATTCTTGATTGAAGTTTTGTTCTCCTTACGGATAAGTAAAATTTAAGATTGTGAAAATAAACTGAATTATATTTTAAAATGTACAACTTAAAAAACATACTTACTTTCCAAACCTCAACACGCCTGAAACATAAGTCTGCCAATGAGCACAATAAAACATGAACATCCCAATAAAAGAGCAGAAAAACAACCAGTCAGGATGAGTTCCTAAGCGCACCGCAATTGAAGCTCCAATTGCCATAAATACTGAAAGAAACAAGGTTTAAGAACTATTAAGAATTAAAAATAATTAATGAAATAATTTCCATGTACTATTTAGAAATACAATTTTTAAAAAAATGTAATTACATTATGGTGCACTAAAGAAAATTAATTTTTGAACATACTTTCACAAAATGCACTATGCAAATTTGCTCCCAAATGCACACTTACCACCAAAACTGACCATTCGAACAGCTCAGTCCATTTTTAGTTTTTGAGCCATCAGCAAAAAAAGAAAGAAAAAGAAAAAGAAAAAGAAAACCTTCATTAACTTACCTGTGGAAAGAGAGTCACAACCATGGTCAAAAAGTTCCCCTAAAGGGGAACAAGAATTTGTCCTTCTGGCTTGTTTCCCATCAATAGCATCCAGTGACTGATAGATAAAGAGTCCCAGTGCACATAAAAGGTATGTCCAGTATGGTGCCTAAAAATAAACGTAAATAATAAATACTCTTAAATGACAACAAGCTAGCTTCTCTTTGAAAATAGTTCAACCTAAGCCAATTGACACATTTTCTTGTGTTCTCATCTTACATCACCTCAGAGTGTTATAAAAAACATTCATAACCCTCCTTATACAGATGAGAACTAAATTGAGAAATCAAACGAACTGTTCTAAGTCATGTGGATAGAGGGACAAAGAAGCCCATACTGCGAGAAACACAAAAACTAAATGAGCAAGGATTAGGACACTGATTTTAGTTCCTAATCCACAGCTCTTTCAATATATTACTTACATATGGCACTAGATTTGAAATTATTCAGTAAGATTTTGCTATGAAAAATATCTTAAAGACAAACCACAGAACTCTGCTCACGATGGAGTATCGGGGAACTGGATCTATTCTCCCACCTTATATAACCAGAAAAGCAGTAAAATAAATGAAGTAAGTTTTCAGACACTGCAGGCGGTGAAGCACTGTGATCCCTGACAGAGGGAAACATGAGGTGAGCCCTGTAACTACTCCAGCTTAGGACCCACAGGCAGACCACAGCATAGGAATGGGGAACCTGAACAGAGCCCAGTGATCTTGATATGATGAGGAGAAGCGTAGCAGAATTCAGAAAGGTCAAAACAGCTAGAATTTGTGGAGCACAGTACCAGAGAAAAGAGGAACACAAGATCTACAGAAGAGTACCTTTGAGTCTTTGGCTGAGAAGTGACCTGTGCCTGAATGAAATAAAACTATTAACCAAGGCCAGGGAAAGAAACATTGAACAGTACAAGGCTGCATAATTCTTGAAGGCCACATAAAGCTGAGAATTTTTCATGTTCCCACCAGGCACAGCAGAAAGACTCTGTAATGCCTAGGACATTGGGTAGAGTTAACAGAAATGTATTGCCTTAGCAGTGGCGAGAAATTAGCCCAAGTTAAACGCCTCTTGGTAGAGTCCTAACAGACATAAAGTCCAGCCTCAAAAGAACCCAACAGGTCCTATTTAACTAAACTATAGTCAGTACAAAGTACAATATCTTTTTTTTTTTTTAAGATTTTATTTATTTATTTGACAGAGAGAAATCACAAGTAGATGGAGAGGCAGGCAGAGAGAGAGAAAGGGAAGCAGGCTTCCTGCTGAGCAAAGAGCCTGATGCGGGACTCGATCCCAGGACCCTGAGATCATGACCTGAGCCGAAGGCAGGGGCTTAACCCACTGAGCCACCCAGGCGCCCCCAAAGTACAATATCTTAAAGGGATTTAAAAAAACCTAGTACCCAAAGATATAAAATTCATAATGTCTGGTATCTAATCAAAAATTACCAATCATGCAAAGAGGCAGGAGAGTATGTTCTACAACTAGAAGTTAAAACAATTAATACAATCAGACCCAGGAAATGACAGAAAAATGGAATTAGATGAGGCCATTAAAAGTTATTATAAATATGCTTCACATGTCCAAGGAGGGGAAAGAAAACATAAAAGACTCAAGTGAAACCCATTAATATTAAAAACAGTATTTGAAATGTAAAATATACTAGATAAAATTGGACAATGCAGAAGAAAAGATCAATGAACTTGGAGACTACTAATGGAAACTATCTAAAATTATACAAAGGAAGAAAAAAGACTACCGATAATTGATCTTGGGTATCACTGACTGGTGGGACAGCAGAAGCAGTCTAACATTTTTATCGGCGTCTCGGGGAAGAGAAGAGATAGCTGAACATGAAAAATATAAGAAATAATGGCTGAAGGATTTCCAAATTTGATGAAATTTATAAACTTGCATATCCAAGAAGCTCAAACACCAACCAGAATAAGTATTTTTTTTAAAACCCACCAAGGCACATCATAATCAGAAGCCAGAGAAAAACAGAAACATTATATACAGAAGTGTAGATACTGACAAAAGAAAGAGTCTGTAAACTTGAAGACAGGTGAACAAAAATGATGCAATTTGAACAAGACAGAGAAAAAGAGATTTTAAAATGACCACTCTTTTCTTCAAGCACTTTGTAAATATACTCTTCTTCATCAGGGACTTACGTGATGGTACGAATGGTCAACCCAGATTTCTATGTGGTAGAGAGGAAATACAGCAATATTATTAAGAAGTAGGGTTGTTTTTTAAAAATAATTTAAAAAAATTTTTTTATAAACATATATTTTTATCCCCAGGGGTACAGGTCTGTGAATCGCCAGGTTTACACAAGGAAGTAGGGTTTTGAAGTTAGATCTTGTTTGAGTCCCTGACTCTCATTTAATAGCCAAATAATCTTGGGCAAGTCACTCAACCTCTCTAAACCATAGTTACGCACCTGTAGGGTATGAATACTCACAGTTCTGTCAGATGAAAAAATTCTAAGATAGCTATTTATACAGAGCCTGGCACATAGTAAGTGCTCAGTAAAGGTTAGCTATTCTCATTAAGTTGTTTTGTATACTTTCAGTGGCAAATATAGTTTTTAAAATACCAATCTTTGTATGGTTTATTGGAGAATTCTACAAATATCCAATCAACCTGCTATCTTGTTCCTCAATCTTTCTAAGTAAATAGAAGTTTACACTGAACCTACTTTAATAAAAACTTCATTTTTAAATATTAGATGCCCAGTATTAATGATGACACTACTAATTGCTTAAAAGGGCTTACTAAGTCTCTTCCACTTAAAAGACAAGCAGCATAAGTTAGAAATAATTGAAGAAGGGAAGCAACCTGAGTTATGAATATGCATATTAAAATACCACAGTCAAAGAAACAATAAGCACTGGTGAGGATTTGGGGAAGAAGGAACACTTGTGCACTGTGGGTAGGAATGCAAACTGGTGCAGCCACGATGGAAAACAGTCTGGAGGTTCCTCAGAAAATTTAAAATAGAACTACCCTAAGGCCCAGTAATCACACTACTGGGTATTTAACCAAAGAGTATGAAAACACTGATTTTAAAGTGTATATGCACCCCATGTTTATTGCAGCATTATTTACAATAGCCAAATTATGGAAGCAGCCCAAGTGTCCTTCGGTAGATGAATGAATAAAGAAGATGTGGCATATATACATCCATAAAAAGAATGAAAATCTTGCCTTTTGCAACAATATGTACGGAACTAGAGAGTGTAATAAGTGAAATAATCTGAGAAAGACAAATACCATATGATCTCACTCATATGTGGAATTTAAGAAACAAAATAAATGAACAAGGGGAAAAAAAGAGACAAACCCCCCAAAATGGACTCTTAACTATGGAGAACAAACAGAGGGTTACCAGAGGGGAGGGGAGAGGGGAGCTGGGTGAAATAGGGGACAGGGATGAAGGACTGCCCTTGTGATGAGCACTGAATAAGGTATAGAATTGAATCATTATATCATACACCTGAAACTAACACACGAATGTACGTTAACTATGTTGAAATTAAAATGAAAACTTAGTAAAAAAATTAAAAGCTTAAACACTACATTCAATTCTGATTAGCATGTTTTTAAAGGCTTATCTGCAAACTATGAAACAATTAGGAGGGGGCTAAAAAAACAGAATTGGTAAATCCTTACAGCAGTACAAAAGTGGAAAAAGCAAAACGAAACAACCATCTGAGTTTTTCCTAGAATCTTTCTTGAAAGAATACCAAAGTGTTTTGCATAGAACAAGCCCGGTGACTCTTTTCAAACTAGTAAATTCTTAACTATTTTTTCCTACCAGGAAAAATTATATTGTATTAATTTCGATAACCAAAGGAAAGCAAAGTTATATTTCAAATCTATGTAAAATTGGAAATTGAAGTTATTAAAATTTCTAGAAGGACATAAAGTCACTTTTCTGATCTATTTTCCACCAAGTACCTTCCCCCTACATGACAGACTTCTGAAGAACATCATCTACCTGAGAGGTATTCCATTTCTCCCTTCTATGCACAGAACCTTCTTATACTGAGACAATGGAGCCAAGGTCCATGTTAAAAGCCTATTTCTGACCTCTGATTTGGTAGACTGGCAGCAGGCAAGTTCAAAGGTCAAAGTGTTAATGGAAATCCATACTGAGATAAATTTGGTCACTCCTGGACACCATAGTTGAAGGTGGACTCTGCTCATCATTTGGAAAAAGGAAAGGAAGACTTGTTGACTAGTTTAAAACTACATCATTAAGCTACTAGAGTTAAGATTTAGGGTTTAAATGGGTAAAGAACGCAGGGGAATTTGAACAAGGAAACAGGAGAGGGGGTCTCGGCCTAAATGAAGGTTGAGGCCTGGAAAACACGAGGTTTACTCATGAGTCAGTGACCAGATCCCTGTTGCAGGATCAGAACATCAATAGTAGTCAGATTGGAAAGGCAGTAACGTTATCTTAGACAGTACAACAAAGGGCATTTTCCAGCACTGTTTTATTTGATACAGCAATCCACAGAGACAGGGCAGCTATCATGTTCTTTTTATTAAAGTCGAAAGTAAAACTTAGAGAGGACTGATCACATCCCATCCAGTGGCCAGACTGGGCCTGAGAATCAGACCCGGGTCTTCTGCCCTGCCCTTAGGATAAGGGCTCCGTCAGACCACAGGCTGCAAAGACCTGAATTCTTACTTCACATCCGACTTAATCCTTCAGACCTGCTGAGAAGCGCTCTCCTGCCCACACAATCCAATTTCAAGTGTAAAGAGCCTAAGGTAATGGCTGGAAGCCATGTGATGCTTGCCTCCTTTTAAACCCAGGAAGGCACACTAGTCCCCAGTACCTGGTTCATTCATTTCCAGTCTCCCCAATGCCACAAAGGTCAAACTTATCTTTCCTTTTCCCGGATGTCATCAGCTCCAACTCCACCTGAAGAAAGCTATTAAATAGCCTGCAAATTGTCATCTTCCTTCCCAACCTGTTTTCTCTGCAAAACTGACTCCAGGTTGGAGATCCACTGGCCAGGAACCACAGGACCCTTCCTTCCAGAAGTCTTCTCAAAACAGGTTTAATTACAGAAGAGACTCCAGGTTGAAGGAGGATCTACAAAAGCCACCCCAACTCATTTTATCTTTTCATGTGAACTTTCAAAAATTTTCAACATAAGCATGGAACAGTCAGGCCTGGATTACTCATTATAAAGTCACAAGCAATTTATCAAAATACTACTATAGAAGGAACCTAGTCCAAAAAAGTAGAACTTCTCCAGGTAATATTAGATTCCTAACATTTAAAGTTTTAAATTATATAATTTTCAAAGTATCTACTGTATCTTTTAGGATCAGAATTTAAAGAATATGCCATAGGAAGCTTTTCAGGTCAACCATCAAGACCTACATCAATCTTGTAAATGATGACATGGTATTCAATAATGTGGCTACACCACAATTAAGTGATAACTTCACTAATGATGAATCTTGCATTATTTGATGAAAAATTATTATGTAAATTTATTCTAGAAAACAAAATTATTACTAAGAATCAATCAATCCCCAGTCATTTAAAAAAAAACACTAATAAATTTAAATTGCTTTTCAGTTACACCACTAACAAAGAGCTGTATAAAAATAAGTCTTGGGGAAATTTTACTTTTTTAGTTACCTGAATTATAGGTTGTTATTATTCATCTTATAATTAGAAAAACCAGAGTTCTGAACCAGACCATATGGTAATTGTTCTCATTACAAATAACTGTGTCAGAGAGAACACTCACATATAAACCAATTACTTATCTTCTTTTTTTAAGTGGGTCTGAATGAGCACACATACATCAAGAAAAGGAAGAAAAGATTTCGAAAGTGATCAGTAAGCACATCTCTGCTCACTGGACAAACTTCATTTACAAGCCTGGACCTTAAAATACTTGATTTTCTGGAACACATACTTAGGTCTCCTATAATTAAAAATGTTATTAGACTAGATAGTCTCCAAGGACCCCTCTTTCATATTAGAATATAATTCTCTCATGGGTATGAGACATGTTGTCTGTTTTTAAAATCTGCTGTACATACCACAGAAGCTAAATTACTAGATGATCTAATTGTTCCTTATCAGGTAAAATGGTTTCCAAAGGGAAAAATTTATGCCCTTAGTTGTTCCTGGAGAGTGGTTAGAAGTATGCAATCTGGGATGCCTGGCTGGCTCAGTTGGTCAAGGGTCGGCCTTCGGCTCAGGATCTAGTCCTGCACTCTGGGCTCCCTACTCCACAGGGAGTCTGCTTCTCCTTCTGCCTGTCTCTCTCATGAATAAATAAAATCTAGAAAAAAAAAGTGCGCAGTCTGGACTCTACCTGCACCCAGATCCTTGCTTTCATCACTAGCTGAGTATGGATGACTTAACCTCCCAGTGCCTCAGTCTCCCTTTATCAAACATACAAATAATCACTGCTCCTGTCTCACTGTGAAAGTCAAAGTATTACATGGAAAGTGTTGAGAAAAGTGCCCGGCATATGGAAGGAGCTCACTAAGCTTGTTGTTATTATTGTTATTACTGATATAAGACAATTTTAGGTGATTCATGGGTCAACTTTTTATTTTAATAATTAGGTCTTTATTTTAATATGTTTTGGAAATATTCTAACAAATTTAAAAAAGAGCTAGCATTAAAAAAGCTAGCATAGTTATCACATCTATGATTTTATAGATATTAAGGCTGAGAATGAGTCCACATCTTTAAAAAGGAAGAGATTTAAAGTTGATGTAAAGAAAAATAGTAAATAAAAAACAGTATATATAAGTTATATGCAAAAGTAGAAATCTTCCCAAATTAAAATATAGGAAATACTGGAACTATATAATGCTTATTTATATAAAATTTTTATACTTAAAAAAAATTATCTCTTTGCTTTAAATGGCCTTGGGTATTAGCTGACACACATGCAAAAAGTATTATATAACCAGTAACAGTTGGGCCAGCTGCTATCGGGGAGACTTAATTATCCAAACAGCAATTGACTTTTCTCTCTATAAAAACATCAAGTGCATTTATAAGAGGTAGGAAGAAAGAAAATTAGAAGACAGAAAGAAAATTAGAAAATTATGTGAAAAAATGTAATGTTATGTGGTTTAAAAAGTGGATTTTCAAAAGAAAATTCATTGCATTTCTAACAGACCACGAATCTGACACTGGTCTAGCCCTGTGGTGTGATTGAGAGGTTGTGGACTAAGGCGCCTGTCGCTGATGGGGCACTTCCTGTTTACAGAGGGAGGGCCCCACCAGAGGCCTGAAAGGCTCCAAGAGAAGCCGGTGGTCCGGATTGGTAAAATCATTCTCAGTCCCCAGTCAGGAAAGGGCCTGGGGACATACTGGTTTCAACGCAGATCTTCAGGCTTCAGGTCTGGTTACCCGCCAGCTTTTGAGAAGAGCATACCCATTTTCAGGAAATGAAGCAGGTTATAAGCAGGCATTTTATAGAAATGCAGTCTGAACAGCAATTCAGGCCCAGCGGGGCTCTCTCCTGACTTTAGAAATCTGTACTCTGAAAGGTAGCTTGCTTTCTTTTTATATTTTGGGGGAATAGTCCTTTTCCCCCTTCTTTTTTTAAACCTTTAGTACTTACTAAAGTTCTTATTGAAAACGCCAGTCTCTCATTGTGCCCAGGGAAATAGGAAAGCAGAGGGGTATGAAGAGAATCCCTGGGCCAGATGGATCATTGACAGCAACTGTACTGGGTGCTTTCACAGCTGTTCTCTTTAATGTTGCAAAACCCAAGTGGTCAGAGCCTAGGCCCAGGTCAAAAGTCCAAGGAGGAATAGCTTATATAATAAAGTATAGGAAAACCATAGGAGTCAAAGAGTCAAGCCCCAAAGCAATTACCTGCAGAAGCTCCTTCCAGCCAAGGCTGAGAATATGGTGAGGCCAGTGAGCCACCAGGGGTTCGTACAGAAATTGAGGCTGTATTTACCCTCAGGATCAGGGTCCTTTGGTGCCTCCTTAAGTCCCGAGGCCTAAGTGACTGCTTGCCTCATTTTAGTTCCCTTCCCTGCCCTGCTTTCTCAAATTTCAAATTTCCACCTCCGGAAAGGAGCTGGAGTTTTTATTTTGTTTTATTAAGACTAGACCACTCCCTAACAAGAGTCCTGCCTTAATAAATGATGCCTGATAAGTTACTGATCTGGTTAAAAGAAAAAAACGATGGAGACAGGTAATAAAAAAGGAAATACAGGGGTGCCTGTGTGGCCTGGTGGGTTGAAGCCTCTGCCTTCCAGTCAGGTCATGATCCCGGGGTCCTGGGATCACCCCAAATCGGGCTCTCTGCTCCTCGGGGAGCTTGCTTCCTCCTCTCTCTCTGCCTGCCTCTTTGCCTACTTGTGATCTCTGTCTGTCAAATAAATAAATAAATCTTAAAAAAAAAAAAAAAGGAAATACAATATTTTGAAGAAACCAAACCAAGGAGAACAATCTGAGTAAAAATCTAAAGATTGTTGCCTTTTCTTATTATTCCCCAACAAATAACCCTTTACTTTATAGTGCAAAGGCAACTATAATCTGAATCATTTTGACAGGGAACAAACCATTTCTTAAGGTCTTTCTGACTTCTCAGAAAAACGTCGTTTTTGGTACAACTTTCTATCATCATTAACAAAATAAATATATTAATGCCCTCTGACCTGACCCTATACTAGGCATCTATTTGCTCTAATCAATGACACTGATGTGTCATTAGCCTGGAGCCTAAAGAATTAGATCCGAATTTCTGAGTTTTCTTATATACAAATTTAGGAATTGCAATAAGTAGGCTCTAAAGTCCTTCAAACTGTTTAAGTCTGTGATTCTATTTCAGGACTAGGCAGCAAGGAATGGGGCGGGGGGGGGGGCGGTCAAGGACTCCATACAGAGTAGCATTCAGATAGAACCGCTTCATCCAGGTGAGAAGTGGGACAATTCAGTTCCACTTTTCTCTAGTAGTCCTAACTCTTGCTTACTCTCGTTAAAATCCCCAGGCCAAACAACTGATACTTATTTAATCCAAGACCCGCTTAAACTGATGAGGGTGAAAAAACATCATCTTCCAAGATGCCATTTCATTCATGCAGACAATCATTTAGTGAATATTTACTAAGCCTCTGTGTTATGCAAAGTGCAGTGCAGTACAGACTGTACAAATCGGCAATCTTTCTCTGAACTTAAAAGTTGGTAGACTGTCCTGCTCAGTAAGGACACACGTAACCAAAATAAAATGGAGAAGTTCCCCCAGGAGACCTACAAAGCCCCACGGCTGAAGCATAGCATTCTAGCTTGGAATCCCGGTCTTCAGTTAAAGCTACCTACCCCAAAGAGGTTAATTTCTCTTCAATTTCCTAATCTATAAAATGGGGATAATAATACTACCACTTCATAAAGTTGTTTAGAGGATTAAATGAGACAACAGGCTAATGCACCTTCAAATAATGCCTGATACACAGTTAAGGCCCAGTAAATGTTCATTGATACTATTATTTTTACTGGAGTTTTAGAGGACAGACTCTGGAGAAGGAAGAAAAATTTTACAAGGAAGTCATGAGAACTGAGCATTGAGAGATGGAAGCAGGACAGGAGGAAAGAAGGAGAAAGAGAAAAGAGAGGGACAAAAAGAAATCCTTGCTATATAGCAAGTAGTTCAGTTTGGCTGGAGTGAAAAGTTCTTTAACAAAAACAGCAGCATGACACGCAGTTCAAAACACCATTGTAGGGCGCCTGGGTGGCTCAGTTGGTTGAGCAACTGCCTTCAGCTCGGGTCACGGTCCTGGAGTCTCGGGATCCAGTCCCGCATGCGCTCCCAGCTCCATGGGGAGTCTGCTTCTCCTCTGACCTTCTCACCTCTCATGTCCTCTCTCACTGTCTCTCTCTCAAATAAATAAATAAAATCTTTAAAAAAAAAAAAAAAGAAAAAGAAAACACCATTGTAGAAAAGAAGAAGAAGAAGAAAAAGGAACACACACTGTAGAACTTAATATGAATCATTTAATTTTTTTCTATTAAGTTCCCTTCATCCCCATTTATGTCCTAGAAGTTAAAACAGTAGTTTAAAAAAATAGATCAAGTGTTATTATTAATATAGATACATAGTCAGCACTGCCTACACGTCATCCTATATGGGTACAGAAGCCAAAACATCTAAATCCAATAACCTTACGTATTTTTCCTCTTTCTGGAAGCAATCTGTCAAGTTTGAAAAGCACTACGAGTTCGTAAGGCTAAGAATCAGAAAACACTTTCTAATCCAGGATAAAAATCACTTAACCCTCCAGACCTCAAATTCCTCTTAATAAAAACATATATACTACTATTACTTCAGGATGGATGGATAGAAGAAATACTAAAATGGTGGAAAGGCCATTCTAGGAAGGGAAAAAACTTGCCAGCCTCCTTGGGTAGATATAAAACACAAAGGCAACAATGGATGTGAAAGCACTTTACGTACCTGATTAAATCTTATATAATATACAAGGAATTTTTCCTGCATACAACATAGACAAAGGCAGAAACTCTGGACCAGAAGGTGGTGATGCGTTGAAAATATATACATAGGCTTTGGGGTCAGATGGACTTAGATCTGAATCTTGTCATCAAGTCCCGTCATTTACTAGCTCCGTGACGTGAAAGCAAAGCATCTTGAACTATCATTACTTCTTTCCTGCGATTACTGGGATTTTATCAAACCTGCAATATGAATCCTGTAATGAATGGCTTGTCCCCTCACAGCTGCAGCCACTTAGAAGCAAGTGCAGGAGGATCTAATATCATACATTTCAGAAACTCTTCTCAGTTTCATCTTATTATTTTAACTCTTTGGGGGCCACTCTGATTTTTTCCACTTTTTTGTGTATCTGAGATTCCCAACTCCCCCAACCTTTTTTTTTTTTTTTTAAATGAGGCTGAGCCTAAAAATTAGTCATAATTTTACCTCTTCCATCAGGCCCCACTTAACACTCCTACACAGCATCTCCTGGACTTTTCTAAGTGCTCAACAGATGGTTCTGAAATAATATCGACACATTCACGTGGCAAGTATCAGAAGCGCCCAAATGTTGTTAGCCAAATTCAGGCCCAATAAAAACTAAAATTTTTTATACATTGTCAGGACATTTTTATTAAAAGTGGCATTTTTAGGGGCGCCTGGGTGGCTCAGTGGGTTAAGCTGCTGCCTTCGGCTCAGGTCATGATCTCAGGATCCTGGGATCGAGTCCCACATCGGGCTCTCTGCTCAGCAGGGAGCCTGTTCCCTCTCTCTCTCTCTCTGTCTGCCTCTCCGTCTACTTGTGATTTCTCTCTGTCAAATAAATAAATAAAATCTTTAAAAAAAATTCAAAAATTC
This sequence comes from Mustela putorius furo, assembly GCF_011764305.1. Lineage (NCBI taxonomy): Eukaryota > Metazoa > Chordata > Mammalia > Carnivora > Mustelidae > Mustela > Mustela putorius. The sequence goes on from NW_025421481.1 coordinate 4,261,986, forward strand.
TTTAAAAAAAAGTGGTATTTTTAATGTGTTGAGTAATATTTTAAATTTGTTGTGCAAAGTGCCATTTTCTACATTTATCCTCAGGTAATATGGTATTTGATCCTCGCTGCATCCTTGTGAAATTGGTTCTGCAGGCATGATTTTCTATTTCACACATGGGAAAACTGACCAGCAGGTCTTTCCATGGTGTGGTGCAGCCCCATGGGAACCCAAGCCTTCCACTTCTAAACTCAGAGCTCCTCCATTCTAGCAAAACCACCTCTAGGCCTTGAGGAAATTCTGCAAACGGGCTGCAAAAAACAAAAACGAAAGAAACTTACCTTTTTGCAAACAAGATGGAAATGAATCACAATGCAAACATCTGCCAAGAACTCCTATGTAATAAACATAAGCATTGACTGGCAAGATAGGATTTTAAAACGTAGGCTCCATTAAATATTTTTTAAAATGGACGCCTAGCATGGAAGGCCTAAAATATTTCCATTGTATTCCTGCTACCCAACCTTAATTTGAATTAGTTCCCCACAGAACCTATACTCAAATATGATTATAAAAGGGATTTCACTATTTGGAGGGCAAAGAAAGCAGTGTCACAGAATGTGCAATGAGTTATTTATTCCATGAACTCCACATTAAAGCTAAAAATGCGAGTGAACCTCCTCTGCCTCCAATCCTGTCCCCACTGAGCCCGCGGGGTGCGGTGCTTCCGAGTAACAGCTGTCCGAAGCTGACGTTATTTACTCTCATTTCCGACACAGGTCAAATACGCACAGCTAAAATCCGTCGGCTGTCGGGATCCCTGGGTCGCGACAGTAAGGATTATCTCCTTGCTAATACCTTAGTTTGTTTTGCATGTCAATGAAGCAAAGAGGAAGTTATCTCGTGGAAGTAACTTATCTCTTCTCAGTGCTACCAGCAATTTCAGATCACTAGCACAACCTTGTGAAACGATTATAAAAGTGTCCAAAGGGTAACTCGGGCTTGGCCAACCCGACCGCAGGCCGCGGTGCCCGGCCGGCCGGAGATGGGGGCGTTCAGTTCCCCCCAGTGTGCAAAGTAACCGACGGCTTATCCATCCCACAGCTCCGCGCCAGACCGGGGTGGAGGCCGGACAGGCCGGCCCCCGGGCTCTCAGTGGCCGGGGGAGGCTGGAGTGGACCCGGGCTGAGGCAGTGACCTTGACAACCCCTCTGCCGCCCGCGGAGGCTCGGGGTAGACGCGGACCTGAGGTAGCGGCGCGACAGCCTCCAGGCGGCCCGCGGGAGTCCCGGGGCGGACGCGGCGCGGGGCAGTGGCTGTGTCTGACCCCCACCCCGCCCCGGGAGAGTCATCCGCGCGGGGGTCTCCCCGCTCCCCGGGCGCCTCCAGCGGCGGGACAGCTGCGCACTGGGGCGGGGCTGGGATTGGGAACGCGGGGTTCCCGGGACAGCAGTTGGGGGTCCCTCCTCCGCGGCCGAGGCTCCCCGCGCGGGCCGCGAGCGGAAGGCGGGCCCTACCTCCTCGGTGGCCGTGGGGCAGTAGGAGATGAGCAGGAGGGTGGTTAGCAGGTTGATGGCCAGGCCCAGGAGGGTGATGGAGTTGGGGGCCATCCACAGCGGGATCCACTGGAGCAGCCAGGTCCAGTAGATCTGCAGCGGCGGCTCGAGCAGCGAGACGCCCGCCGCGCTGTAGCGGTGCTCCTCCAGCCGCCGCAGCTGCGCGGCGCTCAGCGGCTCGGCCAGCGCCTTCAGCCAGCGCGGCGCCGGCCTGCCCCCGGCGCCCGCCGCCATGGCCGCCTGCGGGCCCCGCCGCTGCGAGGGAGCGCGGCCCGAGCCGGGCGCCAGGGCGGGGGGGTGAGGGGGGGAGGTGGAGGGAGGGGCCCGTGGGCCCCGGCCTGCGCTGACCGGGTGGAACTAGACGGTCGGGCCGGCTCGGGTGAGGTCGAGGTCAGGCCGGGCTGCCCCAGGTCCCCGGGCCCCTGCCCCCAGAGCGGCCCGGCCGCGGGTGCGACCGCCGGGGGTGGGCGGGGCCTCCGAGGAGGGGATCTTAGGGGAGGGGTTGGGGAGACTCTGGCGAGGTGTCTGGGAGGATCGGGCCGGTACTCGGAAGCCACCGGGTTACCACTAGGGTCCTGCAGACAGTAACTTTCTGGTGGACGTGCCAGGGACTGACTTCCCCAAGGGGCTGGCTGATGCACCTGCCTCCAGAGGTTCCATTCTTCTCCAGGGACGTCTGGCCGCGCTTCCGTGACTAAAGGATCCTCCCAGGCTGGGCAGTTAGAGGCTGCTTCCTCCAACGTGTGGTCTTGTGCACAGCTCTGTTCTCCTAGTGTGGGTATCTCTGGCCTTTGGCTAACCACTGCAGGATGACGCTGCCAGTGGAGTCTTGGAGGAGGGGGAGGGGGTTTTGTGAGAACATGATTTTTGCACCTCTTGGGTCACTGGCCTAATGACCCCATCTGTCTGCCCCAAAAGAGGTCCTGCTTTATAAACACACAACAAAAACAATTCTCCTTCCTACCCTGAGGACAGAGTCCCTGCCATTAATTAGCTCTACAGAACACTCCCTGGGCGTTCAAGGTTCAGGGTTCAGAGACCAAGGCGTTGAAAAGAAAAACCAGGACTTTGAAACATTTACTGAAAAGGGGACTGAATGGCTGAAACCCAAATGCCCCCCCCCCAGCATCCAATACCAGTAACTGGATATTTTTACACGCAGCTTTCTCTGGGAGTAGAGGACATGGATCCAGGCAATGTGTTCCCACTGCAGAGTGGACTAAGCACACTTGCCACACAATGGTAGTTCAGCAGCCCCTTACCTCACAATGCACCCATTTAGGCAGGGGACATCTTGTCATAAACATATTTCACAGCCTGAGCTAAGACTGCCACTTGCCTTTTTTTTTTCACTTCCTGGTCCTGTTCTAAGGCATAGAACAAGCTCAGAAACTGCCTTGGAGATAGTGTGTTAGGCAACATCTCTCAGCAGATGCGGTTTGTCCCACAGGATTCATTACAACACTCTGAGAGGAGTCAGCAAACTACTGCCCAGCCCGGCCGCCTGTTTTAGTATAGCCTGTGAGCTAAAAATGGCTGAAAAAAATCAAAAGAATTTTTTTTGATGTGAAATTATATGAAATTCAAACTTCAGTGCCATGGATAAAGCCATGCTTATGCCTCACATATTGTTTACAGTACTTTATCCCTCCAAAAGCAGAGTTCAGTGGTTGTGACAGACATTGGCTTGCAAACACTGGAATATTTAGTCTGGGCCGTCACAGGAAAGAGTTTGGCAATCCCTTCCTTAGAGCAATATGAAGGTTCCTACAGACCTAACCATCCATTGAATATACATCTCCTGATCTTTAACGTGGGAAAAAAAAAAAGGTGCTGAAAAATGCAGGAAGGAATCAGAATGACATCCACTTTTAACTATGCTGGTTTTATGTACAGTAAACTTGGGGACATCGGTTTTTTAAATTTATCAATACCATGAATAATCCAAGGAGAAATCCTTTTCCACAATAAATTTAACTATGTTACAATTAATTTTTAGTGTACATCAAAACATCAAAGGAGAATGAAAAGACAAGCCACAAGCCAGGAAAAGGCATTTCCCTCAAATAAAATCCACATTGACTAGTACCCAGATTATATAAAGGATTCCTAAAAATCAGTGAGAAACAAAAACACTCAACTGGGCTTACATTCAGATACCTGTAACAAAAATCCCCCAAATCTGGTGACTTAAACAGAATAAATGTTTTTTTTTTTTTTTTTTTCTTGCATAAGTCTAGAATCATGGTGGCTTCATGATCACTGGGAACTCAGGCTCTTTTGTCTTCCGCTCTAATATCCTGTATCTGACTTACACCTATAAAGTAGGTCATCTCTTGGTTCTGAATGGCTGATGGAGCTCCAGCCATCCTATTTGCACTCCAAGTAGCAGAAAAGAGAAAGAGGGTGAAAAAAAAAAGTTGGATACCACTCAGCTGAGCCCCAAAGTAAGGTGCTTTTCTAGAATTCCCAAATGACACTTCTACATACATCCCACTGACCAGAACTTAATCATGTGGCCTACCTGAGTGCAAGTGTTAGCAAGGAGGAATAGATGAGACAACCATTTTGAAAAACAGTCTGGCATTATCTGGTAAAGTTGACGATGCACATGCTCTAACACCACAATTCTGATCCAGGAGTATATCCTAGAGAAATTGTTGCACATGTGTCCTAGGAGACAGGTATAAGAATATTCATAGCATCTTTGTATAATAATCAACAACTATAAATATCCTAAATGTCCAATAATGCTGAATGGATACCCTGAGGTATTTTCATATAATTTAATATTACACAAAAAGTTTAATATAGCAGTAGAAAATTGATAAACCATAGCTACACTTATTACACGGATGGACTGCCTAAGTACAATGTTGACAGAGGGAAAAAAGGTTATAGAAAAAGTGCACACAGTATGATTTCACTCATACGAAGGTTGAAAACATGAATGACTTTGCATTTCGGAGTATGTACATATGTGACCATGTGTGACAAAGCTATGAAGAAAAGGAAGTAAATGACACATACAATTCCAGAAATGGGATTGAAGAAGTGCACACAGATTGCTTCCAAAGTATTGATAATTATATTAGGATACAAAACCACACAGCCTAAATATGATGTAAGTGTATTTTTCTCTTACCTAGTGTCAGGCAATTCTGGGCTGCCATGGCAATGCCAAAATGCCAGAGACAGATTTCTTCTATTTTATTAGTCTGCCATCATTACGATGTTGCCCCTTGCCCTTGTGGTCAAAAATGGCTAACCACAAGTTCTAATCAGTTGGAATGGGAAAAAAGAGAAAGCAATGCTGCATTCATTTCCTTACTCGGGTAGGTCTAAAGTGTACCCCTTCTGCTCTCATCCTATTGGCCAGAGCCTGGTCACATGACTGTGTAAAGCTGCAAGAAAAGGCTGGAAATGTAGTTTTCAGCTGGGCAACCATTTGCCCCGCTAAATGATTTCTATTATTACTGTAAAGTGGGAAAATGGATATTGAAGGGCCCTCTTGCTATCTCCACCACAATATTTAAATTAGGTAGTAAGAACATGGTTTTCATTTTATTATTTATGTTATATATGTATAATCATTTTCTTTTGCAAATATGGAATATCATATTATTTATTTATTTATTCATTATTAAGATTTTATTTATTTATTTATGAGAGAGAGAGCGCGTGCGCACACAAACTGGGGCAGCAGCAATGGGAGAGGGAGAAGCAGGCACTTTGCTGAACAGGCAGTTGCGGGGTGGGGGGTGTTGCAGGGGCTCTATCTCAGGACTCTGGGATCATGACTTGAGCTGAAGGTAGATACTTAACTGACTGAGCCACCCACGCACCCCTGGAATATTTTATAATTAAAAAGTAAAAGTAATAAAAAAAATTTAAAAATTAAAAGCACATTTTAAAAATAATTTTTGTATAAACATATAATGTATTATTAGCCTCAGGGGTACAGGTCTGTGAATCGCCAGGTTTACACATTTCACAGCACTCACCATAGCACATACCCTCCCCAATGTTCATAACCCAACCACCCTCTCCCTCTCCCCCTCCCCCCAGCAACCCTCAGTTTGTTTTCTGACTTAAGAGTCTCTTATGGTTTGTCTCCCTCCCAATCCCATCTTGTTTCATTTATTCTTTTCCTACCCCAAACCCCCCATGTTGCAGCTCCACTTCCTCATATCAGGGAGATCATATGATAGTTGTCTTTCTCCAATTGACTTATTTTGCTAAGCATAATACCCTCTAGTTCCATCCACATCAACTAAAAGCGCATTTTTAAAACTCATGCGCCTAAGCTGATTTCCCCCTGGTTTTTTTGTTGGTTTTTTGTTGTTGTTGTTGTTGTTTTGTTTTGTTTTTTAGCAGATTTTTGGAAATTTCAAATGAATTCAAGACATACTAAGGCCAACCTATCTAGTGTCAAAGAAAAGTAGATTAGCGATTTCCTATTATCTCTTGCATCATGGCTCCCTTTGATTATCATGGTTTATTACATAGTGACTGACGTATACACAAATTTTCCTTTTCTTGAACTAACATGGTAGCTTACATTGATGAGCTTCAATGAGGCACTATTCTAAGAATGAAGAGTAATTTCATTTAATATTCACAAAAATTCTGTGAATTAGATATAATTATTTCCTCATTTTGCAGATTTTTTCACTGGAGCCCAGTGAGGTTCAATAACTTGCTAGGACTGCACAACTGGAAAAGTGATGAAATTGGGATTCAAGACCACATAGCTGATTCCAGACCCTATACTCCTAACCATTGCTAAATGACACCTACTAAGTTATGTATATTAAATATCGGACTTACTGTCAGAGAAAGACAAATACCATATTATTTCACATATATGTGGAATCTAAGAAACATAACAGATGAGTGAACAAAAGAGAGAGGGAAGGGAAAACAAAAAAAAAAAGAGAGGGAAGCAAACCGTAAGAGACCATTAACTGTAGAGAACAAACAAACTGAGGGTTACTGTAGGGGAAGTGGGTGGGGGATGGGCTAAATGGGTGATGGACATTAAGAAAGGCCCTTGTGTTGAGCCCTGGGTGTTGTCTGTAAGGGATAAATCACTAAATTCTACTCTTGAAACCAATACATAAGTAAACATATACAAAAAATAAAAAAATAAATAAATATTGGATTTAGATAGGAATTTTTGTCAATATCGAACAGTCCAGTTTCTATAGATTTTTGCACCATTCTAAATATTATGTAAAAAATTGTTTTACCTAAATACTAAAGCTGATGATGAATTCCCCTGTTCAGATGCCTTTGGTAAAATCCAACCTCCCTTGCTTGGTATTTGAAGGCTGAATCTATTTTTCCAGTTTTACCTCCCAAATGTCTCTTCTTCCCTCAATCCCCTCTCTGCATCCCATGCTCCAGCTCCCGTTAGCTGTTCCCAAACACACCCAGCGCTTTCTCATGCCCTGATTTGCTCCCTGGGCTAGGGAAGTAGCCTCCATCTCTCATTACCTCTAAAGCATTGCCCATTTGTCCAGGTTCGGCTTAAATTCCACCTTCTCTGAGATGACCTTTCACACTCTTCCAGTTTGACCTCTCCTGCTTCCACACCAGGGACTTTGTACCTGTATTCCAATCTGTCTTTGGTCACTCACTTATGTACCAATCTGCCTCTCATCCAGCTTATAGAGTACCAAGACCACAGTCCTGCACTAAGTGTGTTCCTCAATGCTTGGCACTCAGTAGACATCCATCCACATACTTCTAAGAAAGTTTAATTTTGAAATAATTATAGAGTCAGAAAGTTGCAAAAATAATACAGAGAGATCTCTTGTACTCTTGACCCAACCTCCCCCAATGGTAACATCTTAATATATTCATAGTACAATAGGCCCATAAATTTTTCTATTATTATTCTTATTTAAAATTTTATTTATTTATTTGACAGAGAAAGAGAGAGAGACCATAAGTAGGCAGAGAGGCAGGCAGAGAGAGAAGGGGAAGCAGGCCCCCTGCCGAGCAGAGGGCCTGATGCGGGGCTTGATCCGAGGACCCTGAGATCATGACCTGGGCCGAAGGCAGAGGCCCAACCCACTGAATCACGCAGGTGCCCCAAGGCCCATAAATTTTTATTTGCTTTTTTAGCTGAACTGAATTTCTTTCCCCAAAGAGAAAGGATACCTTGGTTTTACCACTGGTTCTCTTTGTGTATGTCACTTTCACTCACATTGCAAAACTCCTTCTTCAGCATCCTCAACATCTCCGCTGACCTTCCATGAGATCTAACACAGTAGCCTCACAGATTAGGTGCATCTGTTGTGATATAACCGCTTCAAAAAGCCACTGACTTTTATTGGTTTGGAAAAAGGCATGGGTTGAAATCAAGGAATCCACTTGCTAGATTTTTGGTGTAGCAGAATGTTATCATTTAAGGAGTCAAGCTCTCTCTGTGTTTAGAGGTTTAGACTCATAGGCTGGAGTATTTCTAAAGATTTTGCAGTATGAAGACTTGTCTTTTTTCATTTACTTCCTTTGACCTAATTTATGTTTTTATAGTTTTGTACTTTGAGACTATAAAGTCTATAAATTTATAGAACTAGGATACCTTACAAAATGCATGAGTAGACATGCAGTGTTTACTAATAGATTGCCAAAAACATTTGCTCTCCTCTTTTACAAATGCTTGATTTCCTGGACGAGATCAGAAATAAAATTTCACAATACGGTCTCTGAGAAGTTGTAATTGTGCTTTTTATCTGAAATTGCGAAAGCAATTTAGGATTAAGGAAACTGATTTCCCTCAGAGACAGTTCTTAGCACTTTTTTTGTATCCTTTAACCTTTTTAATTTATTATCCTTTTCTGAGTTCATATCCTTCTGCTTTAAAATTTTTTGCGCAGTATGATCTGAGGAGCGTGAGAGGGAATGCTTTTCCTCAAAAATTCTTTCTTCAGCAGTCTAGGGGGCCTGAAATCCCAAGAGTTATTCCTTTGTTTGGGTTAGGGTTTTGGGGAGTAACAGGTTAGGTCACATTTCTTTTTTTTCTTTTTGTAAAGCAGTCAGATTTTATTTCTATGTAATTGTATTTATGATTTGATTTTCTTATAAACAATACCTTCCAGACGCCTGGGTGGCTCAGTTGGTTGGATGGCTGCCTTCAGCTCAGGTCATGACCCCGGAGTTCCAGGATCGAGTCCCAGCTCCAGCTCCGGGCTCCCAGCTCCATGGGGAGTCTGCTTCTCCCTCTGACCTTCTCGCTTATGCTCTCTCTCACTGTCTCTCTCTCAAATAAATAAAATCTTTAAAAAAAAATTTTAAAAAAATAAACAATACCTTCCTCATAATATTACGTGAGGATTAAATGACATAGTGCTTAGAAAGCAATTAGCACAGTACTCAGCATGGTAGGCGCTCAATAAATGTTAACAATTGTTATTATTTAACTTCCATAACATTTCCCCATTTTTAAAATTTTAATTCAATTAGTTAACATATAATGTGTTATTGGTTTCAGAGATAGAGGTCAGTGATTCATCAGGTTTTGCTTTTTTTTTTTTCCAAGATTTTATTTATTTATTTGAGAGAAAGAGAGAGGGCATGCACTCTTAAGGGGGGGAGGGAGAAGCAGGCCCTCCACCTGGTAAGAAGCCCAATTTGGGACTTGATCTTAGAACCCTGGGATCATGACCCAAGCCAAAGGCAGATGGTTAACAGACTGAGCCACCCAGGCATCCCAATGACTCATCGGTCTTATATGATACCCAGTGCTCACTACATCACATGCCCTCTTTAATATTTATCACCCAGTTACCTCATTCCTACACTCCCCTTCCCTCCAGCAACCCTCAGTTTTTAATTTATTATCCTTTTTTATTATCCTATGATTAAGAGTATCTTATTGGTTTGTCTCTCTCTCTGATTTCATCTTGTTTTATTTTTTTCCTCTCTTCCCTTATGATCCTCTGTTTTGTTTCTTAAATTCCACATATTAATGAGGTCATATGATAATTGTCTTTCTCTGATTGACTTATTTCACTTGGCATAATGCCCTCTGGTTTCATCCATGTCATTGCAAATGGCAGGATTTCATTTTTTTGATGGCTGAGTAGTATTCCATTGTGTATTACACCACATCTTCCTTATCCATTCATCTGTCCATGGACAATTGGGCTCTTTCCATAGTTTGGCTGTTGTGGACATTGCTACTATAAACAGATCGCTACATTTGTATCTTTGGGGTATATGCCCAGTAATGCAATTGCTGGGTCATACCTTAGCTCTATTTTCAACCTTTTGAGGAACTTCCATACTGTTTTCCAGAGTGGCTGCACCAGCTTGCATTTCCATCAACAATGTAGGAGGGTTCCCCTTTCTCTGTATCCTTGCCAACATCTGTTGTTTCCTGGCTTGTTAGTTTTAGCCATATGGACTGGTGTGAGGTGGTATCTCATTGTTCTTTTAATTTGTATTTCCCTGATGCCAAGTGATGTGGAGCATCATGTGTCTGTTGACCATTCACACGTCTTCCTTGGAGAAATGTCTGTTCATGTCTTCTGTCCATTTCTTAATTGGATTATTTATTCTTTGGGTATTAAGTCTGATAAGTTCTTTCTAGATTTTGAATACTAGCCCTTTATCTGATATGTCATTTGCAAATATCTTCTCCCATTCTGTTGGTTGTCTTTTGGTTTTGTCAACTGTTTCCTTTGCTATGCAGAAGCTTTTTCATCTTGATGAAGTCCCAATATTTCATTTTTGTCTTTGTTTCCCTTGCCTTTGGAGACGTGTCTAGCAAGAAGTTGCTGCAGCCAAGGTCACAGAGGTTGCTGCCTATGTTCTCTAGGATTTTGATGGATTCCTATCTCACATTTAGGCCTTTCATCCATTTAGAGTCTATTTTTGTGTGTGGTGTAAGGAAATGGTCCAGTTTCATTCTTCTGCATGTGGCTGTCCAATTTTCTCAACACATTATTGAAGAGATTGTCTTTTTTCCACTGGACGTTCTTTCCTGATTTGTCAAAGATTAGTTGGCCATTGAGTTGAGGGCCCATTTTTGGGTTCTCTATTCTGTCCCATTGATCTCTGTGTCTGTTTTTGTGCCAGTACCACACTGTCTTGATGACTATACCTTTGTAATAGAGCTTAAAGTCAAGAATTGTGATGCCACCAGCTTTGCCTTTCTTTTTTAACATTCCTCTGGCTATTTGGGGTCTTTTCTGGTTCCATACAAATTTTAGGATTATTTGTTCCAGCTCTGTGAAAAATGTCGATTGGGTGTGGTTGTAAATGGGGTCGATTCTTTAATTTTTCTTCTGTCTTGGTAGTATATAGAAATGCAACTTTTGTGCACTGGTTTTATATGCTAGGGTTGGGTCACATTTCAGTATTAAATTAGGTTATTATCAGGAATACCTTAGGAGGGACACTTTTATCAGAATGTCTTTCCTTTGAAAGGGAATGATGCCAAATAAAGATGCATGCAAGGAACTAGTAAGAAGGTTGGAGCTGTACCTCTCCAACATGGACAGATACAGGACTCAGCTGGAGATCCTGTTACAATGCAGGTTCTGTGTGAGGGGATGTGGAGAGTGAATGGTGTTGAGTTTTCTTTCCTAACAAACTCCCAGGTGATGCCCATGCTGCTGGTTACAAGACCCCAGATATTGGATGAGGAGGGACTGAAACATCTGGTCTTAGAAGGCTTGGGTGGATGCACTGTTCTGAAGAAGCCCCTTGAGTACCAGCTGGAATGGGGCTGGGCAGAACAAACAGAGAAAGCACTCAGGGCAGTTGAAGGTCAAAAAAGACCAGTTTGGCTCACTTGCTTAGAGTTATTCTTTCATGGGGCACCTGGGTGGCTCAGTTGGTTAAGCATCTGCCTTCAGCTCAGCTCATGATCCTAGAGTCCTGGGATGGAATCCCACATTGGGCTTCTTGCTCAGTGGGGAGCCTGCTTCTCCCTCTGCCTGCCCCTCCTCCTGCTTGTGCTTTCTTCCTCCCTCTCTCTCTATGTCAAATAAATAAATAAAATCTAAAAAAAAAAAAAAAGCTATTCTTTCCAGGACAAAGAAGAGATCGATTGATAGATGGATAGATAGATAGATAGATAGATAGGCGCATAAGATTTAGTATCTTATTTTGTATTTCTGTTTTTTTTTTTTTTTTTTTAAGAAAGGCAGACTGCCACGTGCAGCACCTTATTTGGATGTATCTGGAGTCTTGGAAGCTTGACTACCCTATGTTCTTCTACAAATGGACCTTGAGAGCTTGTTTGGATGTTTTAGCAGGGGAGCGTAGCTACTGGTATACCCTTGACAGAAGAACAGTCCTCTCCTCTATCGGGGAAGGTTGTCCTCTTCAACAGAGCGCACAGCTTCAGGAGGGACGCACATGGAATGGTAAGGGAGGAAGGGGACTCCCGCCTAGCCAGCCAGATCAGCCAAGTTAACCCTGGCAATCAATGGGGTGACAGATGTTGCAGCCCAATCGTCCTCACATCCTGTATTTCTAGTTTTATATTAAATATATTTATTTATTTAAAACTCATTACATAGTACTCTCTTCAGTGGAATTGAAATCTATTTGTTGGCCCCTGATGAAGTTGTTGATTGTTGATGAGGCTTTTCTAAGATTATACAGTCCTTCCCAAACTGAGAGAACTTTAGCTCCCTGACAGAATGCCTGGAGCAACATCTATTGGAAGATCTGGGAAGACAAAAATGTTTTCTTTTAAAATAAACTCCTATATTACAGAGAAGAATGCAACATGTGGATGAACTTCAATGCGTAAGCATACCAGGGGTTGTGGTTGTAGCTTCGTGCTACATTCTCTTGTTCTATCCAAGGTTTTCCTTTCTTCTGCAAATAGGGCAGTGGGGGACAAGGTGAAGAAATCGTGACCAAGATAATGCCGCTAAAGGACATAACTAGGTGCTCTTGTTTTTTTTTTTAATTGTTGATTTTCTCACTGCCATTTCCTCTTTTTTTAGTTTTTGCCTCATGAGGTTATTTCTGGATTCATTTCTAGCTCACTGCTCTTGACTTTTCTTCCCTCTGTACAAATAATATGGTGCTAGTCTGCCTTCCTTTTCTCCCTCTTGTTTGATGTTCATTCTTGGGTCTTGGCCTCCACTGAGGCCCTTTTTGCCATCTTCTGCTCGTCCGTCCATCACTCCTACTTAACTTCCTCAGAGATTGGAGTTACTAATGGCAGACTTTGGGTCAGAGTCCATGCTTGCCATTGTGAGGACTTGATAATCATGGAACTTATCTCACCAATGAGCCCCTACTACTGCTAGCTAATGTTTATTGAGTCTTAACTCTGAACTATTAAGAAGTACACAAAAATATCCTTGTGCAGAGATATTCTACCTCTTCTTGGTAACCTGCACTACCACCCCCCCTGCCTCCAGCTCAGTGGCGCCTCCCAATGCAGAAATGAGAACTGAATTGACAATGACGCCCAGTGGACACTCAGGAATGGGACTGAGATGACTAGTCCAATGACACTTCATCCCATAGCCTGCAGGAGATACATTACTTGGCTCTCTAGTGCCCGGAATTTTCCAAATAACCACATGACTCCAAATCAGCTTTGGTTTATTTTGCAACATGGCTGCTTTCCAATTACCCCTTGTCCCAATCATTTAAGAGGGATGCATTACAAAATCCAAATAATGGTTCTTTTCCTTGCCATGGTGTTGCTGGTAAACCCTAGTTCTTATTTATTTATTCATTCATTCATTTAATTAACTAAAAAACTTTAAGTCAAGATTTTAAAATTGGTATATAATGTCTTTAAGATGTTTTCTTGGGTTCTGTGACTTAGGATGAAGGGGAGAGTACAGCAATAAAGGAGGGAACTTCTTGCCTGTGGATAGCTGTGTAAGTGTCTCTCCACAAAGAACTAAAAGATGCTTTCCAAAGCTATTGCTTGGGAGTGAAAGAAGTTATGGTGGATGTGTACTTAAATGCAATGTTTTTTCCTTTTCTGACTTGAGTCATCCAGTGCCCCAAGCCACACTGAATGACCCCTCTGGGAGTGTCTAACAGTCTTGCTGCCTCTCTGGTATTTTGTTCCTAGTAATCTACTCCAGATAGAAGAAAAATATCCAGCTAGGCCATAGATTGCTCAGGCCAGTGCATTTGGGGACAGAGAGAGATCATCAGGTGACATTAAGAGGGTGATGACAGACCTCAGAATCAGGAGAACTGGTTGTTCCATTAGGTGGTTTCTCTCATCCATTCAAAGTTATCAAAGTCTAATTATAATGGATTTTATAAATATCTACATGTAGCAACCACCTGAATCTTTGGTATAAGGATGGCCTGGCTAAAATAGGAAATAAAACAAATGTAGAGTTCAATCTACAATCAGTTAATATCATAAAAGAGTTGGTAAGAAGACTGGCATTATTATTCCTGATCCTATTCCTATTCCCAGGAAAAAGAGGCCAAACTTGTATTTCTAGAATTCTTTTCTAGGGAACTTGAGTGAGGAAGGTGAAGGAGGGTCAGACATGGAGTTTGGTGAGTGAGGAGAGAGGAGAGTTTGGGGTGCAGTGGGAGAGATGTTAGATGGGATACAGAGAAGGAATCAAAGATGGTTGAGGCAGACTGACCCTAACTTTAATAGCTCATATACATAAATATTTATATAAGCTATAAATCAAGCTAACAGATGGTTAATAAACTAGTAGTATCTTCCAGTCTTCCTGAGCTGAATCCATAATGACTTAGAAGGCCAGGTTTGAATTGTAGAGTTATCAGATTCTTCAGCGATACTTGCCAAAATATTGTGACCCACTGCCAGTCTCTGGGCTCCCTGCTTTTTACATCCTAGCTCCTTCCTGTGTCACACCATGAGGGTTCCCAGGCACACATGTACAGATGTCCCAACCTCAAGCATAAGCTCTGGTCACATCTCTCACACCCCAACCTCCTGGCAAACGGGTTTCTCTAAACCAACTCTTGGACATCAGTGTGCATATATTGGTGATAGCTTTCTTGCTTAGGGGTTTGAACTCAGGGAAAATGACCAGAAAGGCCATAAAAGTGAGCTTGGGTTCAGTCTATAAGATGGAGGTGTGGGAGGGGTTCCAAGTAGGCACATCCCCTTGGCTTCATGGCTCTCCTGCACTGTGAAGGGAGATACAGGTAGAGGAAGGCCAGACTGAAGCACTTGAAAGTAAAAGGGTCCCTCTTGCCCAGCTCCAATGCTAGTACTAAATGGTAGAACCATCCAGTATTCCCACAAAGAACACCCTTAGAAGTAGCAGGTAAATAGCCAAGCTATGACTTTGGAGGTTGAAAGACCCCAGGTCCACACTTGTCCAGGTAGTTACAGTCACTTGTCTTTGAGTGGACTGTAGTGGGCTATACACAGACAGACATTTCTGTAGTCATCAGTGTGGACTGAAATGGGGAGACTTTCCTTCTCTCCATTTTCTAGGCACAGAACTGACCTAGGACCCGAGGTAGGGTCTCCAAACAGGACAGAGAGAACTTCTCAATCTCCCTGGCTAGTGGAGAGCTCGTATTTTAATTTGATTTAGAAAAATAAAGTCACATGGCATGTCTCGTGCTTCATCCTAGTGTGATACATACATGGATAGTAACAAAACACAAGCCACATTATCCAACTTCTAAATCCTTACGGTGCTCTCTTATACCTGCTGTCTGCCCTTTTTATGTTTCCCTTTGTTTACTAGTCTTCTGCTTTATAAACTCCTTGAAGATACGAAGATGCTTATTCATAGTTGGGTTCTAGCCAAATCCACCACCATGCTATCCACACATCAGATATTCAGTAACTCATTTGTTGAGCTGAATAGAATGTTTCAGAATTATTAAAAATGAGTGCCTAAGGACATATTACCTCATTCCAATGTTTCTTGGAATGAGTGTTTTTTTTTTAAATTTCTGTATTAATTTAGGTGAAGCATTCATTAAGCTTTCTTTTAAAGTAAGTAAATAAGCATGATCCTTTAAAATATTTTGTAAATGTTTAGTTTCCAGAAAGAATATAATTTGACATATAATTTTTCTTAAAAAAAGTGTAATTCAAACAAAATCAGGACAAAGTTGTAGGAAAGTTAATAGCAATGACAGTTTCTGACATTTTTTGCTTTTTGTAGTTTCAAAATAGACTTTTTCCTCCTTTTTGGAACTTTGTGGTACAAGAGCACCCTTAATAAGAGAAGAGAGCATACGTAGAAAAATAACATTGTCTAGTACAAAATATTTTTGAGAGCATAAGTCATGACTGGAGAACCAGGGTTTTGTAGGGATACTTTACAGTCACTTTTAGGCAATGTTTACATAAAGCCTAACAAACTTGACCCTTACTTGGCAAAATCAGTCCCTGAGGGTTTGAATTAAGCAACCAACTCAGTTGCTGGGGTTCTGGGGTTCTGACCCAGCCGCCATACTGATTGATTTTGCCAGTCATTTATTGGGTGTGCACACAGAGATATGATCTTCTTGACTTTATAGATACACCAGCCTTCTTTTACATAAAATAATGTGCAATAATTTTCTGATTAAAATGGATATTTACATTGCGGTCGCACACATTACTGTTTCACAATTATTGAGCACATGGGATGATAGCTAATACTCTTAACAACCAGTAAGCCAAGATCACCAACCCACCAGAACAGAAGAGGCCAGAGTTTGGACAAGAACACGAGTTTTCCCTTGCTGGTTCCTAAGGTACTACAACTACCTAGATCATCCATTCCTTTCCTTGATGAAACCCTCATCAACCCAGGAGCATGACCACCACAACTTCCCAGGCCTAATCTGGAAAGGAAGCAGAGCAGATATCTTAAAATGCTGTCCCAGAATGCTATGGGCCCATCTGCAGGTCACAATGTATTTAACTCCTAGCACAAAAGACCAAAAGGAAGAAATGGGGGGAGGTGAGGGAATAAACAATAGCCGTGAAGTGACCTACTCACACTGCATTCCATTCCCTGAACAGAAACTTTCTCTAGGAAGTCAGAAAGAGTGACAGGAAGGCACCAAGAAGATGATGAGCTCCTATAGCTGTTTCTCAACTTCCATATTTTGACGGTCTCCATCAGTTGGAAAGGATGCCATTAGCAAACTCTAAATCTGTAATTTCTCTGTAGTCTGCAGTAGCTCTCTGTCACCATAACTAGCTGTTTGGCAGGAGCCCTGATGCACTCAGCCAGGAGGCCCCACCAGAAACCAATGAAGGTCAGGCCCAAGTTGGGTAGCACCCCAGCTTCCACTCTTTTGTCCTGAGTTCTGTCTGAGCACATAATCCCAGACACATAAATGAGCACTCTGTCACCTCATCATAAACACTTCAAATTTATTGTACCATTTATTGAATATATTTTCCCTTCCATTGAGAAAACTCACCTGAAAGACTTTATGAAGTCTTGCAGTGAATTCAAATGGGAAAGAGGGTACAGATCCACTGGTGTTAAGCAGGATTGTGTGAAATAAACAGCCTTGTTTTGCTTAGAAAAATCTCCTCGATCAAGAAAAGAGAGGGTTTTCAGAATCTGTGCTGTATTGTACGATATATGTCTGTGAGCTTTTTAAAAAATATTATTTATTTATTTGAGAGTGAGAGCAAGAGCCAGAGAGAGAGAGAGAGAGAATAAGAGAGAGGGAGCATGAAAGCAGAGAGGGTCAGAGGGAGAAGGAGACTCCCCACTGAGCAGGGAGCCCAACATGGGGCTCCATCCCAGGACTCCAGGATCATGACCTGAGTTGAAGGCAGTCGCTTAACCAACTGAGCCACCCAGACACCCCATACAATGTGTTTTTATTCTGTAAAAAATAAAGCATTTACAGCCTACAATTTTAAACTAAAATGACTGCTTTTGCTAATTGTATAGCTTGCTTTTTTTGGTAAAGTACAGTGACCAAGCACAGGCAATAATGACCAAAAATCTGACTTCAAATGAAATTTTGTATGCAATTTTTAATTAAGCAATCCGTGCAAACATTTTTTTCTTCAATATCAGGAGGAAAGAAAACGACCACACTTGAGTGCCTGGTAGAAAAACAGAAAATGCTTTCTCATTGCAACCAGATTTCAAAGCAGTGGCGTGTAGGGAGGCAGGGCCCATGCCCTTAGTATTCCTCGGGATTGCTTGATTGCAAGTCTCGCAAATATGAATCAATTATGTTAGGAGGCACACCTTGCAAGAGGAGCCTGCAGAAGGAAAGGCCACCTAGAGAGGACAGAGAGGAAAAGGCAAAGTCAAAACCATCTACATGAAAGATTACTTAACTACTACTTCCTGACTAGCTGCTTAGAAATGTGACTAATTATGTTCCAGTTAGTTACAAAGATTCATTCAGCCCCTACTTGGAAGTCTTCTGGGTTTAGTACATTTAAAATTTAAAGCACTTGGCAACTAGAAGGGAAAGTAAGTTCCCAGCAGACCCACAGCAGTTTTTTGTTCCCTGCTATTATTCAATCTTAGTTGGAATTCCTGACTGGTTGGAAAGTATCTATTACTCTTGGAGAGGTTTTAGGATTCTTCTACAGATGATTTAAGCCTTCTGACTGAATGGCAGATAAATGCAAGCCACGTTATGAATCAGTGGAAAGATCTGTTTCCTGTTTGTTGTTAATGTTCTTTTTTTTTCTTTTTTAAAGATTTTATTTATTTTAGAGCATGGGCAGGGGAAGGGGGCAGAGGGAGAAGGAGAGAATCTCAAGCAGACTCTGTGCTGAGCGCGGAGTTGGATGTGGGGATGTATCTCATGACCCTGAGATCACGACCTGAGCAGAAATCAAGAGTCAGATACCTAACTGACTGAGCCATCCAGCTGCCCTTGTTAATATTTTTTTTTAGTTAAGTACAAAGAATTCCTAGTCAAGCACATTGGAGAAGAAAAAAGGGACCACTCCTCTAACTTTGGCTATTTATATCCTGTCAAACGTGCAAAAACTGGGAAGATTTTGTTAAAAAGAGTAAAATCCATCCAATACCTTCTGAAGGTGAAACACCTACTAATATTTCAAACTTACCTTCCAGGTTTCTCAATTACATTAAAAAAAAAAATTATCCCTCACAAGAGAACCCATGAAACCATAAAAATTCTTGGTCCTTTAAGGAAGTGCTTTACTACTTACTAATAAATTCACGTCCAGGCAAAAACAGCATGCCATTTGAACATTCTTAAAACTTATTTAATGCAAATTTGGGAAAGTCATTCTCCTTTTTTAAAAAAAAAATTCAAATCACATATTTATAGAAATGATGCCACTTATGTACATGTCCATTCCTTGATGCAAAGCGTTCAGAATGCTTGGGTATCATTTTCATCTACATTAAATGCTTTAATTCATGCTCTACTTCATTAGGCAACTTGCTCCATGTCAACAGGAGATTGTTGTGATGAATAAGTACTAGCTGTTAATTTCAAGATACTTAAATACAAATTAAAACTACAAAGTTAGAGATTTTAAAAAGTCTATTTTCATTGGATTACATAATGAAAATCATGCCATACTCTACAGGCTTTGTATGGCTTATGATAGTCATAAGCTTCATATGCCAAAACCATATGAAAGCTTACCTTAGATGGTAATATACATTCAAAAATCCTTACTGTGCTACGACTAAGGGAAAGAGAGAGAAAGAGAGAGAGAGAGTTGTAAGCATTAATAAAGTTCTAAAAACAAAGTTGAGTGCTTGTTGGATGAAATTATAGTCACAATTATGATGAGGTGATTTCATTAATCCTTAGTCATGTGAAAGATGGAGGGAAATAGAAGCGCGTGGAATGAAGGGCAGGGATCCAGTCACTTCAAAAGGATCATTAATATGTAAAACACTTATTAATATGCACAACCACTTTGCCTGAACAGGTGACAAAGCCAATCTGATTGTACACTGAATATTTATGCTAAGAGCTTCCAAACCATTAGCTTAAAAAAAAAAAAAACCTACAACATATATATATTGTGTTTTTCAACAAAAGAAAAACAGAGACAATAGACAAAGCATTAGTGCACATATATATATGTTGAAATTCTACAAGGCAAAATTATCAAGTAGGTATATTAGACTAGCGTATCTGTAATATTCTGAACTGGTTATATATGATCTAAATAAACACAAGGCTTAAACAAACTTAGACTAGAAAGTGACTCTATGTTTAATCTACCAAACCTTAAAGAAAGAGCCCTAATTCTGTCATCTTTTGTAAGCTGACATTTTCTCTAGGAATTGTAAACTCGGGCATCTAATTATTTACATCATTAGAGTTTACATCAGTTTGCTTACCCAGGCCCAAAAAACTTAACTCGTTCTTCCAAATGGGAGTGTATTATACATACAGGATAGGACTCATTTACTGCTTAATACACTTAGTAATAGGGCCTGGAATTTTCTTTCAAGTTCATAAATATATAAAATAATTCTAATCCTATGAAAATATCCAAAGTGCCCAAAAGATAGATGGGTAAGTTGGTACTGGTAAGCTACTGGTAAGTTTTTCATCAGAAATCTTAACTACGAAAGTTTCTAAATATTGGATCCAAAAATTTCCAAATTTCTTGTGTCCTCTCTCCAAAAAAAATGTCCAGAACTCTTTTCTACCACTTAACAATTTAAAAACGTTAGTCTTCTGAACTTAACATGAATCCAAGGAAACTATCTTAAAGGAAGGTCGTATTTCTCTACATTCAAAAATGAAAATATTAAAGAACTGACACTGAGTCCCAAGTTTTAATCATCTGATGTCTACCATGAGGTCATTTTCAAATGTAGCTTTCTGGCTTTATTTATGGAGATGTGTGGTATGGTACTTAGTTTCCTGACAAAACACAGTGCCTACATTAATCAATATCCTTGAATAATTTGGCCTTCCTGTTCATGGCATAAACACCGTATGCCATGAGCTGCTAAGAAATACAATGAAAAGCAAATGAGAAAGTCAAGCTTTACATGCAAAGTGCGATTTCATGTAAGAGGAATGGAACAGAAAGTAGAAATATCCAGTGGGATATGAACTTTTAAAACCTGTTGCTGCCCCTCCAGGAAGACTGGTTGTCCAGGGGTATTTACTCCTTGATATATCACTGTAGAATTAGAATATTTGTACCAGTATTTATTTATTCTCAGTTGATATTCTTACCTTTTTTTTTTCTCAGATTAACTTGATTCAAATCACCTATTATCAGATAACAATCTGATGATCAACAATCTTGGCTTTACTCGTAGGACCAAAAGTGTTGACCAACACAGCACAGTTGATACTTTATCATGAACTTTCATACAAGGTACATTACTTGTATTATTAAATGCAATCCCTATACAACTTACTATACAATTATTATAAAGGATATATCATCCATATGTACAATATTATTTGTTACTACGGAGGACTCCAAATGGTAAACCATTTGTGAAATAATCATTTTATATCAATAGCAACATGTGTTTATTTTCAAAGCATGCAGACCTGGTACTGGGCTTTTTTTGTTGTTGTTCTTTATTGAATATTGAGACGTAAGTACCAACAATACCTTGAAAATAATAAGGCTAGGAGTTGAGAAACCAGATATATCTGCAACTGTTAACTGCATTTAGAGCTAGTAAACAGCTAAAATAATATTTAAACTTGTAAACACTATCTCAATAGTCACATTTGACATTTTCTAAGAATATTATTGTTTTATATTTGAGAGAAAAAATAAAAAAATTTCCTCTTGTTCAGTCATGAATCTACCATACTGTATTACTTGAGGATGGACAGAAATCATAGCAGAAAGAAAACAGTTTTTTGTTATAAAAATTTTTTTTCAACAAATAACTTTTTATACTTATACTAGACTAAGGACTAAAACCTCTTTCTTACATTATTATCTTAAGTATTTACTATTTTTTCTAAATAGATATTTACAAAGTTATCTTTCTGATTTTTGGATCATAATTTCATTACAGAGAGGTATAAAAAAATAAAGATTTTGGTTATCATAAAACAATAAAATATAAACAAGAAAATATAACAAGAAAAAGAAAAAAGACATTTGGATCATGTCACCCATTATCTCATAACAGGGACTCTGACATCTGTAGGAGTTCTCATGGTATCCCAAAATAGGTTTTGATTGTCAAGAAAAAACTTCAGTATAAAAATTAAACTCAATTACTACAAAAACTCATTAAGATGACAGGTTGTTCTGAGACTTTTCTACCAATTAATCCTTACATGTTTTCTTGGTTTACATTAGTTGCAAAACTTCTATAAACTAGTATAAATGCACACCTATAAATGGAAATTCTCTAATGTGATTTTTAAAGGCAACTGATTTTAATATGGTTATGCTATATTCTATATGTGCAATAGTAAACACTAAATTAGCAAACTTACCCATATATATATTAAAGGTTTCACAAAATAGTAAACTAATTAAAAATAGTACAAAGCCTTTAATTGTAGTTTCATTAGATGGGTTTTTACACTAGACTTTTTTTCTAATATAGGTTATATCACCAAAGTCATATCTCACTAACTTTATTCACTCCAACTCTACCATACACATACTACCATTCCACTGAAATTAATATTCCTTTAGTTAATAAGAACTACAAGAGATGAAAATAAGTCTACTCAAATAAATCAGAGTGAGTGCAGTATGGAATAATGTCTTCTCTCCCAGAATTCTCTTTCCTCGTCCCCTGCCACCCCTAGACATTTTAGCAAACAATTTGGATTTTGCAGTAAGGGCAATAATCAAATCATTTTCTTTCATTTTAGTCTATACATGAGATCTTCAAACTCATACCTTTCACCTCCAATTTGCATTCGATCTCCACAGTCCCAAGGTCATTGACTGCTTTGCAGCAGTAAGTGCCTCCATCATAGGGGCTGGGCTTGCGAATCTCCAGAGTACAGACCCCTTGGTTGCTGAACATCCTGTACCTTGGGTCATCCACAATAGCAACTTTGTTTTTCATCCAGGTTATTTTGGGCTGAAGATTGAAGTAAGTAAATAGGTCAGAACATATCAGTACCTACTGTAATAAGAGACCATTAAAACAGGGGACCAGATTTTAAAGAATAGCTTAGAAAGAAAGTACATCTAAGAAGAATCCACATCTGCTTGAGCATTGTTTCTCTCAAATGAAATTCTTCTTATTGCTTGGCAAGAAGATGTATGAGAAGTTCTGAAGAAGCAAGCCAGACTTGTTCAGAGGACCGCTCTGGGGCTCTCTTCCCAAATGCTTCTTCAGAAGCATTTCAATTTGAGCCACAGGTCCCTGAAGTCAGCTCGTCCTGAAGAATGTATACTGCTGGGCACTTTTCAGAGAATCCCCATAGGGTATCCTAACCATCTGATTTTCTTCACTTCCTTTTCCTGACATTCTTTTCTAATTCTTTATGTGCTGCTTATGCCTCCCCACCATTTTATCTCTCCTCAAACACCTCTACTGATCATCCAGTAGAATGGGTCCACTTCAGATAATGCAAGATCAGTAAGGACCAGTCAGTCACCCAGGAAGACGACTCTATTCTCCTGGGCCTCTGAATTATATTTGATACCCTTGACCCTCCTTCTCCCTTCCCATATTGTCTTCTCCTTCCTTTGGTAAATATGTACTCTTCATGTTCTCTCTTCCACCTTTTTTACGCTTTTGCCCTGTTCAGACCCTAGAGACTTCCTTCTCTGTCTCCTTCATACTATCACCTTCCTCCTTTCAAATGGGATGGTTCACTGAGGATTATACCTTGGACTTTGCCATTTCACTCACTACTGTCTTTCCTCAGTGGTATCCTTTCTAGAGCTTCAGCTCCAAGAGGTGGGAGGCTTCCAAATCAAGAGTCACAGTCCTGGCCTTTCTCCTAAGCTCTGGTGAACCGCCCCTCTCCCTCCTGGTCGTTCCCATTTGGATATATCCATGTTACTTCCAACTAAGCATGAATTCAGGATCTTCCTCTCATCCTCAGTCTACCTTCTTCCTTGACTTCTCTGTTCCTGCTCATGGTATAATGCAGGAAAAATGCCACTTTGCAATTTTTACAAATTCTAGGGCACTTTTCCCACAGTGCCACCTAGGAATAGATATCTCTATGAGCAGCATTCAATATTTCATTTTTTTTTCAAATACCAATAAGAAACCTTAAAACCTTTCTAAATCTCTTCAATCAGATGTGATTTCTTCTTTCTGGGTACTCTGTATCCTTATCCCAGCACATTTTAAATTCTGTCTTGCATTATAATATCATCATTATTTGCTTTAATCTGTTTCAGAGAATTTGATGAATTTACATTACCACCTAATTTTTCAGGTAAAATGATACTACGTTCATTTCCTTAACTTTCAGCTCTTTTAAGAATTAGTGTTTTTGTTTTTTCTTAGTAGGTATCCTTTAGTTAGTAAAGAAATATAAACAGATTTTATTACTATATTTAAATGGTGGATTTAATTAGCCACCAACACCATAATGCTGTACCTTCTTCCTATCCCAGAGAAAGACACAGTAACACTTGGAAAGTCAGTTTATATTATTACCCACAATAATACTGTGTCTAATATAAAAAAAGGGAATTTGAGACTAATTCTTAAATTTCACTAATGTGCAAAAAAAAAACCAAAACAAAACAAAACAAAAAAAACACCCCAAACATAAGGTACCTTAGGATTTCCTCTCACACTGCAGTTCAGGGTAGCATTGTAACCAGCCACAGCATAGGTGTTAACCAAAGGCTGAGTAAACATGGGTGCCTCTGTGAAATCGAAATCTTCATACACTGGATTTTTGTAGATTTTACCTTAGAAACAATGAGGAATATACAAATTGGCCTGAGAATATATTATTCTTGGCATACTTTACTCATGATTAAAATTCCCCTGAGCTTAAAAAAAAAAAAAACATGTAAAAACGTGGGTGAATATCATACTACATTCATTCTGAAGGGTACAAAGAGATAGTCAATCCCACCTGGGACAGAAAGCCAGTGTGGTCCTCTGAGACTGAAAGAAATATTGAGAAGAATTTGGTGTCAGTATTTTGATCAACAGTGTGCTTTAATGTGAACGCAATGAGCAAGGGTTTGAAGGAGAGTGGCTAATTTGAAATAAATTCCGATGTCTATAACTTGAGCCATTTCTAGGCCCACAGCCCAGAAACTGGAATGAATTAAGCTTGCATTTTTAAAAAAAAATGCAATATTAAAAATTTAAATATTTTACTGATAAAATGAACATTTTGCTTGAATATTTTTACTGCAATTTAAAAATGTGTGTTTATCAGTTTCAGAATTCCCATTCGTCACATCTCTTCTTCCAGGCCTTTCCATCTAGTCATGGAAAACTGAGGTTTCCAGATGTCTAGTTGTGATATGGTGATTTATAATAAGAAGTAGATATTTGGTCTTCTGGCCACATTTCTGGCACAGAGCTCCTAAAATCCTTAGAATTTCCTAAGTGAGGGGAGTTGTAAAGGGGTCTTTTTTACATTAATGAGGTGACCTTTGGACCCAAGGATGGGGATTAGTTGCCAGAGAAACCCAGCCCTGTGATTAGTGGGTTCAAACGCTCAGCCCCATCCCCAGAATCCCAGGGGCAGGAAAGGGGCTGGAGCTTGTGTTTAATCACAAAGACCAGTGATTTAATCAACCATGCCTATGTAGTGAAGACTCTCTTTAAAAAAAAAAAAGGAAAATGCTTCTCACTCCCACAAACTGAAATGAGAACCCCCTTTAAACCAGTCTACTGCTAACTCACCATCCTTGGCAATCACAGCGCTCTCTTTAGTCATTGTTGCATCCTCACTGAGGCCACACATATTTTCAGCAAAGACCCGGAAATAATATTCATTTCCTATGACCAGTTCCGTAATGGTGGCATTGGTTCGGTGATAATGCTCAATGACAGTGAACCATTCCTATGGGGGAAAAAAGTTTGTTTGAGAAAAATCATCTAAAAATACACAACTATTCCTACTGTTGATCAGAATAAATAACAGGGATGTTTCATTAACTAAAAGAAAAATAGCACTGATTTTTATATTGAGAGTAATAATGACATACATTTAATTTGTTTATACTTTACAACAGACTTATACTTGACTATGTATAATTTAATCTTCATTTGCATATTAGATGCATAATCATAGATGTCAACTCCTACCTTTATATTTCCTTCGTAAGTATATAGTGTCTGTCACCTATCTCTTGCATAATGAAGTCTAATTATATAATATTGTAAGTTTCTTTTTTTTTTTTTTTTAATTTGAGAGAGAGGGAGCATGAGAGGGGGAAGGGCAGAGGGAGAAGCAGACTCCCTGCTAAGCAGGGAGCCTGATGCAGGACTCCGTGCCAGGACTCCAGGACCACGACCTGAGCCGAAGGTAGTCTCTTAGCCAACTAAGCCACCCAGGTGCCCCTAATTAAAGAATTTTAATTTAAACTTACCTATTCTGAGGAAGAGATGACATTAAATCACTAGAGAAAAATTAATATCACCCAATAAATTTGCCTTCCAGGTCTTTGCTCAGATATTACCTCCTTCTTAATTGTTTCCCCTCCAACCACTCTAGGCTATCACCTTAACCTGGCGAGGCTTTTTTCTTTTTTTTAATAGAAACTGCTACTTTAAATTACATTATATATTTACTATTTTACTTGTTTAGTCTCTACCTCCTTCACTGAAATGAACACACCATCAAGGTAAAGACAGACTTTTCTTCTCACTCCTGTATCTCCAGGGCCTATTAGAATACCTGGCACATAATGGGTACTGTGCAAAAAATAATTGTTTATTGGATACTTGAACAAATGAATGAGAACCCAAACAAGTAATTTTCTTTTCAATTATTTTCTCATCATCCTGAGAAACATAGTGATCTCAAAGTTTATCTTGCAACCAGTAAAGAACCACCTTGCCGCATGTATGTTTAGTATCACTAATTGAGAAAATATATTTTATGACAGAAAGTTCATAAAGGAGAAGGATTTTTCTCAGAATTTTTAGGGGCCATCATTATTTCTGTATTTTTGGATATTTTTAAGACACCAGACAAATTTAGTTATGCCTTCCTTTATTCCCAAAGCACTTTATTCCAACATTTATTCCAACATTTGGTGTATTATTCTATCATGTGATACTGTGATGTCTTTCTTCTTGCCTAGATTATGAGTGATCTTTTCTTTTTTTTCCCAATCCAGCAGCTAGAACAGTGCTCAACACATAGTAAATAAATGAGTAAATTAATGTGTTGGCACACCCAATGAAAACAGTGTTTATGAAGTGATGAGTGACAATAGGAATTTAAGTGAAGAATAGCACCTGTAGCCACAGTGAGGCAATGGTGTGGTGATCTCCTGGGACTTACACTGGGCAGAGGGAGCATTGTTTGGCCTCTAGGTCTGTCCCTGCTGAAATGCAACAGACACACAGGAGTGCAGGGGTTAGGGATCAGCCCCTGTTGCCGGGTACAACTCAGGTACATGAAGCATTGGGAAAGTCCTGGTTCATCTGGAGTTGACTGAATATCTAAGAAGACAAACACTGAGCAAGTATGTTGGGGGTCGGGGAGAGGGCAGTGCTTGAAGGACCCTCTATAAGAACCACGGTACCCCTGGATTCACTGCCAGTATCTGGGCCAAGGTCCAAACAAGAGGCAAGGTCCAAACAAGGGCCAAACAAAACCTTCTCCCTTTCATAACTTAGGTCATAAAATTACAATCTGATGTGACTTCATAACTGAAGTTCTTACTGAGATCTACTGGTGTAGTTGCCGAATGACTTCCTATCAACATCATTGAGTATGATATTTTACTCTTCCTGTAAGAATGAAAAATGGCTCTATGCCATTGTGTGTCCAACAGTCATTTATTCATTCATTCACTTACAAGTAGGGCAGTAGTAGGGTGTAGTGGATGGATTCTGATGCAGGAACACCTAGACTTTAACATTTTAAAAAATCTGGTGATCTCGAGCAAGTCATTTATCCTTTCTGAGCCTCAGCTTCCTCAGCGATAAAATATAGCTAATACTAACTCATACTCTGACTTCTGAAACACACTAAGCTCCTCCCCTCTTCAGGACCTTTACACACACTGTTCCCTTTAGAATCCCTCTTTTCTAACTGATGTCTTTCTGTCCATGTTACGCAACATTTATCTTATAAGGAGAAAGTGTTGCACCGATTAAATTTGAGTTAGAATCCAGAGTGAGTAAATATTTGGTGAACAAATGAATTAAGTTCCATTGAGCATTGTGCCAGCTGCTTTATATTGTTTTAGCCCCACAATAACCAAGCAAAGTTAAGTATTCATGTCGCTATTTTATAGATGAGGAAAATGGAGATCAAAGAAGTTAAGTGACTGTCCATGTACATGTGCTCTTAAGTGGCAATACTGGGATTCAAATCCAACTCTCTGTGACTCCTAAGGCTTTATCCTTTCCATGAGGCCACATTGTTTACCCATGCCCCCCACACATTCCTCACCATAGAGGACCTCATGCCCCACCTTCACCTCTGATAAAATGTGATTCTGTTGCTGCTGAACCAGAGAAAGCCAGACCTTACCATACTCTTCTTGTCAGCCTTCTGGATTGTGTACCCTGTGATGGCTGCATTTCCATCATCCTTTGGTGGTGTCCATGATAGAGCAACATTCTCTCCCCAGACATCCTCAATCTTCACCATTTGAGGTGGACCTGGACGGTCTATAAGATGAATTCATGGCATCACTGTAAGATCACTTTCCCTCTCAACTTCTGCAGTGGGTCCCTCCTTAACAGCACTTTTGCTTTCTGCTGACAAGTGAGGTCCAGAAGCAGATGCACCTCCTTCTGACATAACATCAGAAGGTCAATGGTAGCCTAACACTATGTCCCAATGCCTGCATCATCGTCATTCACCTCACTTCATGTCATCATGTAGGCATTTTATCATCTCACATCATCATCAGAAAAAGGGTAAGTATAGTACAATGAGATATTTTGTGAGAGAGACCACATTAACTTTTATTACAGTATATGGTTATACTTGATCTGTTTTATTACTAGTTATTGTTGTTAATCTCTTACTGTGCCTAATTTATAAATTGAACTTTATCACAGGTATGGGTGTAGAAGACAAAGTATAGCATATATAGGGTTTGGTACTACCTGTGGTTTTAGACATCTGGGAACATGTCTCCATCGATAGAGGGGACCGCTGTACCTCATTACAGAAGGATATTTGAAATATCCATCCTTCCTTGCATTTCTACCCACATTTCCTTCATCATTTTTTTTTAAAGATTTTATTTATTCATCTGACAGAGATCTCAAGTACGCAGAGAGGCAGGAAGAGAGAGAGTGGAGGAAGCTGGCTTCCCGCTGAGCAAAGAGCCCGATGTGGGGCTCGATCCCAGGACCCTGGAATCATGACCTGAGCTGAAGGCAGAGGCTTTAACCACTGAGACACCCAGGCGCCCCTCCCTTCATCATTCTTAAACATCAGAGTAATGAAATGCACTCCAGCTAAGCTTCTCTAAAAACTCTTGACTTTCATCTTCATGGAAAGAAATGGATTTTGAAAAGAAAATTTAAATGAAACTTCATTAGTCATCCCTCCAAGGACAGGCTACTGGCCATGAAGCACAAGGCTACCCTGCCTAATGGGAAATGTGAGCTGACTTGGGACTCCAAATCATAACAGCCCATTTGGGCCAAGCATCTCTGGTATTTGGTGAGAGGCTCAGAGGCAGGCCACAGCCTGTGAGTGGGTTCCTCTGTTATACCCAAAAGATACCTTTAATGGGCATGAGGAAAACTTGTTTTATCTCTCTGCCAACATAAATTTGGAATTAGTAAAATAATTAGAATGAAAATCATTATTCGTTGAGCACTTTGAGTGTGCAATCAATGGCCCAAACACTATAACTACCTGATAAAGTACCTACATGGCAAAGTAGAAAAGAAAATTTCTTTTGTATGTTTCAGAGGGCATCCCTCTTCCAGACCCTCCCACGCAGGCTCCCATTACAATGGAGCCCAGTCAGATCCAAGGGCACAGGGCAGCCTCAACACTCTTCTCAACTTAACAAAAAATCAAGAAAGTTTAGCTGGTAGGAAGAGAGTACTTAATTTAAAGGGCATGAACTTTTATCCAATCTGCCACAGGAAGTTGCTCCTTTGGTGAGAAAGCCCCTAGTTTCATCAAATTTGCTGAAATATGATAATAAAAATGACTGGAAACAAGTCTTCTATAGCACTGCTCTTAAATGTATTTCTTGACATGGCAAAAATGATAGCAAGTGAGAAGGGTCCATCTGTTAGACATCCTCCATCTATTCCCTTAACTCTAGACAGGAGAACTACACTTATTTATTATTTGGACAAATGAGTGAGTATCTAGCCTTACAGGATCAACCAATTTAGTGTTTAACTATTTAGGTATATCTTCCTTACACTTAATAAAAACTTTTCATTCTCCATTAAAACTTTATTATTAGCAAATTTTAGGTGTAGTAGGAAACATGTAAATTGTGTCTAGAATCTACTATAGTCATAAAAAAAATGCAAGAATTCAAAACAGAAAATATTTTGTCACCAAGGAGATGAGAAACAGAATAAGAGAGAAGTGGATTATGAAGCAGTACACATGTTTCATACTAAAAGTATGTGCATTAATTTTCTTTAACATGTATGCCCTAAGTCTCCAATGATTAGTATTTTCAGTCAGTAAAAAATTATTTTGAAGTACTAATGTTACCAATTTACCTATATTTTCTAATTCTAGAAAAAGAATTTAATAAAAATTCTTACTTTTGCCTTAATGACAAGACCAAATACTGCTTCGACAGAACATTGTACTTCTTTCTTTCAAACCTACCAACGATCTGTATATCGATTGATGCAGTTTCTTCGTATTTGTCCACCTTGACTTGCATATCATATTTCCCAGAGTGGCTCCTCTCTGCTTTTCTGATAAATATGATTGTATCAGTCTCAGAGTTACGAATGTTTATTTGATTCTTATCAATTTCTGCACCATCCTTCTTCCAAGTTACTTCTGGTCTTGGTTTTCCCTAAAAAGACAGAAAAAGTAGAGGGGGAGGGAAATCAGATGGTCTCAAGACTTTTTTTTTCAGCGTTACAAAAAATGACAGTTGCTTACCCCATTCTAGGCAAAGTTGGAGATAGTCTGGTGGTTAGCAACTGTGGCAGAAACAGTGATACCCATATTGCCTATTGTCTGCATTCTTTGTGCAAGCACTACACTAGGTACATGATGTTTAATATTTCCTTTAATCTTCACAGCAAGATAATAAGTATCATTATCCTCACTTTTTGGATAAAGGACTTGCATCTTCCTTGGCTTTCCTTCTGATTTCACAAACTGCATGTAGAAGGCAACTGCCTCTTCTAAGCTATAACTCCAAGTGCAATAAGGGAGGCCCAAATGGCTCTCCTCTAGCTTGCTTGTCATGGGATCCTGGGTTTGAATGAGCTCTGTGTGTATTCAAATGTGTGCAGAAACCTAAATTCTAATTCAAGAGCCATGCTTTCTGAGAGAAGAGCCACAAGCTACACATGGCTATTTAAACTAAAGCTAATTAAAATTAAGGAAAATGAGGGACACCTGGTGGCTCAGTGGGTTAAGCCTCTGCCTTCGGCTCAGGTCATGATCTCAGGGTACTGGGATCGAGTCCCACATCGGGCTCCCTGCTCGACAGAGAGCCTGTCTCTCTGCCTACTTGAGATCTCTGTCTGTCAAATAAATAAATAAACTCTTTGAAAAAAATTAAGGAAAATGAAAAATTAACCTTCCCAGTTGCACTAGTTTCAAGTACCACATTTCAAGTGCTCAATGGTCATATCTGGTTGGTGGCCACCACGTTGGACATTGATGCTACAAAACATTTCCATCATTGTAGAAAATTCTATTGAACAGTGCTGGCTAGAGGCATAAAAAGAGTCCATGGGGTGGTGGTGCAGTATGTGTGTGTGTGTGTGTACCAGACCAAAATTATTATTGTAGGTGAGGTCTGGTTAATCTTGTAAACAACAGATTCTTTTGCTGGAGCAATGATTTAACAATGTTTGCATCTTTCAGTAGTGGCCTCTAGATTTCAACATTCAGTTATCCCTCTTCCTTTGGCTTGATTATGGGAAGTAAGTACATGTTGTTTTCCTGAATGTTATACCAAGAGCTTCACTTAAAATGAAGATTAGTTTTATCACAGATGTGCAGGGCCAGAAGCTTTAAGCTTTTCTTATTTGGGCATCTCCTTGCTATTTCCTCTCTGCCCAACCATAGTCCCTGAGCTTCAGACCGGTCCAACCTAGGTATCATTCATCTCATGGAGAAGGAGTATCTATCAGTTTCATAGTTTTCTCATCAAGCACAGGATTGTTTACTCACTCTCCATATCTCTTGCGTTATTTATCTATTTTCCCCCTGAAGAAATCCTGAATCAGCATGAGTTTAAGTGCTAGAGTAACTGTTTCTACTTCTTAAACATCCCAGCACTGAAAAAAGAAAATAAATATCCCTGAGTTATTACCTGGAAAGGTATAACCAGATTGACAGCTTCACCAACTCTGCGGATATAAGTCTGCTTCAGGTGCCTTGGGATGCGAATCTTTGGAGGCTCTGAGTGAAAGTAGAATAGTATAATTTTGTGATCAGTAGGGTATACGGGAAATAGCCTTACAGAAGCACACTGGCATAATACTCACTGGGATATACTTGCGCTGATGTCTCTACAGGAAAATCTCAGATGTGCCATTACCAGATCATGTACAGTAACTTTAGTTCTAAACAGTTTTTTTTTCAGAGATGTTTGCATAGTTTGACTCAATAGAGATGTTTGCATAGTTTGACTCAACAGAATTTACCCTTGACCTCCTTGAATTTATGGTAACTTCCCTTTTTTACAGTCATTAGAAGTCTAAAACAATGTTAGAGAAAAACAGCAAATTTTCTCTTAGGACCTTTGATATATTTTTCATAGGTTCTAACAGCGAGAATATTCTCCAGTGAACATTCCACAAAAGATCTATAGGCACCACATTGGTTGGTAGGACTGCTCATTTTTTCTCACCAGAAAAAAACAAAACAAAACAAAACGAAACAAAAGAGTTTACGCACGTAGCACTTGTTATTTGGGTAGTTCTGTTGCAAGTGGATACTAACTCTCTCCCTGTGTGGCTATAAGACACACAAGAGGTGGCTGTAGCCCACATGTACTGATGTTGGTTAATTAACCACCATAAAGTACTAGGATATGTTGTTGCAAACCCATCAGAAGCAGAGAGTCAAAAGCCTGTAGACTCACAAGGATGAAGCAGTTCTCATCATTTGAAGGCGTAGTATGTGACAGACACTGGACAAAATACTTTCCATGTGTATTTTCATGATTTCAAACTCAAGGACACCCTGTAGGATAGGTACTGTTTTACTTCGTGATAAAGAAACAGAGGGACCCTGGGTGGCTCAGTTGATTAAGTGACTGCTTTCGGCTTAGGTCATGATCCTGAAGTCCCGGGATTGAGTCCTGTATCAGCCTCCCAACTCCACGGGGACTCTGCTTCTCCGTCTGACTTTCACCCCTCTCGTGCTCTCTCTCACTCTCTCTCTCAAATAAATAAATAAAATTAAAAAAAAAAAAAAGGAAACAGGAGGATAAGAGGTTAGGTAACTTGCCCTTGGTGACACAGCCAGGATTGGAAGCTGAGTTAGCCTTAAGAGCCCATGCTCAGGAGTGTGGACTTCGGAGTCCAAGATCTGCGTTTGAGTCTTAGATCTAATATATAGGAATTCTGGTTTCAGACTTTTCTTCCATAAAATCAGCATGATGAATGCATCTAATTTATATGACTCTTGGGAGGATTAAATAAGGTTATCCACGTAAAGCATTTAGCATAATAGTTGAGAATAATAAGTGCTCAATAAACTTTAGGAGATGATGATGATGATGGTGACAATGATGATGACTACTGAATGTTGGGGCTGGAAGAGAACTTGGAGATCCCCTAGCTCCCTAACTTTACAAATGAGGGAAAAAAAACTCAGCCAGATTCTGCAGTAAACTAAACAATCATCACAATAAAAGCTAACACATATGGAGAGCTTATTATGTGACAAGCATTCTATTAAGCAGCAACATGGATCCATGTATTTAATCCTCAGAGCCTCTTGATGGGTCAGGTGCTATTATTATCCCCGATTTGCAGATGAAGAAATTAAGGCTCCAGGAAGATCAAGTCTCTTGCCTGAGGTCACACGGCTAACACACGATGGAAACAGGATTCAACTTACATAGGCTGTCTCTAGAATCCACTAAGAAAATGTGCAAGCTTCATGTTTTCTTTCACCCAACCATTCATCCATCCATTCACCCAACCAACCACCCAAACATCTATCCCATAACTCACTTCTAAAAGGTTTCAGGCAGCCACAACATGAGTCTGTGGCAGAACATGGTCTAGAACCCAGATACCCAGGCCCCCGTCCAGTGTTCTTTCCCCTGAAGCGGCAACTCTCAGACATGTTGTCTCAGTATTCTATTATACTCTTAAACATTATTAAGGATCGCTCTCAAAAAAGCAATTTCTCAGCTTTTGTTTATGTGTGCCGTCTATATCAGTACTTGCCCTATTAGAAATTAAAACAGGATATTTGAAATATTTAGTTATTCATGTAAAAATAAAAACATAAATAACATTTGAATGGCATTAGTTTCTATTTAAGCAAGTCTGCTTAATGTCTGACTTAATAGAGGAGATCTGCAATCTCCAACTTCTTCCTGCCTTCAATTTGACTTCAATATGTTCCATAAGTTGAAGTCATTTAGTGAAGAATATCTGGCTTCCCACAGACTGAAGAAATATTCTAATAAGCTTTTTAGACAATTTTGGATATTCCTTTTTGACTCTAAACTAAAACATGATAAATTATAATTTTTTTAAAGTTTTATTTATTTATTTGACAGAGAGATAGAAATCACAAGTAGGCAGAGAGGCAGGCAGAGAGAGAGAGGAGGAAGCAGGCTCCCCGCTGAGCAGAGAACCTGATGCGGGGATCGATCCCAGGACTCTGAGATCATGACCTGAGCCGAAGACAGAGGCTTTAACCCACTGAACCATCCAGGCACCCCGATAAATTGTAATTTCTTTTTTTTTTTTTTTTTTTGACAGAGAGAGATCACAAGTAGACAGAGAGGCAGGCAGAGAGAGAGAGAGGGAAGCAGGCTCCCCGCTGAGCAGAGAGCCCGATGTGGGCCTCCATCCCAGGACCCTGAGATCATGACCTGAGCCGAAGGCAGCGGCTTAACCCACTGAGCCACCCAGGCGCCCGATAAATTGTAATTTCTTAAAGGTGAGGGAAAATGTGGAATCTGAAACTATTTCAATTAACTTTTCACACTCTGTTACATTAAAATCCATTGGTCTAGCTTACATTTTTAATATACATTGTACTGATGCATGTTTTTAACATGTATTTGTCATTTGGGAAATATTGCTTCACCAAATTATGTAGAACTTCCAGATGCTGACACATTCCATTATTCAATATCAAAAAAATTACATCCATTAATATCACTGCCTATTTAATGAGAACAGTTATAAGTGTTGAGAGCAGTTAAGTCTATGGGGGTGGATATAAGTTTTCCAAAATTCTAATTTTTCCCTAAAAGCTTATTTTTTTTCACTGAAACGCTGACAACAAATACTGTAACTTGTTTTATTTGAAGTGATAGCCTCATCGCTTTCATTTTCTACAAAATACCTGCCAAATAGCCAGTCATTTCTTTTTCAAGTAAAAATAGAATTTTCTGAGAACGGTCACTAGCTCAGCCTCTCACTCAGTCACACAAGTGCTATTCTAGAGACAACCATTGCACTGCAATATGCAGTGTAAGGCCTCTGTACATCTTTTGCATTTCATTGCTACATAAACATAGGAAAAATGTGTCCTTGAGGACCAAGGCATAATGAATTAATAATTTTTATGCTTCATCAAGCACATGCCAAGGTGGGCCACCTGGGTGGCTCAGTCAGTTAAGCATCTGCCTTCGGCTCAGGTCATGATCCTGGAGTCCTGGGATTGAGCCCCACCTTGTTCTCTCTCTCCTCTACCCCTCCCCCTGCTCACGCTATCTCTCTCGCTCTCTCAAATAAATAAATAAAATCTTAAAAAAAAAAAAAAACAAAAAGAACATGCAGAGGCAAAGCTGGCTTTTTAACTATAACTACAAGTTCAAGGTGGTGAGGAAGACAGAAATAACTAGCAGAGTTTGATGGCACTGACTGAGTCTGTGCGGATCCATCACTTGTGCATCACCAGGGCAGATGCCAAACACTGAAAAGGGCAACTAACGTGTTCATTTCATTATGAAGATGGTCCTGGCCTCGCAGACCCGTCGGAGCCATGTTGTTGCTGTGTGCCCTGCTGCATTCATGCTCCCTCTCTTTAGTGGAAATCGGCAGCTCAGCCAGAGTGGGCTCACGGGATCTGGTGAGGTTAACTAACTGGTCCTTGTACCGAGTTGCAAATACTGACCTCCACACTGGTGGAAAGGAGATGTTTCGTTCATTCCTAACTTCCGGAGGGGCACTGACTATACATCAAAGGAGCGACAGCAAAACAGAAAGGTTTGAGAAAAAAGGGGGTTAGAACATAAAACCAAGTGATGTTGGAAATGGAGACAAAATTCTAAAAGTCTTGCCTACCTACCTATGATCTCCTTCACCAGAATGGGCTGGGAGTAGTACTTGGGCTCGCTGGCGCCTGCGGCGTTCACAGCCTTCACACGCACAAAGATCTTTGCATCTGTAGGCAGACCTGTGATGGTGAACTTGGTCTTGTCAATCAAATCTGTGTTTGCAACTATCCAATCTTCGGCTAAAACCCACAAAAGAGAAAGAAAACAAGGAGAAATGGTATTTAGTGAAAGAAATCACCCTAACTGGTACAGTCGGCTCCAAACTAGCATTTGACTCATAATTAAATCAGTTGGAGGAAATACGTTTTTGGTCTGGAGTCATACTACATGGGTGAGCATTTTTCATATTTAAATGAAAAATGGTCTCGAATGGCTAATGTAAATGACAGGAAGAAGGATCATCAGATTCTGCTATTTCTGAAAAACCTCTTATTCAAGATACCATGATACTAGAGTATCCTGAATTCTTGGGGACAGTTACTGTGATTCAGGAAATTAAAGTGATACTGGAGTATTCTGAATCATAGTAACTGTCCCCAAGAGTTTTGTAGCAGTTTTATTCCAATTCAGTTTTATAAGGATTGACATAGTCATGACATTTAGCCACCTATACATGTTCAACTTTGGAAAACGAAAATGTTATTCTTATGAATGAGAGACACAGACCTTTATGGTCACATAATCTCTCTGTTTCATCTTAGCTGGTCTTTTATTATGAGGCACTATTATGGGCCCAGGGAGTCTGATCATGCTCCCATTTATGAAGACAAGAAGCTAATATCCATGGTAAAAAGGAAACACAGCTTGGGTAGGAGCCAAGACCTCTTAAGGAATTGGCATTCTTCTTTTTACCTTGATCAAAAATGTTGATATTTTTAAAAGGTTTTGGTAGGCTTTGTCTATAACAGCAAGAGAGGGGTTTGCAAATATTTCACCTTCTAAAAGTTTGTATGCATTATGCCCTCAGTGGGGGGGAAGGGAGAGAAAGTTTGTATTCCACATTATTAATTCACTGCCCACCCACTCCCTTGATCTCTAGGGGCTTTTTTGTGTGTGGGTGGTAGGTGTACTTCATGCCTGGTCATGGAACATTCCCAGAAACTTTTATCGTAAGTAAAAAAGTTCGAAAGCTTTGATAGAATACTTTACCTGGTAGATCATATGCAGCCTCCCCATTTTCATCAGACTGTTTTGCTGATGTACCTTTGAGAATCCGTCATTAAAATTAATTAAAGACACCCACTTTCACACCAGAAGAATATCGTATCAGTAGTCAGCATTCTCTGTTAGTAAAGTATGCAAAGTATGCAAAGATATTTGTCTTCAGAGCAGTGACGGAAGAGACCAAACACATTAGGGAGGGGGGAGTTCCTCAGGAGAGCCACAGCCTGCTCTGTTCAGACTACGGTTTTTGTCCTGAGGCACCTGCCACAGAGAAGAGGAGGAGAAAAGAGGCTGGGCACTTCCAGCTGTGGGAACAAGAGGTAGAGAGGAACAAAGCAAGACCCTGAAGAGAAAAGAGGAGCAGGTCTTGGACTCCACAGAGGAGCAGCACACAGTGGAACAGTCTGTTCTTTGACCTGTTCCTGCCCCCTCCGCCTGGGAGGGTCCTCCCAGGTACCCAGGGAACATAGTGCTTCCACCACGGGGTTCAATCGTCACAGGCTGGGAGTGAGGGCACTCATGATAAAGTCAACTCTGTCTTCCCAGCAGCTCTGGAGGCAGCTCCCCCCGTTGCCATGGCAATGGGTTCTGCAGTCAAGAAAACAAATGGAGTCTGCCTGGGTCCCTGAGTTTCGCATGGGGTGGAGGGAATGTCGCTGGCTCCTGGACTGGTCGTGAGGACACCCCACTGGTTTGGGATGATGCCTTTCTAGTTTCTCAGGAGAGGAGCAGGGGATTGGAAGCCCACGGAACCTTCTCCTCTCTCTGATTCCATCCCTTCTAGAAGTATCAGGGAGAAGGAACAGGGAGACAGAATATCCTGGTGGCTGCAAGGGCATATGGACTGATAAAAATTTTAAAATTTCAATAGGACATCAAAAAAGAGATACATCTTTAAGCCAATGGTCAGATTGGGAGCTACTGTGCTGGTATTTTCATAGTGAAGAGACAGTTGATGAGAAAGTGAAAATAGGAGACAGAAAATGTGCTTGAAAGAGTAAAGACCTAGTAAAGGAGAAATTTCAAGAGAAAACAGGACGAAACAAGATCAGAGGGGAAGAAAAAATAGCCCATCCCTTCACATCTGAACCACTTTTATTGAGGAAAACGAAAGAAAATGGTGTCGGAGAGATGGGGAAGGAATACGAAAGTTACTTGATACACGAGGAGAATTTTTAAGAAAGAAAAGAAAGAGCTAGTGTGAAGGAAGACAACAAAGAAGAGTAATGTGCTGCAGGCATTAAAAAAACAAAAAACCAAAACCCAAAAAACAAGAGAAAGGCAGACTCAAAACCAACACACGATCTTATAAAAGAACGAATTTTCTTACAGAATAAAACCTGACATATCTAAAAGCATTAAACACTACAGAAAATTAGTCTGGAGGACAACAGCCATTAAAAAGAATGAAGAATAGGGCAGCCACATAAAGAAAGAAAAGACTGCAAGAAGAAAGATATACACGTTATGAAAGAACTTCCATAGAAAGCTAATTCCAAAATGTTATGTGGCAAAATAGATACATAATAATGACTGTGTACATATATATATGTATAAACGCATATACATATATATCTACACAGACCACACACAAAATTATGTAAAATACACTTCGTTGTATTTTATCTAAGGTGGGTAACATCAAAATGACAGCCATCTATCATTTTGCTGTATCTTCTTACTTTTTAAACCTATCAGAAAGAAAAGAGTAAAGAATTTGCTCTGTTTCATACGTACACAAATGTTCGTGCTCAGCAGCCACATCACATGTAAGATTGGGAGATTTTGCTGCTGGGGGTGATATAAATAACAGAGTGGATTACTCAGGATTTTTTTGAAATGGGGTGGGGAGGAGGGATGGAATGGCCATAACACTTATTTTGAAGCGCTCAAGAATCTATCTGTTGCATTAGTGACACTACCCCACTCCCACACAGGGATACCTGGGAACTTTCTCATAATGTCCCCACTGGTTTTGGTTAGTGGCTTTCTAAGCCCTGGAGAAATCAAGCAGAGTGTTCTGGGAGCCAAGCAAATGAAAATGGAACTGTTCCCGGATGCCTTGCCCCTCCCCCACCCCCCTTCTTGTTCCCCCGCAACCACAACAGCCACCAGTGGTGCTCATTTCGAGGGATGTCCCGATCCAGGGGCCTAGGATTTCCTTTTCAGCAGTTGTTTCTTCATACGAAGTTTCTTTTCCATAGAGGTTTTCCTCCTGGAAAGGTGCTTTATGTTCACATTCCTGATTTCTCAAATGTGCTCTGTAGTTTCTGTCCTTCATGTAAGATCCATATTAAAGTTTGGGATCCAAAGAGTTTCCTCAGAGGTTGTCTTGGCCTATCATTTATGGAGATAGGAACACGCTTCCCGGGTGGACTGTTAACCTACCTCCCGTCATCTAGAGCGGAACCCGAGTTCAAACAGGGGTAGTTTTATTCGCCAATTTTCAAATCATGTCAAGTAGGAAATCAAAAAACACAAGATGCTTTCAGTGAACTT
The DNA here is from genome assembly GCF_011764305.1 of Mustela putorius furo. Lineage (NCBI taxonomy): Eukaryota > Metazoa > Chordata > Mammalia > Carnivora > Mustelidae > Mustela > Mustela putorius. The sequence goes on from NW_025421481.1 coordinate 4,301,847, forward strand.
TACATCATTTTTGGTTTTAGGTACACTCTGGCCCATATTTTCTTGTGTCATTTCTCTTTTTCTATCAACATTTTGGGGAGGGCACTGTTTCTCTTCTCCTCTTAAATTTAAGTGATTCAATTTCCCATACAGAGACAAGTTCTGTCACATGTCAAATCTATTGAATACACTCTCTGGGGTTTAATGCTGCTTTCTCTAAGCACTGAAAGAGATCCTTAATTCTTCTTTTTTTTTTCTTTAGGAAGGTAGGGGATGATCACCAACTAGCCAAATATGATCTCTCTTTGTTACCCAGAAATAGGCAGCGCTTTTGATAGCTGACCTCTGCTTAGTATAGGGTTTAGAATTCTAATTCGTTTCATCCTAACTAGACTTTTATTTTGCTTGGTACAATTTTAACACTCAAATTCAAGAGGTGGAAATCCCTGAAGTTTTGTCAGACTCCCTTACTCTTACGTCTTAGACCTATCATGTTGTCTGATCTGGTAGACTAGCTAGGATACTTTTGAGATCTCCATTTGTTAGCATCGAGTACCAAAGAAGGACTAAGTTTTTAATCCATGTTAGAAGGATGACCTTTACCTATTGTCATTTTCTGCGGAAGGAGATTTCCCAAGAATGAACAACAAAAGAAAGAGGAGGAGCGTATCTCACCTATTGATGATGGTATTCATTTTAACTACCAGTTGTACTTACTTCCTTCAAAGCAATACTCTAGCACATAGCCATCTAAACCCGCCGCACCAATCTGGTCTGGGGGCCGCCACTTCATCGTGACGGTGTTGTCAGTTACAGAGTCAACGGTCAGAAGGGTAGGAGGGCTAGTTACAGCTTTGGAGATAAAAAAAAGAGAGAGAGAGAGAGAGAAACAGAAGACATTAACTATGGTGTTACTGCATAAGCTGTAATAAAATGAACTACGATACAAATAAGTATGTACATAGAAGGCCCATCCATGTCTTAATAAAATTCAGTGAAGACTCCTCAAGCCTATACTGTGTGGAAGGCAAAGATTTGCCAGGCATAGAAATTTTTAGAAATGCTGCCACACTTTCCCTCCAGTTTGGATTGGCGAGGGAGGCTGGGAAGCCCAAGGAAGTTGAAAAAAGCCAAATGAGATCTAATAATCCAGAGTAAATTTTCCCAGAACCTTCTAACTTTAAAGTGCAAACTCTTGCACTAAATCTCCTTTCCATTGAAAGAAGGACTTCACTACCATAAAAGAGTGTGGACATTTTCTCTTGGTTTATTTGTCTTTAAAGAACTGACTTTGGGGTGCCTGGGTGGCTCAGTGGGTTAAGCCTCTGCTTTCGGCTCGGGTCATGGTCTCAGGGTCCTGGAATCAAGCCCCGAATCATGGAGCTCTCTGCTCAGCAGGGGGCCTGCTCCCCCCCCCCTCCTGCTACTCTGCCTACTTGTCATCTCTCTCTCTCTCTCATATAAATGAATAAAATCTTAAAAAATAAAACATAAAGAAGTGACTTTGTTGGATCAATAGGTAACATTTAAGGTGTGATCGTAAAGCAAAGAGACTAGTTTTCAAGTGTGCTTTGTTGAAGTGGTCTCTGTTTGAGTTACAATGCTTACACCTAGGTAGGTGCTGGGTTATACCTTCAGGACACATGGGGAGTGGTCCTGTGTCATTGGGCTCAGATAAGTGCCTGAAGAGGAAAGCAGACTCCAGAGCCACCTACAGCTCTCACTGGAATTCTGGTAATAAATTCCAGGGTCTACATTATGAAGACATTCAACTCTACCAAACTTGTTTTTCAGTTTCTTAGAAAATTGTCCCTAACTGCCTCCAACCTTCTGCTCACCCACCACTCTAAGAAGCTTCCAGGTGTGCTCCATTTAGAGGTGGGAATGGAGCAGTCACAAGCCAGCGCAGTGATCTGCATGACAGAGACGCATCTCTCTTGACTCACCCAAAGGAACAAAAGGCTTGGAGGGCATACTGGGCTTGGAGATGCCAATGGCATTGACCGCAAAGATGCGGACCTCATAGGCCACACCTTCAATCATCTTCTTAGGCTCAAAAGTTGTTTCTTTGCAGAGATCAAAATTTAGCCTCATCCATCTGGAGCTTTGTTTCTTCTTCCTCTCAATAAAGTATCCTGCAAGTGACACAAAGTGGAAATTGAGGTTTTTCCATGGTCTCCAAAATTAAACTTTGTCAGGTGTTAGAATTCTTAAAATTTCTCATATTCTCAGCATTTAAGTGAAGTAGTTAGGTATGCATATATTTTTAAGCCACCTTATCCCATCAGTTGTTTGAGAGAGATAATAGGGAATATAAACATTAATGTTATAGGACATGGATAAAAAGAATATAATATTAAAATATTAAAAATAATACAATAAAATTGTATAAGAAGAGAAGAAAGAAAAACAAATAACAGATATGTAAACTGTAGAAACTTATACCATTCCCTTAGTTGAGTAATAGATTTGGCTCCGAGTCCCAAGAGTGTAGGTAAGAAGAGGGAAATGACCAGTTTTATGAGTTTCAAGTAGGAAAAATTCTTGTTCCATAGGGGAAGCAAATTCTTCTAAGTATTTATCTCTAAAAGAAATTTCTTCATAGACATAGTTCTATGGAAGTAGACATTTGCTGACTAGGACAATTTAAAGTTAGACTTATACATGTTGCAAAATTGGATATTAAATGTAAATGTCAAACAAAAAAAGAATAGGCAGTCAGATAATATTAGAGTTATCAGAGTTATTTAAATTGCAAGTACTTACAGAGAATTCCAACATACATTTCAATTTGAATGGATATTTAAAGTCACAGTATGATAGGTCTTCTTCTAAATGCAGTTTTTAAAAGGCCCTCTATACTAATCAGCATAAAAAGGATTCCAACTCCACTGGCAGTTCCATGGACAGACTAACATAGTTACCTAAGATTGGGGACCCTCCATCATAGGCAGGAGGCTCCCAGTTCATGATGCACCAGTCATCTCCCACCTCTGTCACATTTGGTGCCACTGGAGGATCAGGGATATCTGTAGTAAGCAAAAAAATGGAATAAATAGACTAGAATGAAAAAATAAAATAAAGTAAGCATATATGAGAGCACAATGAAAAATGTCACTTGAAAAAAGGATTTTTAGTGATAATCACTGAAGCATTTTTTTTCTGAATAATTTTCCGTTCTTATTGAAATGCACATAGTAACTAATTTAGGCAAAAAGTCACACTCCATATGGGATAAGGGACAGTGGGCCCAATAAAGATAAAAATAATAATGTATTCAAGTTCTTTAGTGTTACAACATTAGAGAATAAGCCCCATATGGAACTCAAGACACTTGTTCTTTTTTTTAAAATTTATTTATTTGACAGAGAGAAATCACAAGTAGACGGAGAGGCAGGCAGAGAGAGAGAGAGGGAAGCAGGCTCCCTGCTGAGCAGAGAGCCCGATGCGGGACTCGATCCCAGGACCCTGAGATCATGACCTGAGCCGAAGTTCAGCGGCTTAACCCACTGAGCCACCCAGGCGCCCCAAGACACTTGTTCTTTACCTTGAAAATGGCAACTAAGAAATTACTGCATAAATATCAGATGTGATTTTGTTTTTTGTTTTTTGTTTTTTTAAATACAAGGTGAACTTTCAGCAGAACTGAATCAAGGACTATTGTTATAAATTATTTGGAATAATAAAGATGTTGACTGGTAGAAATCCAAGTCAAAAATGGCAAATTACCATGTCCTGTTATTATAGTTCAGTGCCTGATAAAGTGACCTTAGTTTCTGGTCCATTTGAAATATATTTCTTAAGGGAAAAATGAAGAGAGATGAAGAGACCATAAAAACTTGGACCATCAATAATCCGCTGGACTCATTTCACCTGGTTTCAAACTTGTACTTAGGAGGTCCTTAGATGACCTTACTCTTCTACAATGAAGATCTTCTACAAAAAAGATGATCTTACTCTTCTACGATGATTGTGATGTTGGAAATTGTTTAGCAATTGTGTTTCAGTGAGTTTAGAGGGCACTGAAAGGGAATACGGCTATGAAGAGCTAATGACCAGCAGCCCCAAATGATTAACCTTAGTGATGCATTTATACAATTGGACCTCTAGGCACGAAAAAAGAAGAGAAAGATAAGGGAAGGGAGAGAAGGGAAGGAAATTTCAAAGATTTATTTTATTTATTTATTTATTTTCATTAGAGAGAGACAGAGAGCAATAAAGAGCACACAAGCAGGGGCAGAGACAGAGGGAGAGGGAGAAGCAGACTCCTTCTGCTGGGAGCCTGATGCAGGGAGACTGATGTGGGGCTTGATCCAAGGACCTTGGATCATGACCTGAGCCAAAGGCAGAAGCATAACCATCTGACCCAGCCAGGTGCCCTGGGAAGGAAATTTTTCAAAAAGGAAAGGAAAGAAAAGAGAAGGCAAGGAAAGAAAAGAAGTGGCAAAGATAGAAAAATGGTGATTTATAAAATATAGCTATACTGTGTTTTCCTTTGTTGGCTACCCAGAAGAGCTAAGAGAACCAAGAGCTGCCCAAGTCTACTCTGCATATGGACATGTCAACTTCATTCTAGAAGTCTGTTGACCCAGAGCACTTACCCACAACTTTAATTTTGATGCTTGCATGTGCTTCCCCAGCTTCATTTTTCAGATTTATGTGGTAAACACCAGAGTCATCTCTTTCAGCAACATCAATGACCAGAGTGCTGCTGTCAGGGTAAGATTCTGCTCTTATCCGGCCACTGCCCTCCGCAATAGCCTAAGAAGGAGAGAAACAAAATACAGCATGACCTATCTGACAAGGACTACTCCAGAGTGCCTTAGAACTTAAGCTGGATGTAGTGCTAATGCCTAAAATACATGTTCTTAGTGTGATCCTCCACCAATCCTAAGGACAAAGGTATTAACATTCCATATTACACAGCAGGAAGCTGTGGGATTTGTCTCAAAAGCCCACTAACCATGAACTCACCAAAGAAAAATTTGGAGGACAAAAATATGACTGTAGAACTGTTGTTTAAGGAGAGGAGTCTCTTTGGACGTGAAATTAGAATATTTAAATTCATATCAGGAACTGATCATGATTTGCTCATTTCCTTATATGTCTTGAAAATTTAGAAATACCGAAAAGGGTTGAAGAAGACCACAACGCCTATTTTCTATACAAGTTGTTGAGTATTGATCTTTCCCTTCTAATAGGACATGAAAGAATGAACATCTAATTCCTTAAGTAAAGACAGAGTAGGTTGGGCCTTTCATTATATTTTCTTTCTTTTTTTTCTCCTCCTCCACCTCCTTCTCCCCCTTTTCTTCTCCTTCACTACTTTCCTTCTTTCTTAAATCAGAAATTTAAAACAGCATTCCAATTTTCTGATTCCTAGATCATCTTCCTATATGACAATGAACAGCCAGTATACAAAGAGAAAACACAGAGAAGGTCAAGGTAATTTAGAAACTGGGTAATTTTCTAGTAACGATTAAATTAACTCTTTACTCTTTTGGGTTTGGATTAGGACTCACACGTCTTCAATAACAAAAAACTGTGACAGCAATAAAAATACCTGCAATAGCTTATAGTTTTCATAATTCTTCTGTTTTATAATTGAAAGAAGATATGGTGTATATATATATACAATGGAATACTAGGCAGCCATCAAAAGAAATGCAATCTTGTCATTTGCGATGATGTGGATGGAACTAGAGGGTATTATGCTGAGCAAAATAAGTCAATCTGAGAAAGACAGTGATTATATGCTCTCCCTTTAGGAGGAATTTGAGAGGAAAAGTGGGAGGCTTGGTGGGTAGGGAAGGAAAAAATGAAACAAGATGGGATCAGGAGGGAGACAAAACATAAGAGACTCAATCTCACAAAACAAATTGAGGGTTGCAGGGTAGGGGCGTAGGGAGAGGGTCGTTGGGTTATGGACATTGGGGAGGGTATGTGCTATGGTGAGTGCTGTGAAATGTGTAAGCCTGACAATTCACAGACCTGTACCCCTGGGGCTAATAATTATATGTTAATTAAAAAAAAAAAAAGAAAGTTTCCTCACATTAGCTAAATTCTAATTTTAAGATTATAGAAGATGTTCTGCTTTCTTTTTAATGTGAAAAGAAAAATACTTATTTAGGCTGGTGTTATATTATCTTCTTTTGTTTTCAACATTTTGTTTGCTTGTCTATTGTGCTATCAGAGTACAATTCACACACTTTTTAGACATAGAGTTCTATGAATTTTTATAAACTTGTGTGATTGTGCAACCACCACCACAATCAAGATACAGACCACTTCTATGACTCCCAGTGGTATCCCCATGGTCCTTCACAGTCAACTCACTCACTCCACACTGGTCCCTGGCAACCACCAATCTGTTACTTGTCTTTCTAGTTTTCCTTTTTCTGGAATGTCATATAAAGGACTGAAACCATATGCAGTCTTTTGGATCGGTCATCTTTCACTTAGCATAATGCTCTTTAGATTCATCCATGTTACTACATGTTTTATTAGTACCTTCCTTTTCACTGTTGAGTAGTATCCGAGTGTATATTCCATGAGCAGTTGGTGTATGCATGTACAAGCTGTATGTTTGTACAACGGGACTTTTCGGTTGTTTCCAACTTTTGACGATTATAAATAAAGCTGTTATAAACATTCATGTACAAGTTTTTGTACAGACACATATCATTTCCCTAGGGTAAATACCTAGGAATTGTCTTGTGGAGTTGTATGCAAGTGCATGTTTACCTTTATAAAAACTACCAAACTGTTTTCCAGCGGGTGTACTAGTTTGCCTTTCCACCAGTGATGTATGAGTCTTTAGTTGTTACATATTCTTAAAAGGATTTGGTATTGTTAGTTTTTAGAAATATTTTTGTTGCTATTCAGCTTCTTTCATTCAGCATCATTATTCATCTAAGTTGTTGTATACATCAATAATCCATTCCTTTTTATTGCTAGTAGTATTCCATTGTGTGAATATCCTGTAATCTGTTTATCCATTCATCCACTGATGGACATTTGTGTTGTTTGCAGTTTCTGGATATTATAAGTAAGGCTACTGGGGACTTTGGATGGCATAGTTGGTTAAGTATCTGCTTCGGCTCAGGTCAGGACTCTGGTCCTGTGATCGAGCCTTCTTCCTTTCCCCTCTTCTTCCTTTTCCCCTCTCCCTCTGCTGCTCCCCCTGCTTGTGCTCACTTGCTCTCTCTCTCTGTGTCAAATAAACAAATAAAATCTTTAAAAAATTATAAATAAGGCTACTATGACCATTTGTGACATATTTTTTGTAGGTTACATTGAATTTTCTACATCTATGATTGTGTCATCTATAATAACAATAAGCACAGTTTTATTTTTCCCTTTCCAATATGAGTATCTGGTATTTCTTTTTCTTGTGTGATTGCCCTGTCTAGAACTTCTATTACAATGTTGAGTAGAAGTTGTGAGATGGGGGGCACCTGGGTAGCTCAGTTGATTAAGCAGCTGCCTTCAGTTTGGGTCATGATCTCAGGGTCCTGGGATTGAGTCCTACCCCCCATGTCTCCCTATCCCACTTGTGTTCTCTTGCATGTGTTCTCTGCCTCAAATAAAATATTAAATAAAAAAAGTTGTGAGATCATATGATAGTTGTACCCCTGGGGATAAAAATATATGTTTATAAAAAATTAAAAATTAAAAATTAAAAGTAAAAAAAAAAAAGTTGTGAGGACGGACATCTCTCTTTTGCTGCTGATCTGTACATTCAATCTTTGAATTGAAACATTCAATCTTTCACTATTAAGTAAAATGACCATTGTAGGATTTTCACAGGTTTTTTTTTTTTATCATGGTGAGCAAGTTCCTTTTACTTCCTAGTTTGCTGAGAGATATTTATTAGGAATAGATTTTGGGTTTTGTCAAATGTTTTTCTTTATCTATGAGATGACCATGCTTACTTTTTTTTTTGCTGGTTTGTTAATACGGTGAATTATATTAATTGATTTTCTTTTTTTAAAAAAGATTTTATTTATTTGTCAGAGAGAGACAGCATGAGTACAAGCAGGGGGAATGGCAGGCAGAGGGAGAAGGAGGTTCCCCGCTGAGCAAGAAGCCCAATGCGGGACTTGATCCCAGGACCCTGGATCATGACCTGAGCTGAAAGCAGATGCTTAAATAACTGAGCTACCCAAGCTTCCCTATATTAATTGATTTTCAAATGTGAAACCAATCTTTGCATTCCTGGGATAAAACCCAGTTGGTCATAATGTATTATTCCTTTTATATATTGTTGGATTTGATTTGCTAACTTCTATTTAGAATTTTTCATCTATGTTAATGAGTGATTTTGGTTTATAGTCTCTTCTAATGCCTTTTCCTAGTTTTGCTATAAGGGAATGACTGGGCTTCAAAAATGAGTTGGGAAATACTCCTATTCTCTTTTCAATTTTCTGGAAGAGTTTATGTAGAATTGGTATTATTTTTTTCTTAAATCTTTGATAGAATTCTCCAATAAAGCCATCTAGGCCTGGAATTTTCTTTCTGAAAGGTTTTATCTACAAACTTCATTTCTTTAATTGATATGGGGCTATTTAATACTGATTTAGTAGCATTCTGAAAATTATGATTAGTGGTATGCTCATAAACATCTTCTAATTTCCCTTGTGGTTCTTTTTTCTGATCCATGATTTATTCCAAAAAGTGTTAGTTTCTAAATTTTGAAAAATTTCCATATGTTATTGCTATTGATTTCTAATTAACCCCATTGTGATCAAAGAACATACTTTGCATGTCTTAAATACTTTTACATTTATTGAGACTTACTTATGGTCTATCTTGGAAACTTTCCATATGTAATTTTATTTATTTATTTATATTTTAAAAATATTTTGTTTATTTATTTGACACAGAGAAAGAGAGAGAGAGAGAGAGCAAGAGCACAAGCAGGGAGAGCAGCAGGCAGAGGGAGAAGCAGACTCCCTGCTAAGTAGGGAGTGCCCAGCGTGACACTTGATCCCAGGACCCCAGGATCATGACCCCAGCCAAAGGCAGATGCTTAACGGACTGAGCCACCCAGGCGCCCACCATATATAATTTTAAAATAATGCCCATTCTGCATTTGTCAGTGGAGTGTTCTATAAATGCCAATTAGATCAAGATGGTTGCTACTATTTTTCAAACCCACAGTAGCCTTACTGATGGTCTACATCTATCAACTACTGAGAGAAGAATATTGAAATCTCTAATTTATTTATTTTTCTTTGCAATTCTATTACCTTGTTGTTTTCTACTTGTCTCATCTGTACTTTATGCCTCTTTTTCTGCCTTTTTAAAGATTAATTAAATATTTTTTGTGATTTTCATATTATGTCCTTTGTTGGCTTATTAACTATAACTTTTTATTATTTTAGTGGTTCCTTTGGGTCTTACAGTATACATGTTTTTCAGTCTACCTTCAGGTGATATCAAAATAGCATACCTCCCTTTCAAACCTCCTAATTCTTACCTTCCATTTCTCTCCTCTTGACTTTATGTTTCTATTGTCATAATTTTTACTTACATTTATGTTATAAACACTACAGCATATGATTATTATTTTTAATGAGTCAATAATCTTTTTAAGAGATTTAAATAATAAGAAAAAAACTCTTATGTTTATCCATGTAGTTATCATTTCTGATGTTCTTTGTTCCTCTGTAAAAATTGTTTCCATCTGGAATCATTTTCCTTCTGACTTAAGGACTTCTTTTTTTTTTTTTTAAGATTTTATTTATTTATTTGACAGACAGAGATCACAAGCAGGCAGAGAGGCAGGCAGAGAGAGAGGAGGAAGCAGGCTCCCCGTTGAGCAGAGAGCCCGATGCGGGGCTTGATCCCAGGACCCTGGTATCATGACCTGAGCTGAAGGCAGAGGATTTAACCCACTGAGCCACCCAGGAGCCCCTTAATGACTTCTTTTAGCATTCCCTGTAGTGCAGGTCTACCAGTGATGATTTCTTTCAGCTTTTATATATCTGAAAACAATTTTATTTTGTCTTCATTTCTAAAAATTATTTATTTTTACTCAGTATAGAACTCTAGACTGATAGGTTTTTTTTTTAGAATTTGTAGAATTTTTTAGAATTCAGGGATGCCTAGGTGGCTTAGTCATTAAGCATCTGCCTTTGGCTCAGGTCATGATACCAGTATCCTGGGATTGAGTACCACATCAGGCTCCCTGCTAGGCAGGAAGCCTGCTTCTCCTTCTCCCCTTCATTGTGTTTCTTTCTGTAATATAAATAAATAAAAATCTTTAAAAAAAAAAAAGGAATTTTTTAGCATTCATAGAAATATAGGTTGATCGTTTTTTCCTTAAAGATGTTGCTCCGTTGTATTCTCACTTGCCTTGCTTCTAGAGAGATCTGCTGTCACTTTTGTCTTTGTTTCTATACATTTAATGGGACTTTTTTCTCTGGTTACTTAAGTCTTTTTTTCTTAATCACAGATTTTGAGCAATTTGGTTATAATGGGTCTTGATGTGGTTTTATTAATGTTCCTTGTACTTGGGTTTTAATGAGATTCCTGTACCTGAAGTTTTAGTTTTTATCAAATTTTGAAAAATTTTGATCCTTATTTCTTTACATATTCTTCTGTCCTCTTTGGGAACTCTAAATACACATTCATTTCCCTGCTTGAGGTTGTCCCAAAGCTCAACGATGTTCTTTTTTTTTTCCACTAGAAAACAGAAACTCAACCTTTTTATTAAAAAATTATTCTTTTAAAAATTTTTTTATTGTTTTAAAAAACTTTATTTGTTTATTTGAGATAGAGAGAGAAACCATGAGAGAGAGAGAGAGAGAGAGAGAGAGAGCAAGCAGGGTGGAGGGGCAGAGGGAGAGGGAGAAGCAGACTCCCCGTGAGCAGAGAGTCCCGCATGGGGCTCGATCCCAGAACTCCTGGATCATGACCTGAGCTGAAAGTGGAAGCTGAACCAAATGAGCCACCCAGGCACCCCTTCTTCTTCTTCCTGTTCTTCTGTTTTATTTTGTTTTGTTTTTAAAGAAAGAGAGAGTGGGGTTGAGGGGGCAGAGGTAGAGAGAGAATCTTAAACAGGCTCCATGTCCAGACTGGAGCCTAACACAGGGCTCAAGCTCATGACCCTGAGATCATGACCTGAGATGAAATCAAGAGTCAGTTGCTTAACCAACTAAGCCAGCCAGGTGCCCCAATAAATTACTTTTTGAAGCAGATTTAGACTCACTACAAAACTGAGTGTAAAGTATAGAGACTTCTCATAGATACCCTTCCCCACACATGCACAACCTCCTCCACAACTGACATCCCACATCAGAGTGGTATTTTCGTTACAGCTGATGAACCTACACTGACACATCATTATCATTCAAAGTCTGAATTTACATTAGGGTTCACTCTTGTGTTTTACATTCTGTGGGTTTTGCCAAATCTATAACGACAGGTGGTCATCACTATAATATCATATGGGATAGTTTTACTGCCTATAATACATTTTATAGGGAGCCCAAGAGTGACATTTGAACTACTACTCCACCACTCCAACCTTCTTTATTATTCCCCTCATCATTCACTCTGATGCAGAGTGGCTTTTTTTCAACTCCTTCAACACATCAAGCTCATTTTCTCCTCTCCTCTTGTCCCTTGCACTTGCATTGACTTTACCCAGAAATCTTTTTCTTTTGATCGTCACATAATGGTTTCCTTGTTCTTCAGAAGGACTATGGTCATTTACCTCACAATCACTTGCTAATCATATTACTCTGTTTTTTAAAAAAAACCTTCAAGGCACTTATTACTATCCAAAGTGGTTTTGCTCATTTACTTATTTAATAATTTATTGTCTATTTCTCTTCCACTCCATTCTGTGATACTCATTAGAATGAAAAATGGGCCACAAGCAAAAGGATGAAATTGGACCATTTCCAACACCATCTACAAAAATAGACTCAAAATGAATGAAAGACCTAAGTGTGAGATAGGAATCCATCAAAATCCTAGAGAACAAAGGCAGCAACCTCTGTGACCTTGGCCGCAGCAACTTCTTGCTAGACACGTGTCCAAAGGCAAGGCAAACAAAGACAAAAATGAACTATTGGGATTTCATCAAGATAAAAAGCTTTTTGCACAGCAAAGGAAACAGTCGACAAAAACAAAAGACGAGGACAGCATGGGAGAAGATATTTGCAAATGACATATCAGATAAAGGGCTAGTATCCAAAATCTAGGAAGAACTTGTCAGACTTAATATCCAAAGAACAAATAATACAACTAAGAAATGGGCAGAAGACATGAACAGACATTTCTCCAAAGAAGACATATGAATGGCCAACAGATACATGAAAAAATGCCCCACATCAACTGGCATCAGGGAAATACAAATCCGAAGACAATGAGATACCACTCACACCAGACATTATGGCTAAAATTAACAAGCCAAGAAACAACAGATGTTGGCAAGGATGTGGAGAAAGGGGAAACCTCTCACACTGTTGGTGGGAAAGCAAGCTGTTGCAGCCACTCTGGAAAACAGTATGGAAGTTCCGCAAAAAGTTGAAAATAGAGCTAACTTATGACCCAGCAATTGCATTACTGGGCATTTACCCCAAAGATACAAATGTAGTGATCCAAAGGGGCACCTGCACCCCAATGTTTATAGCAGCAATGTCCACAATAGCCAAACTATGGAAAGAGCCCAGTTTTCCATGGACAGATGAATGGATAAAGAAGATTTGGTGTAATATACAATGGAATACTACTCAGCCATCAAAAAATGAACTCTTGCCATTTGCAATGATATGGATGAAACCAGAGGGTATTATGGCAAGTGAAACAAGTAAATCAGAGAAAGATAATTATCATGTGATCTCACTAACATGTGGAATTTAAGAAACACAACAGAAGATCATAGGGGAAGAGAGGGAAAGATAAAACAAGACAAAATCAGAGAAGGAGACAAACCATAAGAAACTCTTAACCATAGGAAATAAACTGAGGGTTGCTGGAGGGGAGGTGGATGGGGTAACAGAGTGATGGACATTAGGGAGCACAGGATGTAATGAGCACTGGGTATTATATAAGACTGATGAATCACTGACCTCTACCTCTGAAAATAATAATGCATTATGTTAACTGAATTTAAATTTAAAAAGGAATTTTAAAAAAGAATGAAAAATGGGATCTTGTTCACTGTACATAAAAAGTTGCCTGGTGAAAAAAACCCAAACAACAACAAACACACACACAGACACAAACCTGCCTGGTCACATAGTAAATAGTTAGAAATATGAAAAGTAAATGAATGAGGATTATATTTGCATGAAAATTAGTCATCTTCCTTAATCAAAGGAATTATATCTCTACTGAACCCCTATGTGTATATTGCTTTCTTCTTTCATCTAATTGAAAATGGGAAGTGGGATCATCAGTGGGTGTGTGTGTGTGTGTGTGTGTGTGTGTGTGTGTGTGTGTAAGCAAAACAAACCTTATCTGCTCGGCTCCAAATGGCTTTGGGAGGTGGCTCTCCAGTGACAGGAATCTCAAGACGAAGCTTGCTTCCTGCAATTACTGTAACTGTATTGTCAGCATCAAGACCATCCAGGATGATCTTAGGAGGATCTAGAATATTAAACATAGCCTTTGTTATCAGACAATCATTTCTGTGTGAATATCTGGGCTAGTACTTTCCTAGTGGTAAATACTGGTAGTAACCAATATTTCATCTGGCTAAAAAGAATATAAGAGGAGTCAAAGTAGTAGGTGCCGGGGACCTTGCAAAACAACTTCACTATAAGACTCCGTAAGAATCAACTATTACAATTAATGACATACGAATTCATGCATTTTTTTCTTTAAATATCACAGTTTCATATGTGTTATATTTCCAAGGTAAGCAAACAACAACAAAACATGAATATAAAACTCTGCAACGATTCATCTACTCACCAATAACATGAACTTTGGCAGGCAAAGTAATAGAGTAGGCATCTGGTGTAAATACATATTCACCTTCATCCTCAGTGAGAGCATTGGCTATCACTAGCTTGTGGATTCTAAGGAAACAAGAAAAACATTTCTAAGAATTTACAAAGATTTAGATGGTTTGCCGCCCAACTGAAGAGATACCTGGCCTTTATCTGATTAACTTTTTAGTGCTAGCTGGAGAGAAAGATCAGGAAATCGAGAGAGAGAATATGAATGTGAAGGCTTAATTATCCTATTATTGACCTACACTGAGTATTCATTTTGGAGTTTATGAAATTATCTGTATGAATACAACCTGCTTATCATGCATGCAAGAGTCCATTATTCTTGTCTCATCATATAGCTTTTGAAAAAGACTGAAATATAACATCTCACCAGTGCCACACTTTAAGATTTAAGAACTTACCAAGAATAATCTTGACCTTGGCTTTTTATCCCAAATCTAAAAGCAGTAGTTCTTAACTCTCTGAGGTGGGGGGCGGTCAGTGAATATCTGATGGACATCATGGATCCTCTCTCTAGAGAAAAGTGTGTATTTTTGTATACACAGACCTTGCTTTAGAGGATTCACAATCTCCTAGGATCCACAGATCCAAGATTATGAACTTTTGCCTTTTAAGATATTTGCTAGATTCCAGGGCATTATGTCCACCCCCCAAATTGTGGGAGGTCACATGACACTTACTAGTTACGGACTGTTAATCCATTTTGATTCATTCCTTAACTAGGACTCAATATCAGTCCTTTAACCTCATGATTGGATGGAAAGAATCAGTTATTGGCTTTTGAATAGTCAAAGCACGAAGCCATGAGGTGCAGGTAAAGTTTCACTGGTAGGACAGGACGTAGAACAGAGAAATCACATGTTCTTGCTATTTGGAAGCAAAGAACCAAACACAGATCCTCTCTTTAGGACAACTCTCTAATCCTCCTCACCAAATATATAATTTAGGAAGTGAAGAGAGAGGATATGGGGACCAGCCCTCCCTTATGAGCCACCTGACTTGCTCACCTTCCCTTGTGAACAACCTTTAGACGGTCACTTTCCTGAACAGGTAGACCATTTTTAGTCCATTTTCCTGTTATGTTTTCAGAGACTTCACACTTCAAGCATATTTCTTTTCCAAGGTGTACAGTTTGGTCAGTCAGAGGTGTCAAAACCTT
Source organism: Mustela putorius furo (assembly GCF_011764305.1). Lineage (NCBI taxonomy): Eukaryota > Metazoa > Chordata > Mammalia > Carnivora > Mustelidae > Mustela > Mustela putorius. Next base: position 4,316,961 of record NW_025421481.1, read on the forward strand.
CAGAGGTTTCACTACAGAAAAAAAAGATAATTATAGGTCCCAAACCCAAACACCGGAGAGGCCAAGATGGTTTCTTGTTTTGAAAATGAAAATGTGTTCTGGTGCAATTGATATGTTAGGGGGCAACTGGAACACAACAAAAATTTTGTTTTTGATGATGCATGATTTGATTCATGAAAAAGAGAAAACAGCATCCAGCTGACTGAGCCAGGTAAGAACGCACAAATTGCACTCACGCACACGTCGAACATTTACCAGCTCCCTGAATTCACCCATGCGGTATGAGCCACACTCATGCACATCTAAAATTACCACTGTCTGTCCAATTTCAAATAACCTCTTTCCATCACTTCACAGTGGCTCCCTAGTGGCAACACTTCCAACACCACTCACACAAGCAAATTCCAGGTCTCACTTAATGTAAAGTGCCATATTTATTAACCATTTGACATGTGTAAAACTGTGATACTGTTTTTTTTAAATTTGGTTCTTCTTCTTCTTCTTTTTTTTTTAATGTACGGCTGACAAAATTTTTGAGTGTTGTACCCATAACCTCACCTTCTCCATTAGTCTTGTGGTTTTATTGCATGACTTCGTATAGCTCAATGATTTTAGAAATGCCTATGCTGCATTATAGCAGAACTGGCTGTAATTGCTTTATTTACTTATTGTGTGTGTGTGTGTGTGGTGTGTTTTGTTTTTGTTTTTGTTTGTAATTGCTTTAAATGAAACAAATTTCAGGTTGCCTATGGTTGAAAAACTTTTTTCATAGTAAACTAAAATGGCCGCAGTTCTGTGAAGCATAAGGAGTGTAACTGAGATAACCTCTGAATAATCCAGGAATCCTATGGATCACAACTGGACTATGCAAGAAGTCAGGAAGCAGGATTTTTGCTCTGCATGTATTACGAAAATTCCTGTGAGATTTGTTATTTTAATTCTCACGGTTAATTGGAAGAGACAGACTCTGCTGTTGAGGACTGACTACTATTTGGAGGCATTTGGGGAAGTACATAAATTCTCGTATGCCTCTTGATCTTGGTAGCAAATAATTTCTTACAATGTTCTCATTTGAGCCTTCTTGGTTTGAGCAACTTTCTTCATACTCTAAATGTAACTGCAGAATGTTGAATGTTTATATAATGAATAGATAGCAAATTCACCCATGGGTTATGCAAACATCAGGATTTTATATGACATTGAAGTATTTACTATCTATTTATGTGGTCTTGGGATTAAAGTATTTCTTAACTATTTGGATAACTTCTCTGGAAGGTGATGTTTATACTCCCCAAAACTGTGTTTTACTGTTTTTCCCCCTTTTTAAAAATTAGCATATAAGGTATTATTTGTTTCAGAGGTACAGGTCTGTGAATCATCAGTCATACACAATTCACAGCACTGGCCATAGCACATACCCTCCCCAGTGTCCATCGCGCAGCCACCCTATCCCTTCCCCCTGTTTTTACTATTAAATTGAGTAGTTGGTTTCTATCTCAGAGACCCTGACTGATGTGACATAGACACTCAGTTAGGATGGAATCCAATTTTACATATTTAAAATTGCCAGAAGTAGAAATCAAATAGATTGAAATTAAAATTGAATTAACAAATGCAACACCAATAGTTAGCCAACTTGGAAGACATCCAAGGACATCTTACTTACAGTCGACACTGAGCTTAGCAGTCGATTGTCCTCCCGTTGTCATTACAGAATATTCTGCACTGTCAGCCTTCGTTGCTCCTTCTATGACCAAAATATGTTTTTTGCCTTCAACTTTAACTCGGTATCTTGATTTTGGACCAGGGATAATCTCCTCACCATTCTTAAACCTGAGTTAAAATAGATTGTAAATAGATTTTTTTAAAAAAGAGTTGTATAAAGCTTTTATAAAACTCTTTTTTAGGAGATGGACATTTTTGGTCTTGGTTTTGTTCTTTGGGTTTTTTTTTTTTTTTGCTATATCCTGGGATCTAAGAACTATTTGTTGAATTAAAGAATGTATGGATCGGGGCGCCTGGGTGGCTCAGTGAGTTAAAGCCTCTGCCTATGGCTCAGGTCATGATCTCAGGGTCCTGGGATCGAGTCCCCCATGGGGTTCTCTGCTCAGCAGGGAGCCTGCTTCCTCCTCTCTCTCTGCCTGCCTCTCTGGCTACTTGTGATCTGTCTGTCAAATAAGTAAATAAATAAATAAAAATCTTTAAAAAAAAGAAGTAAAGAATGTATAGATCATCATATCAAATGGATTAATAATGTAACAAGTATTGTCTGAAAAATTACATTAGAAGAATGTAGGTCCCTTCTTCCCATTCAAGATCAATCCAATGAAGATGCTAAGAGTGGATTTTACCTCTTGACCCACACCAATAAGAATAGCATCATTTAATATATTTTAAAGTTAGCTATGATTCTAGATTAGAATAAACATTCTACTCTTTGCCAGATACACGCTGTGTAATTTACTATACTTCTTAATAAACTATTTCATTTTAGGATTCTGAAACTCTTAGCTTTAATTTTGAGGTTACTCAATTAGAACTTGAGAAAACATTCCCTATCCAGACAAAAGAAATGCTTTTATTCTTTAAAGTGATCGGTGATTCTTAGTCTAAAATATTTTCCTGTAGTACTGTAACAATAAGGTAACTGTGAATTAAATGAAAAATATGTATGTAAGTATATTTTTTCATGTAAGTTTCCAGCATGCCATAGTGAGAGTAAGCAAGGTATAGAAGTTAGGAACATCTACCAGATTTAGAGTCTAACAGACCCCCGGCAACTGTAAATCACCCATTTCTCAGTAAGTGCCTACTTCCCTACATTATCAATCTAGATTTCCGGATTGCTTTCCAGCTTCATAGGTGAAAAAAACCCCAAGTATCTTCACAGTTTTAGTTACCACTTCTATGAACACAAATGAGATTACGATTCTTTTCATATGTGTAAAAGCCATTTCCTGTTCTCCAATCCATGAAGGCATTTTTTTCAATCTATTAAAAATGGACAGACCTCAGGAAAGCTATTTACCATTTCACATTGGCATCATCTTCAGATACCTCACATTCTAATTCCACTGTTTCCCCACAGTAAGCATTCGTATCTTCCAGCTGTTTGGTGACCATAATTGGAGGCTCTAGTGTGAAAAAAGGGGGAATCAGAATCATTAAATGTTCAAACCTGCTCATGACCACAGATTTGTTCACAAATTAAAGACCAACAGTAAGAAAGTATCATCTACCATAGGGCTATGGTTAGATGGTGGTAGATAGTTGGTGGGTTTTTTTTTAAAGCTTTTTTGGCGAAATAGCTGGTAACCCTGAGTAGGTTTTCTTAATTTCCTCAAATCCAAACAATTATTGTTCTGGAAAACAGGCAAAACATGTATCAAATATCCTTCTTTTGGCAAATGACTAACCATGTGGTAGGAATTTCTGATGAAGGAGAATCTATAACAGCATGATTCTTTGATTCTGGTTCTAGATGGACGATAGAGATTGCAGAGCTGTCTGTATTGAGAGGGTTCGTGGACTCCCTCAGGCTATTTCACAAAGTTTAAGTCAATGATAATCTTCAGCACCCTCCGTGTCAAACATTGATACCCTTTTATTAATGAAGCTGGTTTCAAGTGAAATCTACTTGTGATCAGCTGAATGTGTGAAATGAGGACTATCTAGTCGAGTTTGCTGGGTTTTAGAAACTATATCCAGAATAATTATCTACCGCTTGCTTGAGTCAAAAGCATAAGGCATTTGGACTCATTTTCTCCCCTCAGCTTTTCTAGTCTTCAACAAACTTGACGATTAATTAGGATAACTTAAGATAATAATAATTATTATTAATTGATAACTGCCAGTGTAGAGGAGCTTCCACGCAGAGTCAATCTAACACCCAGGCTAACCTATTTCTAGAGGTACTATGACCTCTGCTCTGGAGCTCAAGAGCTCACCTTGTCATGCTCATTTTAATTACTACCCCTGGGAGGAAGAGTGCAGAGGCTGTTCAAGACTACAGTAGGAGATTTCATTTTACCTCTTACAAAGAGCTCGGTGGAACATTTCTCATCACCAGCTGTCACATAGTACTCTGAATCATCAGTCAGTGCACAGTTATTGATAAACATGATTCTTTCACATCCTTTATGTTCAAAGATGTATCTGTGTTAAATAGGAGGGAGAGAACAGTTTGTGAACTTGATTTTATTCTTTACTTAATTACCAGCAAATCTGGCTTATAATTCAGTAATGTTTGAAAGTCAGGGATATAATTTTGATTTGTAATTTATGTAGCACATCCTACGTAGTTAATAGAAAACATGAAGCCAATTGTTATATTTCTAATGCATAATGTAATACATATGCATATTTACATATAATATATAATTTCTGTATTTTTATAGAAGGTTTCATTTCATCTATAAATTAGTACTCATATATTTGTTATTTAATTTTTTTAACCCATTATTGGAAAATGGGGTTGGCTGAGGTTGTCAGGGAGATTTAGAATCCTGTACACTTTTTTCAAGGACCAGTTCTTTTACTTTATAGGTAGACAGGGACTCAGTCTTACTCATTGATTCATTGGTTCCACTCATTGCCTAGTGCAGTGTCACAACAGATTTTGTTAGGTGAATAAGTGATTATGTGGTTTTAGCAATACTATGAACTTAATCACTAACATAGGCGGTAATTTTACATAATGTGATGGTCTTTTAAATGAGCTTAAGAACTAGTGTTATCATATCATAGTAAGCACCTACTGAAAAAGGACTTGAGCATTTGGAAACAAAAAGCTAAAAGCCAGGAATATCACAAAATTTAATTGTCTGTGACCAGATTATGGGTAAGTATATTAGGGCATTATAGCAGACTAACAAGTTCTCATTTGGAAAATTCTCAAATTGAACACTTTAAGAATAAAGCATTACACAACATTTTCTAGATAAAGATAACTGATTAAAATTGTGTTTTTGGTAAATTCAAGCCACTTTCAAGAGATTTTTATCAGACTAAACATTATCATCACAAAGTCACTCTGTAGGCATGGCCCCATTAAGAAACTGGAAACCACCTAAATGTATTCCAGAAGTGACAGATTTTCAGGATTAAAGTCTTTTGTAAATGTACATGTGACTCCTGTTAACTTAAAAAAATATACTGGAGTTGAAAAGCTCTCAGGCTGAGAAGGATCTCTGTAAAGTAGTTTCATAATAGACTAGCGATACCATCAGACATCAGGGATTAGTTTGTTTCCTTCATTGGAGAGAGGGCCAAAAAATAAAATACAGTCTTTAGATGCTCTTCTGGAAAACCAAAAGTTCTCTAATTGTAGGTGTTATTTCCAGTTGTTATATCAAATATGTATTTCAAAATTTTATTTTAAAAATTGGGAGAAATTTGACAATGCTCTTGACATTGTATTTGACAATAATCATATATAACGTGTATTGGCACATCTGGAACTGGAATCACTCAAAAATAGTTTGTATGGAATTAAAACAAAAACCAAGGTTTTATTTATATATCATGGTAATTTTAATGGTTCCAAAATATATGAAAAGTTTTTACTCTCCCTCCATATGATTTTGCATTAAAAAGGTATAATAAAATGTTTTTTATTCCCAGAAAATTGAGTCAGACTACTATTAGATTTATATAGCTATCACTGATTATTTTCAAAGCCCACTTACTTTGTACTGGGTCGAATTTCTTGACCATTTTTATACCATTTCACCTCCAACTTTGGGTCTGCCAGTTCCACAACAAACCTTACTCTGCCTCCTTTATCAATTTGATAGGCAGGATCAAGAATTTTTGCAAAAGCTGGTAGAGAGAAAAAGCAAAACTATGTCAGTATGGGCATATATATGCTGTGAACTTAGTCGGTGTGTGTCTAAGAACCTAAAACTAAATGAAAAATTGAGACTTGAAGTAGAAAAAAATTAGGAATCTTCCAAATTATCTGATATATTTTAGAATTCTGTGTTGATTTATATATGACAAGATGGTCTAAAAATTTGAAGAGAGTCCACATGTTTTTGAAAGAAACATAAGAATTATTGAAGAGCAAAGAAACTGAGGGCTGCTGGAGGGGAGGTGGTTGGGGGGATGGTGTATCTGGGCGATGGGCATTAATGATGTGATGAGCACTGTGTGTTACATGCAACTGATGAAGTGCTGAACTCTACATCTGAAACGAATGTTGGCCAATAGAATTTAAATTTAAAAATTGGAAAAAAGAAAAGGAAAAAATAATTACTGAAGAATCTTTAAAAGTGATTGTCCTAATTCTTCAGGAAATTATAAAGCATCCAAATGAAACTAAACTTGAAGAGCATGCCTGTTCTTCTAGCAAGATTACTATCAGGATCATTGGCATTATATTTGTACTCCCTGTATATGATAGTTTTTTTAATCACAGAGTTTATGAGATAAACTCAATGACTCCTAAGATTAAATCGAATGCCTTTGACTAATTGAAATAGTAGGCTTATCAAAGTTTTCGTACTGTGGAAACTTGCCCAAATAATGACACATTTAAAACACTCCTTATATAAAAATGGTTAGGAACTTGGGATCAGAACACTCTAAATGACAAAGAACATGGTAGTTTTTTTAAAAAATTCTTTGAAAGGTCCTAAGCAGTTGTTAACTTCTTTGCTTGACTTAATCATTTTCCCCTGATTTTAATATAATACTCATTTAGACAGTTTGGAAGATACACACAAGTGTGGAATGCCTCATGAAATTTTTATGCTTGCATTTCCATCATTCCAACTTTGTTATACTACTGCTTAAATCAGCTCACCTCCTCATACCTTAACATAATAAACATGAGCTTTAAAAAAGTTATCGATCATTTACCTCAAGACATCAATTGAGAGCTAAGTGATAAGAATTAGATGGGCCAGTGTGAGGAAAAGAGATGTCAGCGTGGCATTCACATCTTTGTGACTGTACCATCTCAGACACCTCTTAAGAATAAAACTTCAAAAAGTTTTGAAGCTTTGAAATAGTGGGAATGGCTGAGTTACGTAAACAAGCAAAAACAAAACTCTTTTGTATTTCTTTGGGTCTAATTGTTCAACCAGTTTACAGGGAGGTTTAGAAACAAAGGGCAGATTTTTAAACAGAGGTGGATAAATTAAATAGAAAAATTCTATTTGGACACCCAGCCCAGGTTGGGCGCCTAAATAAATAAATTCTATTTGGATCTTAAAAAACAATAAACAATAATAGGACGGATATGTTACCTTTTTGTGCCACAAAACAGATAACTGACAAGGACCAAGTACAGGAAATTTTGAAGAGCTTAAGATCAATTTAGAATGTATTTCTTTTTCTTTTTTTATTTAAATCGCAACATTTGAAAGTTTTTAAAGAGTTATTTAAAACCACAACAAAACGCAGTCATTTCAGATCTTTATGCAGAGGAGCATAGCTGTTTTACAAAATAATCTGATTTCTGCATTTGGAGTGAGAAATGAATTCCCCACTCCCCGGTAAACGAGTAGAAGAATACGATGGTAAAAAAAGGAACATAGAACCAACTCTACCTAAGTAAGAATCGAGAATCTGAGAGGGAGGGAGATGTGGAGGCTGAAGAAAGGGGCCACTAAGAAATCCCCAGTGACAGCGAACGTACTTGATGTTCCATTACCTGTTGTCTGTGGTACTTGTAAAGTAAATCTCCATTACCTTAAACTTCCGCTAGCTCTCGGCTACCGTCCTAGCTACTGATGATGTGCAGAGCGGGGAGCTACTTCGCCCGAAGTCACAGGTAACGAAGAGAAGAGTAACGACTGCGAAGGCCACCCCACCGGTGCCCACCCCAAACCCAGCCAGAGACCGGAAGGTCCGCGGCGTGGACGCGGCGGTCCCCGCAGCCACACCCCCCAGAGGGCTCACCTGCGCTCTTCTTCTCCACCCTGCGCATGCGCTTGAGCCTCTTGAGCATGCCACGCAGGTCGGTGATCCCGTACTGGAAGGCGATCTTCTCATACTCGTTGGGGTTCGCGTTCTTCAGCAGCTCCCACACGTCTACCTCGGGTTCTTCCTCCTGCTGCTTCACCTCCCTACCCGGGGAAAACCATTCCCTAGTTTAGTAGCCGCCCACCGGCCCTTAAGGACAATGAATGAAGGTCGGAGTATGGTACCCATTTCTCGGTTCAGGGTTAAACCCCCCACCCCCTTTTTTAAAGCCTGAGCATGTAGAACCCGCAGTCTCAAGGAAGCTTTCAGGCAGTTAAAGATTAGATGTATGCGCTTATATTAGCACCCTCGCTTTCCTGGTTAAAAACAGAAGATTAGGAAGAGAGAAAGAAAATATTCTGAATAGGTTTTTATTTATTTTCACTTGAAAGTGTAAGGAGAAGGTGAGATTTTGAGGAATTTAAGATCAGTTGTCACCTAGGATATGGGTACTGAAGTAATTTCGAAAAGTGGATTGAGAATGAGAAGATTTAAACATTGGTTTATGAAAGAAAAATTATCTCTTTCTACCTTCATTATTGTACACATTTTAGCTATATATGAAGACAGTATAAATAAGTATTTAAAATCCTAGGAATTTGCAAATAGTTTTCCTATCATATTAGTAAATGTGCACACTAATCATATTTTGCAAAAAAAAAAAATATTTGAAACTGCCAGAAGGGTTTGTTTTGTTTTAAATATGATTTTTGTGGCTATATTGACTTTTTAACAAATTTTTTTCTAACTTGGCAGGGAAAAAGGAAAATGAAGCAAAAATTCTCTCATATTTAATCTTAAAGTACTGGCTTGAACTTTTTTGAAAGCAGGTTGAGTATGAATTATAAAAATATAAATGTTAAACTGTAAAGCAAATGGCTAGGTTCCAATGAACAAAGGGAAGGTAACTTGTTAGTGTAATTATCAAAATTATGACCCAAATTTTTATCACTGACTAAAGAATATACAGAGAATATAAAGAACATATATGAGTAAGAATATATAAGATTTCAAATACACTTGTCTGTCGTTATTTTAAAACCAACTAAATGAAAGAAAAACTCAAGAATAAACACTCTTTAGGGAAAGGGCACTAGTGTAAATGCAAAATGTAATTTAAATTGATTTCCTTTGCTGGCTAAATAGTCCTGATTTTTTTTTTTTTTAAATTTAAGATTTAGTTGACTGTTTCTATCAGGTTAACTTGGAGATACTGCAGTGAGTACTTATTGTGAATAATACTGGTTTGGATATAGTTTTCCAGGAAAACTGGTCAACAGATCTTAAACATCAGTGTGAAAACAGATTCATGCTATCAGGTTAGCAAATGATGGGTTACATATGTTTGCATTGTCACACTAATTACACCTGTTTCTGCATTTTTTTTTTAAAGGAAATACCAGATTGTAATTGTAGGGAAGGGGAGGAGAATGTAAATATTAAGAGAGAATTTAAAGTAGAGTTAGGCAAGGATGACTTTTGAATATCTAATTTACATTGTCATGTAAGTCTTTTTGCCCAGTGGAGGATGATGCTGAGGCAAATCTCCTGGAAAAAATGGAAGGAAGTGAGAGGGCATTGGTCCATCGGTAACCTTTATGAGAAGGACTAGGCAACATCATTAGGAAAATGTAATTCTTAAAAAACTAAAGATACGGAGCACCTGGATGTCTCAGGTAGACATGGACATGACTCAGTAGAGCATGGAACTCTTAATCTCAGGATCATGAGTTTGAGCCCCACACTGGGTGTGGAGCCCATTTATAAATAAATAAATAAATAAATAAATAAATAATCTTTTAATACTCAAGAAACAAGTATTATCTTCATATGTCAATGAAATCATAATTACACCCTCTATTAACACAGGTAAATTGAAAAGCTTAAGAAAATTGTCCTGAAGTTGGAATATCGATAATAACTTGCCAAATCTAATAGGTCAAGTGCCTGAAAGCAGTCTAAATTTTAAATAAATCCTTTAAATATTTTGTAGGAAGTTTTGGAGAATTCTAATTAAAATGTGTCTGTATGTATCTATATATTGTCTCTGTAGATGTTTCTTTGACCACTTTATTAATGCTCTATTTTTATCATAGTCCAGCCTATAGTCCCCAAACTATAAAACTATGCCATATTACATTGTGTTAAATTTGTATTTCAACCAAGAATTAAGTATAATTTCAGCCATCCTCCTAACACTGGTGACAGGATTCAAAGATACCAAACTAGATCAAAATAGATAGGAAGCAGCACAGGTCAAACACTGTGGCATACCTAGGTCCATGAGGTGAATATTTATATAAGAGAAGCCAATATAAAGATCATCATTTTCAGTGTGATTTCATAAGTCAGTTTTGTTGACAGATTCATAAAACTGATCATCCTCACAATTTTTTTTCATGAAAACACCAAAATATACCTCACTCTACCATGTTCTTAATCTTATCAAACTTGGTATACACATACCAGTGACTTCTTGCCTATTCCTTCTTTTTCTATCCATTACTTAATTCAATTCCAAATTGCAAGAAATATTCATTATTTTTTACTAGAAAATGAGGTTACCTTAACTCATCCAAACATATCTTTACTTACCATGGTGGCTGCACATGGCCCTATCTGCATGGTTATGTTAAATTACAGTAGGAAGAAAAACTCAAATTCCATAGGCACCACTGATGCCTTTTCAAGCATTGGGATAGACCTATATAACATTTGCAGTACTTACATCTACATCAAAATTTCTCTAACTTAATGGTCCTAGTAAAGTACAAAGCAATTATACACATTTTATATAGAATAAAAATTTCAAATATATATGTATTTGACATAGATATATATACACACACGTGTGTGTTTATACATATATAAAATCTCATAACAAGATACTGCCTAATAGATTTAATCTGATTTAGTTCATGTCTATTTGAAATACTATGGCTTTGTTCAGGTCAGGGAGATCTTTTGTTACAGAATGATGATGGTTGTAAAGATATTTAATCTGGTAGGGATTTTGCCACACACTCTTGGAGGAGTAGAAATGGTGTCATTACCACAATGAAAACACATGCAATCACAAATCAGTAGGGAAACACAATGATTTCTAAAGTTATATTGGTAGATTAGTATATCATATTAAATGAGTATAGTCTTTTGCTAACAACAATTTAATTATGAGTCAAAATCATAATTAGGGGATGTAAAGAAAATGAGAACTGGAGACCTATTGGCTGCCCACTTTTTTTTTTTTTTTTTTTGCTCATTTGTTTTCTTTATTCATTTTGATATGCATTAGATTTCTTTTACTCTGCACACTACTGCAGTAGTTTGGTCTTTTTTCTTTTGTTTTTCCTTCTTAATCAGAGCATGGGGTTTAATAATTGACTGTGTCACATCTTGATTGATTCATGTGTGTGTGCGCATGCTTGTGCCTGTGTAGTATGTCTTTTTGTGAATATAGGCTCTTCAAGGGAAAAGGTCACATTTTGGTGGGAGTGAATATTTGACACGTGCTATGAGCCAGCCTCTTCCATAATTGATCAACTAGTCACATAAATACACATAAATCACATAACTGATTTAACTAGATTTTGTTCTCCACATTTATAGATGTGGAAATAGTCTCAGAGAGGACATGTAATTTGGCCAAAGTCATGCAGTTAGTAACTAGGAGAGTTGAGACCCACATCCATGTTTTTATCGCTACCTTTTTTTCCCCCAAATGCGTATCCAACCCTTTCTGTGTGCCAGACACTGGAAGGCACTGGCACACACAAGGCACAAAGAAAGCATTTAGCATTTTCCTGACTGAGTAAATGATAGCAGGAGGAAAAAAAAATGTTCTCTTCTCAAATTCTCAATTTGTATTATAAGCTGAATCACCCAACTTCCAAGGCATATTCAGAGTGGTATTTCTTATGTGGAGTCACAGGAAATGAGCTGACTTAGAGGGAAACTTGGATTTAGGTCCCTGCCCTGTTTCTAAAGCGCTGTGTGACTGAGGGTAAGTCACCTGACATCTCTGGTCTTTGGTTTCTCACCTGTAGAATGAGGAAGGGTAAGGTTCAAGGTTCACGGAGATCCACTTATACTACTGCTTTAAATAAATTTGGGGAATTAATAAATATTATTTAGACTAATGATTATTTGAAGTATCTAAAGAGGGAAAGATGTATTTTATACTGCCAAGGTCTCTTGATTGGCTAATATTCATTGGTAATTAATAAATTGCACCTGTTAATATTTCTGTTTTCAACTGAATTTTTCATTCACACGGACTTGGATAAAGCCATCCAACTAAACTGAGAATGATTAAGCCGTCCAAACTGAGATGGATAAAGCCATCCAACTAAACTAAATAGAGTCCAGTTTATTACAATTTGTGATTTGTTGTGAAGCATATATACTTAGGTTTCTTTAGTAACTATAGAAAGCACTAAAAGTAATAAAAAGTGAACCTGAAAAGCTAAATGAAAACGAATATCAATATTATATATTATTAATTTAGAATCATAGTTTTATTATTTATGCACAAATTTCATATTTAAATAAAATCCTAGCAAAAATCAAGTTCTTTTTGTTGCCCTATAGTAAATATCTGGATATGCATAGCTTTACATATAACACATATATATGATTATATGCATATATGGGCAGAAATCCTGTAAGATGATTATGTATTGAATATCGACCATTAAATCTATAAATTTTATTGTAAGAGAACAATGTTAAGGGAGTGTGAATGATAATACTAAATATTTATTTCCATTTTACTCCTGTATTTTATCTCTTCTAAAATGCATATCTTTTGACATTTTAAACATCTTAAATAAGGATGTATCTTATAATCAATAGTGTGTCATAATAAACTCTTTGGGGCAATTTTTTCATTGCTTAATAATTTATGAAATACAGGTATATATTCAAATGAATTGTGTCTTAGATTTGATGGAATACAGTTAATTATAAATACCGTTTTAAAGTAGATCTGAGATATATATATAAACATATATATATATGTATATATATATATATATATATATATTATGTGCACGCACACACACATACATATACCTGCAGAGACTTTTACCAAAATTGTGAAATTGATTTTTTGGTAAAATATCAAAGGCGGGGAATAGAGGTTTTATTTATTTGATCATGACAAGGAATCATGATGGAAATGAGAGAAATCATCAAAGAAATCAGAGACTTCTAGGTATTTGGGTCTTCTGCTTCAGTTTTCAGATCTCCTCATCCCCAACTAAGAAAGATTTTAAAAAGATTTAAAAAGAAGGTTAAAAAGCATCAGCTGAAATCTTTAGCAGATTAGTATGCACTGATTTCTCTGTCTCTTTCTTAGTTGACTCTGTGTTATATTCCATAAGCAAAACACATTTTAGGAAATGAGAAATTCTTTGAAAAACATCCACTTTAAACTTGACTTCTCTGAGTGGGTGTCTAAAAGATTTCCAGGCCACAACGCCTCACTCCATCGCTGGGTTCTCACCTACGTTTCAGGAGACCACTAAAGTCAAGTTCCCCTGCATCCTCTTGACCTTCTCCACTGTCATTAACAAAAGAAAAGCAAATCTGGGTTTAATACGAAGACATATACACACAGTTTCCCCCAAACACTCTACATATAACGTATATGCCATTTCGTACCAGCACACAAGTCATGGGACTAAATCAACACAAACTCTTTCTTTTCACACAAGTGACATTTTAAGTTTTGGAGTATGTACTTGTGGAAAAGTAAACATGAGAAGCTTGTGTTACTCTATGATTTCAGAAGACATATTTTTGAAGATTGCTTTTATGAAACTGCTTGGATTTGTGTTAAAGCAGAGTAACACAAATGCGCTTAAGCCAAGCAACACAAAGTACTTTGTTTTTCCAAGTTGGGGTTTTTAGAAACATACCTATGTAAAAAGCAAAGGACTTTTGCTGACCTCTGTTATTTGGGTCAGAGATTGGCTTGGAGGACGAAGTATACCAATGTCAAATATATAAGTACAAAGCTTATATTCAAAGGTAACTTCTTTGTGTCCATCAATAGTTGAATCAGATAATGTGATACCAACAAAACATAAAAATGGAGCTAGTGCAGAGCTTTTCACGAGATGCATTCCTTTCTGTTTTAAAGGGATATCATTGTAAGCTTTTCACTCTCTTGTTAATATTTATACCTTTTAAAATGTATTTTTCAAAAATTTGTTTTTGAATTATTGATGAACCCTTTACTAGGAGTGCTTTCCTACTGAGAAATGCATCTTAAATTAGGCATGCATTGACCTTCATGATTTCATATAAACTCTAAATAGAAGCTATGGAGCTGACATTTAAATGGCACTACGTATTTACTTACATGTTTAATTTTTTAATGAAGATTTTGTTTCCTGCTCTTTAACAAATGTTAGTTATGGTTTCTAAGAAAAGAGTCTGTGGGTTTAAAAACAGTGTGTATAACACGTAAGTTATAAGAATTAAAGTCAAGTAATGTGTTTTCAAAATTTCTTTAATAGTAGGTATTTAGAGCTTTTGAAATAAACCCATTTCTATTCTCTTAAACCACAAAACTTAGTAGACTACATCCCCTTCTCTTAGAATATGCTCATACATGGGATGAAGATACTTTTGGACCCTTTGCATTTGTTGAACATGGGGTGAAGGAAAGTAATAGGAATTAAGGTTATGACTTAAAAAAATACCCATTGATTGATCAGGTGATATTAAATATATTTTTAAGCAATTAAAATTCTCATTTGTTCATAATTTAGGAGAGAAATATGCCTTTTATTAACACACTAAATCATTGCTTTATAATAGTTTGGGATGACTTTCCTTACTCAACAAAACTAAGTAGATTCAGTCTTCAGAAGAACAAAATATCTGCTCTCATTGATGAACTCATAGTATAGAAAAATTAAGTGCAGAGAGTAAAATAATGTCAGGAAGGGGCTAGTTACATTTCTAATAGCCTGGAACTTTTTTTTTTTTTTCATTTTTCTTCCTTTTCCCCAACCACCCCTAATTTTTCAGCGTTGGCAACTGCAAAATAAACCAAACAGGTATCTATATTTTATCTTTCTACAGTGTTCCTTGTTCTGTCAGACTCCGTGGTCTTTCCTTTAGCAATCCGGTATTTAAATAGGGCTAACTTCAGTAAGTAGCTACTTAATTGCAGTTTTCTGGACACATGACTAAATAGCTCCATAAGTAATTTCTAGATGAAAAACAATATAAATGAAAGTTTTCTGACATTACTTAACTGATGCTTTATTATTATATACCTTTCTTGGCCATCTGGTTGAAAATCATGCAATTAAGGAAGAAGCCACATGTGAAGACATAAGAGTATGTTTTTATAAGGCAACTGTGAAACCTGGAAAAATGGGAGCTTCACTATGACGAGAATATTCTAAAAAATGATCAGTTTTTACATTAAACCTATGGCTTTTCTACAACACTGACCTTTGGGTACACAGTATGTTTGACTACAGCGAAGAGATGCTCTCTCTGGAATACAGAATGTGGAGGAAGGGAATGTGTGCTTTGAAAACCCTCCACTTGCTCATTATACAGAAGCTACCTAAATTCCCCTTTTGAAGTTACCTTCTCTTGAAAGCAGATCTGATGTCAATGTTTGGAGTAGTCCCGGTAGATTCTTTGAAAGGAAAGAAAACAATAAAATAAATACCCATTAAGTAGGCAATTTTGTGCTCAGTTCCTTTCCAAGCTGTGGGGATTCTTCAGATGGAAGGAACACCAGGTGAAGGGGGCGTGGGGGTGGCTCTCCTCCTGGATGGCTGAGCCACTGAGGTCTCATACCTCATCCTCCTTCACACAGAATCAATGTGGGGACTGCCGGAATTACCAGATCCAGTTGTCATTCCACCTGCCTTCACACTAGAATCACCTGAAGAACTTAAAAAAAAAAATCAGCTTCTTGATCTCCTTGTTGGAGATTTTGATTCACTAGATCAGGGATGGGCACCAAGAAATCAATATTCTTCAAAAGCCCTTCAGGTGATTCTCAGAAATGCCAGGTTGAAAAGGCATCACTCAGCACCAGATTCCCACTCAATACAGAAATCTCTACAGCACCTCCATGATCACCCAGGCTTTATTTCAGATTTCTTGAGATGGGCCTCTCACACCTTTGTCAGGCTATTTACAGAGCTTTAAATAGAAAGCTCATGCTAAAGTGAAGACAAAAAATTCACTTCCTCCTAATTCCTACCTTTAGATTCTAATTTGTCTGAAACACTTTTGTGTGATAGCACTTCCCCTATTTATGCGTTGTCTAGGCCTGGCCTCCCTCACACTACATTCAGGTGACTAGGATGTTGTTTCTGAGTTCTTCATCCTCCTGGGTACCATACTCTATAAGAGAGCCAGGCAGATGTGTGGTGACCATGGCCAAAGACATTACTCCAAATGTGGAGCAACTAACATGTTGCAGAGAGTAGTGTTATTTCCTAAACCTAGGTCCTATACCACTTATATTAGCCCAGTATTAAATCATACCAGCTTTGCTTCTTGTAGCTTTATCACATTTGGGATTCGCCTTAAGTTTATGATCTTTGCTGCCAAGTCAACGTTCTCTTTGTTTACTTATCGAAGTGGTTTTATTCACCCCAATCTACATGTACACCTTTACATTTATTCCTGTTAAACTCACTCTGGACAGTATACAGCACATACGGATGGATAACTTCCCCATCTGACATTAGTTCTTAACCCACTGAGCCACCCAGGCAACCTCATAATATTAAATGACTTTCTTCTCTCCTATCCCCTCACACACCATGAAAAAAACCCACAGCTCTCCAGATAAGAAGACTCTCTTACCGTGTACTTCAAGATCGAATGTGCAGCTGTCAAACTTATCCTTATAGCTGACCTCACACCTGTAGTTTCCTGCATAGTTCTCTTTGGCCTTGATGATCTGCATCTCGAATGTGTATATCTGCAGGGAAATGCATCAGGCATATTTCAGACCCACCATGTCAACAGAAAGAAGCTATCACATTTTGATGATTTACGAAATTCCTCAGCATTGGCTTAAAGCTGTGTCTGTATCTGGGCATTCCAGCCCAGCGTTCTCAACACAGGATGGGTCAGTGTGATTCCCAGCCCCAGGGCACAACAGGGCAACCATGCTTGAGTGCAGACCCCAGGAATGATAACTCTAGAGAAATTCTCTGGAACTGAAATTTCTTAAAGCTGAACTTGAAAATGACCTTCTCTCCACACGGAAGGAACGACTTAGCCAAGCCCCTGTGCCAGGAGTTAAGAGCCATACCCGAGTTTGCCTTTCGAAGGTTTCCTTCAGCTGGAGGTGCTTCCCAGCTTTGCTGGCCAGGTCCATCCATTTCCCTTTGAACCATTTGATGGTGGGTTTTCTAAGAAGATCTTCAGCCTTGACTTTAGCTATAAAGGTGATATTTCCACCTAGAAAAAGCACAAGTGATTCAGGCTGAGGCTTAAAAATTGCTATTTGTTTTGGGAAGGAGTTATAGAGGATTGCACTGTAGAGACTATGATGTGACTGGTGCCCCTGGAGTTGTGCCCTGAATTTTTTACACATGCTCTAGGAGTCCTTAGGATACTCCAACTTGTTCTGTTTTTGAGGTTTAGGAGAAAGAAAAGGAGAAATGGGTTAATCGGTGGGAATAGTTTCTGCTTAGCTTTATCATATATACATGAAATAAAAATAGAAAGCCTTATAAATGTATGGCCTTTTTTCTATTCTTCTTATTAGGTATGATGATGGGAAGTCTGGACTTATATGACCAACTATGACTAAATGAAACTAATATTTTTTAAATCAACCTGCCTATCTGTTTGTATTGACTGATGGACCCTAAGGTCATCAAAACTCTAGCCCAGCACTTTGGCGTCTTCCAGAAACACAAGGGAACAAATATTCCCATATACCTGCAGTATGCTTCTGTATTATAGATCTAAAAGCAGTAATTTTAGAATATAGTCAGTTTTGTGCTCATTTGTTGTGATCACAATATATTCCTTATAAAAATTTATTTTGCAGGGTACCTGGGTGGCTCAGTTGGGTAAGCATCTGCCTTTGGCTCAGGTCATGATACCAGGGTCCGGGGATCAAGCCCCACATCAGGCTCCCTGTTCAGTGGGGAACCTGCCTCTCCTCCCTCTGCTGCTCCCTCTGCTTGTGCTCTCTCTCTCTATCAGATAAATAAATAAATAATTTTTAAAAAATTTATTTCACCAAAATTCCTGAACCCCCAAATCCTCTCTAGCTTACCATACTGTTTTTTTTCCATCATGGCACTTGGCTTTTGTGATTACCTGTAATTCTTGTTGTATGTTCCTCCCATTATGACTGTGAGTTCTGAATGTTCACGTGTTATACTCAGTGCTCAGCACAGTGCCTAAAACAGGTGGTGTAATCAATATTTTTTGAATGAATCTCTCCAAAGTTGAGCCCCCTGTCCCACTAGTTTCCTCTGAGATACTACACCCTATCATACAACGTGTATGCAGATTTGTAATCATCTTATGGAAGGAGCATGTCATAATGGCAGAAAACACTGGCTCAGAGCTTTAAGGTATGCCAGATGCTGCTCATTGTACTTCACAAGTAGTACTCCCATTTTACAGATGAGGTGATTGATTTGAACCCAATCTGGCTCCAGGGTCCAGGCACTCAACTACTATGAAATGATAGCTGTCACTCTTCTTTTCAGGCTATAAAAAGCAGGATTTAGTATATAAATACAAAGGAATAGTATTCATCCATAAAAAGGAATGAGGTACCAATTCATGCTACAGCTTTAAAGAACCTTGAAAACATTATGCTAAGGGAAAGGAGCTGGACGCCAAATGTCGTATATTGTGTGGTTCCATTTATACTAAATATACAGAATAGACGAATCCATAGACACAAAGCAGATTAGTGGTTGGGAGGGAGGAGAGAGGGAGGAAGAATAGGGAGTAATGGCTTGGTGGGGTACATGGTTTCTGTTCAGGATGATGAAACTATTTGGAAACTAGAGGTGGCGATTATACAACACTGATAACCACCGGTCATTTGTTCACTTTAAAGGTAAAGTGCATGCAATGTGAATTTCACTTCCATTTAAAGAGAAAAGCAAGACTTCATGCTTGGCGCTCACCAACTTTCACTGATCCTGTCTGAGGCTTTTCCACGAACAGAGTGGACATCTGGGAATTGGCATTCTGCTTGTCTTGTTCCTCCCCAGCAGGTGATTCACCTAGAGACCATTCTAATGAGCAGAAAGGAAGAAAAGGATCATTTCAGGACCAAGTTCTTCTCAGGCAGACTTACCTGGGTTTCTTGTTCTTGTCAACGCCGAGGCTTTTCTTTGTCTAATAGACCTGGATAAATATAACATCATTCTCTCCATCCCTCTCCCCTGCAGCCATCGGGAGAGAGTGACAGATCCTCATTCTTACAGGGATGCCTCTTTCATGAGAGGGTAAAGAACATTTTGTATTCCTAGAAATAGTAAAACTTTTCAGGTACATTGTTACTCTGTGTTTGTTGGCAGCCATGGTTTGTTTCTCCATTCTGTCTGTCTCCTAACAGATAGACAAGGTGGGAAGTATACTGTGTATTGAGGCAGTACCACGTCATATTAGGTGAATGACTACAGTGTGCCACACCCATATAACAGAACTGGAAAAAACTAAAGGGATAGGTCAGTTTGCTAGTCAACTGGGAAAGATCAAGCAGCCAAACCTGGCCTGGTATTCCTAGATTCCTTGCTGCTATAGGATTAGATAATTCCATTAGGGTTGTATAGATGAGACCATAGTTGGACGATTAAGTAAGGGATCATGACCAGCAGGCACAAATTTCAAGAATACTAGAAGCAAGAGAAGCAGAAAAAGAAAAAAAAAAATCAATTCTTTGAGGCTTTCCCATGAAGACCGAGAAGCTGAAAGTGAAGTTTATTTTCATTTTCTAGGTTGCACTCCAGGTGCTTAGCTGGTGTGAATCAGCAGTCCACTCCAGTGAGGAGGGCAGGGGAGAGAACTGAAGACATTCCCTCTGTCTCCACGAGCTAAATGTAGAGAAGTTCAGTTTCAGCCACTTAGTAACTGGGGGAAAAAAATGCATGGGTGCCAACTCTGTTAATGTTTCTTGAAAAGAAGGAAAAATATTTAGTTATTTTAGTTTTCATGTATCGATCATGCTATTCATGGAGATCATCATGAAGTGACGTCAACTTTCACAATGAAGTTACGCAATGTAGTCACATGATTATGTAGGGGGGTGGGGTGGGGTATGTGTATGTCTGTGAAATTCATAGTAATAATGAATTGTGGCCACTCATATTTGTAATATGAGGGCAGGAACTTTTTTTTTTTTTTTTTTTTCCTTTTTTATACCTACAAGTACCTACAAAAGTGCCTGGTCCATGAGGCCCACAGTAGAATTGTAGTATGTCCTCAGAATGAATTTGTTGAATGAATTGTAGTGATTGCTGACACGGTGCATATGGAGGCTTTTATAAAATGTAATAAAGTTCTATGGAAATGTGAATTATTCTCTAACTTAAGCAGATCCCCCAAATGGAGATTTTCAGTTTCTTCATCTCTGTGCATTTGCTAAATGTTAAAAATGTCAGCTATAATGACCACAAATCTGTGGTATATGTGGTTAAGTTACTGTATTTGTGTGTGTGTCATGCAAAATTAATTATTTCTCAATAAATTAGTTTTCTTGTAAGAGGGTACATAATGAAAAATTGCTAAAAAAAAAAAAGCTACAAACTGAATAAAACAAAGATTAGAATCAAAACCGCTTCAAGAGATGAGGTCATTAGTGACTATATTAGCATGGCGTCCGGTCGCCTTACTCCAGGCGAGTGCTCACCTGAATCTTTTCTTTCCAGGGCCCGACTACCCAAACCTGAAAGGAAAGCGTGATTTGGATGATACAAGGGCAAGAAGTGAAAATGGAGAGCTGACTTCAACCTTCTTGGATTCCCCCAAACCCTGTCTCTCCTCATGATGGGGAGAAAGAACTAGAGTCAGCTTGGGTTGAAAATCAGTAGACCTTCAACTATGAAAGCATCTATAAAAAGTGTGTGTCTTATTTAAGAAACAATAATAAAATAAAATAACGCAAATATCTAAAGAACAGAGGATAAGGGCATACAGCTGGAAATAGATCAAACATTTTGTCCCTAAAATTTATATCCAAGATTTACTAATCTTATTTATTTCACAAAGAAATTCTCCTTTTGTTTAAAAAAAAATAGGGGTGCCTGGATGGCTCAGTGGGTTAAGCCTCTGCCTTCAGCTCAGGTCATGATCTCAGGGTTCTGGGATCAAGCCCCACATCGGGCTCTCTGCTCAGCAGGGAGCCTACTTCCCCTTCTCTCTCTGCCTGCCTCTCTCCCTACTTGTGATCTCTGTGTGTGTGTCAAATAAATAAATAAAATCTTTAAAAAATATATAAAAGATCACCATTAAAACCAAAGTATCCCTCCTGGGCTGACAGGGGCAAAACGTCGTGCCCCTGTTCTACACACTGTCTCATCAAGGTTCTCTGCCTTTCCTTTTTCTTTACTGTCAATTAACAATAATTATAATGTGGGGTAAGATGTTGGAATTGTCCTAACCTGGAGGCAGGGCGCTAGGTGGGGAGGCTTCCTCTTCATCTGAAACAAGAAATAGGAATAAAAAGTCAAGAAGAAAAGGATTTTGTCCTGAGTATCCTGCAAAAAGAGAAAGCTGAAAAAGAAGAAAAGAAAACACAAAATGCTTTAAACTGATGAGTAAGCTTCAGAAGACTCAGTACCTAAAAGATTAAACTCAATATTTCAGATCAAAAAGAAAAATAAGTAAGTGGATGAGAGAATAGAGAAATCCTCTGAAAGTGTAGATTGAGAAATGAAACTCTGTGCAAATATTTCATGTGATTGTACATTAGGAAAAAAAATTAATGTTAAAAACCAAACCTTAACAAAGTCAACAATAGAGGTGTTTTCAAGTTCTTATTTTGTAACCTGAAGTCAATGTCAGACGTAATTCATATGCCATAGTCATTTGGACATAGACATAAAAAAGCATAAATGAATGAGAACTTAGTCTCTTCTGCCCCTGAAAAACTTGTGATTAATTCCCCTTTTATATTTAGGAGACAAAAGGCAAAAGTGACTACATTAACTAAGATAAATAAATTTGTCACACTTGCTAAATTTACCAATATTAATTTTAGGAAATTTGAGGGCATTTTCCCATGATTATATGAATGTTGGTATGCTGTATACGTTTTTAATCCTTATGAAAGCACGTTTGTAAAATTAAAAATATGCCTTATATTATTTATATACAGAGGTACTGAATATTCTCCATTTCTAAAATGTCTGAATTTCGAAGTGTCTTTACAATTTTAGATGTTTAAATAGGCATTTGGTGTTATCTGAATCTCTGCCTTTGCTTTCCCAAAGCATAAACATTAATGTTAGGGTAAATAATAATAATCTTTGTACTTAAAACACTAGAATAGTTGTGAATTTCAAAGCACAAACCTATATGATTATATAAAATAGGATACAGGGCACATGCACCCAGCTGTTAATTTTAAAGTGCTTTAAAAAATTCCCAACAAGAGGTAAAATAGCACATTTTTATATAATCTATTAGAATAGTTACTACAAAGATTATTTACTAGCCTGAAATTCTTTTCTAAAACTGCCAACCAGCAATATGTATTATTACTTTTTAACAAAATAATGAATGTAATACGTAAGAAACTTAATGTCATTATCTTTGAAATGGAGGAGATTCGCTGAACACTGTGCGATTTAGGAATCTCCAGAGGAAACTTTCTGGGCTCAAAGAAGCTTGAAAAATGCTAAACTAAATGAAGTTAAATGCATGTATTTTACTGGATTGTATGAATGTGCACTTCCTGAAGGGTATCACAGACTTCTGTGTGCTAATGGGCACTGACATTTAGGGATAGAGATAAAAAAAGATCCAGCAGTTAGCCTTTCCCAAACTTCGTTCATTTTTTCAATACTTTTCTCCTGAAACATCTGTTAATATTCCACAAAATCATGCATTTGGGGAAATATAGCTATGTCTGAGCTATTCCAAAACACCGTTAAATAATCACAATTCTGCATAACTAAAATAAAATATCTTGAGATTTTTCTATATTATTAGCTATGCATTTAATTCAGTATTTGAATTTTATTCTTGCAACCTAATCAGAGACTCTTATTTACTGAAATATGTAAAGAAACTTGATTTTAGGAATGCCTGTGTGGCTCAGTCGGTTAAGCGGTTGCCTTCGGCTCAGGTCTGGATCCCAGGGTCCTGGGATCAAATGCTACATCGGGCTCCTTGCTTGGCAGGAAGCCTGCTTCTCTCTCTCTCCCTCTGCTCTGCCACTTTGCCTGCTTATGCTCTCTCTCTCTCCCTGTCAAATAAATAAATAAAATCTTAAAAAAAAAAAGAATCTTGATTTTAAAGCCCTGTCAAAATTCTTGAAAATAAAGTTTTAAACCTCAAACAAATCCTAGAAAGGAGCATCTTTGCTATATGTAAAGTAGAAGCTAGAACCATTTTGATCAAATGATCGCTTCATTTTAGGCATTTTTATGGTTGCGTGTTTGCTTTGTGCACTGTGCATGGTGAATTGAATTAATTGTCTAGAATTCAAAATGAGAAAAGAGTATTAGCATACCTTCATAAAACTAAAATGAAAGGAGAATCCACTTTTTAAGTAAACATCTGATAGGTGAGTAGTTTCAAAGTCCACTAAATGATAGAGGGGAGTGGGCAAGGAATGAGCTAGTTGGGTGATAGGCTTTAAGGAGAGCATTTATTGTGATGGGCACTGGGTGTTAGATGGAAGTGATGAATCACTAGATCCTACTCTTGAAACCAATATTACCCTATATGTTAACTAACTAGAATTTAAATAAGAACTCAAAGCAAACCTAAAACCTTTTGGGGGGGCATGTCCATTTATTTTAGACTATTACTGTATTTTAGACCATTACAGTGTTTTAAGGTATCATGAAATGATACTCTGGATGATCCAACATTACTTCCGAACACCAGTTACTTCTCAATTGACGATTCATCATACATACATGTTCAAATTTACTGAAGTGCTAGAAAATATAATAGACCAGGGGCAAAGTTTTTGATTCCCTTTCAAAAGTAGCTTTGGTCCTGGCATCCCATTAGATTGGAAATGTAGTTAAGATGTTGGATCCTGACTTTAAACTCTTGAGAAGTTGCCTGCTTGAATTTGGTTGAATTGGATGAGAATGAAAGGTCTAATTGTTCCCATTTACTGTGAGAAAACAGGTTCTACTGCTAGCAGAGAAACTGAATATCCAACTTTTCTGGGTTGTGCCTAATTCAACAACACATATGTGAAAGGCTTGGCATCATACAAAGAATATTTTCAAACAAAACAAAACAAAAAATACAATATGTAAGTTATATTTTCTTTTTTTCTGTTTACAAGTGACTACCATAATGATGAAAGACATCTGTTCTTGGATCCTTAGGGTATAGCATATCTAAAGACCAGAGACCATAGCAGCAGACTCTCTCCCCTAGTTCATGGAAGGAAATTTACCGAAGCAAAATTTCACTTGTCTTTAAGTCATGGGAAAATAGCATTTGTAAAACCATCAAAATGATTCTTGAAATAACTGAAGTTCCCAGAGAAGAAAGCCTGGAAAGCAGAGAAGAAACTCGGCCTCATATTACAAGCCTGGGATTTTAAGGGGGCACACATGAAATCTGGAATGCAGGGTGAGAACTGAAGAGAGAGTAGAATATATAGATTCTTATGCTTCTACATACTTACTTTGCCATAAATTAACTTCTACTTGTGGTTGATTTAAGTTGCCTTTCTAAATTAATTTTTAAGTCATGCAAACTTGGGACAATAGATGAGATCTTTGCAAAGACCAAAAAGCACATAAATTAAAATATGTGGCTCTCAACAAACCTCACTTAAATACCTATATAATACCTTGTTTGATTGTGACTAAGTTCAGAATCCTCAAGTGGAGAAATCAGTTGTGGAAAACGTTGGCTCCCATGACAAAAATAACAAGACCAGCAACAACAACCATGTGTGGAAGGCAGTAGCATCAACAGCTAACATGAATTCATCATGTTTGGAGGCATTGGATAAATTTATCATAGTTTCATAATGAAAAGGCACATGCCTTCACATCTTGATGCTTCTAAAATCAGAATACATATATTTGATGAGTTTTTTCCTCCTCCAAATCTATTAAATCTATGTTGCAACTTATAATGGTTGTGTCCCAGAATTGAAAAATGTGGTAATATTAGCTTCTAACAAAGACCATTACAAAAAATTAATGTAATTAGAAAGCATAGAGAAAGTCCATTATATGGTTGGTTGTCTGACACCTAAAGGTAAAATTAGACACAAAAAAAATGTAGCATTGAGTAAAAAGCACCAGAATAATGTTATTGCAGAAAAGGGATCTAAATGAAGAAAAAGAAGTTTAATCATTCTTTTAAGAATTTTCATAACAGTTAAGAGAAAACTGGGTGGAACTTGGTCTGATTCACTTCCTCATCTGCCAACCACATTCACACCAAATGAAAGATTCTTCATCTCAAGTTACATGAGATCTTTAATATGCACAAGGTTCATTCACGATAGTTTATGTGGTAATATTAATGTGAGTGCCTGGAAAAAGAAAACACATCTTTATTTACTTGCAGTGATTACAGAACCAAATATTTTTCTGGAAGAAAAATAAAAAGAGGCAGTAAATATCCCAGTTGGGCTTACTGAAATATGGACAGACTATAAACTATTAAGATGCAAAAACCAAAAAATCGTTTTTAAATGTCAGAAGTTATGTATGGAAATGAATACTGCTCTTTAAAGTAGTGTTTGATTCTATGCTCTGACACATCTGGAGTTACTTTTAAGACCTGTTTTGAACCTCCCTTAGGGCCAATTGTTAAGGTAGAGAAGAGACCCAATCTCACTACCCTGTGTTCACATGTACCAAGGCTGGCTGATCTAAAGAAGTATGATCCTACTTGATCACCCACATTATTCTTTACACATGGCTCTCCGTGACAATTGCCTCTTCTAAAACTGTCCTCTGCTGACGGTTGCTCTCCTCTCCAAAGCTCCCTAAAGTTGGCTCCAGAACTGCAGGACCCAGCAGCCAGACCTGTGCCTGGCACAGAGCCAACACTTAGTGAAAACTTGCTGAATAAGAGGACATTGGGATAAAAGACAGATCTTTGGTCCCCCTGAGCATATAGAAAGTACTTCATTGATTTGCCACCTGTATTATTCTGGATGAATTCTAAGCCATGGTAGCATTGTTTTTATGAGGACATTGCTTCCCAGTATGATTACTCTAAATGGGATTTGTGCATCTAATTTCTGGTATTGTTGTTTGATTACACCCATTTCTATATTGTCATCTCTTTTGTTTCAATTCCAGGAGAAAGTTGGCAGTACTAGGGAGCAGGATAGCTGGATGGACAACTCCAGAGGCAAGCGAGCAAATTAACAAACACATATTAAAACTTCTTCCTGGGAAATCAGCTATTTCCCAGATAGAGACCCTTAGTAAATGTGAAATATTTGGCAAATCTAACTACAAACACTACTTATAAGATTGATTTAGGAACCAAACAACGTTCTGCAGCTATGAAAACAACAACAACAACAAAAAAAACCTTTTCAGAACATTTCCAGATTGTTGTAGAAAAATTCAGGCAATCTGAGAAAAATATTAAGGCTACATTGTTGTGAATGATGTTCTTACTGGTAATAGTTTTGGAGCTATTAACTGAATATACTTCAATTAACTCAACAGAGGACGAATTAAAGTCCTGAAAATGTACTAATATCCAGGAGTGACCATTTTCAATAGTTTTAAGTGAGTTGGCCTTACAGTAAAAATCATCCATCTGTTCTGACACAGTGCACAACCCCAGTGTCTCCTCCTCAATCTCATTGACTAAAAGTATGCATGCGATATTCATACTCCTATCCAGCAAACATGGCAAAAGGGAATACAAATCTCTGGAGATGACCACTGTCCATATCATCAACAGCTAAGCCCTCCTGGAAACTCAGTTGTTCATTCTACAAGTATTTACTAGGAGATTGCCACATGCCGCTCTCTGCCAAACACTGGGAGAAATGAGCTAAGGGGACCAAAGAGGTGTTAAGACATGGTGCCTGACTGTCAGAAAACTTCCAACCTGTTAGGGAAAGGAGTGAACCACTAATACGTGATTAAGTGGAGAAAAGAGTGATTTAGCAACAGAGGCGAAAGGTCCAAGAGAAATCAGGAGGAGGAAGGGCAGATGAAAGTGAGCTAAGACAGTCAGATGGAAGCTGCACAGAGGAGTGGAGCCTGAATTGACTGGTTAAAGAACAATGGGATGGGCTGAGGGCTGGGGGAGGGTAAAGGGTAGGAAGAGACACTCTGGTCAATGCAGAAGAACCTGTCCTGTTGCCCCTGTCAGTCTTGCTATGCTCATGCAAGCCTTCTTTCTCAGCCAGGGAAACACATATAGCCATGATTGCGTTGCCTTTTACTTAAGCATTTTCTTTGAAATTTCCCTGTCCTTGATGAAAGTGAGTAATAGTTGAAGAGGATTGTGTATTAAGAAATAACTTCCAGGGGCGCCTGGGTGGCTCAGTGGGTTAAGCCGCTGCCTTCGGCTCAGGTCATGATCTCGGGGTCCTGGGATCGAGTCCCGCATCGGGCTCTCTGCTCGGCAGGGAGCCTGCTTCTCTCTCTCTCTCTCTCTGCCTGCCTCTCCATCTACTTGTGATTTCTCTCTGTCAAATAAATAAATAAAATCTTTAAAAAAAAAAAAAGAAATAACTTCCAACCACCTACTTTTCTTTATTTAGGGGTGTCACTTTGTATCATAAACCGATTTGCTTCCTAATCTTGTAGAGCAAATGTAATCATGGCAGTTTATGTGGTTAGGCACGTGACTTCATGTGGCCATGGCCTTGCTTAACTTCTGCAAATGTCGGAAAAAGTAAGGCTAATTACAGGATTCCTTAGTCATCTGTCTTTGCTCTTTTATCATACTGTGTTCTACATATAGTAATGAGCTTTTATTGTACATTGACTGGTTGATTTTAACCATATTCTCATGTAAGCATGTGAATATAATATAATGACTTTTCATATTAAGGGTCAGTCACAGGCTTTGTTGAAACACTGACAGCTTGCCCTCTGGGATTATATCATCTACTTTGTTGGTTGAGCCTTACAACCTAGTCCAACTACCTTTCCAAATTTGGAAACAGAGGTGTATGCCATTGGTCTTGTAGAGAATAATGTTACAATAGCTTCAGCCAAGATGCCCAAATATCCTTGAACCCATCTCATGGAAGGAGTTCTAGGAGTTTGCACTGTCTGCATTCCATAAGCAAATAACCTTCAGACTGTAGCCCACATGGCCAGGAGTAGTATTCATGTTACTATCCATGGGAGCCACTGAAGGTCAAGGACAAAATGAGTGCACCAACATTGTGTGTTCATTTATGAAAGTGTAAGTTCAAGGTAGCTGAAGTAAAGAGGTCCAGTGTACTGAAAAAAAGAGAAAAGTATTTTATTAATGTATAGGAGACAATAATACCATAGGAATTAGGTAATGAAATATGACATAGTAAGAACAAAGAAATACTTAGCATAATTTTGAGTAGCATCCAAGACAAAGAGAAATATCTTATTGCAATCAGGAAATAATTGGTTATTCCAAAATTTAAACTATGTGATTCAATTCACAAATAAAAGATGAACGTTTAAAAATGATGATACAAACATACAGGCAGAACTGTCAAATCTACCTCTGTGAAAACTTTCTTTTTTGGAAGAGTAATGCTCCTTATCTTAGAAGAGCTGGTCAGTAATGACAATGACTTCCTCCATGGGGAGACAAAGGAATGAATATTTCATGGATCCACAGCAGTACATGATAAAGATGATTCATTTTCTCAGATTGGATTATGTCCATATAAAATAAAAATAGAATAATATTGTAATGATAAATGAGTTTCCAGCTCAATAAGGAGCAACATAATGTTTGCTTAAGGTTGTATGTGTCAACGTACATAAGCCATTATATAAGTCCATGAAAATACATAGTGCTACAAAATGAGATGCTAGCCTTCAAGATTACTAGTGAAATCTGGAACAGTTCACACAGTAATACAAAAACAGTTTTTTTTTTAAATTATGTGTAATCCAGATAACTTTCCAAATTGGCGTAATCCCCTAAAGATCAGACACATCTTTTCCTTCACATGCACGTAACTTGCAAACTACCAATTAATTTGCTGGCATCTCAACAAACACTTGTGATATTTTTATCATTGTTGTTTTTCTTTTAGAAATATGTATCATGGGGCGCCTGGGTGGCTCAGTGGTTTGGGCTGCTGCCTTCGGCTCGGGTCATGATCTCAGGGTCCTGGGATCGAGCCCCGCATCGGGCTCTCTGCTCCGCAGGAAGCCTGCTTCCCTCTCTCTCTCTCTCTCTGCCTGCCTCTCTGCCTACTTGTGATCTCTGTCTGTCAAATAAATAAATTAAATCTTAAAAAAAAAAAAAGAAATATGTATCATGAAAACTGATCCATTCATTATGCTGACTGGCCATGCAGAGAAGATGCGAAAGAACTCAAAACCACACTGATCAAAGGAAATGCAGAGAAATTCTATCAGACCATCATGACAATCATTACTGACCTCTTCCTGCTTCTAATTTTGTTGAATTCAGCCTTGTTCTCCCTCCCTCTAACTCACCTTTTGCTGGTGTGGTTTCAGCCTCCTTCTCTTTATTTGGTTCTGTGTGGAAAGTACAAGCACATTTTTAAAAGTGTCTTAAAGAAAACATTTTATTATGTGATGAGCAACGGGTAGAGGGAGGGAGAGAAGAAATTAATGAGAACAGAAGAGATCATAAATGATTCTACATATTCATTTATTATGCTATACATGAGTTATGAACTTGGGAATGATAATGTAGAATCACATTAAACTTTTAATAAAAGCAATGAGTAAATCTGACCACTTTTGTAAAAAGTATACAGAGAAACATGCAATACAGATTTTGTTAAAATATACTTAGCTATGCTGGGACTATGTTAAACATGCTGGTGTGAAAGTGAGTATAAAATGTGGGTCACTTCATTTTAGACCTCAAAAGGGACTGACTTTTTAAGGAAGATTGACCCATGTAATGATTCCAATTGTTTAGACTTCCGGTTAATATAGTAATAATGAGTCAGGGTATAAAATCTATAATTGTCCAGTAGTTTCAAGGAAAATATTTTGGTGCATGTACTAATCTTCTAGGTTGAGATGAGTGGCAATTAATGGAACCTGAGAGCAGTAACATCCGATTTCATCAGTTGAGATCTCTCTGTCCGGAATCATATTTAGATACCTGCAAATGGTGTCTGCCTTGGGATATGTGTAAGAAAATAATGATTTTAAGCATGAATTCTCTCTCTTTCTTGGATTGATGAGCAGAGGTCTGAATCTCAGCTAACTAATAACTATTTTAAGAGTTTGGGAGGAGACCGGTTTTAGCAACAGGAGGTCAGTATTATACAATGAGTATGAAATATGCGTATGCTATAACAAGGGAAAATTTAGAGTGGCTCAGTGACAGCAACTGATCTGAAGAATAGAAGGAAAAAGTTATATCCATAATGGCCTGTAGGTCCTCAGTGTACTCAGTATTGTCAAAAATAAATTGGTATGTGCAAGGAGAAAACACACCAAAGAACATCCTAAGAAGAATGTCACACTGCACCGGCTAAAAGAAGACTACACAGAGCTTGTCCCTGTTTGAACCCATAAGGCACAGAGCCTCATTCATTCATTTTGATACATAGCAATATTCTTCTATACTGTTTAAGGGCTTTGAGAGTGTGAATCCAGTGTTCTTAGCTGGACAAAGGGGCTCCCATGAACAGTCAGATTTCTCAAAGTTCCCTCCTGAAAATGATCTCCAGGATGGAAGAGCTTCATAATCTCATTATAAATGTCCATGCAAAAAGATCACCAGCAACTAAGGCCTAGTCAGCTTCTCTTTCACCTAGACTGTGGTCTCCAGTGCTCTCTCATCCCCTTCCTTCACACCGTGTTGTCAACTTAAGAAACCTGCCTTGAGTCACAGATGGCCTTGGGAGGGTCTCCCAGTATTGCTTGCGTTTCAGTATGGCGGTTGTGTTATACTAAGGAGTTCTTCAGGCTGTATTTTATCTTCTACTTGGTTGTAAGCAAACAGAATCCAGGGAAATGTTTTCCGCTTAGAGTTTCAGTCTTTTCTCTTCCTTAGGTCTATGTGAACGCAAAAGCGGGCTTCACCTGCTCTGTGAAGTAGTAATGCCCACTGTCGCTCCCTACAACTCTTTACTCCTTGTTTTTTTGTTGCCACCTGGTGGACAACAGGGTACTAAGAACGGGAGAAGTGGAGCCTCAGAGGCCACCAAACTGTCCTGAAAACTGCTTCTCCAGGTGCTTGCTGGTGATATAGTTCAAGTGGGCAGGAGGCTGCTTGTCTTCCAGGACTGAGGTAAAATGTGTTCCCTAAACTCACAAGAAAGTGTGGGCTTTGTTTGCCTTTAGCTCTATGTGAAGAAGTGCTACAAATCCTTCATTCCCTTGGAGGCTCAGGCTCCACAAAGCTAAAACATGGGCATAACAACAACTTTGGCGTCACTAGAAAGGTTTCGTAAGTATATGACGTGCCATTCAAATCAGGTACCATGAGACGGATATATAAATGCAATGCATTATTATTATGACTATTATTAGTAGTCTAAACTTATGCCAAGTGTGGTCATCCAACTTCTCCATAGGAGTTAGGTTAAAACTCACAGCTTCAGTGGAGGCCAGATCATGCTGGGGTGGACGTTCTGTATTTGCGGCCCAAACACGTGAAGCGGTGTTTTTACTCACCTGGGGGTGGGGCTGGGGCTGGGGCTGGGGCAGACACTTCATTTTCTGGAAATGAAAAGAATAATGGAAGTGTTAGTCTCACTTCTCACAGGCAAAAGCTATTTTCCAAAGCCCCACACTGCCCTCAACTCTAGGCAGCCAACTCACCTGTACTGACAAGAGGGATGGAGCAGGAAAAGTTTCAACCTGTGGCCAAGACATACTGCCTTTTAGTGTGTGGTATGAGGTGAGGATCTAAATCGTAGTCTATAGATTTCCATGGTGGACCGATGGGCAGAGCACAGGTAAAGTGGGGATCCAGGGTGTCCTGGCCAGCAGGCAGAACATTTAATGGCATTTAAACTGAGCCTGTTTTCCTTTTCTGGAAAAGTGAATACAGCACTTATCCCCTATGCACAGGTTGCAAAGAGCAGAAGATGAGACACACTGAGTGGCGTGCGTGTCCCTCATGGTCCAAAGTACTCACACCCTGCAGAACCTAAGGTGAGGACAATGCTCGTAAATGAGAGCCCGCTTTCCCCAGAGAGCGAGGACACGGTGGCATCTCTGACATCATCTTGCTCCCATGAGACATGCTTCCTGAATGGTGATGAGACCAAAATCCTCTGGCTCTGCAGAGTTATCACAAGTCAAAGCAAGACTCATTGGGAAACAGAATCAACTCCTCTCCCGGTCATTTCTGGGAATGCAAGTATCTGGTGTAGATTTCTTTCCTTTTTTTAAAAAAATTTTTTATTTATCTATCTATCTATTTGCGAGAGAGAGTGCATGTGAAGACGAATGGAGGGGCAGAGGGTGAAGGAAAGAGGGAATCTCAAGCAGGCTCCACACCCAGCACGGAGCCCAGTGCAGGGCCTTGACGGCAGGACCCTGACATCAAGACCTGAGTGGAAATAACCAACCGAGTCACTCAGACTCCCCCTGGAGTAGATTTCTATCTACACATATCCAAATTTTTGAGAACTTTGGTTCTGAGGTTTTTATACCTGGCTTTGGATATCCAGAATTATAAAGAAGGCTGGCAGTGAATTCTGTTAAAGAAACTTCTGTTAAAAAATATATTATGTCCAAGTAGCTAAAGGAATATCCCATGACCAAAGGGCATGGAATTTCCCGTTGAATCCCCATGGATTCCGTGAACTGGGAATTAGTGACATGTGTGTGAATCAACTCCTCCTTCTCCAGGGCAGGAAGAGGCAGTTAATGAAGGTAATCTCCTTTAAACTTATTTTCTGCTTGTCAAAGAAAAATTTTCATATTATAAGCACATGTGGGATCCCAGGAGCTCTGTTCCTGTCCAGATCTAGGATTTTCTAGTTATTTTTCCCACGACTGGCTCTTTCTATGCAAAGAGGAAAACAGCTCACAGCAAAGAGTTTAGCCCAAAGGTCATCACTATGTGTAGTCTTGGCAGGCTGGAATGAACATAGAAGAAAGAATGGACTGCACCCCAACAGATCAAGAAAGGAACAACACAGTGCTATCAGGATGCCGTGACATCTCCTTCCATCACTAATTTTTTTGTGTGTGTGCTGGGTACAAACTCCAAATTAAAAAATAAAAAAGTTTCATTCAGATTCCCATAAATACCGTACTATTTACTAAAGAGGAAGAAATAAAACCAAAGGAGAGAAAACGTATAGCTTTAGGGCAGAAAGTAATGTGGCAGGATGCAATGTAGTTTGAGGATACAGTGAAACAAGTGTCCCCTGGATGGCATCGAGAGAAACGCTTTAGTTTCTTTACCACGTCATGGAAAGGATCTGTAGTGCCAGATCAACCAGAAGACAAAGCCTTCAGCCAAAGCATTTTATTTTCAGAGAGCTGAGTGCAGAAATGGGAATCTAATGTTGACCCCTTGGCTTTGGGTGAGTCGTTGCAGCGCACAGGTATCAGAATACAGAGAGCAAGAAGCCAACTTCTTTGGCATACTATCTTTCGGACAGGGTCATTGTTGCCTAATGCCCGAGAACCTCTGCCTGGCTCTCCTTGTAGATGAGTTTCTCTGGCTTCCAGCCTCTTTTTCCCATAACTGCAGGGATTACTTAATGCCACAACCGTGTTTCACCCTGTTATTCTACCAGAGAGGGTCTCTGTTCCCTATTTGGTTAGGTCTACACTCTTTAAGTTCACATTCAAAGCCTTTGCCAGTGGGAACTTCCTCCTTCCCTTCCCTTAGCGCACCCTGGTGGCCTCCGCTGTTCTGGTTTCTCTTTTCAATGTCTGACCTTTCTGCCCCTGAGAAGACTGATGATCTTCTCCCCAGTAGACTTTATTCTCTGCATGTGATTGTGTCAGGTAGATCTCGGTTTGAATCCTGACTCTACACCTTATTAGTTGTGTAATCTAGGGTAATTCCTTAATCTCTGTCAGCCTCCCTGGACTCATTTGTGAAATAACAACAAGGTACTAATCTAACTAAATTATAAGCACAGTTCCCATATGTAGATAGAGCTCTATAATTTACAACAATAACTACTATCGTTGTTTTGTCAGTCTTGATCTATCTTTTTGTATTTCTCTGAGGATTCCCAGAACTGATTTTCCCTTCTGTTCCCCTCCCTTATTCTCTTGGCATTCTGAAACCCATGATAATATACTCTTTATTCACTAATTATTTTAAAATTATTTTCCAGGGGCGCCTGGGTGGCTCAGTGGGTTAAGCCTCTGCCTTCGGCTTGGGGCATGATCTCAGGGTCTTGGGATCGAGCCCCCCATTGGGCTCTCTGCTCAGCAGGGAGCCTGCTTCCCCTCCTCTCTCTCTGCCTGCCTCTCTGCCTACTTGTGATCTCTTTCTATCAAATAAATAAAAAAATATTTAAAAAAATTAAAAATAAAATTATTTTTCATTTATCACAGTGTATTTGTTTCTTTTCCCTCCTAGCTGAACAAGAACAGGGATCTTTCATTTCCTTTCTTGTCTCCCTAATACCACATTTTCTTGTTGGAAACACATTAAATGCATAGTGAATTGATAAAAAAAAGAATTCAAAGGACTTCATTGGTGATAGTGTAGGGACTATCACACTGGCCATGCTTTCTCAGCATCTATGTAAACAAAAGCCCATTTTTGTAAGGGAAGCTATGCTTGCTTACTTAAAATCCTGTTTTGGAAGTAAGGCCAAGGGTGAAATCTAATAAAAATAAATAAAAGAGAATTACTCTGGATACTGAAACTGTGTTCTGAATGTGAATTGTCCGTTTCCATTGTGTTTGTATGTAAAAGCCCCCAAATCAAAACAAAATGAGAATTTAAAGGGCTTAGTTCAAGTTCCAACAAATCCACAGAATTTCGATCATTAACTGCCAATTGGATTATCAACAGAACTACAGAAATATTATAGAATATTAATGCTGATATTTTTAGAGTGTTTGCACTCTAAAAATGCCTGCTTGGTATGAAGGCAGAGCCAGAACTTTTCCTTCTTGAAATCATAGAAACCCTGTTACTTTATAGCCAGTGGAGAAATAAATAGGCAGCAACTACTTATAGGCCTCCACTGCATGAAGGACACAGTGTATGCTAATGGGTGTTAATCCTTACCATCCTTAATACTCCCTAAAATCAGTGCTTTAATTATCCCCATTTTGCAGATGGGAAGTGAGGCCCTTTGAGGTCCCTCAGCCCATTGAGGGTGGAGCCAGGCTCTGTCCGGTCTGCCTGAGTCAGAACTTGGACTTTATCACGTGGGACTGCACTTCCCTTCTCAGCTTTCATATTTGGTGGAGGCAGAAGTGGACTGATGGACTTTCCAGAAATATCACTCCATTTTTCCTGGTGAGCTGGTTAATCTATTGCCATGGCCACATAGCCTCCTATGGGTGTTGTTCTAGCTGTAGGAGTGGAATGTGCCTGAAGTTCCTTATCTATGTAGTGGACACAATAGCATAACCTATCTTAAGAGTTGTTGGGAGAAGTGGGTGAATTCCTGCGGAAGCAAGGAATGTGGTAGACACCATATACACTTCAATCTCTTTTTATTGTTATCATTGTTATTGTCATAATTTTACTCTGACACATTTGTGAGAACAGCACTCCTGTCTTTCTACACATGCCATTTGCTAGGGATTTGACTTATTTCTAGGTCTGTGGCTGTATCACGTTAGAACATGTTTGGAATTGGGTCGGGGGCTGAGGAAGCAGAGGAGGTAGACCTCTCACTCTCCTAACCGTAAAATGGTAATAGTAATTGATTTTTGATGAAATTTACATACACTGCAGAGTCTGTACAATGTAGATAAATGGACCCACCAATCAGTAAATCCTCGTGGAAGAGAAAGGATAAAAAGATGAACTCTCAATAGTTTGCAAGACATTTGAAATGAAGAATTCCAGCTGTCTTGGACCTGAAGAAATGGGGAAGCTGGAATGGTAAAGGCCACAATTAAAGGAATCAAAGGAATTAGGTTGAAAATGCACGATTACAGGCATGTCTCAGAACCCAAGGCATCTCCTTTTGCCTCAAGGAACTGCTCATATATCTCTCTTACTCCAAGGCATCTTTTGTCGCTGATAGGTTGTGCCAAGCCCAGCTTCACCCACACCTCTAAGAGCCATTTGTATGTTCCCCAGATTCATTAGCTGCCTCTATAACAATGATTCATACACAACGATTTCCATAGTACCCACTGAATGGGAACTGTGGGAAGAAGGACCCAGGTGGTCGGAATTCATTGAGCATAAATCTATTATAAATCTCCCAAGAGTGGGCACTGATAAGATGAGATGCCTGTGTTTAAGAAACTCACAGATTGGGGCTCCTGGCTGGCTCGGTCAGTGGAGCATGCAACTCTTGATCTTGGGGTTGTGAGTTCAAACCCCATGTTGGGTGTAGAGATTACTTTAAACATTTTTTTTTTTAAAGATTTTATTTATTTATTTATCTGACAGAGAGAGAGAGAGAGAGACAGAGCGCACAAGCAGGCAGAGAGGCAGGCAGAGGCAGAGAGAGAAGCAGGCTCCCCACTGAGCAAGGAGCCCGTCGCAGGGCTTGATCCCAGACCCCGAGATCATGACCCGAGCTGAAGGCAGCGGCTTAACCCACTGAACCACCCCGGTGCCCCTACACATTTTTTAATTAAAAAAAGAAGAAGAAGCTCACAGGTAAATTAACTACTCTTTTCTATCGAGTCAGTCACAAAAGCAGGTGGCTTTGCACTCTCAGAACATTCAAGACTCAACATCTATAGTCCCTCCAGTGCTTCTGAAATTGCTGTGCACATATGAATCACCTAGGGATTTGGTCAAGTGCAGATTCTGATTCTGGGGGTCTGTGGGGGTGTAACTTTCTGTACTTCTAACAGGCTCTCAGGTGATTCTGAGGCTGCTAGTCCACACCCCACACTTTGGGTAAGTAAGCTCAGACTATGCCCTAAATATCACCTAATCCTGTCCCATTTCAAACGTGATTGTAAATGGTGAAGGGTTTACAGTACATGGGGAGTTTTCCTCTCTGATCACAAGATTCTTGAGGACAAGGTCTGTCTCCTCCTCCTTTTCAAATTCTGCACAGCAGGTGCTCTATAAATATAGTTGACTGGCACAGTGTTCCTACCCGCACAAAAACCCCTTCTTCTCATTGCCAAGAAATCAAGAACCATTTGCTGGCACTCCAAGGGCAGCTTTCTTCATCTGCGTTACCCACAGAGAACACTATGTCTCCCATTGGCGACCCTCCTGCTGGCTGAATGCTGGAAGGCATTCACCCAACCCCATCGTTTCTTAACAATGGCAGGAGAGCAATCAGGCTAGAGTTTTGCCCCTTGGTGCCAATACAATCCTTGCCTTTCTAAGGAATTCTGCCTTCCAAAATCTGGGCTGTAAATAACCCAAATAATAAAAATTTCAGCAAATAACCCTCAATCAGCCATGCCAGTTCCACTGTCAATTAGCTTAGCCCTGTCCACACTCTCAGGAGGCACCTGTCCTTGGGAAGCTCTCCATGTCTTTAGATTTAGAGCAGAAGGTTATTTATTAAAGGGAGGCCCTGCTAGGCTTCTGCTTATTCATAAACCCAAAGGCAGCTTTTGTAGGACTTTTCTGCCAGGTGAATGAAGTCAGACTTTTGTCTCCCTCTTCCCCTTGCCTTGATTAGGAAACACACAAACGGGATGGACTAAAGGATGTAGAACCTGCTGTTTTAAACTTCTTTTTAACAAAAGGAAGAAACTCGGAAACCCAGAAAATAATAAGCCCAAGGAAATATTCTTATGGACAGCATGAAAACGAACTAGATTCTGAACCAGCAACGAAAGCTACCTCCTTCTTCCTCAGGCAAGGATGGCTGTTCTTTGATCCTTTTTAGTTCACAGATATAGTCTTTCCCTCCCTCTGCAACACTGAAACGTGTTCAAAGGGCTCGATCTATTTATGGTGGATTTTTCCTATGACCACCTACTGTAAAAAGCACAGGTATGCCACCAATGGCATTCCTGCACGGAGA
Organism: Mustela putorius furo; assembly: GCF_011764305.1. Lineage (NCBI taxonomy): Eukaryota > Metazoa > Chordata > Mammalia > Carnivora > Mustelidae > Mustela > Mustela putorius. The sequence goes on from NW_025421481.1 coordinate 4,355,365, forward strand.
GTGCCAGGGCGTTCTAACTGACGGGCGCTGGTGGCGGCTAGTAAACAGACAGCCCATATGTGGCCTTGGTGCTCTGCTGGAAGACCAGAACCTCGTCACTCCATAAATGGTCAGGTTTGCTCCAATGAGGTCCATTCCTATTTTCCAGGATCAAGGCTTCCATGGTCAGTAAATTGAAAGAGGGGAAAAAAATCTTCAGTCTTAGGAGGCATTAATTAACCTGCCCCTCTCTATCGAGGTGTCTCCACACCAAAATGATAGAAACATCCCAGCTCTCTCTTCCCATGGGCTCACGGGCTCATATAATACATTGTTTGACCTACTTTCAAGTATCCTATTGACCCTTAACTTAGCCTTTTGCTACCTTGGAGAACATACTTACAACATGTGAATATGTTGTATAGGCATGGAAAAGAGAGGGAGAACACAATAATAACAGTTGTGATGACTGAGGGGTAGGATTTTATGTCTTTTTTGTGGCTTTCTTTTTGTCACTTTTTTGGGATAAAATAAATGTGCTAAAACCATGTTTTGGTAATTTGGTGTGTAGACAAAGACTATTATGTTCTTCTTTTTTTTTTTTTTTTTTTTTTTTTTTTTGATTTATTTATTTATTTGACAGAGAGAGAGAGGGAGACCACAAGCAGTGGGAGGGAGAGAGGGACAAACAGGCTACCCTCTGAGCAGAAAGCCCAAAGCGGGGCTCGATCCCATGACCCTGGGATCATGACCTGAGCTGAAGGCAAATGCTTAACCGACTGAGCCACTCAGGTGCCCCTGTTATGTTATTCTTAAATATTATTTATTCTCAAAGTCTCACTCTTGGTTTGAAATAAGCTGTGTGAATGCTTTATATATTGTAAACATTGTGGTGAATGAGGCTCTATCTGGCCAACTCCAGTTTTTGTCATTTTTGGTAGTATAGCAAGTTATCTTTCTTCTTAGGTTAAATAGGCTAAACACGTCTGGCATATCCCCCGTTGATAATGGGGTTTGGGACTGCGTGCATGTTGCAGCCTCGACCTCATATGTCCAGCACAATGGAGACTGCTTTAATATAGAATATTATTTGCATGAAGGTGTTAATAATACCTGGAGAAGTTTTGGATATATGAATTATAAGTGTCATCAAAAATATCAGCAAACACAATGACAATGTGTTTGTGGTCATATTCTTTATGCATCAGAATCTAGATTTTGGACATAAATAAATGTTTAATGTAACATTTTCATAGTTTTATGCTTAATTTGTCCCCTATTCTATTCATTATAGGCTGTGGGTGTGGATATCTTGTACCTTGGTATTTAAGGATTTAGATACCTTTTTAGAGGCAATTCTTTACTGATTTATAATAGTGACTCCTAAAGTATTGTCTAGGCTCCTCAAGCACTCCTGAGGCTTTTTTAGGGAGTCTATAAAGTTAAAACTATTTTCATAATAATGTTAATGCATGGTTTGCCTTTTTCACTCATATTCTCTCAACAAATATGCAGAGAATATATAATGTGTGATGACATCAAAATTGTCTGAAAGCTAATAGAATGTGTACTGTGTATTTTTATGTTTTAAAATTTTATCAATTTTAATTTCTAATGTAGTAAATATCAACAGATATAATGCATGTAAACAAACACATTTTAGTATCTCAATAATTATTAAGCGCCAATGTATCTGAGACCAAAAAGTTTAAGAAACATTTAGAATTTGTGGTAAATCTTCTTAAAAAATTATTTTGTGGTTGCCTAGGTGGCTCAGTGGGTTCGGCCTCTGCCTTCGGCTCAGGTCATGATCTCAGGGTCCTGGGATCAGGCTCTCTGCTTGGCGGAGGGCCTGCTTCCTCCTCTCTCTCTGCCTGCCTCTCTGCCTACTTGTGATCTCTCTCTGTCAAATAAATAAATAAAATCTTTAAAAAAATTATTTTGTGCCTATGTACTTAAAAAAAAAAAAAATAGGGCGCCTGGGTGGCTCAGTAGGTTAAAGCCTCTGCCTTCGGCTCAGGTCATGATCCCAGGCCCTGGGATCGAGCCCCACATCAGGCTCTCTGCTTGGCAGGGGGCCTGCTTCCCAATCTCCCTCTCTGCCTTCTTCTCTGCCCACCAGTGATCTCTCTGTCAAATAAATAAATAAATGAAATCTTAAAAAAAAAAAGAATTAAAAAAATAAACTCATGTCATATGTCATTAAGGAAAAATCTGTAGCTTTGATTAATAAAATGAATGAAGCAGTCAAAAATCACAAATTGATTTAGTGGGCTGAAATATAAGTTATTTTCCTTTGTGTACAGTAATAGAGACAAAAGGGCAATATTGTCTAGTACCTCACCATCTCCCTACTCAGAATTCAAGTATCTAGCAACCTCACTTGTCCAGATAACAGCTGCTGACCTGCCAGTTTAGAAGGGTCTCCAAAATGCAAAGTGGATTTGTCTCCACCTCCTCAGGCTCTGTGCACTGAGAGCACCAAATGCTTTACTCACAAGAGAGCCCACCCAGGTCCTCAGCTAGCCTGGGAAGTGGGACTAGGGTGAGGCAGGCCAGGGGCCAGATTTAAGGAGGCCCTTGCTCACAAGTGCCAATCCAGCACTTGCATGACCCTGAGAGTGAGTGCCTCCTTAAACATGTTGCCACAGGTGCCCCAGGGACACTCTACAGTGAAGCCCCACTCTGGGGGATTAAAGACCTGGCCTTGGGTCCAAAAACAAACAACAAAGAAAAGAAAGGGCAGTGTCAGATACTGACTGACAAGAGTAATAAAAGAAGACAGTGGACTTCTAGCAAGGGATAAAACAGGAGAGCTATGAAAAATTGTACACAAACTCAAAATACAAGTAATATGAGCCCATTTAATACAAAAGCAAATAATCTGGGCTCTCAGGATATCATGTACACTAACTAATATCTATAATTTAAGACAAAGTTATACACAGCTGTCCTTTGTTTTAAAAGCAAGGAGTAACATACCATTTTCGGTATGTTTCTACCCAAAATGGTTAAAATAATAAGGTTCAAGAGCAAAATAAACTCTTAGATTTCCAAGGAAATCAGCTGCTTCAGTCAATAAAATCCATATTCATTCACTGTGGCTAAATATTGTCAGACCATATTCTAAGACTCTGAAGAGATGAATCTAATTGTGCATCAAGTATGCAAATTTTCAGTGACTCATTATTCAGTTTGATGGAATTTCCCTGAACTCACAGGACTTTTTTCCCCCTTCTAGTCAAATTGTTCTTATGTCTTTCTAATTACACTGTGTTTCAGCTTGCAGATGTCATTCCACACAGGAAGGGGATTAAAATATAGTTAGTATTGCATAGCAACACTATGCCTCTCATTGTTAACATGGGGCTGGATGAAAATGAGGTCATTTGCTGAGATCTGATGAATTGTCTCTTTTACGTTATTCTTAAAATGTTCTGAAGTAAGAATCAAACAGGAGTTGGAGTGGCATAGATGGGGGTGGTGGTATGGGAAAATCTTTACGCAAATAGAAAAAGTTTAAAAATTTAGCTCAGGTCACAAGGAAATTATTGCAAAAGTGATTCAAATTTTTAACAATTTGCCCTTTTAGTCCCTGATTATGCCTCTCCTGAGATGCTGTTCTTGGGCAGACCATCACCACAATCACACCATTCTTAAGTGGTTCTATGGTTATCAGATACATCCCCTAAAGGCCTTGCCGCAAGGCATTGCTGGGCCTCACATTGGGTGACTTTTTAAAAATAGAGGAAGGACAGGCCTGCTGCCAGGTGGGGTCATAAAAATAAAATTCCACAGCAGTAAACACAGTGGCACTCAATCAATTACATCCATATGTGGTCATGGAGAGTTTGTTACGTGGACATCCTAGAGATATTCAGACCTGAGGAAGACCCCACCTGCTAAAAGCACCCCTGTTGGGGAGAGAAATCTTAATGTTCCACAAACCCAAGCCTTTCACACTTTGGGGGGGATATAGTTACACGGTCGACTGTGCAGGGTGACTCTTTCATCTAAGTGGGTAAGGCCATGCTCCCACAATGGAACAGTGAAGAAACAACTAGTCATCTTCATCTGTTTAACAGCTGGAGACCCCCAACTGGACATGGCATATTTCAGTAGGAACACAGCAGAGGCTCTGGAGTGTAGACCTCTTATTTATTTATTTTTTTACATTTTTAGAATTGGATGACTTTTTTTTTTCTTTTCTTTTTTTTTGACAGAGATACAAGTAGGCAGAGAGGCAGGCAGAGAGGGTGGGTGGGCAAAGCAGGCTTCCCGCCTAGCAGAGAGCCAGATGTGGGGCTCAATCCCAAGACCCCGGGATCATGACCCAAGCCAAAAGCAGAGACTTTAACCCACTGAGCCACCCAGGCGCTCCTAGACCTCTTATTTGATCTGGGCTTCTGTGGGCGGAAGCTAAGATGATTTACAAGTAAAAAAAAGGAAATACTCATGTTGGTGGTGATCATGGCTAGGATAATAACAGCAACTGTTTGGGAATGTATTCTAAATATTGATGATATTTATTAAATAAATATAGAGTAGAGGAGCAGGCATTGTTAGGTACCTTACAGTGATTGCTATGGGTTTCTGGAATGCCCTCAAAATGTATGAGAAGAAGGCATGTAACACCTTATGCTATATTCTGAGCTTGCTGTTTTAGAAGGAAAAGAGTTAAGCTCTTATGAGCTAGGTCCTGTTCTGAGCTTTTTACCTTATTTATCTTATTTCCTTCGTGTAAAGACCTAATGGGTTAAGTATTATTATTATTCACGTCTCACAGAGGAGGAAGCTGAGGCATATGTAGTGTAACTAACTCAATACATGGTCTAGCTGGAATTGGAAGAACCTAGAATGTTCTATGAATAGTACACTTCGTTTATGTCACTACGCTTAATAATGAATATTAGTTAACAGGCATAAGGAAAAAGCCCAAATGCATACTATATGCAGGACAACTCTAAAGACATCTAACTTTTAAAAAATGAGAAATCAAAATGAAGAATTATACAAATAAGTGAATTTTTAGTTATAAATAGAGCATCTGTTGCAAGATATATAAAATTTTATTAAATGCAAAAGCTATTAGCTGACACAAGCAAAGAATTCCTGAGGAATTTAAAAAGAGATTTAGTACTATTTAGAGGGAGAATTAGATAATTCTCCCTCTAAATAGATGATTGGAGGAAAAAAAAATTTTCTAGCCTAGGTTCTTGTAAATATCTACAGTACAAGCCAAAAAAATGAATAAAACAAAATTATAAGATCTAACATCTGACATATTAATAAACATAACTTTAGGTGTTATATTGATGTGCCAAATTGGCCCATAAAAAGATTCCTAAGAGAGTGTAAAAGGGCAAAAGACTTATCAAAGTGGATTTCAGACTTGAAAGGCATAATGAAAGTCAGATTATAGTTAGCTTTTTATGAACTCATTTTAGAGAGAGAAGTAAGCGTGTGATTAAATGATCCTGGTTTGCCAAATCGACAACTTCACGCCCCAGTCTGATGGAATCTAAAATTTTCCTCTGGAAATGCATAAAAAATGCACTGCCTATAACACAGGAGTGGAAAACTCTGTCCGTGAATGGGAACATCCTGAACATCCTGAAATTCGGCTTGTTGTCTACTGGTGAGACCATCCAAAACAAATGTACTTTTTGTAAGTTAAAACTGGGCCTAGCCACACAGAGGAGAGCAAACGATATTGTCACTCTTATAGTTTGGGCTCGTCTTTATAAAAAGCTGTGGGGACTGAAGCCCTGTTCTCTCTGGTTATGAGATAATTTGCATACTTAGAGGAAGTTAAGTGATAAAGTCTTCTTTTTCACAGCTTCATATTCTTTTATCACTATACTTTCAAATATGAGGAAGTTGCTCTTGAGTAAATAATAGCTACTTCGTGATTACCCTAAATAGGAACACTGTAAATCAGTAAACTGCCTTTCTACATATTTTTTTGGGTTTTCCTTGGGTGTAATAGGCTGTACCAACAAGTACTGCAGAAAACACATCTGTTCCTGTCAAGAACTGACAGAGAATAAAAACAAAGAAAGAAGACATGGCCGAAGTCCCTCAGGTACACACATAAAATAAAAATTTTCTGCTTATTTTTGATTGCTTGAGCTTTCTCTAATCCTGTTCTTTATTACCTAACACATCCAAGTATGTCTAGAGATGAGGTCTAGAATTACCAGAAGTCATAGGCTGCCAAGAATATTTTGTGTCTCTTAATATAGGTTTCAAAGACTAGTTAAGGAGGAGCACAGATAAAAATAGTCATATTAACAATAATAAAAATTCTTCTCTGTGTGTGCATAAAGAACCTACAAGTAAATTTTAGAGAAAATAATTATAAGAAATTTCAGCAAAAATAACAGAAATGCTTTCTAGGGCAGTAAAAAAACCACACTTATTTTCTATCATGGCAGTTTCATTCCACAACTCTCTAACACTTAAAAAAGGGACCTATTTGCTTACGAAAGTATTACAAAACCATTGTTTTCATATTTGCTCAAGTTTCTAAAAAGGCCACTTGTTTATTTAGTCCTTGCGCCCATGCATTTCTTTCTTTCTTTTTTTTTTTTAAAGATTTTGTTTATTTATTTGACAGACAGAGACCACAAGTGGGCAGAGAGGCAGGCAGAGAGAGAGAGAAAGGTTGAAGCAGGCTTCCTGCTGAGCAGAGAGCCCAATGTGGGGTTCGATCCCGGGACGCTGGGATCATGACCTGAGCCGAAGTCAGTGGCTTAACCAACTGAGCCACCCAGGCACCCCAAGGGACATGCATTTCTTAAAAGTGACTTCAGCCTGGATGGTTTCTCCAGTGTCCATGTCAGATGCAGGGATCCTTTGAAGTCGCTATAAATAAGGAAAAGTGTGAATTGTGTGTCCATCAGGGGCCTAAAATAACATGTTTCAAGGCCATGTCTTGTGTCCAAAATAAAGGGAGTCATTGCGGGAACGGAGGCTTGTGGGTGCTTTCCTTTTTCCTTTCTCTTAGGTCCCTTGGACACACGGGAGAGGCCCGCCTTTTCCTTTGTTCATTTCAGGAACTCTCTGACCGCTGACTTGGCTGGGGTTTAAAAGGCCTGGGGAAGACTTCTTCAGATTTACTGGATGAGAAGCAGGGATACAATTTGTTTTTCCAAAGTTTTTTTAAAGCGATATATTTAGGACGCTTGAGAGGAAAGAATTGGCCAGTCCTTTATTTATCTTCCTAACAGGTGCAGCCCGGGCGGTCATAAAAGCAGGCTACTGAAAAAGAATGATTTTGCCAAGTATTAAGCCTCTCTGGTGTGCGTTTGCCCCGGAGTATTCTTTCTTACAGCAGAGAGCTCAGATCTTCCCCACCCATCTCCTGTTTGGCGTGGCAAAATTTTTTCAGGGGGAAAGAGCATGGCATTCATTCATACAGCTTCTTTATTCCTCATCCAAATCTACAACTTGGCCTACACGCACCATTTCAAATTTGGAGGAAAATCGTTGCCCTTGATCAAATAGCTCCTCCCTCTTCTCCCATTCTTTCCCTTACTTCCTACAAATTAACTCTCCCTCAATTTGTTTTTAAAGATTTTATTTATTTGACAGAGAGAGAGAGAGAGAGAGGGAGCCTGATGCGGGATTCCATCCTAGGACCCCCAGGATCATGACCTGAGCCACCCAGGTGCCCCTTCTCCCTCAATTTGAATGAAAGGTGGTCTTCTAAATGTGAGATGACATTTCCCCCCAGAATTTATTTTGGTGTTTGAAATAGGCCTTCCAGCCTCATGCAGGTAGAACTTGAAGGTCAAGGAGTAAATCTGAGAGGGAGGTTAGCCATCACCAGGGCACATTTTCTGATGATGACTAAGCCTTGGGCGATGCTGAGGAATAAGCAAGAGGTCATAAATCCTGCTCTGCATTCAGATAGGTTTGGGGCAGAAGTTTAAAATGTGATGAAATCTCTAGGGACCAAGAAGGAAGGATAAAGCGAAGGAAAATCTCCTATGAACTGAAAGAAAGTTTTTCTCTATCACCATGTTCCTGTCTAGGAACATGGCCAAGATGGTTTTGACAGATAGACCTTGTATGTTGATGTTACAAAAGAGTCCACAGCAACAATGCCATACCTTTGATCCCTGGAGTTATCAGAATGGTCCCTTAAAGTTATGGTCATAAATGAACCTATGTTTTGTCATACGTTTGAATTTTCAGGAAGAGGTTTTACATGGAAGACAAGAAGCCTACAGCGTCTCTCCCAAGGTTTTATGAATTGCACCCAAGCACCAAAGAGAACTTACACCTTTTCCCTACAAGTTAAGCACATGAAATATAACAGGGCTTGATATATCACATAACAAATAGTGAAAATCTTGTTAAGGCCTCAACCTGGTATTTTAGAAGTTAATTTTTCTAAGCCCTATAGACTGTGACAGTTAACAACTGTCTAAGTATATTAAAGAACCAGATTTTAATGATCACGTACTGTGGAGACAGAATTCTGAGGAAATCATTTTTGTGGATTGAAAAGCCATTTACAGTATTTTAAACTATTAGGGATTCTACGGCAGAAGAATTTTCTAATTTCTAATTAGAAATTTTCTAGTTTCACGTTGATAGAAATCACTTTTTGACAGGAAAAGAGAAATTTCTAGTGAAAGGTAATTTCTTTACATAGTAGAACCCAGAGGCAATTAACCATGAGGGCTTTTAGAACAGAATCCCAGAGACTAGCGTATAGTAAGTCCTCAGTTAATGGCTGATACATAAATATATGTATCAGTAAGGCATTCTGGGAGATTCCCACAAATCTGAAACTTCCACCCACATCCTGTTACTATTTGATTAGAATAATCTAATTTTGCTAGGCCTCAGGTTCTGCATGATTCCCCAGTGCAAGATAGATCTTTTATTTCCAAATGGTCAGTACAAATACTCTAAAATTTCTCTGATGAGTAACTCTACAATTGATGAAGGTGGAGAGGAGAGCAATGGGAAGTGGTTGCTCCTTAAAAGCAGGGCTTTCTTTCTCCAAAAGGGGTTACTGAGCCATCCAGAATATTTTCAAGAGCCTAAATCAGGACTGTTGACTAATGACTTCCACTAGACTTCCTCCTTGAGGGACAAAGTTACACCTGTCCTTCCTCCACCTCCTTAGAAGATTTTAGTTCTCCCAAGACCCAACATGAAGCTCCCAGAATTCAGCCACAGTAGATTGGGAGGTGATGAAGAGAGGTATCTTTTACAGGTGCTGAAAGCTCAGCCTCTTTTGAGGAATTGCCAGGTCCTCCTGGATCCTAGGCCCATGTACCCTATTAAGATTCATAGCAAGTGGGCATGGTTCTCCCAGCTGGAGAAGTGATGTAAGTAGATCTATAGGGACTGAAGGAACCTGTCCCTTGGGGGGGTTTCTGTCGATAGTTCAAAATGACTCTGAAGAACTGGTTTGGGGACATGGTTTATTCTTGAGGCGATCGTCCAGAGGGATGCTTTTATGGAACAAAACCACCCCCAGTGAAAATGAAATCAGTTAGGAGAAGGTGCAAGAACCAGAAGAGTTCCTGAATTGCCATACTCCTTACTCCTTAATAGAAACACTATTAAAAGGCAGTGATTTCATTAGGAAAACTGTGTAAGGTGCAGTTCCTTTAAGAATCAGTTCTGCTGACCAGGAAACAAACAAATAAATCCCTGTGCTTCCTCAAACAATTTTAAATATATCAGTAAAACTCTTTTTATCCCCACCATCCAAATTTAAACTAACGAAGAATCTATGAGTACATAATTACTGTCCTGGGTCGGGGGACTCCGACACAGCATATCAACAGTGCTTTTATGGCAAAAGATGATCGTGGCGACTATGGTATCTGTATTGATTTATTCAAAAGGAAAAAAGAAACATTTTGGGGGCGCTATGCTGAAGTTAAAAATAGATCTTCCCCTTTGTAGCTCTAAAATTTCATTGTTTCTAAAAGCAGAGTGGGTCAGATTCAGTTGTCAGACCAAGAGTAAAACTTCATCACCCCTAGCAATCAGAATAATTTAATTAGCTTTATAGGCTCTACAGTCTGTCATCTTACTTATTAGTTTTTCAGCTTGTCATTTTCAATGGAGTGTTAAAATAACACATGCAAATTCATCCACTAAATGCAGGATAATTAAAACAATATTCTGTCCTTAGTCAGGAAACTTAGAATGCAATTCACCCAAATAAACCTTGAAGAGGCTAGTCAAGTGACAGATCAAATAAAAAGGACACTTAATACACATGTAAATCATTTGCATTACAAATAAGACACTTTAGCAGGGGTTGGACTCACTGCCTGATAGTCGGGATTAAGTTCCCATATTAATGCATGCATTTGGTGTGGTTATTTTGGGTGGAAGACTTCATCCATCAATGCCCTCCACCACTAAGTAAAGCCAACCTGTAAACTGATCACCACAGCCTGTCAACACTGGTTGCTTAATTATATAAAGAAAATATATTTCAAAGACTTTTGGTAATTTGGGTAGTATTTCAACTTCAGGTTCAATGTCTAGCATCTTTTCCAAGGTTCTTCAAAACAGTGGTTAAAAGCAGTTTTAAGAATTAAAATTTTTATGCTTCCTTTTCATTTTTTAAAATTTTATTTGCAGAAGTAAAAAATAAAGATTCGGTAAGCACTAATGAAGACTAAAACGAATGAAATAATATTTTAAAAAGATATTTCCATTAAAAATTAAACTCAATGTACTTGTGCAGCTAATGTGGGTTTTTTCATTAGTTATTTTAGTAATTTCTAATTCCAATTTATTTTTTGCTAATTAGTAGTTTTCAAATACTTATCTTTTCATAGAAAGGAAAAACTACTTATTGGAGGAAGCATTTCTTCTAATAAAGAATATTATCATATTTTCAGTGTAATTATTTTTAAAAGGCTACATATTATGAATAGGTCTACAACAAAACTCATTAAAGAACACAACCTAGCAGTAAAATTCTTTTATCAAGTTGTCTGATGTCCTTTTTGCATGCAAGAATTTAGCAATATAATAAGTAATGAAGGTTTCAAAACACCGATAAAAACAAAAAAATACCTGCATCTGTATATCTGTATATTTTAAATGTCTTTCCATGAAAAACTATAGCAACTCTGGAGATACTGTCATAAATTCTTTTTTGAAATCTCGATCAAATTTATTAACTAAGAAAGTGCTACAAGTCCCTCCCACCACCCACGAGTTTCAAACACATGGTGAAAACTTAGTTACTGAATCTAAGAGAATATGCTTGAAAATGCAGTCTATTCATCATGAACAATTAACTTCTTTACATGTCACTTTGATGATCCCTTTCAACTTAATGATAACATAAAAATTTGATCATTTTATCCCTACACCTTCATAAACCATCTGTATCAGGTATTTTTCAATCTGTTATACTTTTCCTATAATTTGCCTCTGGTCTGTTTATTGGAAAGGATCTTTTCCTTAAATCACAGTGATTCTATTCTCTTGTAGTCTGTTGAAGAAATCAACGTATTTTATTAAAAAGTGCAGCAAAGAGATTTATGGTTGAGTCTTACCCTCTTTCTTAGTGGGTTCTGGCATGACCACAAGAAAGTGTTATTCTCCAAAGAGTTTGTTCCCCTCCGACACCGGCTGACAGAAACCCCACAGGCAGTCAGAAAGGGTGCAGGTCAGCGTGACAAGCAGCTGGGGGAAAGTCCAGGGCTTTTATACGCTGTCTGCACAGCAATCATGTTGGCACCTCCCTTTCTTCAACACAAGGATGCTGGAACTTGACAGCTAGGAGGACCTTTCTCACATCTGTTGTCTGCACTCTGCTCTCTCGCCTACTGGAAGGAATCTCCTGTCCATCTCATGTGGCTATGAGAACACCTCTAACTTTCTAAATTCAGCTGCAGCTTCGTGTTCCTTCTTACTTTTCTCTTTCTGTCTGACAGAAGCATGTGTCAACTCAGGAGCGCAAAACGTTTGTCAGATGATAAAAAATTAAGTTAAAATCATAGTATGCTCGCTCAACATACACCTTAATTTTCACTAAGATTATAAGGGGAAAAAAATCTCTGTGTTTGGAGAACAATTTTATGCTGCCATTAGCTTTTCATATTCATCTGTTTTCAATCATTGGTTTTTTTGTTTTTTGATTTTGTTTAAGATTTTTATTTATTTATTTGACAGAGAGAGATTACAAGTAGGCAGAGAGGCAGGCAGAGAGAGAGAGAGGGGAGGAAGCAGGCTCCCTGCTGAGCAGAGAGCCCGATGCGGGACTCGATCCCAGGACCCTGAGATCATGACCTGAGCCGAAGGCAGCGGCTTAATCCACTTAGCCACCCGGGCGCCCTCAATCATTGGTTTTAATGTTCTTTTATTTTTTTAATTTTTTTTTCAAGATTTTATTTTTTTTTATTTATTTGACAGAGAGAAGGAGATCACAAGTAGGCAGAGAGGCAGGCAGAAGGAGAGGGGGAAGCAGGCTCCCTGCTGAGCAGAGAGCCCCATGCGGGCCTTGCTCGATCCCAGGGCCCTGAGATCACGACCTGAGCTGAAGGCAGAGGATTAACCCACTTAGCTACTCAGGTGCCCCTAATGTTCTTTTTAAAAAGATTTTTAATTTTTTTATTTGAGAGAGGGGGAGCAGAATGACAGAGAGAGAGAAGGAGAGAGCATGAGTGGGGAGGAGGAACAGAAGGAGAGGGAGATGCAGACTCCACGCTGAGCAGGGAGCCTGATGCAGGGCTAGATCCCAGGACCCTGGGATCATGACGTGAGCTGAAGGCAGACGCTTAACCAACTGAGCCACCCAGGCGCCCTGGTTTTAATTTTCTTTCCCATTTTTATTAACACAGTAACATTAATTTGTCAAGCCAAATTTCTTTTTTTTTTTTTAAGATTTTATTTATTTATTAGAGAGCGAGCGAGCTCACAACCAGGGAGAGAGGCTGAGGGAGAAGCAGAATCACTGGTGAACAAAGAGTCCGACTTGGGGCTCCATCCCAGATCCTGAGATCATGACCTGAGCTGAAGTCAGATACTTAGACACTTAATCAACCGAGCCACCCAGGTTCCCCATCAAGCCAAATTTCTATACTGATGATCCTGTCTCATTTTCTTACCGAAGAATACCAAGTGTTTCTGTTGAGGAATACGTAGCGTTTACTTTTTTCAAGAAATGTCCTTTTAAAAAAATGAAACAAGATGGGTTCAGGGAGGAGACAAACCATGAGAGACTCTTAATCTCACAAAATAAACTGAGGGGTGCCGGGGAGTAAGGGGTAGGGAGAGGGTGGCTGGGTTATGGACACTGGGGAGGGTATGTGCTATGGGGAGTGCTGTAAAATATGTAAGCCTGGTGATTCACAGACCTGCACCCTGGGGCAAATAATACATTATGAGTTAATAAAAATAATTAAAAAAAAAAGAAATGTCCTTTAAAAAAATTACAGGGCGTGTAAAAGAATGAAGTAACGACAGAAGTTACAACATGCGTGAAGCTTCAGAGTGATATGCCAAGTGAGAGAAGCCAGGTGCAAAAGACCACAGTGTACAATTCCACCGATATGAAATGTCCGTGTTAGGCAAATCCATAGAGTTAGAAAGTCAGTTCGTGGTTGTCAGGGGCCAAAGGGAGCTTTGCTCCCTTGAGTCACTGCTAATAGATATGGAATTTCTTTGAGGGATGATGAAAATGTGTTCTAGAATCCGGTAGTGGTGATGGTTGTACAACTGTGAGGATATATTAAAAGCCAAGGAATCGTTCACTTAAAAATATTTGGGCTGTGAGGAAAGATAGACCAGTAGCCATTGTCTTGCTTCAGGATGGCAAGCAGACACACAAACGTAAACTCATATTGGCAGACTGTGTCAGATTTGGCCACTTTCTTCCAAAACTCTCATAGAACTGATGAAGAAATATGAACTATCATGTGATCAAATTAAAAAACACACCTTGCTTTCTTTGTCTCATACATGGCACCTCAAAGACCAGGACTAAAATTAGTTTACGTGACAAGATAACCGCTCAGGTATCTTTATTGGCATGTGTTTTTGAGATTATTTTCAAGGGACTTTGATTGATTTGTACTGAACCAGCCACACTGTCTCGTTTAATTTCCCTTGTGGCTAAGAGCACAGCTGGTCAGACTTAGCTCTACCAAACTCTGTGCCAAGCTAACTTTTCATATAAGGATGGAAACTCAACTTAGAACTCAATGGCATCATGCTTTAGCTATGTGGTGGGGAGGGGAAGGAAAGCCAGTTAAGAAGGTCAGTGAACATCTTCTACAAAGAAAGACTTTTTCAACCACATAATGAGACCGACCACATTGTTCTGCTTTTTAAGATATTCTTGTGCTCTTAGATGTGAAACAGCTAAACGTCAGCCAGAAAACAGAAGTTTCTGTAATATAAAGTTAGAAGTGCCTTGAAAGAAACTGTAACTTTTTTTTCTGAGTCTACCATGAAAATATCTATCACAGATGAAACCAATTAAAGAGGCTAGAATCTGAAGTCAGACCCCCTTGGGTTCTATTTTTCAACCTACCATTAACCAGTTGAGTTAATCTAAGAAAGGGGTGGCCTTTCTAGGCCTCAGCTTTCTTCTGTGTAAAATGAGGGGTTGAAAAAAAATGACCTCTGAGGCCCCTTCTAGGTTTAACATTGTGATTCTTTATGAGTGGCCCCTAAAAAGAATCTTTTTCCCCCCAACATTCCCAGCATGCTGGACACCGCATATGAAATGGACATAAGGACAAGGTGTCATGTTGCAGAAGAATGTCTACAGTGATGGAGAGATTTCACACATGCCACAAAAGAGGTGCCATGCCATCACTGGCTTCTGCAGAAACTCCATTGGGTCTTTAATGCACTGATCATTTTACTGAAGTGAACAAATGCCAAGATATATTGCAACCCATGGAGAAAATATTTATGACCTGCAAAAATTTTAGTGATACAGGACATGATTGTAAAAAGACAAGAACTTACTGGAGGAATTGGAGTATGGACAAATTCTAGGACAAATGGTTGTGAAGTGTACAAGATGGTTCAAGTAAGATTTAAATTGGAATAGTAAGTAGATATATGTAATTTTGCTAGGACTGTATTGTTTTAGGAACACATAATCCTTGGTTCAGATCTTATATATCCATCTAGTAGGTTACAGACTTCAATCCAACAACACTCTCAGGAAGTGGGGGAAAATGGTCAACAAGGCTCTTTTTTTTTCTTTTATTAAAGAAAAAGAATTTTATTACATGCTTTTTTGGGCTTTTCCTTTTTTATTATTTAGGGTTATATTTGGGTGAGTATAGCTCTAAAACAACAGCAGTTAAACCAAGATATTTCTTGCTCACATAAAGCAAATCCAAAAGTAACTAGAATAGGGTCATTTGAGTGGTTCCACAGTGTCATCAGAAATCCAAGCTGCTTCTTCCTGCTCCACCATTCTCTAGGTAACTTCATGGCCGAGTTTGGCTGCTAGTGCTCTGGCCATTAAATCTACATTCCAGGCGGCAGCAAAAAAGAAAAAAGAACTCATTTTCTCCATTTTAAGAGAACTTTTTTGAGGTTCTACACAAAACATCTAATACATCCTGTTGACTAGAACTTAATTATATGGCTGTCTTTGGCTACAAAAGAATTTGGGAAGTGTGGATTTTTTGTTCTCAGCGGCAATGGACTTTTATTGCTAAAGAGAGTAAAGAGAATGTGTGTTGGACCTGCAAGTATCAATCTCTGCCACAGCTTCCCAAACAAAAGCAGTAATGTTCCCTGCCCCAACCATAGAATACAGAGAAGTATAAATGTAAGCCTCATCCTCTTCCTAACCTTGTTCTCACTCCATGATGTGAATTAAGGTCTAAATTTCCTTGTGTATAAAAGTACAAACTTATATATTCACATATGGGGAGTTATTAATCTATTTTTTAATTTACTTGCTTTTTTCACTTAACCTGTCACTTCATGCTAATATATGTGTGTGTATGTGAATGCATACATATATACATATGTGTGTATATGTATGTGCATGCATGCACATATATACACATGTGTGTATGTACATATACTTAACTCAATCTTTTTTTTTTAAAGATTTTATTTATTTATTTGACAGACAGAGATCACAAGTAGGCAGACAGGCAGGCAGAGAGAGGGAGAAGCAGGCTCCCTGCTCAGCAGAGAGCTCGATGCGGGCCTTGATCCCAGAACCCTGAGATCATGACCTGAGCCGAAGGCAGAGGTTTAACCCACTGAGTCATCCAGATGCTCCTAACTCAAACTTTTCAATTGCTGAATAATCATTCATGGTATGGGTGTGCAGTAATGTGCCTTATTTTTTCAATTAACTTCACTTTTTGGTAGACATTTAGATTGTTTTCAGTGTTTCACCACCACAGTTAATACTGTAGCAAACATTATAGACATTAACCTTGTATATTGATACTTTCTAATTAGTAGGATAGATTCTTAATAGTGAACTTGCTGGTTCAGATGCATAGTTTAAATCTTAATAGATTTTTACTAGAATATTTTCTGAAAAAAAAAAGTTGCCTATAGAACAGGTCAATCAGCGATATACAAGATTGCCTATTTTTCTGATATCCTGGATGTTATCATTAAAAAAACCAAAAACTTGGGGCACCTGGGTGGCTCAGTGGATTAAAGCCTCTGTTTTCAGCTCAGGTCATGATCCCAGGGTCCTGGGATCGAGCCCCGCATTGGACTCTCTGCTTGGTGGGGAGCCTGCTTCTTTTCCTCTTTCTCTGCCTGCCTCTCTGCCTACTTGTGATCTCTCTGTGTCAAATAAATAAATAAATAAATAAAATCTTTAAAAAACAAACAAACAAACAAAAAAACCCCAAAACTTGTCAACTCAATGTGTAAGAAATTATTATTATCTCTCTAAATTTCCATTTTTCCAAAAGGTTAGGCAATATTTCATGTTTATTGGTGATCTGTTTCTTTTTCTGTGAATTGCTTTTTTCAAATACTTTAGTTTTTATTAACAATATTAACTCTGTAATATATGTTTCAAATCACCTCCCCCCTTTTTGTCTTTTGATTTTATGGTGTCTTGTGATAGAACAAATTTTTAAAATTTGTATTTATTCAAATCTGTCATCTTTTCCTTTATGGTTTCTGGATTTCCTGTCTTATTAAAAAAAAAAAAGTCTCTCCACCCAGGATTATTCAAAGACTCTTATAAATTTTCCTCAAGTCCTTTTAAATATTAAAATATTTTTATTGTGTGAGTTAGGGGCTATAAACTTGTTTTTGTTCACATCCCCCAGCTTAACAGGGACTCATGCCTTATGCACCATGTCACTGTTACTTTACCACTGACCTGAAATGTTGCCTAGATTCTATGTCCAGTTCCCACATAAATTTGAATCTATCCATAGATGCAGTGTACATTTGTCACTGGTTGGTGTGCTTTCTCTTTAAATCCATGAAGCCATTTCTCCTTATTCACCCTCCGGCCCAGCCCCGGCAATCAACGATATGTTTTCTGTCTTTGTGGATTTACCTATCCTGTGATTATTGTATATAAATGGTCATACAGTATGTGACCTTTTATGGCTGGAACAGTCTCTCTGATATTGATGCCGACCTCGATCCCTTTCTCACAATAGATAATATCCAAGTATGAATAAATATATTAATTGGGAAAATATTTTATTTCCAATAAAATATTATTTTGGGCTTAGTAATTGCTTATCGAGTAGTATCCTTTATGTTGATTTAATCAATTGTGTATAAACAATACTTATAAAAATAATTTAATTCTAAATATACTGCTAACACTCTAACGCTCTGTGGTCATAGAAAAAAAAAGGTTTCTAAAAATTTCTAATTATATAACTTTTGAGGCAAAAATATATAAGATAAAAGATTTTTTAAAACTTAAAGCAGGACGAGGCACCTGGGTGGCTCAGTGGGTTAAAGTTTCTGCCTTCCGCTAGGGTCATGATCTCAGGGTCCTAGGATAGAGCCCCTCCTTGGGCTCTCTGCTCAGCTCAGCTCTCTCTGTCAAATAAATAAATAAAATCTTAAAAAACAAAAACAAAAAAACCCAAAAAACTTAAGGCAGGGAGCCTGGATGGGGCCATCAGCTAAGCATGCGACTCCTGCTTTTGGCTCTCAGGGTCATGAGATCGACGGTCCCCCCATCAAGTCTCATATCAAGCTGCGTGCTCAGTGCTCAGCGCAGAGTCTACATGAGATTCTCTTTCTCTCTCCTTCTGCCCCTCCTGCTCATACTTTCTCTCTTTCCCTCCCTCGTAAAATAAGTAATCTTAAAAACAAACAAACAAACAAACAAACAAAAAACCTAAGTCAAGAAATTATGTTAAATGGAGTAGAATCCTATAGAATGAAAATATTTACTCAGGGAGAAGGGGAATAATGTTAAATTTCCAGGGATTAAAGAACTTACTTATATGTTTAGAATATATTATGATAGCTAGTAGTATCATTTTGAAATTTTTATTCCATGGAGATATTTAAAACACTGAGGTTACAGTTTTATTTTTATTTTTGACGCCAACTTTTATGGAAGGTTGGAAATGGCATTCTTTGCACTATTTAAGCTTATAACAGAAAATTTTAAATAGCAATTGGAAAGAGGTGCCTGGATGGCTTAGTTAGTTAAGCATCTTTTTTTTTTTTTTAAGAGAGAGTGTGTACATATGTGCAGAGGGAGAGGGAGAGAAAAAGAATCTTAAGCAGGTTCCACACCCAGTGTGGTGTCCAACAAAGGACTTGATCTCATAACCCTGAGATCATGACCTGAGCCAAAATCAAGAATCAGACACTTACTGGACTGAACCACCCAGGTGCCTCTAAGTGTTTGACTCTTGATCTCAGCTCAGGTCTTGATCTCAGGATCATGAGTTCAAGTCCAGTTTTGGATTCCTCACTGAGTATGGACCTACTGAAAAAAAAAAAAAAAAGCACTTAGAAAATGTGTAAAGATTGTCCAAAATTTTCTTTGAAGGTGCGGTAGTCTGCTCAGGGTTCCATAAGAAAATACCATAGATTGGGTACCTTAAACAGAAGACATTTATTTCTCACAAGTCTAGAGGCTGTAAGTCTAGATCAGAGTACCAGCATGGTCAGGTTCTGGCCTTCTTCCCCGTCTTCAGACAGGTGCATTCTCATTGTGTCTTCATGTGGCAGGGAGACACAGAGATCAAGCTCTCTGGTGCCACTTTTTTTTTTTTTTAATTAAGATTTATTTATTTTAGGGACACCTAGGTGGCCCAGTTGGTTAAGCATCTGCCTTCGGCTCAGGTCATGATCTCAGGGTCCTGGGATTGAATCCCACATCAGGCTCCTTGCTCACCAATGAGCCTGCTTCTCCTTCAATCTGCTGCTCCCCCTGCTTGTGCTCTCTCTCTCTCTGACAAATAAAATCTTAAAAAAAAAAAAAAAAGGTTAAAAAAAAGATTTATTTATTTTAGAGTGGGGAGGGGCAGAGAAGGAGAGAGAATCCTCAGACTCCCCGCTGAGTGCAGAGCAGAAATGGGGCTCCATCTCACAATCCTGAGGTCATGACCTGAACCAAAATCAAGGGTTGCACACTTAACAGACTGAGCCACCCAGGTGCCCCTCTGGTGTCTCTTCTTATAATGGCACTAATCCCATCATGACGATCTCATCC